>NW_027362761.1:943451308-944651308 GCF_046119375.1 Phyllobates terribilis | reverse complement strand
GTACTTAGGGCGCGTGCGCGCTCGCTCCCTCCCTCTTAAAGGGGCCGAGCGCGCTGTCCTAAAGAGTACTCCTATTTAAAGCACCTCCTCCAAAATGGAGGTGCCTGTGCAAGGTTATTGTTTGTGTGCTAACACTCTCCTCAGCCCTCAGGTTGCAGTGCCCGCCAGCCTGTCTATCAGCCGTGCCCGCCTGCCTGTCTATCAGCCGTGCCGGCCAGCCTGTCTACCTGCCGTGCCCGACTGCTTGCCTACCTGCATTACCTGTCAGTTTACCTGCAGTGTCTGCTGGCTTGCCTACCTGAATCACCTGTCAGTTTACCTGCCGTGCCTGTCGGCTTGCCTACCCGCATCACCTGTCAGGCTACCTGCCGTGCCCGCCTGCTTGCCTACCCGCATCACCTGTCTGTCTACCGGCCATGCTCATCCGCTGTACCTGTCAGCTTCTGCCATCTGACCCGTGGGAGTCACCTGCTCTCACACAAGGTTGGTCCTAGAGTGGCACCTGGTTCACCTTCCCAGTCTCTCCTTGGCTCACGGAGTCGACTAAGCCACCGTGTGGCCAGGGTCAGACCGGGTAGGCACTTAGTTACGCCCCTCTGGTCCCTCCTTGCCTCACAGCACAGAGGTTCCACCACCCGGATCCATAACAGTTTGCACAGGCCATGGAATCCGGTGGCTCCAAGGCTCCTTTGCTCTCAGACCTGTACCAAGAGGTCTCTCTCCAGAGATCCCAAAAGGATACTATCCTGTCCTATCTGCGGACAGTCAACTCCCGCCTGGACGTGCTGTCCATCCCGACTGTGTCCGCCTCTAACCGAGCAGCACCCACTTCGGCAGCACCTCAACCCAGTGGTGCTGTGGCACCTGGCTTCGGACCCCGGCTTTCTGCGCCCCCACGTTTTGGTGGTGACCCTGTCCTATGTCAGGGCTTCATAAATCAGTGCACGCTGCACTTTGAACTCCTGGCACACCAGTTCACCTCCGACCTGGCCAAGGTGGCATTCATCATGTCTCACCTCACCGGAGAGGCGTTGGTGTGGCTTAACCCTCTGGGGGAGAGAGGGGATCCTCTGGTGTCCGATCTCCAGGCCTTCCTCGCGGCTTTCCGGAAGCTGTTCGATGAGCCTGGACGAAAATCTTCTACTGCCTCCTCACTTCTCCGACTCCGCCAAGGGAGTCTCTCTGTGGGACATTATGCCGTGCGTTTCTGAACCCTCGCATCTGAACATGCCTGGAACAATGAGGCTCTGGTGTCCATCTTTTGGGAGGGCCTTTCCGGACGGATCAAGGATGAGCTAGCTGGTCGTGACATACCTCCCTCCCTGGACGACCTGGTGTCATTAGCTACCTGGATTGACATCCGTTTTCGGGACCACGCTAAGGAGACGACCCGTCAGAGGAAACCTCTGCGCCTCGCTCCAACCCTTCAATGTCCAGTCTTGCAACCAGCATTCCCCCGGGTGTCTTCTCCAGAGCCAATGCAAATAGACCTAGTTAAGATGGTCAAGTCTCGCCAGGAGACCCACCGCGCTGAGGGGAGTTGCTTCTACTGTGGCAATATAGAGCATCAGATCCGCTCCTGCCGGTGAGACGGGGAAACTCTAGTGTCTAGGACCGCTCGGAGAGGTCGTCCTAGGCAACAGTTCTTCCTCTCCGCCCTTGACTCTGTCCATTTGTTACCAGTTGTGAGACCCGCTTCTTCGAGACTGCCTTTCTAGATATTGGAGCCGCTGGGAATCTCATTCAACAGGCTGTTGTCGAGCGTTTTCTAATTACTACCATACGTCTGGCTGAGCCTTTATCGGTTTCCTCTATGGATGGTAAGCTTCTCTCTGAAACCATCTTGTTTGTCACTGAGCCTGTAACTCTTCAGGTGGGGATGCTGCACTCGGAGAAGATCTCCTTTTACGTGCTGTCCGGTCTCTCTCATCCCCTCTTGCTTGGTCTGCCTTGATTACAGAGACATGAGCCCGTCCGTCCTGAATTGGAGCTTGGGTGAGGTGCTCCGTTAATGCCATAAGTCCTGTCTGGTCCCGGTTCGTCCTGCTTGACCCCCGTCTACTCCAGCTAAACTACCTGGCCTGCCGGCAGCCTACTGGTCATATGCGGACGTCTTTGATAAAAAGAAGGCATAGACACTACCACCTCATAGGCTGTATGATTGCCCCATTGACCTAATACCTGGTGCTTCACCTCCTCACGGGCGAATCTACACCTTGTCGCTGGCCGAGACCCGTGCTATGTCTTGCTAGGGGAATTATCCAGAAATCCACCTCTCCAGCTGGAGCAGGATTCTTCTTCGTCAAAAAGAAAGACGTCTCTCTTCGTCCTTGTATCGACTATAGGGGCCTAAACCAGATTACCATCAAAAATAAGTACCCCCTGCCCCTTATCTCGGAGCTGTTTGACCGCCTAAAAGGCGCGAAGATCTTCACTAAGCTCGATCTTCGTGGGGCGTACAATCTGGTCTGTATTCACCAGGGAGACGAGTGGAAGACGGCATTCAACACTCGGGATGGTCACTACGAATACCGTGTGATGCCCTTCGGTCTCTGTAATGCTCCAGCCGTCTTCCAGGAGTTAGTAAACGATATCTTCCGAGATCTCCTGTATTCCTGCGTGGTGATGTACCTGGACGATATCTTGGTGTTCTCCCCTGATCTGCCCTCTCACCAGAGGGATGTTCATCAGGTCCTGCTGAGGCTCCGGAAGAACGGCCTGTATGCTAAGTACGAGAAGTGCCTCTTTGAGCAGACCTCCCTACCATTTCTGGGGTATATCATCTCTAAGATCGGACTGCGGATGGATCCCGAGAAGGTGTCTGCCGTCTTAAAGTGGCCCCGACCCGAGGGACTGAAGGCTATTCAGTGGTTTCTGGGATTCGCTAACTATTACCGCCTCTTCATTCCTCATTTCTCCTCTCGGACTGCTCCCATCTCTGCTCTCATTCGTAAAGGAGCAAATCCCAGGGAATGGACTTCCGAGGCGGAGAATGCCTTTGTCTTTCTTAAACAAGCCTTCTCCTCCGCTCCAGTGCTACATTGTCCTGACTGCAATAAACAGTTCTTCCTGGAGGTTGATGCCTCGTCCTCCGGGGCCGGAGCAGTGCTCACCTCGAAATCCTCGACTGGGCGAATGGTGACCTGCGGCTTCTTCTCCAAACTCTTCTCTCCGTCCAAGCGCAATTACTCCAAAAGAGATCGAGAACTGCTGGCCATCAAATTAGCGCTGGAGGAGTGGCGCTACTTGCTTGAGGGGGCTCTGCACTCAGTGGTCATCTACACTGACCATAAAAACCTTGCATATTTGCAGACCGCCCAAAGACTAAATCCGTGTCAGGCCAGATGGTCTTTTTCTTTGCTCGATTCTGCTTCACTCTTCATTACCGCCCGGCAGACAAGAACATTAAAGCCAATGCTCTATCCCGCTCATTTCTGTCTACCGACCAAGAGAAGGAGCCTCTACTCATCATTGACCCCTCCAGAATAATGACTGTTGCTCCATTCGACCTGTCTCATCTACCTTCTGGTAAGACCTTTGTAGCGGCTCAGGATCGGAAAAGGGTCTTACTCTGGGGTCATTCGTCCAAACTGGCTGGTCATGCTGGCCAGAGGAAGACGCTTCTGCTCATTGCCCGACATTATTCGTGGCCCACTTTGCGCAAGGATGTTGCGGATTTTGTCACAGCTTGTTCCTCTTGTGCCCGTAGCAAGATACCTAGGCACCTTCCAGCCAGTCGTCTTCTTCCTCTTCCCGTGCCTTCTGCTCCGTGGCAACATATTGCAATGGATTTCATCACAGATTTTCCTGTATCGGCCGGTTGTACTGTCATTTGGGTGGTCGCCGACCACTTCTCCAAGATGGCTCACTTCATTCCTCTGCTTGGTCTTCCGTCCGCACCTGTGCTGGCTAAGGACTTCATCCGTCACATCTTCCGTCTCCACGGCTTACCCCTCCCCATCGTTTCGGACCGAGGAGTTCAGTTCACTTCTCGCTTCTGGAGAGCCATGTGCAAGCTGCTGGATGTCTCTTTGTATTTTTCTTCAGCCTATCATCCTCAGTCCAATGGTCAAGTCGAACGTATCAATCAGATCCTCACCTCTTTTTTCGGCACTTTGTCAATGCTCGCCATAGCGATTGGGTAGAGCTCCTGCCTTGGGCCAAGTTTTCCTATAACAGCCATGTGAGTGAGTCCTCTGCTAAGTCTCCGTTTTTTGTGGTTTACGGTCGACACCCCCGGATTCCGTTTCCTGTCTCCTCTTCAGTGGACAATCCCGCCGCGGAGTCTCTCGTCAGTGAATTTTTAGCGATTTGGGAGGACACTAGATCTGTGCTTCTTCAGTCCTTCAAGCGGATGAAGAAGCATGCTGATAACAGATGTCTGGATTTGTCTCTATTCCATCCGGGAGACAAGGTCTGGCTTTCCTCCAAATATGTCCGTCTCAAGATACCATCATACAAGTCTTTCTTGTGGATTGGAAGGGGTTTGGTCCTGAGAAGAGGTCTTGGGAGCCCAGGGAGAACATTCATGCCCCTCGTCTTCTAGAAAAATTTGTTGCAGGCCAAAAGAAGAAGGGCGTAAGGGGGGGTACTGTAGCGTCGTCGGTGTCTCTGCCTCCTGGCGGTCAGAGACCCCGTTCCCCTCTCCACCGCAGTCCCGGTCCAGAGTCCTCCAGCTCCCCTGATGCTGCCCGGGGTGCGCGCACCACGCGCAGCTTGCCGGGCACTGTACTTAGGGCTCGCGCTCCTTCCCTCTTAAAGGGGCCGCGCGCGCTGTCCTAAAGAGTCCCCGACCAATGGCCGGAGGACTACTCCTAGGAATAGCACCTCCTCCAAAATGGAAGTGCCTGTGCAAGGTTGTTGTTTGTGTACTAACACTCTCCTCAGCCCTCAGGTTCCAATGCTCGCCAGCCTGTCTATCAGCCGTGCCGGCCAGCCTGTCTACCTGCCGTGCCGGCCTGCTTGCCTACCTGCATCACCTGTCAGTTTACCAGCCGTGCCCGCCGGCTTGCCTACCTGCATCACCTGTCAGTTTACCTGGCGTACCCGCCGGCTTGCCTACCTGCATCACCTGTCAGGCTACCTGCCGTGCCCGCCTGCTTGCCTACCCGCATCACCTGTCTGTCTACCGGCCATGCTCATCCGCTGTACCTCTCATCTTCTGCCATCTGACCCGTGGGAGTCGCCTGGTCTCACACAAGGTCAGTCCCAGAGTGGCACCTGGTTCACCTTCCCAGTCCCTCCTTGGTTCACGGAGTCGACTAAGCCGCCGTGTGGCCAGGGTCGGTCCGGGTAGGCACTTAGTTACGCCCCTCTGGTCCCTCCTTGCATCACAGCACAGAGGTTCCACCACCCGGTTCCATATACTACATGATTAATGCTACAGTTAAGGGGGTTTTCCCACAAACAAAAGTTCATTTTAATCAAAAGATCTTGGAAAAATAATAAGTTCCACAATTGAATGTGTTTGAATAAAATGTTCCTATGCTGAGATAATCTTATAAATGTGCCCCTGCTATGTACTGTGTCTGACCGTGCAGGAACATGGTCTGATCATACCACATCTCCTGGGCAGGGGAGGAAGCAAAAGAGTATACAGACAGGACAGCAGAGGATCTCAGCTTACTTTTTTTTTGTTTAAGTAAAACATTGTTTAAAAACAGGCAGTGAAATATTTTGCCTCACAAAAAGAATCAGCTGTGATCCGGTGCTGTAATGTCTGTATACTCTTTTGCTTCTTCCCCTGCCAAGGAGATGTGGTATGATCAGACCATGTTCCGTACACGGTCAGACACAGCCATTACTATTGATTAAAATCAACTTTTGTTCGTCTGTTATGTGAGGAAGTAACTGATTTAGTATTTGGTTCAAAGGGCATAGGATCCACATTTATAATATCCTTCGATGAAAAAACTATTTTTATTGGCTGGTTTGTTTGTATGATAATGATGAGAGGACACTCAGTTGCCGATGGTTGCTGCTCAGTGTGCCACAAATTTGCAACCCGGTTACAATAGGTTTTTTTTTTTCGTTTCATCGATCACAAAATCTGTAGAATCGCTAGTTTTGAATTTCTAATTGAAGGTCCTAAATCATGTTAATTTAAAGTACATTCAAAGTGACTGCCTTTTTGTCCAACTAAATATGACTCTTTTGGACTTGACTCGTGGTATCGTCGCGTACATAAATGTTCAATCTATTAAAATATAAACATAATTAACCTGATCGGTAAATACCGTAAACAGAAAAAATGTTGTAACAAGCAATCAAAATGTCATATCTATCTCAAGCTGGTATCAATAAAAATTTCAACTTGCCTCACAAAAAATAAGCCCCCACTCAGATTTGTCTACCAAAAACATTAAAACGTTACAGGTCTTGGAAAACAGCAACACAATCAAAAAAATGTTTTTTCACAAATTTCAGATTTTTTTAATCACTAAAATAATAGGAGAAACTGGACATGTTTGGTATCGCCATAATCGTACTGATGAGTAGGATGATATTGCAAGGTAATTTTTACCACACAATATACGCCGTAAAAACAACGTCCAAAAAAGACAATGTCAGAATTGCATTTTTATCTACAGCACTTGGAATTTTTTTTCCTTCTTTCCAGTACATTATGTGGTAAAATGAATACTGTCATTCTAAAGTACAACTCGTCCTGCAAAAACACACGTCTATGTGGACGGAAAAAAAATAAAAAGTTATGGCTACTGGAAGGAGAGAAAAAAAAGAAAATGCAAAAACAAAAGTTGGCCATGTTGAGAAAGGGTTAAACCCTTACAGCTGAAGCCGGTTTTCACCTTCCAGACCAGGCCAAATTCTTCAAATTTGATAGGTGTCACCTTATGTGATAATATCTTTGGAATGCTTCTACATATTCTAGTGACACATTGTACTTTATGTTTGTGGTACATTTAGGTCGTATGATTTGAAAATTTATAATATTCAAACTCCGAATTTTTATTCCATTAAAATAGATAATTATACTGCACAAAATATTTAATAAATAACATTTAATACATGTATCCTTTATGTCAGCATTATTTTTGAAAAAGCATTTTTGTTAGAATGTTAGAAGGGTTAAAAATTCTGCAGCAATTTTGAATTTTTTCAAGGATATTTAGAAAGACCAGTGTTTTCTGGGACCACAAAACTTTTGAAGTTACTTTGCAGGGCCTTTATGTTAGAAAATCTCCAAACAAGATCACATTTTAAAAACTAAACTCCTCAAAGTATTCAAAATATAATTCAGAAAGTTTGCTAACCTTTCTGGTGCTTCACGGGAATTACCACATAATGGAATGGAAAAATGAAAAATTATATTTTTTCCATGATGTTAGTTTAGCCCTATGTTTTTCATTTTCACAAAAGTAACTGGATTCCAAAATTTTTCCGGAGTACACCAATACCCCATATGCAGTCGGTACTACTGTTTTGGCACATGTTAAGGTTCACAAAGGAAGGAACGCTATTGGACTTTTAGAACTCAGTTTGGATGAAGTAGGTTGTGGATCACATGTCATATTTACAGAAGTCCTATTTTGGAAACTACACGCCATAAGAAATTCATCTAGGGGAGTAGTGACCATTTTGGACCCACAGGTGCTTCACAGAAGTTTATAACACTGGGATGCGAAAATGAAAATTTTAATTTTTCCATGAAAATGTTTTAGCTAAAAACCTTTCGTTTTCACAGTGGCAACAGGAGAAAATGGACCCACAATTACTTGTGCAATGAATAATGAGCATTATTGAACTCACAGGTGCTTTACAGAATCTAATAACATTGGACCATGAAAATGAAAAAATATTTTTTTCCACTAAAATTTTTTCATAAGCCCTAAATTTTTACTTTTTACAAAGGTAACAGGACAAAATGGACCCACAGTTTTGCTTGAGTATGTCATATGTGGTCGGTAAACTAGTGTAGGGCCCATGGCAGGACATGGAAGGGAAGAAGCACAATTTTGGCTAAAATATACTGAGAATGCAATGTCATATTTGTAGAACCCCTGCCATTATTATTATTATTTATTTTTAGAGCATCATTGATTCCATGGTGCTGTACATGAGAAGGGGTTACATACAAAATACAAATATAAAACACAGGGAACAAACTAACAATGACAGACTGGTACAGAAAGAAGAGGCCCCTGCCCTTGTGGGCTTACAGTTTACAGGGTAATGGGGAAGGAAACAAAGGTTGGATGGTTGCAGCAACTCCGGTGGTGCTGAGGTGGCTGCGGGGTCATTGCAGGCTCTAAGCATTCTTGAAGAGATGGGTTTTTAAGGTCCGACTGAAAGTGGTGGACAATCGGACTTGTTGGGGCACTGAACTCTAGAGGAATTCACTAGGGAGAAGTCTTGGAGGCGATTGGTTGAGTCATTTTCTGGAGTATCTCTTAAACATTATTATGGATAAATTGTGTTTTCACATTGACCTGTAGTAATGGATGTACTGATTGCATTTTCTATTTTTACTTTTAGATCACTTTCACATATTAGGTGACACAAGTGGGTGCGTTGTGAAGAAGACCGAAATCCATGAATGCTACAGTTTTTAGTGTCTCCGCCATCTAATATGTCAGATGTTTTTCTTATTTGCTGTCATTTGGCATTCTCCGACGACACATTATGTTGTGCACATTAATGGGAGCAGCCTGTGTGGTCTAAACGTGCTACTATAACCTGCAGCATCTCCAGACTTGTTTCTCATCTGGCTCATCTGCTACATCTTTAGTCAGCAATTGCAAAGGTAGATGCTAGCAGCAGATCTTGATGATTTGTGTGCTCAAGTGCATTCAGCGTGGCAGAACATTCCTCAGACATTCATTAATTGATAGCAGCCAAGGCATGTAAGTGTATGTATTTCTGTATGTGATGCTCATATTTGATGCTGAATAAATCAAGATATTTCGTTTTTTTCACCATTTGCATATTATTAACATGTCTGTCAATCTTGTGAGTTCTTTAGCTCCATGGCTTTTCCTTCTTGATATTGCAATTTCAATGTTGAGAGGTGCATGTATGTTTGTCTACACATTTTTCAGGCCTGGCTGATTTGTCCATGAGGATGTTTTGAAGGACAGCAGTGGGTAGGCATGTAGGGTGGATTGCTGTAACGGGTCTGGGAGGCGGAACCTCTGAGCAACTATACAAGGGGGCGGTCCTTGTAAGGAAGCGGGTGGCTCCCAGGGGAGACGGGCAGGTAATCACGGCAAGTGACAGGGACAGTCTCTGGGTAGAAGGGCAGGTAGTCACGGCAAGTGACGGGGACAGTCTCTGGGTAGAAGGGCAGGTAGTCACGGCAAGTGACAGGGACAGTCTCTGGGTAGAAGGACGGGTACTCACGGCAAGTGACAGGGACAGTCTCTGGACAGGCAGGTAGTCACGGCTAGTGACGGCAGAGCCTCCAGGTAGGCTAGCAGGCAGGTAGCAGGTGAGCGCTCCTAGGTGAGCAGGCGAGAGTCTCTGGACAGGCAGGTGGTCACGGCAAGTGACGGCGGAGCCTCCAGGTAGGCTAGCAGGCAGGTAGCAGATGAGCGCTCCCAGGTGAGCAGACAAGAGTCTCTGGACAGGCAGGTGGTCACGGCAAGTGACGGCGGAGCCTCCAGGTAGGCTAGCAGGCAGGTAGCAGATGAGCGCTCCCTGGTGAGCAGACAAGAGTCTCTGGACAGGCAGGTGGTCACGGCAAGTGATGGCGGAGCCTCCAGGTAGGCTAGCAGGCAGGTAGCAGATGAGCGCTCCCAGGTGAGCGGGCAGGCTGGTCCATAGACAGACTGACAGGTGTCGGAAGGCAGACCGTCGGACCGCAGGCTTGCAAGCAGGTAAACGGATATCTGGCAGGTATCAAGCAGGAATCTGGCAGGTGACTGGCAGGTAACAGGCAGGAATCTGGCAGGTGACTGGCAGGTAACAGGCAGGAATCTGGCAGGTGACTGGCAGGTAACTGGAAACGGGACCTGAGGGCTGAAGCAGAGTGAAGGCTTTGCAACAACATTGCTCGGGCACCTCCATTTTGGAGGAGGTGCCTTATACATGGTGAAGTCCTCCGGCCATTGGCCGGGACTCCTTAGGACGGCGCGCGCGGCCCCTTTAAGAGAGGGGGAGCGCGCGCGCGCCCTAAGCACCGTGGCCGGGAAGCAGCGCGCGCTGCCAGCAGAGCGGGAGGAAGACGCCGGGCACAGAGCGGAGAGGTGAGGGGAACAGCGTCCCTGCCTAGCAGGAGGCAGGGACGCCGACGCTACAATTGCTATTTGAGACCAACACCTGTGGTGCGCCAACATCTGGACATGCTCAGCTGTGGCCACGTCGTGATAGTCGCATCTGTGATATCACCCACTCCTTAATGATGTGTGACACCTATTTGGATTAAAGATATATATTAACCTTTTTATGGTGTCGTGATGTGCCTGAATATTATTTGGAAGCTCAGTAATTTGCCTAACGGTTTAATACTTTATAACCTTTATTAGACACCTTTTACAATAGATGACTTCTGTGCATTAATTGATTATTGTATGGATATAATTTGTATTATCAATAAGCATTCAATAAATTATTCTATGAATTTATAGCGCTTACCTTCCAGATGGATTATCTGATTTGCCATTATAGCGATACACTGGGGGGTTTTTTTAGTAAAAATTCTGCTGGCTATTCATTATTACTTGGTTATATAGTGCCTTGTAACCATGTGATTTTTATTGCCTAACTGCTATGACTCTATTCTAATTGGTTTATACAAACCAGGTATCTCCGGTCAGTTGACTGAAGATGCCTGTTGATAGGAGACTCCAAAGCCGTCATTGACTTAAGCATGCGTGGTATCGACAGATAGATGCCGATGCATGTGCATTGTAGATTATATGACTGAGGTTTTTAATTTTTTTTTTAATAAAATTGATGGCTTATTCAGTATGCTAATGGTAGTGATCATCTATTATTTTATATTTTATGTCTGTGATATCTTTTTTGGATGACAGAATAGTATTTTATATAAAATGTAATTATTTGCTTGAGTGTTTAAATATAGATTGGTGGGCACTAGTGATGAGCGAGCATGCTCGTTACTCAAGATTTACGAGCATGCTCGGGTGTTTTCCAGAGTATCTTCAGCGTGCTCGGGTGTTATGTTTGAGTCACGCCGTGCACATGATTTGCGACTGTTTGACAGCTTTAATACATGTGAGAAATGCCTGTTTCTTAGACATTCCTCACATGTATTAAAGCTTTAAACAGTCGCAAATCATGCGCACAGGGTGACTAAAACATAACACCCGAGCACACTGAAGATACTCAGTGAGCAGCCGAGCATGTTCGCCGAAAGGGTTAACAGAACATACTCGCTCATCACTAGTGGGCACTTGCATGCATCCCTATTCAAAATACAAACTGAGCCCTGTTATACATGCTTGATAAAGACCTATAGTACACCTGTAAAGTTACTGAGGGCAGTAGCTGTGGACGAGCTGCTGCTCCTTAACGCCCTGGCACTTTACAGTAAAATCGTGTCCCAGTCCCAATGTGCTACCAGATGTGGGGTGTATCACAGTTGTAGGCCGCAGACCTCTGCTTTCACCAGGCCTTCATTTTCAAGAGCCACCGCACATAACTCAGGGGACACGCAGTTAATTTCAACAAGCAAACGTTTACTGAACAGTTAAAGTTTATCTGACTGTAACACTCAGTATTGGGTACAACATTTCTTAGTTCCTGCTTCCTTAACACAGTGCATCTTCAGCATTATTCCCCATTCCTCCTGGACTATCCCTATCAGGCCCGGCGCCAGCAGCCGGCGCACCTGGGCAAGTGCCGGGGCCCTGAGCAGGTAGTGGGCCCACTCGCCCTCGGGCACCCTGCCACGCTATGGGACCCATGAGCGGAGGAGAGTGGTGTCAGTGCCCGCTCCCCCCTGCTTGCTCAGGGCCCCGGCAGCTGGCACAATACTTACCTCTCCCCGTGCCTCCGCAGCAGCTCCGGTCTCTTCTATGTCCTCTGACTGTGACGTCTCAGGTCAGAGGGCGTGGTGACGTCTTTCCACTGCACCCTCTCCTGAGCCGTCACAGCACAGAGCGGGAAGACGCTGGCAACGCTGGAGTACAGAGCTGATCAGCGGAAGCAGGTGAGAAGTGAGGTGAGTATTTGATTTTTTTTTAATGTATGGAGGCATGGGACATTATAAGGGGGGGGGGTGACATCCTGCATGGGGCATTGTATGGGGGGGAGGTGACATCCTACATGGGGCATTATATTAGGGGGGGGGAGTGACATCCTGCATAGGGCATTATAAGGGAGAGGGGGTGACATCCTGCATTGGGCATTATATGGGGCTGGGAGTGACATCCTGCATGGGGCATTATATGGGGGGGAGTGACATCCTGCATAGGGCATTATAAGGGAGAGGGGTGACATCCTGCATGGGGCATTGAAAGGGGGGAAGTGACATCCTGCATGGGGTATTATATGGGGGGAGTGACATCCTGCATAGGGCATTAAAAGGGGGGGTGACATCCTGCATGGGGCATTATAAGGGGTGGGGGGAACAGCCCGCATGGAGCATTATGTTGCGGCACAGCCTGCATGGAGCATTATATGGGGGCCAGTATTCTGTATGGAGCATTATATGGGGGCCAGTATCCTCTATGGAGCGTTATATGGGGGACAGTATCCTGTATGGAGCATTTTATGGGGGCCAGTATTCTGTATGGAACGATTCGTCGCTTTCTGATAAATTGTGGAATTTACAATAGATATCTGCCATGTAATGTAAGAAGTGAAATCTTTAGCCTTGAACTATATATATATATATATATATATATATATATATATATATATACAGTACAGACCAAAAGTTTGGACACACCTTCTCATTTAAAGATTTTTCTGTATTTTCATGACTATGAGAATTGTACATTCACACTGAAGGCATCAAAACTATGAATTACCACATGTGGAATTATATACTTAACAAAACAGTGTGAAACAACTGAAAATATGTCATATTCTAGGGTCTTCAAAGTAGCCACCTTTTGCTTTGATGACTGCTTTGCACACTCTTGGCATTCTCTTGATGAGCTTCAAGAGGTAGTCACCGGAAATGGTCTTCCAACAATCTTGAAGGAGTTCCCAGAGATGCTTAGCACTTGTTGGCCCTTTTGCCTTCTCTCTGTGGTCCAGCTCACCCCAAACCATCTCGATTGGGTTCAGGTCTGGTGACTGTGGAGGCCAGGTCATCTGGTGTAGCCCCCCATCACTCTCCTTCTTGGTCAAATAGCCCTTACACAGCCTGGTGGTGTGTTTGGGGTCATTGTCCTGTTGAAAAATAAATGGTGGTCCAACTAAACGCAAACCGGATGGAATAGCATGCCGCTGCAAGATGCTGTGGTAGCCATGCTGGTTCAGTATGCCTTCAATTTTGAATAAATCCCCAACAGTGTCACCAGCAAAGCCCCCCCACACCATCACACCTCCTCCTCCATGCTTCACGGTGGGAACCAGGCATGTAGAGTCCATCCGGTTGGAACCAAAGATCTCAAATTTGGACTCATCAGACCAAAGCACAGATTTCCACTGGTCTAATGTCCATTCCTTGTGTTCTTTAGCCCAAACAAGTCTCTTCTGCTTGCTGCCTGTCCTTAGCAGCGGTTTCCTAGCAGCTATTTTACCATGAAGGCCTGCTGCACAAAGTCTCCTCTTAACAGTTGTTGTAGAGATGTGTCTGCTGCTAGAACTCTGTGTGGCATTGACCTGGTCTCTAATCTGAGCTGCTGTTAACCAGCGATTTCTGAGGCTGGTGACTCGGATAAACTTATCCTCAGAAGCAGAGGTGACTCTTGGTCTTCCCTTCCTGGGACGGTCCTCATGTGAGCCAGTTTCTTTGTAGCGCTTGATGGTTTTTGCAACTTCACTTGGGGACACTTTCAAAGTTTTCCCAATTTTTCGCACTGGCTGACCTTCATTTCTTAAAGTAATGGTGGCCACTCGTTTTTCTTTACTTAGAATTTGTATTATGGCAAGAAAAAAGCAGCTAACAGTCTATTCAGTAGGACTATCAGCTGTGTATCCACCAGACTTCTGCACAACACAACTGATGGTCCCAACCCCATTTATAAGGCAAGAAATCCCACTTATTAAACCTGACAGGGCACACCTGTGAAGTGAAAACCATTTCCGGTGACTACCTCTTGAAGCTCATCAAGAGAATGCCAAGAGTGTGCAAAGCAGTCATCAAAGCAAAGGGTGGCTACTTTGAAGAACCTAGAATATAAGACATATTTTCAGTTGTTTCACACTTTTTTGTTAAGTATATAATTCCACATGTGTTAATTCATAGTTTTGATGCCTTCAGTGTGAATGTACAATTTTCATAGTCATGAAAATACAGAAAAATCTTTAAATGAGAAGGTGTGTCCAAACTTTTGGTCTGTACTGTATATATATATTTCTCTGCTGTATCTGTGCATCATGAATCGTGGCATGTGTTAAAGAGGCCCACTGAGACTCTTTCGCCCAGGGCCCACCAAAACCTGGAGTCGCCCCTGATCCCTATAGTAACTATTCCTTCCAGCCCCAGGGATTTCCTGTCTAGTCCTGCAGTGCACCTGGGATCTGTTACCTTCCCTTCTCACAGTTTCACGTCCATCTTCCCCTGATGTTTCCCGGACCATTAGGAGGGGAACACATGGCATTATCTGATGCTATGTGTTCCTCTGGGCAATGAAGGGGTTAAATGGCAGGAAATAGCTTCCCTGGTGTAAGGGAAATAATGCAAGTTGTGGTTGGGATTGGTAGATAGGGTCTGGCCACTCAGGGGTATGTTGTGGGATCAGGTATCTTTCCTGCCATAGTGACGGACTCCTGATTGGCGAGGTCAATAAGGTGAGGGTGGTGAGCGGGGAGATAAAAGGGGTGCAGCGCCAGAGGATAGGGTCTGTCCTCTGGCGCTGTTGTACCTGGATGTTGCGGACCCTCAGATGATGGAAGCACTCCTGGAAGAAATCCGGTCCAAGATGGGAGAAGAAGGCGCAGTGGCATACATGCGGTGGTGCCTGGAGTCTGCAGGACGAGATGCTGTGCAGCCGGAGGACGGAGCGCGAGTGAGCCGAGAACAGAAAGCAGAGAGTGACGTCATGGGTAGTGCGACGGCTGAAGACAGAACGTCATCTGGAGCAGCGGGCGTGCGCATGGGAGCGCGTGTGAAGAAGAGGAAGACCATTTTCTCCCCACTGCAGAGTGGAGCTCCCGTGCAGGAGAAGAAAGCAGAGGACTGAGGAAGCGACAACGAGTCTGCATGCCTGTCAGGGCCCGGTGGACTTCCAGCAGAATAACGCCGTTGATGGTCCCGGGTTAGGCGGTGTGCAGATGGAGGAACCGGCAAGCAGGACGGTGGGAACCGTGACAGAGCAGAGGGTGTTGAGTACCATAACTCTCATCCCCAAATCCCCACTGCTTTGGCCCAGTTAGCTAGTGTATTGGGGTCACTGAGGGGTATGCTCCCCTGTCAGTCAGACATGTCAGCCTCAGTAAGTCAAGCTTCTCAGCAGCAAAATGCTGCGGAAGTTTGGAGGCATTTGGATGAAGGTCTGGATGGTCTGACAGAGGGGCATGACTCTGTGGTGTCTCCCATAGCGTCAGGGGTTAAAGGGATGGGGGAGGCATGTTGCAAGGAAGTTTTAACGTGTGCTGTATCGCAATTAGGTTATCACTTGCCGTTGGCCATTAAGGAGAAGATTTGGAGTAGTAAATTTGTAGATTTATTGTCACTATTGCCAGCATCTAAAGAGGTGTTAGCGAGGTTGGAGAAAAAGGATGAAGAGGATAGAAAGAGACCTATACCAAGGACCTTTAATAACTGGTTGCAGGCGTTTTGTATATACGCGAGCTTAATGGGAGAAAAGTTCCCTAGTAAATGTTCAGGACTTTTCCAGCATGTAGATATAGTGCTTGAAGCCTATAAAAATTTTAGTGGGTTAAGCTGGTACTTTTATGATGAGAACTTCAGACAGAAATTGGCAGTTTACCCTTCATTAAAATGGGGGGTTAAAGATGTGGGTTTGTGGCTTAGCAAGCAACACAGGGAAGCCTTAGGAAAGGAACATGCTTTGCTTACAACGAAAATCATTGCAAATACCCTAATTCATGCATGAGTGTTCCTTTTGTCGAGGGGCGCACCCGATGGCAAGATGCTTTAAAAAAGTCAATATATCGGGACAGCCCTTCATAGGGGAGTACCTTAGTAAGATCAGTGACGCTGGTAAAGGTGGGGAATATGCAGGTTTGGTTAAATTAGTATCCAAATCGCAGGATGGCCAGACTGTTAATTGATGGGTTTTGAGATGGATTTGTTATACCATCTTTTAGCGGGTCTGGCTGTGATTGGGTGGATAACTTAAAATCCGTAGAGTTACATTCTGAGGTGGTGCAAATTAAAATTGCTAAGGAGATTGCAGCAGGCAGAGTAACGGGACCATTTCAGGTCCCCCTTTGCCAATTTTCGTTCGTCACCACTTGGGGTTGTACCAAAAAAGGAGCCTAATACATTTAGGCTCATACATCATTTATCTTATCCATACAGCGCATCACTGAATGATAGTATCGATGAGAAATTAAAAAATGTGTGTTATACGTCTTTTGATCAGGCTGCAGAAATGGTTAGGAGGTTTGGGCCAGGGGCATTATTGGCCAAAGCAGATGTGGAAGCAGCCTTTAGGTTGCTACCTATTCATCCAAAATAGTTTAATTAATTAGGTTTTCAGTTCAATGGTTTGTTTTATGTAGATAAGTGTTTACCTATGGGCTGTGCGTTGTCATGTTTGTATTTTGAAGCATTTTCTAGTTTTTTGGAATGGGTAGTTGCTATGCAATGCAGGAAAGGTGGTGTAGCAGACTACCTTGATGATTTTCTGTTTGTTGGCCCTTGTGATAGCGAAGTTTGCAGTGATTTATTGAATACGTTTGTAAATATGTGTAGTGAGTTTGGTGTACCGTTAGCAATGGATAAAACTGTTTACCCATCTTGTTGTATTGAGTATTTGGGTATTGTCATTGATACTAAGGAGTATGAATTTAGGTTGCCAGTTGTAAAAGTAGAGAAATGTAAGGCAGCAGTGTTTGAGTTATAAAGGAAAAAGAAGACGACCGTAAAAGAAGTGGAATCTGTTTTTAGGGTTGTTAGCTTTTGCAGCAAGGGTTATACCTATGGGTAGGGTATTCTGTAGAAGGTTGTCCTTGCATATTGCGGGTTATAGAAGTCTTTCTTTGCATGTCCGGATTACAAAAGAAATTAAGGAGGATCTTGACATTTGGTTGAAATTTTTAAATGACATTAATGATAGGGCTGTCTGGCAAGAGCCTTTTCTGTCAGGAGAGGATATGAACTATTTTACGGTTGCTTCAGGAGCTGTGGGATTTGGTGCATATTGGAATGGGAGTTGGTGTGCAGAGAGCTGGCAGCAGGCATGGGTGACTAATGGTGTTACAAAAAATATAGTGTTGTTAGAGCTTTTTTCCGTGATAGTAACATTGGTATTATGGGGGCGTGATTTTTCTAACAAATGTATTTTGCTTCGGACAGATAACAAAGATGTGGTATTTGCCATAAATTGTTTGTCTTCTAAATGTGTTATGGTGGTGACGCTGTTGAGGCATTTAGTGATGATCTGTCTGTAGGTATAATATTTGGTTGAAGGTGGTGCATGTAGAAGGGAAGTCTAATGAATTGCGGATTCCCTTTCTCGATTACAGTTCAGCAAGTTCTCCAAGCTTGTGTCGGAGGCCAAAGCAACAGGAGTGAATGTCTGGAGTATTTAAGAGGCTTAATTTGGTCCTAGTTATGAATCTGTTGGAACGGTCTGTCGCGGCATCAACATGGAAAGGGTATTTAGCAGCTTGGGAGTTATGGGTTTTGTTTTGTAATGGTAGGAGATGGGAAATATTTCATAGTACGGAGAAGATGGCATTGGCTTCTTGCATGTCATTTTTTGAGAAAGGGTTGGCCTATTGTACAGTAGTAAAAAATGTAGCGGGAGTGTAATTTTTTCTTAAAATTGCTGGGATGCGCCCGTTAAATAGTTATTTCATAATTAAACAAGTATTAAAAGGGTATAAGAAAGATCATTGTGTGAGGGATGGTAGGTGTCCTATTACCCCAGATATTTTATATAATTTATGTATAGCAGCTGAGTGTTGCTGTTATAACAAATTTGAAGCTTTACTTTTTTCTACAGCAGCTGCATTATTATTCTTTGGAGCCCTTAGAGTGGGAGAGTTGCTTCCTAGAGGGGTACATGGATTGGATGGGTTAAAGGTCGGGCATGTAATGGTAGGGTCAGGTTTTATGTTAATTAAGATAGTTAAGTCTAAAACTGATCAGTTAGGTAAAGGTAACTCCATTAAGTTGATGTGTTTCCCAAAGGAAGAGATATGTCTGATATGTTTAACCCCTTTACAACCCAAGGTGGTTTGCACGTTAATGACCAGGCCAATTTTTACAATTCTGACCCCTGTCACTTTATGAGGTAATTACTCAGGAATGTTTCAATGGATCCCCCTAATTCTGAGATTGTTTTTTCGTAACATATTGTACTTCATGACTGTGGTCAAGTTTCTTCAATATTTGGAATATGGAAGAAAAAAATGAACATTTAACTTTTTTCACAAAAATGTTACTTTAGACCCAATTTTTTTTATTTTCGCAGGGGTAACAGGAAAAAATAGACCACAAAATTTGTTGTGCAATTTCCCATGGGAACGCAGATACCCCATATGTGGGGAAAAACCCCTGTTTGGGCGCACGGCAGGGCTCGGAAGGGAAGGAGCGCCATTTGACTTTTTGAATGTAAAATTTGCTTGAATAATTAGCGGACGTCATGTTGCGTTTGGAGAGCCCCTGATGTGCCTAAACAGTGGAAACCCCCCACAAGTGACACCATTTAGGAAACTAGACCCCTCGGGGAACTTATCTAGATGTGTGGTGAGCACCTTGACCCCCCAGATGCTTCACAGAAGTTTATAACATTGAGCCGTAAAAATAAAGTTTTCACATTTTTCCCACAAAAATGTTTTGCAGCCCCCAATTTTGCATTTTTTTTGCATTTTCATAAGGGCAAGAGGAGAAATTGCACCATGCAATTAGTTGTGCAATTTCTCCTAAGTAAGCAGATACCCCATATGTGGGGGAAAACCACTGCTTGGCATACGGCAAGGTTCGGAAGGGAAGGAGCACCATTTGACTTTTTGAATGTAAAATTTGCTTGAATAATTAGTGGATGTGCCCCTGATGTGCCTAAACAGTGGAAACCCCCCACAAGTGACACCATTTTGGAAACTAGACCCCTCAGGGAACTTATCTAGATGTGTGGTGAGCACCCTGAACCTCAAAGTCCTTCACAGAAGTTTATAACATGGAGCCGTGAAAATAAAAAAAATCAAACTTTTTCCATAAAAATGATGTTTTAGCCCCAATTTTTTTATTTTCACAAGGGTAAGAGGAGAAAATGGACCCCAAAAACTTTTGTGCAATTTCTCCTGAGTACGCCAATACCCCATATGTGGGGAAAATACAGTGTTTGGGCGCACGGCAGAGTTCAGAAGGGAAGGAGCACTGTGTGACTTTTTGAATGCAAAATTGTCTGGAATCGAGAGCGGACGCCATGTCGCGTTTGGAGAGCCCCTGATGTGCCTAAATAGTGGAAACCCCCCACAAGTGACCCCATTTTGGAAACTACACTCCTCAAGGATTTTATCAAGGGGTATAGTGAATATATTGAACCCAGAGGTACGACACAAAATTTGATAACATTAGGTCATCATATTGAAAAAGTGGTCATTAGTCTTGAGCGCAAGTGCTCGCTACTTGAGTTTGCATCGGGTACTCAGGTATGCACCATGTATCACCGATGCTCGAGTCCCAGTCCGCATGTTTCACGGTTATTAGACATCAAAAAAAAACATGCGGGGATCACTCGTGCATGGCAGGCAATCCCTGCAAGTTTTTTTGGGCTGCGAAGTATATGGAGACTCGAGCACCCGCGATACTCAATGCATACCCGAGCACCCGATGCAAACTCAAGTAGCGAGCACTTGTGCTCAACACTAGCTGCCATATCGTCATCTTTTTTTTTTTTTCACTTTTGAAAAAAATCCCAACCCTAACCCTAGCCCAACCCTAGCCCAACCCTAACCCCAACCCTAGCCCAACCCTAACCCCAACCCTAGCCCAACCCTAACCCCAACCCTAGCCCAACCCTAACCCCAACCCTAACACCAACCCTAACCCTAACCCTAACCCTAACCCTAGCACAACCCTAACCCCAACCCCAACCCTAACTCTAGCACAACCCTAACCCGAGAGTTTATTTTTTACGCCGTTCCTCGTGCGGTATAAGTGATTACACGACTTTATTCTTCGGGTCGGTGCGACTACAGAGATACCAGAATCATATCGGGTTTTTATGATTGACAGCTGTCACACACTAAAAGACGCATTTTTTTGTAAAATCTAGCTTTTGCATCACCATATTTTGAGAGCTATAATTTTTCCGTATTTTGGCCGACAGAGTCATGTGATGGCTTGTTTTTTGCAGGATGAGTTGATGTTTTTATTGGTGCCATTTTCAGGTACGTGACATTTTTTGATCGCTTTCTATTCTGATTTTCTGGAGGCAGAATAAACAAAAACCAACAATTCAGGGATTTTTAATTTTTTTATTCTGTTCCGCGTGTGGTAAAATTGATAAGGTAGCTTTATTCTTCGGGTCAGTACGTTTACAGCGGTACCACATTTATATCGTTTTTCTATGTTTTGGCGCTTACATAATAAAAGCAATTTTATAGAAAAAAATATTTTTTTGCATCGCTTTATTCTGAGAGCTATAACTTTTTTATTTTTTGGCTGATAGAGCTGTGTGGCAGCTTGTCTTTTGCAGGACAAGATGACGTTTTCAGCGGTACCATTTTTATTTCTATTTGTTTTTTTGGTCGCGTGTTATTCCATTTTTTGTTTGGCGGTATGATGATAAAGCATTGTTTTTTGCTTCGTTTTTTAGTGGGACAATTTTATAGGTCAGGTCGTTCCGGATGCAACGATACCAAATATGTGTACTTTTATTGTTTTTTTTTTTCATGATAATATTTATTGATGGACACATTATATTTTTATTTTTGGTGGATTCTTTTTTTTTAGTTTTTTTTTTATATTTTTACAATTTTTTATTATTTTTTTTTCACTTTCTGACTTTTTTTTACTTTTTTACTTTGTCCTACTATAGGACTTTCATTTTTTTTATTCTGATCGCCTGCATAGCACAGGAATGGAGCACCATCCCTGTGCTATACAGGCTGTCAGCGCTGCCCAGGGAGAAGATGCACTGCGCATGACCAAAATATTTTACTGCTGTCTGGTGACCCGGATGTTGTCATGACGACGTCGGGTCGTCATGGCAACACCTGGGAAGCCGAGGCAGACAGCACTGGAGGCCGGAAGAGGAGGTGAGTATTGCGATCACTTCCCCTTGCCACCGCAATGCTGCGATCGACTTCGATCGCAGCATTGCGGGGGTTAATGTGTCAGGAGCGGTGCGGGACCGCTCCCTGCACATAGTACCGGGTGTCAGCTGTGACAATCAGCTGACACCCGGCGGCAATCGCGCCCGCATAGTCTGTGTGCGGGCGCGATCGCAAAGACATACTAATACGTATCAGCCTCTTAAAGCCCAGGGCGCAGATAAGTATTAATACGTCTTGGGCTTTAAAGGGGTTAACAAGAAAGTATTTCAATTTGCGCCCTGCTAAGGGTGAGCATTTGTTATTACATCAGTCTGGCAGGCCTCTGACGCAGTTTCAGTTTTGGAGTATTTTGAACAAATGTATATCTGAGTTAGATTTGTGTGGCAAATATTTTTCAACACATTCGTTTCGCATTGGAGCTGCGACAGAGGCTGCTAGACTAGGTTTAAGTGTGTCAGTTATCAAAAAGTTAGGAAGATGGCAATCGGACTGGTATAAGTTATATATATGTTAGGGAGTAATTTTAACCCCTTAACGACCTTGGGTCTTTCTGTTTTTGTGTTTTCATTTTTTGCTCCCCTTCTTCCCAAAGCCAGAACTTTTTTAATTTTTGTTAAATATGGTAGTGTGAGGGCTTATTTTTTGCGGGACGAGTTGTACTTTTAAACGCCATCACTGGTTTTACCATATCGTGTGCTGGAAAACGGGAAAAAAAATTCCAAGTGCGGTGAAACTGCAAAAAAAATACAATTCCACAGTTGTTTTTTGGGTCCTTTTTTTACCACGTTCAATGATTGCTAAAACTGACCTGCCACCATTATTCTCCAGGTCATTATGAGTTCGTAGACACCAAACATGTATAGGTTCTTTTTTATTTAAGTGGTGAAAAATAAATCCAAAGTTTGCTTAAAAAAAAAAAAATACCATTTTCCGAGACCCGTAGCGTCTCCATTTTTTGGGATCTGGGGCTGGGTGAGGGCTTATTTTTTGCGTGCTGGCCTTATGTTTTTATTGATACCATTTTGGGGTAGATCTAATGTTTTGATCGCCCGTTATTGCATTTTATTGCAATGTTGCAGTGACAAAAAAAACTTAATTCTGGCGTTTAGAATTTTTTTCTCGTTATGCCGTTTACTGATCGGATTCATTTTTCTTTTATATTGATAGATCGGGCGATTCTGAACGCAGCGATACCAAATATGTGTATGTGGAGTTTTTTTATATATATTTTATTTTGAATGGGGCGAAAGGGGGGTGATTTCAACTTTTATATTTTTTTTATTTTTTTTATATTTTTAGAAACTTTTTTTTTTTTACACTTTCTGCTTGCTTCTATAGTCTCCATTGGAGACTAGAAGCAGCAGTTGTCTGATTCCTACTGCATACAAGCGATGAGCAGATCGCTTGTATGCAGGAGAAATGCTCACTTGCTATGAGCGCTGACCACTAGGTGGCGCCCATAGCAATTGAGACATGACAACCACAGGCGTCTGCTGCAGACCCTGGGTTGTCATGCTCACCCATTGGTGACCCACGATCACGTGACGGGGTCACCGATGGGTGGGGCTTAGGACGCACTTCCCGGAAATAATCAGCTGACATGTGCTCGGTTCAGTGCGGGCTCACTGCCGGAGCCCCCGCTGAACCAGCCTTCCCGACCTGGTGCGTACTATTACTGACCAGGTCGGAAAGGGGTTAATGAGCATTTTTATAGTTTTAACAGGTGGTACAGTGTGGATCCTGGGGCACTCGTTCATACATTGGGCGGAGCATAGAGCACAGGAACGCTGCTATGGACCTAATTTATCTTTACCGACGGAGGGGATAAGAGTGTGCTGGATGGGTGTAAGAGGCCAGCAGTGGGATGGGTTAATTGATCAAATATTGATGATGTGTGAAAATTTTCCAGCCCTGGATGTGGTAATAGTGCATCTGGGGGGGAATGCTATTGGAAAATCAAGCACAGTTGATCTGCTGTTCCTTATGAAGAGAAGCCTACAAAGGATCTGCAGTTTGTTTCCTGAAGTCAAGATTATTTTTTCTGAATTTTATGGAGCGAGTCTACTAATTTACAGTTTTGTAACAAAATTAAAAAAAGACTGAATAGATCCATGAGTAAGTTTTTGCTGTCTATTGATGGCTTTTCATTCAGACACATTGACTTGGAGGGAGGTGTCCACGGTCTGTTTATGAAGGCTTTAGTTCATCTGTCACATATTGAAAATTATATTTTCAATCTGAATTTGCAGGCGATGGTGGAAATAGCTCTTGGTGGGGTGGGGCTGACGCGCCCTGGGCCTATGAGATGTAGCGTTGCGCACGCAGGGACTACCCGGAGCCGGATCTGATAGGGGTAGTAGTCTCGTGGCGGTGACCCGGTCCGTGCCCAGGGAGTCAGACTAAGTGGCGGTGTATTAGCAGTAGATGTAGGACGACTACGCCACCCGTTGAATGCAGCTATGGAGCTGCCGCTGCAGGGCAGACCGCTGAGGCCGCTGAGGCCGGTGGAAGGATGGTGCAGCGTGGATGGTATAACCCCCAACGGGAGGGGTATGGCCTCAGGGCAGCCGACGTGGATGATGGGGGTAGCAGGAACCACTCAGAGACGATGCGGTGTAGTTCAGGGTCTTTACTGGTGACAAAGATAGACCCTCCCGGAGTACTGGCTAGCGATCGGGGCCTGGTCAGTCTTTGAGCAGATGGGATTTTCCCCTGGCCAGGCGGAGTTGTAGGCCTCCCCAACTAATTGTACTCTTCTGGCTACCTTGCTAGAGGCGGGTAAAAGTAGCCCACGTCCCTGAGTGTACCGTGTGGTGCTCACCCGTATGGCCGGTGACTCGGGGCCTTCTAGTGGCTTCCGCTCCACGACGGCGGTGCTGGTCCCACGCGTGTGACCGTGCCTTCGGGTTTCTTGGCCAGGGGACCTGAAATCCCCTGCCGGTCGGTTTCTGCTGCTGGGTCAAGGTTAATCCCCACAGCCTCGGACTCCGGGTCCGGTGGTAACTCTTCAATCAGGGCGAGCTCTTCAGCTGCCAGCCCCTGATTCCTTTTAGCACGACTTCCCCAGAGCTCCTGATCTCTCTTTCCTATAGCTGCTTCTCCTCTTCTCTCTACTCTTCTTCTCACTAACCCTGCCTCAGCCCCAGGTTTATATAGGGGAAGTCCTTCCCCTCCCAGGACTGGGCAGGAGGTGTGGCATGCATAGGATTCCTGACCAAGAGACCTCCCACCTGCTCTCAGACATAACATTGCTGTTACTGTGGAAACCAGACCCCTGGGGTGCCACATTCCCCCCTAGTGAAATTTAGTACTCCGGGACTAAACATATTTTGTAAACATAACAAGGTGTAAACAATAACATTCTGATAGAGACAACACATAAGGTGGTCACGGCGTGTCCGCAACCGGGTGCAGTTTTTGAAGAAAAGCAAGGTGTCCATTTCACCACAACAGGGAGACGTAACCAGGTAGGGGTCTGTCCTGCCCCGAGTCCTTAACAGTCTTTCAGTCCGTCCTGGGTTACGCTCCAACTATATGCACAAAGGATTCCCGGTAAATCCACCAAAGACTCCTAAAAATAACTAGAAACACATAATTATTTACAAGTAACAGACAGATGACCACAGATAAAACAATTTAAACACTTCAAATCCTCCAACGTGCGGGTAACTGGCCTCTAGTGGCCCTAGTGGACCTACGGAGCTGACTGTCTGGCCCTGAACTACAGGGTGTAGGAGCTGTCAAGGGTAAACTGGGCAGCTGTCTACGGGCTCTTTGGCTCACTAGGGGTATGGCAGGCTCACTATAAGCAGAGGGTTGATCCTCCTGATCTGCTTGTGTGGAGTCTTCTGCCTCCTGGACCGGCTGTTCTTCCAGCTCTCCGTAAGTACTTGGGTTGTTGGTTGGAGGAACGTGAGGACGGGTACCACAACTTCACCATTGACTTGAGTCCAGGACCGAGGGAAGTCTCCGAGCACAGTACTAACCATATCTTCCCTTTCCTCTACGGGTCGAGGGTCTTCTTGTTCCTCTTCAGGGTTCCGTAGCTGTTCGGGACACTTCTTCAGGTGATCCCGGGATACAATGGTTGTGGTTTCCCCTCCGTCTTTACTGATGGTACAGACCTTTGGGTTGTCGTGGCTTGAGGGCAGTACGATGTACGGGTCCTTCTCCCACTGGTCGTCCAACTTGTGGAGCCGTCTTTTCCTCTTCAAGACCTGCTCTCCAGGTACCAAGGGAACAGCGGGAGCATACTGGTTGTAAGTTTTCTCTTGTCTTTCCCTAGCTAGACAGAGACTTCGCTCCACGCTCTCCTGCACTTTCCGGTACTGCTGCTGCCTCTCTGTGTCCCAGTCTGCTTCCGGTGAAGTGTCCTCGGGTGTCAGGACTCCCATCTCCAGGTCAGCAGGTAGCTTACCGGGTCTTGCCCTCATTAGGTAAGCCGGGGTACGGTTGGTGGAACCTACAGGGATGTAGTTGTATAGGTCCACCAGGTCGGGCAGCTTCTCAGGCCACAGACTGCGTTCTTCCAGGGGCAATGTTTTTAGAAGAACTATTACCACCTGGTTCATTTTCTCACAAAGTCCATTAGTTTGCGGATGATAGGGTGTCGTCCTGATCTTCCGGCAGCCATACAGAGTACAGAACTCTCGGAAGACCTCCGCTTCAAAGGCAGGTCCCTGGTCCGTCAGCACCTGCTCTGGGTAGCCGTGTGGATGGCAGAAGTGCTGCTGGAAGGCTCTAGCTGCTGTTTGAGCCGTTAAGTCCTTGACGGGGACGACAACCAAGAACCGGGAGTAGTGATCCACGATGGTTAATGCGTAGACGTAGCCACTTCTGCTTGGGGTCAGTTTTACATGATCCAAGGCTACCAGTTCCAACGGCTGCCGGGTGACGATGGACTGAAGGGGGGTCTTCTGGCTGGCACGGTCCTTCCTTCTTAGGTTGCATGGGCCACAGTCTCTGCACCACCTCTCGATGGTTCCTCTCATGCCTACCCAATGGAACCGCCCGCGCAGCAGGAACTCCAGCTTCTTCCATCCGAAGTGCCCAGCCCTGTCGTGGTATGCCTCCATCACCATAGCTGCGTCCCTTCTTGGCACCACTACTTGCCAGATCAGTTCATGCGTCCGGGAGTTAACCATTCTGCGGCACAACTTCCCCTTGTAAAGGAACAGTCGACTCTTCTCTGCCCACAGTTGCTTGGCTTCCTCCGGAGCGTCTGGGTCAAGGCGAGCTTCTGGCTGAGTCAGCATCTCCTTCACCAGCCGGACGGCAGGGTCACTGTCTTGCGTTTCCGCCCAGTTGTAGTGAGGTAAGGGGTTGAACGTAGCGGCTTGCTTACCCCTTACACGGTGGGAATACTGGATAGTCCCATGACGGTGGAACGCAGGGAGTTCGACCTCTTCCAAATCTTCTGAACCCTCACCCTCATCCGGTAGGTTTGGCATCCTGAACAGGGCGTCCGCGTTGGTATTGGAGCGTCCTGCCCGGTATTTGATTGTAAACTCATAGTTGGACAAGCGGGCCATCCATCTCTGCTCTAGGGCACCGAGTCTTGCAGTGTCCAGGTGTGTCAACGGGTTGTTATCCGTGTACACGGTGAACCGGGAAGAAGCGAGGTAGTGCTTAAAGCGTTCGGTGACTGCCCACACCACTGCCAGGAACTCTAGCTTAAATGAGCTGTAATTCTCAGGGTTTCTTTCGGTGGGTCGCAGTTTTCGGCTGGCGTAAGCAATTACCCGTTCTTTCCCCTGCTGGATCTGGGACAGTACGGCTCCTAGCCCGATGTTACTGGCGTCGGTGTAGAGGATAAAGGGCTGGCTATAATCAGGGTACGCCAGGATTTCATCCCCCGTGAGGGCCATCTTCAGCTGGCGGAAGGACTCTTCTTCCAGCTTCTCCCATCTGAAGGGTGGCTTCTGGTTCTTGGCTTTCCTGGACTGGCCTATCAGGAGGTCCTGCATAGGAGCTGCCTTTTTGGTGAAACTGGGAATGAACCTTCGGTAGTAGCCTACCAACCCGAGGAACTGCCTCACTTCCTTTACGCTGGAGGGGCTTGGCCATTCCTTAATTGCGGTGATCTTATCAGGGTCGGGAGCCACTCCGTCGGCACTCACCACGTGTCCCAGGTACTGCACCTTTGGCTTCAGGAGGTGACACTTGGAGGGTTTCACCTTTAGGCCGTAGCTTGCCAGAGCTTCGAACACTTCCGCCAGGTGTTTCAGGTGGTCCTCATAAGTCTTGGAATATACGATGACATCGTCCAGGTACAACAGGACCGTCTCAAAGTTTCGGTGTCCCAGACAGCATTGCATCAATCGTTGGAAGGTTCCTGGTGCGTTACAGAGCCCGAACGGCATGCAGGTAAACTCACTAAGTCCCATCGGGGTGGTGAATGCGGTCTTCTCCCGGTCCGCCTCTGCTACAGGAACCTGCCAGTACCCGCTAGTGAGATCCAAGGTAAAGAAGAAGTTAGCAGATTTTAAAGCAGCCAAAGACTCCTCTATCCTTGGTAAGGGGTACGCATCCTTGTGTGTGATACGGTTCATTTTCCGGTAATCTACACACATTCTCATGGTGTTGTCTTTCTTTTTGACCAAGACTAGTGGAGCTGCCCAGGGGCTACAGCTATCCCTGATTACCCCAGCCTCCTTCATGTCTCTAAGCATCCCCGTGGCGTGTTGGTAGTGTGCAGGGGGTACGGGTCGATACCTCTCTTTTATGGGAGGATGGTCTCCCGTGGGGATGTGGTGTTCTACCCCCTTGACTCGCCCGAAGTCTAACGGGTGTTTACTAAACACTCTCTCATACTCTCGAACCACCCGATAGACTCCCTGTTTCTGGTGTGAGGGAGTGGAGTCAGTACCCAAATGTAGTTGCTGACACCAATCCTCCATTTGTTGTTTAGAGCCGTTACCTTCCTCCGGAGGAGATGGAGGCTAGGGTTCTACGGACTGTATGGAATTCTGATTGATGGTATACAATTTGGCTAGCGTGGCATACCGGGGCAGGTACACTTCCCTCTTCTCGATATTTATTATGCGAACGGGCACCCTCCCATGGCGTACATTGACCACCCCCCGTGCTGTCAAAATGGTGGGCCTACTGTCTGAGTAAACTGGTTCTACCATTGCCTGGTAATCTCTACCTCTCAGACCAATAGCCGCCCGGCACCAAATCATCATTTCACTTTTTGGGGGCATGGCAATAGGGAAAGGGTCACACATTCTCACGCTACCAATCTCACCGCCGGAGAGTTCCACCTGTTGCCGTCGCATCAGTGCCCGGATCTCTTTTTGGAGCACTCGCTGCTGGCCGGAGCTGGCGTTCTTGGCAACCTGCTGTAAAATAAAAATCACCTCTGCAAGACAATTTTCAATTACATTAGTTCCTAGAGTTATCTTAGGGTGACTCTCGCGCTTGTCAATGTCCACAATGATCAGTCCCTGGGCTGCCAGCTCGACTCTACCGATTTTAATGGTCACCTCTTTAAATCCGATCTGTGGCACGGGCTGACCATTGCTGGCGATGATACTCAAGTCGTCGTCAGGGTAGCGGGTTATATCCGAGTCATTCCAGTACTGCTTGAAGAGCACGTACGGGATGGTGGTGACCTGTGACCCAGTGTCCAGTAGGGCACTCAGAGGAATGCCATCCAGTACCACAGGCAAGACTGGACGTCCTCCCACATATTTGTCACGCCAGTTTGATGGGCCTGATGATCTTTTTCCTGGGGGTTGGCCCTCTACCCCAGGTTGTGCCAGTTTAAAGGACAGTACCTTGCCATATGTCCGGGTTGATTGCAGCGGCGGCAGATGGGTTGTCCGTCCTCGTTGTATCGGTCGCTGGGTCTTCCTCTGGCCGGTGGGGTCCTCCTTGGTCGACGTCACGGGATGTCCTCCGGTCCGGATGCCAGCTGGATCTTCCCTGGAGTAGAAACCTGTAAAGACTGCACAGTTCGGGTTAGCGCAGCAACGCTTTTAGCTAGCTCTTGGACCTGATGGTGCAGGTCTGGAGCCGGGTCATTGTTCAAAGCCTGCGCATCAGCTCCCACAGGCCCTGCCGACAAGGGCGCCGCCTCCTGGTGGTAAGTGGTAGTGGGGCGTCTGTGGGTCACAACGCCACCTGGTGCCGGTTCTCGGAGCACCCGGATGGCTCTGTCCTTGAACTGTGCAAATCCCAGATGAGGGTCCTGTAAGGCCATTGCCCGCAACTGGGTTCGGTGGGCATTGCAATATAAACCCTCTATAAATTGTTCAGTCAACAGCCGGTCCTCGTCTCCCACGCCGTCAGGGTCGGTCTGCTTAATGGCTCTCAGGGCCTCTTGTAGGTTTAGTGCATAGTCCCTTATACTCTCTTGTGCTCGCTGCTTGCACCCGTAGAATCTAAGCTTGATCTCGGCTGAGGTGCGGGTATCAGAGGTGTCCTTCAGCCGGGTTAGTATCCCTGCGACAGTCCTCCCCCCAGGTGGCCAGGACTTTACCTCCCTTCGGGCTGCCCCAGTTAATTGGGCCACCAGGATGCTCACTTTTTGCTCTTCTGTGAGGGGGTACACCTGGAAGAGGCTATCCAGCTTTTCTCTAAAGTCATGCAGGGTATGTGACTCCCCTGAGTACTGGGGTAGCCAGGCCGCTCCCGGGATATAGGGCATGGTGAAAGGCATGACTGCAGCAGCGGTGGCGCTGGCGGGGGTTGAGGCAGTGAAGCTCTCCTCCGTATCCGACATCCTCCTCCCCCCTAGTGGACCGTGGCCTACCTTGCGATGATCCTCTTCCGTAGGTCGCGGCTCCGCAGTGGATCGTCAGGGTTGAGGACCTTCCGTCGCGCTCCTGTGACGTCGGCGTCTGCTGGGCTCCTTCCAGGACCTTACGCGACGTCCGGACGTGAGGCGGGGCTTCAGTTCTCGCGCGCTTTTGGAGTCCACGCCCCTCTTCTTCCCGCGCGGCGTCTTCAAGATGGCGTCCAACGGCGGGAAAACTCCACGGAAGGCGGGAAGAAGGCTGAAAATGGCGCCGGATGGCGGGAATCTTCACCGATGGCGGGAAGAAGGCTGAAGATGGCGCCGGATGGCGGGAATCTTCACCGATGATGGGAAGAAGGCTGAAGATGGCGCCGGATGGCAGGAATCTTCACCACAAGTAAGTTTGAACAGTCTTTTTCAGGCACGCAGTACCCGGTGGTTGCGGGCACGAAATCCTGCCGACTACGCCAAAAGTTGACGCGCCCTGGGCCTATGAGATGTAGCGTTGCGCACGCAGGGACTACCCGGAGCCGGATCTGATAGGGGTAGTAGTCTCGTGGCGGTGACCCGGTCCGTGCCCAGGGAGTCAGACTAAGTGGCGGTGTATTAGCAGTAGATGTAGGACGACTACGCCACCCGTTGAATGCAGCTATGGAGCTGCCGCTGCAGGGCAGACCGCTGAGGTCGGTGGAAGGATGGTGCAGCATGGATGGTATAACCCCCAACGGGAGGGGTATGGCCTCAGGGCAGCCGACGTGGATGATGGGGGTAGCAGGAACCACTCAGAGACGATGCGGTGTAGTTCAGGGTCTTTACTGGTGACAAAGATAGACCCTCCCGGAGTACTGGCTAGCGATCGGGGCCTGGTCAGTCTTTGAGCAGATGGGATTTTCCCCTGGCCAGGCGGAGTTGTAGGCCTCCCCAACTAATTGTACTCTTCTGGCTACCTTGCTAGAGGCGGGTAAAAGTAGCCCACGTCCCTGAGTGTACCGTGTGGTGCTCACCCGTATGGCCGGTGACTCGGGGCCTTCTAGTGGCTTCTGCTCCACGACGGCGGTGTTGGTCCCACGCGTGTGACCGTGCCTTCGGGTTTCTTGGCCAGGGGACCTGAAATCCCCTGCCGGTCGGTTTCTGCTGCTGGGTCAAGGTTAATCCCCACAGCCTCGGACTCCGGGTCCGGTGGTAACTCTTCAATCAGGGCGAGCTCTTCAGCTGCCAGCCCCTGATTCCTTTTAGCACGACTTCCCCAGAGCTCCTGATCTCTCTTTCCTATAGCTGCTTCTCCTCTTCTCTCTACTCTTCTTCTCACTAACCCTGCCTCAGCCCCAGGTTTATATAGGGGAAGTCCTTCCCCTCCCAGGACTGGGCAGGAGGTGTGGCATGCATAGGATTCCTGACCAAGAGACCTCCCACCTGCTCTCAGACATAACATTGCTGTTACTGTGGAAACCAGACCCCTGGGGTGCCACAGGGCCATGCTAGCCTGGTTAGGCAAGATGGCCTGGTGGGGTGACTCGCCCAGGGATCTGGATGGACAGATAATTTTTTAGTTAAGGGGCTTGAGCCTTGTGGCTGAGCTGTGTTTTGGTTAATGTTTGGAATTTGTTTGAATAATTGGACTTCATATATTAAGATGGTTACGTTTAAAGGTTATGCTTTAATAATTAAATATAGGAAGTGGCCAAATTGTTAAGGCACTTTTCATAGTACCTGTACCGATCCTTGAACAGGAATGTCTGCAAGGGATTCCAGTAAGGGTACCCATTACCTTTAAAAATAGATGCTTGCCCACTGCAACTTGAACTTGACCTTGGTTACTGTACTTCCCTATCTGACCAACTATTAGGAAGTAGTCCTCTTTTACTAGGGCTTACCCTCCCACTATGGGTGAGTCCCAAACTTTAACTATGCCTGTCCCTACATATGTAGTTGGGCAGATATCCATCACAAACACTATGCATTATATTTAGATACATTACACATATTATACTTATAATGCTTCCCGGAGTCTATCATGTCTTAAAGGGGGTTTCCCATGAACAAAAGTTAATTTTAAAAAATGTCTGTGTCTGACCATGTACGGAACATACCACAGCTCCTGGGCAGGGGAGGAAGCAAAAGACAATACAGAAATTACAGCAGGGGATTGCAGAGGATTAATTTTGTGAGGTAAAACATTTCACTACCTGTTTTTAAACAATATTTTACCTCACAAAATGAATCCTCTGCAATGCCCGGCTGTAATATCTGTATTGTCTTTTGCTTCCTCCTCTGTCCAGGAGATGTGGTATGTTCCGTACACGGTCAGACACAGACAATTTTTAAAATGAACTTTTGTTCTTGGGAAAACCCCTTTAAGCCTAATCTATGTCTTACTCTATACCCTACACTAGACATGTTCAACCGAAGAAGAGGCCAAATCTAGTAAAATATATAACAAACTTTATTAAATCAAGCTAAAATACATATAAGGGGTGTGGGAAAGAAACAACCAGGAAGGAGGCGGTAAACCAGCATGTGTTCCCCACATGTCCATATATATTATGGGCATATATACAATATTGAAATAAATATATCAATACACCAATAAAGGTATTACAAAGTATATTATTTAACATGGAGGGTATACAATATGTTAGGCAGTGAAGATCTCCCAAATCAAGGCAAACGTAAAGTGCTATAGTGCAAGAAAGCCTCAAAATGAAAGAAGAGTATTATGATGGAGGGAGCTCCTGACATGTATGCTGCAGTAGAGCAGACCAAAACAGAGATGAATGGTTTAGGCAATATTAGTGCTTGTACCTGAGTAGGAGTCTGGAGTTAGGGGACACACAATGAAGTGTCCACCCTGACGCGCGTTTCAGTTAGCTTGATTCAATACAGTTTGTTATATGCTTTACTAGATTTGGCCTTTTCTTTGGTTGAATATATTTTTGGTTTCAGTGTTCCATTTACCGATTCGTCAGCATATTCCAATCTACACATGTACCCTGATTAGGATTTACTTATACACACTGTTGTACACTTACTATATCTCCTTTTCAGGACTGATTGATTTCATATAATCTTTTTATGTATATTATGACTTTAAATTTGAATTTTGTTTAATCTACACTAGACATCTTACTTATGCATTACACATTACCATATATGTACAGCTCTGACAAAAACTAAGAGACCACTGCAAAATTTTCATTTTCTCTGATTTTTCTCTTTATAGGTATATTTTTGAGTAAAATGTACATTGTTGTTTTATTCTATAAACTACTGACAACATGTCTCCGAAAATTCAAAGCTAAAAATGTTGTATTTATTTGCAGTAAATGAGAAATCGTCAAAATAATAAAAAAGCAACAATGCTTTCAGACCTCAAATAATGCAAAGAGAACAAGTTCTTATTCATTTAGAAACAACAATACTCATGTTTTAACTCAGGAAGAGTTCAGAAATCAACATTTGGTGGAATAACCATAATTTTTAATCACAGCTTTCATGCGTCTTGGTATGCTTTCCACCAGTCTTTCACACTGCTTTTGGGTGACCTTATGCCACTCCTGGCACAAAAATGTAAGCAGTTCTTCTTTGTTTAATGGCTTGTGACTATCCATCTTCCTCTTGATTACATTCCAGAGGTTTTCAATGGGGTTCAGGTCTGGAGATTGAGCTGGCCATGACAGGGTCTTGATGTGGTGCTCCTTCCTCCACACATTGATTGACCTAGCTGTGTGGCATGGGGCATTGTCCTGCTGGAAAAAACAGTCCTCAGAGTTGGGGCACATTACCTGAGCAGAAGGAAACAAGTATATTTCAAGGATAACCTTGTATGCGGCTTAATTCATAAATCCTTCACAAAGATTAACCTGCCCAAGTCCAGCCTCGCTGAAGCATCCCCAGATCATCACCAATCCTCCACCAAATTACACAGTGGGTGCAAGACACTGTGGCTTGTATGCCTTTCCAGGTCTCCGTCTAACCATTAAGAGACCAGGTGTTGGGCAAAGCTGAAAATTAGACTCATCAGAGAAGATTACCTTAGTCCAGTTCTGTATGTTCCAATCCTTATGGTCTTTGGCAAACTTCAGCCTGGCTCTCCTTTGCTTCTCATTGATGAAAGGCTTTTCTCTAGCTTTACATGACTTGAAGCCTGCCTCTAGGAGCCTGTTACGAACTGTTCTTGCTGAGCACTTCACACCAGCTGCCATTTGTCATCCCGGTCAGTGGAGAGTCGCTTTTGCCCTCTGCCGGTCTGTAGCTTTGTTGTCCCCAATGTCTGTTGCTTGACCTTGTTTGTAATGGACTGCCATCTTCGAAATTTTAAGGATGGAGGCAACATGATGCTCACTGTATCCCTCTGCTAGTAAAGGCAGAATTGAGCCCTTCTTTTCCTCATTCAAGACTTTTCTTTTCAACTCCTTTGGCATGGTTAAAAGTTATTTTTTCATTTAAATTACTTTTGGGCTATTCCTAGCACTAGTTTTGCCATCCAGCTTGTCCTATTGCAAGAGGATTGTGAAGACCACATTAGTGTTTTTTATACTTTCCCTCGTTACATAAGATTTGGTTCAGGTGATCACCTAATCAGAAGCACATTAAGTAGAATGAGGTGGACTTTGTTTGGAATTCAACAGACACTGGAATGGAATGGCTGTCAGACACGTAGAGATGGGGATTTTTAGAAAACTGTGCAGTGGTCTCTTAATTTTTGCCAGAGCTATATATACAGTACAGACCAAAAGTTTGGACACACCTTCTCATTTAAAGATTTTTCTGTATTTTCTTGACTATGAAAATTGTACATTCACACTGAAGGCATCAAAACTATGAATTAACACATGTGGAATTATATACTTAACAAAAAAGTGTGAAACAACTGAAAATATGTCTTATATTCTAGGTTCTTCAAAGTAGCCACCTTTTGCTTTGATGACTGCTTTGCACACTCTTGGCATTCTCTTCATGAGCTTCCAGAGGTAGTCACCGGAAATGGTCTTTCAACAATCTTGAAGGAGTTCCCAGAGATGCTTAGCACTTGTTGGCCCTTTTGCCTTCACTCTGCGGTCCAGCTCACCCCAAACTATCTCGATTGGGTTCAGGTCTGGTGACTGTGGAGGCCAGGTCATCTGGTGTAGCACCCCATCACTCTCCTTCTTGGTCAAATAGCCCTTACACAGCCTGGAGGTGTGTTTGGGGTCATTGTCATGTTGAAAAATAAATGATGGTCGAACTAAACGCAAACCGGATGGAATAGCATGCCGCTGCAAGATGCTGTGGTAGCCATGCTGGTTCAGTATGCCTTCAATTTTGAATAAATCCCCAACAGGGTCACCAGCAAAGCACCCCCACACCATCACACCTCCTCCTCCATGCTTCACGGTGGGAACCAGGCATGTAGAGTCCATCCCTTCACCTTTTCTGCATCGCATAAAGACACAGTGGTTGGAACCAAAGATCTCAAATTTGGACTCATCAGGCCAAAGCACAGATTTCCACTGGTCTAATGTCCATTCCTTGTGTTCTTTAGCCCAAACAAGTCTCTTCTGCTTGTTGCCTGTCTTTAGCAGTGGTTTCCTAGCAGCTATTTTACCATGAAGGCCTGCTGCACAAAGTCTCCTCTTAACAGTTGTTGAAGAGATGTGTCTGCTACTAGAACTCTGTGTAGCATTGACCTGGTCTCTAATCTGAGCTGCTGTTAACCTGCGATTTCTGAGGCTGGTGACTCGGATAAACTTATCCTCAGAAGCAGAGGTGACTCTTGGTCTTCCTTTCCTGGGGCGGTCCTCATGTGAGCCAGTTTCTTTGTAGCGCTTGATGGTTTTTGCAACTGCACTTGGGGACACTTTCAAAGTCTTCCCAATTTTTCGGACTGACTGACCTTCATTTCTTAAAGTAATGATGGCCACTCGTTTTTCTTTACTTAGCTGCTTTTTTCTTGCCATAATACAAATTCTAACAGTCTATTCAGTAGGACTATCAGCTGTGTATCCACCAGACTTCTGCACAACACAACTGATGGTCCCAACCCCATTTATAAGGCAAGAAATCCCACTTATTAAACCTGACAGGGCACACCTGTGAAGTGAAAACCATTTCCGGTGACTACCTCTTGAAGCTCATCAAGAGAATGCCAAGAGTGTGCAAAGCAGTCATCAAAGCAAAAGGTGGCTACTTTGAAGAACCTAGAATATAAGACATATTTTCAGTTGTTTCACACTTTTTTGTTAAGTATATAATTCCACATGTGTTAATTCATAGTTTTGATGTCTTCAGTGTGAATGTACAATTTTCATAGTCATGAAAATACAGAAAAATCTTTAAATGAGGTGTGTCCAAACTTTTGGTCTGTACTGCATATATATATATATAGCGCATAAAATTGTTCACACTATATTATAATACGATTGGTGATTTCAGAGACAGTAACACAATAGCACAGTCCACCATCCTTAGACATCAAATTGATGTATTTCCTAAATTATCTCCTTTGGTCTTTTTTTCACAACCCAAATGGACACTGTCCCATAGCCAGACTAAAGGCTAAGTAAGGTGTTTGCTTTTAAATATTTTACATGAAGTTTAACTTGGATGTTTTGTAAAAATGAGGTGTATTTTCACTCTAAGAAAATGTATGCATAAGTTTCCCTAATTGTCCAAACAATATACAATACTACAGCATCAACATAAATTCCTAATACATACCTAATATAATGAGCAGGTAACATCCTCCTCTGAAAAGACTTGAAGGAACGTGTCTGACTAAAATGAATTTCCAAAATTATCATTGCTAAAAAACAGCTCAGTAAGAAGTTAGAAAACTGTCTATCCAGTGTCTATCCAGTGCTACCTGTAGGCCCTGGATGTCTGACCCCTTTATCAGCCCAACCATAGACCCAGGAGCAGCAGTAGTTTTATATTCAGTTCTATGCATTCCCTGCAAGTCTGTTTGGGGAAGCGGCTAACTGACAAGAACCACTGCATATAAAGCAGAGAAAATAGCTTCTAATGAAGGTTAATTTTCACATATGCTCCATTATTTTTATTCTGCTTTAAAAAAACGTAGAGAACTATTTTATTTATGAGATATGTTTGGTATACCAATTTACAAATAAACATTTTGACATTAGGAGAAAACACATTAAAAATATGCACTAACCCCTTCACGACCTATGACGTATATTTAAGTCATCTGCTGTGTCCCTGCTTTTGATGCAGGCTCCGACGCTGAGCCCGCATCTTTCCCCGCACTTGATGGCTAATTTAATCAGCCATTAAGCTCCTCTAACAGCCATGAATGGATCCGAGATTCACCCATGGCTGTTAACCAGTTAAATGCCACTGCCAATCATTGACAGCAGCATTTAATATGCGCAAACAGAAAGTGCATCATTGGTCCTGCCCAATGCCGCCCCATCACGTGATCGTGGGGCACCAACGTGTTGTCATAACTGAAGACCCCTGTGCCTGTGATCACAATCCTCCTGTGAACGCTGGCACATAGCACATAGGAGATCGGGAATTTTGAAGGCGATCGGGCAATCACAGCTTCAAGTCTACTAAGTAAACTGTTAAAGTCAGTAAAAATTTTTAAAAAAAAGTTTTAAAAAACATGTAAATAAAAAAAACACCAAAGTTCAAATCACCCCCCTTAGTCCCATTAAAACATCATATCGATCCAAAAATGGCATTAATAACAACATCACCTCAGGGCGCAAAAAATAAGCCCTCACCCCGCCCCAGATCCTGAGAAATGAGAATATTACGGGTCTTGGAAAATAGTAACAAACGCAAAAAACCTTATTCATACAAATTTCAGAATTATTTTTGACCACTTAAACAAAAAATAAATTCTACATCTTTGGTATCAGCGTACTCATACTGAGCTGGAAAATCATACTGCCAGGTCAGTTTTATCATATAGTGAACATCGTAAATAAAAAAGCCAATAAACAATTGTGGAATTGTACTTTTTTTGCAAATTCACCGCACTTGGAATTTTTTTTTCCATTTTCTGGTACATTATATGGTAAAATCAATGGTGTCATTCAAAAGTACAACTCGTCGCGCAAAAAACAAGCGATCATATGACCATATTGACTGAAAAATAAAAAAGCTATGGTTCTTGATAGAAAGGGAGGAAAAATGAGCACGAAAAATGGAAAATCGCCTGGGGGTGAAAGGGTTAATATGCTGTATGGATTTCTAATTTAAAGGGGTTGTTCACTTTGGAATCGCTTTTTGCTTTCAGGGCTTACTGAAAATAAGCTGAGGACTCCAGAGATCACATGTGATTACAGCACAACCAGGCAGCAAGTGTTCAGCTCTCCTGTAATGCCAGGAAAATTAATTATTACACGATGCCTATATAACTCATTTGCCTGTAACATTCAAATGTACTGAATCCTCCAGAGACAGAAATTGTACTTGCTATTCACTTTAGGTAGGTGACAGAGGTCCCAAGTGAGGGCTTTCCTCTGTCATCAAGGAATAGGGTAACAAGTATTTTATGGGATTAAACTTTAGGCATCCCCTTTAACCATTTCCCGACCTATGATGTCATACATCCTACATCAGGTCCCAATATATAGAGCAGACTCAGGAACTGGCTGTGTTAACCAGCAGATGCTGGCTGTGTTAACCATTTACACTGTGTTCCAAATTATTATGCAAATAATATTTTTTCAGATTTTCCCAAATTACCTATATGAATTGCAGTCATTGTAATTTTCCAGTCAAATAACTATTAGAGTACAATTGAAAGGTTTTTGTACAAACTGCCTATGATAACAGTATATTTTTTAAAACATAAAAAACTCAAACTGCACTCAAAATGCATGTTCCAAATTATTATGCACAGCAGAGTTTTCAACCTTTTCATTTTAATAAAGAACAAAAAAATGGTCATTTTTGAAATTATAAGCATTAGCAGGTTATTACAGACTGAAATCAAACAGTTTTCAACTCAAAACTTTATTCTAGGTGATGTTACATTTGCACATAGGACCGCTTGCTCGAAAGGAGCTTCTGAACTCTCTCGTCCATTGAATTTGTCAGGTTTTGGATGGTTTCTGCTTCAATTGTTATGCATGAGGACAGAATACCCTCCCAGAGCTGTTGCTTAGATGTGAACTGCCTCCCGCCATCATAGACACTCCTTTTGATGATGCTCCAGAGGTTCTCAATGGGGTTGAGGTAAGGGGAGCATGGGGGCCACACCGTAAGTTTGTCCCCTTTTATGCCCATAGCAGCCAGAGATGCAGATGTATTATGTGCAGCATGAGATGGGGCATTACTAGTTTTACCATATCATGTACGAGAAAACGGGAAAAAAATTCCAAGTGCGGTAAAATTGCAAAAAAAGTGCACACAGTTGTTTTTTATTTATTTTTTTACCACGTTCACTGAATGCTAAAACTGACCTGCCATTCTTATTCTCCAGGTCATTACGAGTTCGTAGACACCAAACATGTATAGGTTATTTTATATTTAAGTGGTGAAACAAAATTCCAAAATTTGGTAAAAAAAAATAGGGCCATTTTCCGAGACCTGTAGCGTCTCCATTTTTCGTGATCCGGGGCTGGGTGAGGGCTTATTTTTTGCGCGCCGGGCTGACGTTTTTATTGATAACATTTTGGGGTAGATCCGATGTTCTGATCACCCGTTATTGCATTTTATTGCAATTTTGCGGCGACCAAAAAAACGTAATTCTGGCGTTTAGAATTTTTTTCACGTTACACCGTTTACCGATAGGATTAATTCTTTTTTTATATTGATAGATGGGGCGATTCTGAACGCGGCGATACAAAATATGTGTATGTGGGGTTTTTTTTTTTATATTTTATTTTGAATGGGGCGAAACGGGGGTGATTTAAACTTTTATATTTTTTTAATTTTTTTTATATTTTTAAAAACATTTTTTTTTCACTTACTGCATGCTTCAATAGTCTCCATAGGAGACTAGAAGCAGCAGTTGTCTGATCGTCTCTGCTACATACAGGGGATCAGCAGATCCCCTGCATATAGCAGAAATGGTCCTGTGCTATGAGCGCCGACCACTAGGTGGCGCTCATAGCGACGAGATCATGACAACCACAGGCGTCTGCTGCAGACCCTGGGTTGTCATGCCCACCCATCGGTGACCCGCGATCACGTGACGGGGTCGCTGATGGGCGCAACCCGGAAGCGCGGGTTAAATACCGCTGTCGGAGATTGACAGCGGCATTCAACATGTTAACAGCCGCGGGTGGATCGCGATTCCACCCGCGGCTGTTGCGGGCACATGTCAGCTGTAAGAATCAGCTGACATGTGCTCGGTTCAGTGAGGGCTCAGCGCAGCAGCCCTCACTGAACCGGGGGTACGCAAATGTGCGTAATAAGACGTCATGGGTTGGAAAGGGGTTAATAGCTTAAAAACATCCCAGAGGGTGACACATTCCCTTTAATATACTGCAATGCAACAGTATTATAGTATATTGTAGGCTAAAGTCCCTTAAGGAGACATAAAAATACAGTTAAAGATAAAAAGTACAGCTGTTAAAAAAAATTAAAAATAAATATAAATATATATACAGTTATATGAAAAAGTTTGGGCACCCCTATTAATCTTAAGCTTAATGTTTTATAAAAATTGGTGTTTTGGCAACAGCTATTTCAGTTTGATATATGTAATAACTGTTGAACACAGTAATGTTTCTACCTTGAAATGAGGTTTATTGTACTAACAGAAAATGTGCAATCTGCATTCAAACAAAATTTGACAGGTGCATAAGTATGGGCACCTTTATCATTTTCTTGTTTTAAATACTCCTGCCTACTTTTTTCTGACGTACTAAAGCACTTTTTTTGGTTTTGTAACCTCATTGAGCTTTGAACTTCATAGCCAAGTGTATGCAATCATGAGAAAAGCTACTTAAAGTGGCCACTTGCAAGTTGTTCTCCTGTTTGAATCTCCTCTGAAGAGTGGCATCATGGGCTCCTCAAAACAACTGTCAAATGATCTGAAAACAAAGATTATTCAACATAGTTGCTCAGGGGAAGGATACAAAAAGCTGTCTCAGAGATTTAACCTGTCAGTTTCCACTGTGAGGAACATAGTAAGGAAATGAAAGAACACAGGGACAGTTCTTGTTAAGGCCAGAAGTGGCAGGCCAAGAAAGGCAGAGAAGAAGAATGGTGAGATCAGTCAAGGACAATCCTCAGACCACCTCCAGAGAGCTGCAGCATCAACTTGCTGCAGATGGTGTCACTGTGCATCGGTCAACTATACAACGCACTTTGCACAAGGAGAAGCTGTATGGGAGAGTGATGGGAAAGAAGCCGTTTCTGCAAGCACGCCACAAACAGAGTCGGCTGAGGTATGCAAAAGCACATTTGGAGAAGCCAATTTCTTTTTGGAAGAAGGTCCCGTGGACTGATGAAACCAAGATTTAGTTGTTTGGTCATACAAAAAGGCGTTATGCATGGCGGCAAAAAAACACAGCATTCCAAGAAAAACACTTGCTACCCACAGTAAAATTTGGTGGACGTTCCATCATGCTTTGGGGCTGTGTGGCCAATGCCGGCACCGGGAATCTTGTTAAAGTTGAGGGACGCATGGATTCCACTCAGTATCAGCAGATTCTTGACAATAATGTTCAAGAATCAGTGATAAAGTTGAAGTTACGCAGGGGATGGATCTTTCAGCAAGACAATGATCCAAAACACCGCTCCAAATCTACTCAGGGATTCATGCAGAGGAACAATTACAATGTTCTGGAATGGCCATCCCAGTCCCCAGACCTGAATATCATTGAACGTCTGTGGGATCATTTGAAGAGGGCTGTCCATGCTCGGCGACCATCAAACTTAACTGAACTGGAATTGTTTTGTAAAGAGGAATGGTCAAAAATACCTTCATCCAGGATCCAGGAACTCATTAAAAGCTACAGGAAGCGACTAGAGGCTGTTATTTTTGCAAAAGGAGGATCTACTAAATATTAATGTCACTTTTCTGGTGAGGTGCCCATACTTATGCACCTGTCAAATTTTGTTTGAATGCAGATTGCACATTTTCTGTTAGTACAATAAACCTCATTTCAAGGCAGAAACATTACTGTGTCCAACAGTTATTACATATATCAAACTGAAATAGCTGTTGCAAAAACACCAATTTTTATAACACATTAAGCTTAAGATTAATAGGGGTGCCCAAACTTTTTCATATAACTGTGTATATATATATATATATATATATATATATATATATATATATATATATATAATTCTATATAACCCCCCTCCATTAAAAATAAAGAAATAATAATAAAATATATATATATTTGGCATCATGCCTGGAAAAGTTCAGCCTATCAAAATATAAAAATGAATGTACTCGTTCAGCGAAAGCTGTAAAGAGAAAAAATTTCAATTCGAAAAGGGTTGTGCCAATTTGGTGGTCTGTGTTGACATGACTGTCACAACCAATCCCTAGGCTCAGTGGTGATGCCGATGTAGATGGCACAAGACCGGAGAGCCCAGTGATTGGCTCCAGTGGTCGCTTGCCGTAGCTGTTATGTTACTGTTACTAAGGCCTGCGGCAGTGACACAAAGTAAGGTTGAGTTTGTAATTTATACCCATACTAAGCATTTGGGGAAAAAAACAATAAAGAAGGAAAAGCCGTCCAACCTGTATAGGCTAAGGGTATGTACCCAGGATGCAGAAAAGAAGCAGAACATTTCTGCAGTGTTTCTGCATGTTCTTGGCAGTAAAAATGCTTGCGGATTTTACACGCATTTTTGACGCATTTTTTCAGCGTTTTTACATGCGGATTTGACTTGCGTTTTTCAAATACATTGGGACCTCAAATCTGCATGCAGAAAAGCACAAATAATGGACATGCTTCGGATTTTTCCGCAAGGAAAATCCGCTGCGGAAAATTCCGCAGCATGGGCACAGAACATGCAGATTTTCATTGGGGATCATGGGGCACGGATTACCAAGCGTTTTGCAAGCGTTTACGCTGCGGAAATTCCGCATCAAAAACGCTTGAAAAACGCATCGTGCACACAGCCTAACACTACACTAATTAGGAAATATTAAGTTTATGTACTTTTATTGTACTTCATATCATGTGTTTTTACTTATGTCAGCTTCTCATCCTATCATATCCGCACATTTATTGGGCAGGCAGCTACTACTATTCCTAGCAGCAGATCACACCCTAGAAATGCGCTTGGGATATCCAGTAATATCAGCATTTTATTTTTCCTGGTATCCAAACAGCAGTCCTTGTTTTGATGCTTGTCCCCACAAGTAGGCACTAAATCGTCTCTCCAGCCTAAAGTTTCATTCTACATCAATGTGCACCTGTAGAACTTCTTTTCCACTTGTGTTCACACCTACAGTAGATGTAATCCTATTTTTTTTAATAAGGTTTATTGTTTATTATCCACTTGGCAGAAAAGCAAGAAGCAGAAACCTTTTCTATATCTTTTATTATAATTTAAAGCAGCCATCTTGCTGAGCTGCTGTTAATACCACAAAGAGATAAGCTTTACATCAGCTACATTGACATTGGAAACAATAGTCTGGGGATGTTTTCCGACTTCTATTGGAGAGTTTTTGAACCACACTCTGGGATATGTGCAGAAGTCATAGTTCATGAAGGGGTAGGAGGTGAGCTGTGACCATTAATTATTGTGAATGGTGGACCCTGTGTTATTTCGTTTTTACCTATCAGCGTATGTGCACGTGATATACTGTATATCTGCAGAGTTTTTCAAGCAGATGACACTTCAGGAATACACAAGCAGTGTTTTTCCTGAAGCATCTTCTTAGGCATCTTTCAGGTCATTTTCTTGGCTTTGGTGCCAGAGTCTTTTTTTTTAATTGTGTAGTTGTGTATATAAACTACTGAGTGGCTTCCATAGGGAATCCGCCTGTAGAATGGTTTGGTTACTTGATTTTGCCACTTTGCTGCTTTTGAAGCCTGAAGCAGTTAAAGAAGATCAAAAGGACAAAACATATGCACAGCAAGTCATTTTGACAACGTTGATTCTTTAGGCATTTGTGGCACCCCAGGGGTCTGGTTTCCACAGTAACAGCAATGTTATGTCTGAGAGCAGGTGGGAGGTCTCTTGGTCAGGGATCCTGTGCATGCCACACCTCCTGCCCAGTCCTAGGGCTGAGGCAGGGTTAGTGAGTAGAGAAGAAGTAGAGACAGAGAAGAGAAGCAGATATAGGAAAGAACATCAGGAGCTCTGTGGGAGCAGTGCTACAAGGAGTCAGGGGCTGGCAGCTGCAGAGCTCGCCCTGACTGAGAAGTTATCACCGGACCCGGAGTCCGAGGCTGTGGGGACTAACTCCTATCCAGCAGCAGAAACCGACCGGCAGGGGATTGCAGGTCCTCTGGCCCAGAAACCCGAAGGCACGGTCACACGCGTGGGACCAGCACCGCCGTCGTGGAGCGGAAGCTACTAGAAGGCCCCGAGTCACCGGCCATACGGGTGAGCACCACACAGTACACTCAGGGACGTGGGCTACTTATACCCGCTTCTAGCAAGGTAGCCAGAAGAGTATCGTTAGTTTGGGAGGCCTACAACTCCGCCTGGCCAGGGGAGATCCCATCTGCTCAAGGACTGACCAGGCCCCAATCGCTAGCCAGTACTCCGGGAGGGTCTATCGTTGTCACCAGTAAAGACCCTGAACTACACCGTACCGTCTCTGAGTGGTTCCTGCTACCCCCATCATCCACGTCGGCTGCCCTGAGGCCATACCCCTCCCGTTGGGGGTTATACTATCACGCTGCACAATCCTACCACCGGCCTCAGCGGTCTGCCCTGCAGCAGCAGCTCCTTAGCTGTACTCAACGGTTGGCGCAGTCGTCCAACATCTACCGCTAATACAGCGCCACTTAGTCTGACTCCCTGGGCACGGACCGGATCACCGCCACGAGACTACAACCCTCAAGAGATCCGGCTCCGGGTAAGCTCCCGCATGCGCAACGCAGCGCGACACAGGCCCAGGGGCGCGTCAACTTTTGGCGTAGTCTGCAGGATTTCGTGCCCGCAACCACCGGGTACTGCGTGCCTGAAAAAGACTGTTCAAACTTACCTGTGGTGAAGATTCCCGCCATCCGGCGCCATCTTCCGCTTCCTTCCCGCCATCGGTGGAGTTTTCCCGCCATCCGGCGCCATCTTCGGCCTTCTTCCCGCCATACGTGGAGTTTTCCCGCCATTGGACGCCATCTTGAGGACGCCGCGTGGGAAGAAGAGGGGCGTGGACTCCGAAAGCGCGCGAGAACTGAAGCCCCGCCTCACGTCCGGACGTTGCGTAAGGTCCTGGAAGGAGCCCAGCAGACGCCGACGTCACAGGAGCGCGACGGAAGGTCCTCAACCCTGACGATCCACTGCGGAGCCGCGGCCTACGGAAGAGGATCATCGCAAGGTAGGCCACGGTCCACTAGGGGGGAGAAGGATGTCGGATACGGAGGAGAGCTTCACCGCTTCAATCCCCGCCAGCGCCACCGCTGTTGCGGTCATGCCTTTCACCATGCCCTATATCCCGGGGGCAGCCTGGCTACCCCAGTACTCAGGGGAGTCACATACCCTGCATGACTTTAGAGAAAAGCTGGATAACCTCTTCCAGGTGTACCCCCTCACAGAGGAGCAAAAAGTGAGCATCCTGGTGGCCCAATTAACCGGAGCAGCCCAAAGGGAGGTAAAGTCCTGGCCACCTGGGGGGAGGACTGTCGCAGGGATACTAACCCGGCTGAGGGACACCTTTGATACCCGCACCTCTGCCGAGATCAAGCTTAGATTCTACGGGTGCAAACAGCGGGCACATGAGAGTATAAGGGACTATGCCCTGAACCTACAAGAGGCCCTGAGAGCCATTAAGCAGACCGACCCTGACGGCGTGGGAGACGAGGACAGGCTGTTGACTGAACAATTTATAGAGGGTTTATATTGCAATGCCCACCGAACCCAGTTGCGGGCAATGGCCTTACAGGACCCTCATCTGGGATTTGCACAGTACAAGGACAGAGCCATCCGGGTGCTTCGAGAACCGGCACCAGGTGGCGTTGTGACCCCCAGACGCCCCACTACCACTTACCACCAGGAGGCGGCACCCTTGTCGGCAGGGCCTGTGGGAGCTGATGCGCAGGCTTTGAACAATGACCCGGCTCCAGACCTGCACCATCAGGTCCAAGAGCTAGCTAAAAGCGATGCTGCGCTAACCCGAACTGTGCAGTCTTTACAGGTTTCCACTCCAGGGAAGATCCAGCTGGCATCCGGACCGGAGGACATCCCGTGGCGTCGACCAAGGAGGACCCCACCGGCCAGAGGAAGACCCAGCGACCGATACAACGAGGACGGACGACCCATCTGCCGCCGCTGCAATCAACCCGGACATATGGCAAGGTACTGTCCTTTAAACTGGCACAACCTGGGGTAGAGGGCCAACCCCCAGGAAAAAGATCACCAGGCCCATCGAACTGGCGCGACAAATATGTGGGAGGACGTCCAGTCTTACCCGTGGTACTGGATGGCATTCCTATGAGTGCCCTACTGGACACCGGGTCACAGGTCACCACCATCCCGTACGTGCTCTTCAAGCAGTACTGGAATGACTCGGATATCACCCGCTACCCTGACGGCGACTTGAGTATCATCGCCAGCAATGGTCAGCCCGTGCCACAGATTGGATTTAAAGAGGTGACCATTAAAATCGGTAGAGTCGAACTGGCAGCACAGGGACTGATCATTGTAGACATTGACAAACACGAGAGTCACCCAAAGATAACTCTAGGAACTAATGTAATTGAAAATTGTCTTGCAGAGGTGATTTTCCTTTTACAGCAGGTTGCCAAGAACGCCAGCTCCGGCCAGCAGCGAGTGCTCCAGAAAGAGATCCGGGCACTGATGCGACGGCAACAGCTAGAACTCTCCGGTGGTGAGATTGGTAGCGTGAGAATGTGTGACCCTTTCCCTATTGCCATGCCCCCGAAAAGTGAAATGATGATTTGGTGCCGGGCAGCTATTGGTCTGAGAGGTAGAGATTACCAGGCAATGGTAGAACCAGTTTACTCAGACAGTAGGCCCACCATTTTGACAGCACGGGGGGTGGTCAATGTACGCCATGGGAGGGTGCCCGTTCGCATAATAAATATCGGGAAGAGGGAAGTGTACCTGCCCCGGTATGCCACGCTAGCCAAATTGTATACCATCAATCAAGATTCCATACAGTCCGTAGAACCCTTGCCTCCATCTTCCCCGGAGGAAGGTAACGGCTCTCAGAAAACAATGGAGGACTGGTGTCAGCAACTACATTTGGGTACTGACTCCACTCCCTCACACCAGAAACAGGGAGTCTATCGGGTGGTGCAAGAGTACGAGAGAGTGTTTAGTAAACACCCGTTAGACTTCGGGCGAGTCAAGGGGGTAGAACACCACATCCCCACGGGAGACCATCCTCCCATAAAAGAGAGGTATCGACCCGTACCCCCTGCACACTACCAACACGCCAAGGGGATGCTTAGAGACACGAAGGAGGCTGGGGTGATCAGGGATAGCTGTAGCCCCTGGGCAGCTCCACTAGTCTTAGTCAAAAAGAAAGACAACACCATGAGGATGTGTGTAGATTACCGGAAAATCAACCGTATCACACACAAGGATGCGTACCCCTTACCAAGGATAGAGGAGTCTTTGGCTGCTTTAAGATCTGCTAACTTCTTCTCTACCTTGGATCTCACTAGTGGGTACTGGCAGGTTCCTGTAGCAGAGGCGGACCGGGAGAAGACCGCATTCACCACCCCGATGGGACTTAGCGAGTTTACCTGCATGCCGTTCGGACTCTGCAATGCACCAGGAACCTTCCAACGATTAATGGAGTGTTGTCTGGGCCACAGAAACTTTGAGACGGTCCTGTTGTACCTGGACGATGTCATCGTATATTCCAAGACGTATGAAGACCACCTGAAACACCTGGCGGAAGTGTTCGAAGCTCTGGCAAGCTACGGCCTAAAGGTGAAACCCTCCAAGTGTCACCTCCTGAAACCAAAGGTGCAGTACCTGGGACACGTGGTGAGCGCTGATGGAGTGGCTCCCGACCCTGATAAGATCACCGCAATTAAGGAATGGCCAAGTCCCTCCAGTGTAAAGGAAGTGCGGCAGTTCCTCGGGTTGGTAGGCTATTACCGCAGATTCATCCCCGGTTTCACCAAAAAAGCAGCTCCTATGCAGGACCTCCTGATAGGCCAGTCCCGGAAGGCCAAGAACCAGAAGCCACCCTTCAGATGGGAGAAGTTAGAAGAAGAGTCCTTCCGCCAGCTGAAGATGGCCCTCACGGGGGATGAAATCCTGGCGTACCCTGATTACAGCCAGCCCTTTATCCTCTACACCGACGCAAGTAACATCGGGCTAGGAGCCGTGCTGTCCCAGATCCAGCAGGGGAAAGAACGAGTAATCGCTTACGCCAGCCGAAAACTGCGACCCACCGAAAGAAACCCTGAGAATTATAGCTCAATTAAGCTAGAGTTCCTGGCAGTGGTGTGGGCAGTCACCGAACGCTTTAAGCACTACCTCGCTTCTTCCCGGTTCACCGTGTACACGGATAACAACCCGTTGACACACCTGGACACTGCAAGACTCGGTGCCCTAGAGCAGAGATGGATGGCCCGTCTGTCCAACTACGAGTTCACAATCAAATACCGGGCAGGACGCTCCAATACCAACGCGGACGCCCTGTCCAGGATGCCAAACCTACCGGACGTAGGAGAAGATCCAGAGGGACTGGAAGAAGTCGAACTCCCCGCGTTCCACCGTCATGGGACTATCCAGTATTCCCATCGGGTAAGGAGTAAGCAAGCTGCTACGTTTAACCCCTTGCCTCACTACAACTGGGAGGAAACGCAAGACAGTGACCCTGCCGTCCGGCTGGTGAAGGAGATGCTGACTCGGCCAGAGGCTCGCCTTGACCCAGACGCTCCGGAGGAAGCCAAGCAACTGTGGGCTGAGAAGAGTCGACTGTTCCTTTACAAGGGGAAGTTGTGCCGCAGAATGGTTAACTCCCGGACGCATGAACTAATCTGGCAAGTAGTGGTGCCACGGAGAGACGCAGCCATGGTGATGGAAGCATACCACGACGGGGCTGGACACTTCGGATGGAAGAAGCTGGAGTTCCTGCTGCGTGGGCGGTTCCACTGGGTAGGCATGAGGGGAACCATCGAGAGGTGGTGCAGAGACTGTGGCCCGTGGAACCTAAGAAGGAAGGACCGTGCCAGCCAGAAGACTCCCCTGCAGTCCATCGTCACCCGGCAGCCGTTGGAACTGGTAGCCTTGGATCATGTAAAACTGACCCCAAGCAGAAGTGGCTACGTCTACGCGTTAACCATTGTGGATCATTACTCCCGGTTCTTGGTTGTCGTCCCCGTTAAGGACTTAACGGCTCAAACAGCAGCTAGAGCCTTCCAGCAGCACTTCTGCCATCCACACGGGTACCCGGACCAAGTGCTGACGGACCAGGGACCTGCCTTTGAAGCGGAGGTCTTCCGGGAATTCTGCAATCTGTATGGCTGCCGGAAGATAAGGACGACACCCTATCATCCGCAAACTAATGGACTTTGTGAGAAAATGAACCAGGTGGTAATGGATCTCCTGAAAACGTTGCCCCTGGAAGAACGCAGTCTGTGGCCTGAGAAGCTGCCCGATCTAGTGGACCTATACAACCACATCCCGGTAGGTTCCACCAACTGTACCCCGGCTTACCTAATGAGGGCGAGACCTGGTAAGTTACCTGTTGACCTGGAAATGGGAGTCCTGACACCCGAGGACACTTCACCAGAAGCAGACTGGGACACAGAGAGGCAGCAGCAGTACCGGAAAGTACAGGAGAGCGTGGAGCGAAGTCTCTGTCAGGCTAGGGAAAGACAAGAGAAAACTTACAACCAGTATGCTCCCGCTGTTCCCCTGGTACCCGGAGAGCAGGTCTTGAAGAGGAAAAGACGGCTCCACAAGTTGGACGACCAGTGGGAGAAGGACCCGTACACCGTACTGCCCTCAAGCCACGAGAACCCGAAAGTCTGTACCATCAGTAAAGACGGAGGGGAGACCATAGCCATTGTATCCCGGGATCACCTGAAGAAGTGTCCTGAACAGCTACGGAACCCTGAAGAGGAACAAGAAGACCATCGACCCGTAGAGGAAAGGGAAGATATGGTTAGTACTGTGCTCGGAGACTTCCCTCGGTCCTGGACTCAAGTCAATGGTGCAGTTGTGGTACCCGTCCACACGTTCCTCCAACCAGCATCCCAAGTGCCTACGGAGCAACAGGTAGAGCTGGAAGAGCAGCCGGTCCAGGAGGCAGAAGACTCCACACAAGCAGAACAGGAGGATCAACCCTCTGCTTATAGTGAGCCTGCCATACCCCTAGTGAGTCAAAGAGCCGGTAGACAGCTGCCCAGTTTACCCTTGACAGCTCCTACACCCTGTAGTTCAGGGCTAGACAGTCAGCTCCGTAGGTCCACTAGGGCCACTAGAGGCCAGTTACCCGCACGTTGGAGGATTTGAAGTGTATAAATTGTTTTATTTGTGGTTACCTGTTTTTCTTGTTGCTTGTGTATAATTATGTGTTTCTAGTTATTTATAGGAGTCCTTGGTGGATTTACCGGGAATCCTTTGTGTATAGTTGGAGCGTAACTTAGGAATGGACTAAAGACTGTTAAGGACTCGGGGCAGGACAGACCCCTACCTGGTTACGTCTCCCTGTTTTGGTGAAATGGACACCTTGCTTTTCTTCAAAGACTGCACCCGGTTGCGGACACGCCGTAACCATCTTTATGTGTTTTTCTTATTATATTATTATTGTTTATACCTTGTTATGTTTTTCTAAAAATATGTTTAGTCCCGGAGTACTAAATTTCACTAGGGGGGAATGTGGCACCCCAGGGGTCTGGTTTCCACAGTAACAGCAATGTTATGTCTGAGAGCAGGTGGGAGGTCTCTTGGTCAGGGATCCTGTGCATGCCACACCTCCTGCCCAGTCCTGGGAGGGGAAGAACTTCCCCTATATAAACCTAGGGCTGAGGCAGGGTTAGTGAGTAGAGAAGAAGTAGAGACAGAGAAAAGAAGCAGATATAGGAAAGAACATCAGGAGCTCTGTGGGAGCAGTGCTACAAGGAGTCAGGGGCTGGCAGCTGCAGAGCTCGCCCTGACTGAGAAGTTATCACCGGACCCGGAGTCCGAGGCTGTGGGGACTAACTCCTATCCAGCAGCAGAAACCGACCGGCAGGGGATTGCAGGTCCTCTGGCCCAGAAACCCGAAGGCACGGTAACACGCGTGGGACCAGCACCGCCGTCGTGGAGCGGAAGCTACTAGAAGGCCCCGAGTCACCGGCCATACGGGTGAGCACCACACGGTACACTCAGGGACGTGGGCTACTTATACCCGCTTCTAGCAAGGTAGCCAGAAGAGTATCGTTAGTTTGGGAGGCCTACAACTCCGCCTGGCCAGGGGAGATCCCATCTGCTCAAGGACTGACCAGGCCCCAATCGCTAGCCAGTACTCCGGGAGGGTCTATCGTTGTCACCAGTAAAGACCCTGAACTACACCGTACCGTCTCTGAGTGGTTCCTGCTACCCCCATCATCCACGTCGGCTGCCCTGAGGCCATACCCCTCCCGTTGGGGGTTATACTATCACGCTGCACAATCCTACCACCGGCCTCAGCGGTCTGCCCTGCAGCAGCAGCTCCTTAGCTGTACTCAACGGGTGGCGTAGTCGTCCAACATCTACCGCTAATACAGCGCCACTTAGTCTGACTCCCTGGGCACGGACCGGATCACCGCCACGAGACTACAACCCTCAAGAGATCCGGCTCCGGGTAAGCTCCCGCATGCGCAACGCAGCGCGACACAGGCCCAGGGGCGCGTCACATTTTTCAGTGCTTCACTTTTTCAGGCAGATTCTAGGTGGAGTCCGCTTGAAAAAGACATTGTGTACTGTACAAATAGCCTTATTGTAATCCCACCTATGATGGTAGTAAAAGGAATAATGAAAAGTGGTCTCTTTCAAAGCATGGAGTGTCAGACTACTGTGAAGGTTAGTGGTCAGAGTGAAAACTGCAAGATATTTGGAAGTTTTTACTTATTATACCAACATGGAAACAACAACATCTCTATAAGTTAATGACAGTATGACAGAAGAAGAGAATTGCAAGAAGAAGAGATGGTAACAAGTATCTGTTCAGGTTCAATTACATGATAGGGCACATATTTAGGGGCATCACAAGGATCAATTGACTTAGATAGTTTATCAGCCCTGTGGTTTTTCTCAGCTGGATGCTTTTGAGGATGAAGTCAATCATGAGAAGAAGAGTGACAATCAAGTTTATCAGGGATTAAGTCTATGGTGGGCTGAAGATATTCCAGATTTTTATGTTCAGTATAGATGGTCACTTGGCATTTAGCCTCTTCAAGAAAGTGTTGCCATTCATCTAGAGCTAATTTTATGCGTTACAGTCACCAATATTTTCAATATACAGCAGTACATCTGTGAATTCATTATACGATCACTGAAATGTAGATCCCCAACACCAGGAGCACTGATGCAGCACCATATAAAGACACTACCACCAAAAAGGCACCATGCATTCTTCTTTGTACTCCTTATCTTTATGATGCCGTGTAGTTTTCAAGCCATCAGTTCCAAAAATATCTGTCTTGGTCTCATCTTTCCAGAGTATAGAGTATAAGTAATCTTCATATTTTTCATCTTCCTTAATGGACGACAGTCTTGCACGCCGATCCTCTACAGTGTATGCCGTATTGTGTCATGGGAAACACTCACCTCAGTTTGGCTTTCTACTCTTTTAGCTAACTGCTGTGAACTTGCATGTCAATTTTCTTCAATCCTCATTAAAAGGTGCTCCTATTTAGGTGTTAACTTCCGTCGTTAACCTGGACGTCACTGTAAGATAGTTGTTGTTCCATCTGTGTTAAATTTATGTATCACTTTTATTACAGTATTGTGACTCATAAGAAAAGCTTTGCTTAATTCTATTTGCTGATCTGCACTTTTCTTGTAGCCTTCACTTTTCTCATGACATTTCTCTTCCATGTGGTGCCATTGCTGATAGCATGAAATGGGAAGGGGTTTTTGTTTGTTAATTAACGCTCTTATATAGTCAGCTGTCTGCTGGATACCTGTTTGAATAATTGGACTTGATTTTTTTGTGCCACATTGTCGAACATTGATGAAAGTAATTTCTGTGCTTGCAGTTAGTGCATTGTGCTTTGTATATAAAAAGTCTACACACTGGTAAAATGCTATGTTTCCGTCATGTAAAAAAACATACCAAGAAGAATCATATCTGAACATAATCAGTACAAATCAACTGAGAAACAAACTGAAATCATTTTGCAGAGGAAAATAAAATAACTAACCTAAAATAATGTAGTTGGATGTGTGAACAGTTTCTTATAATTGGAGATGTGGTTATGTTCAGAATTAGCCAATCACATTTAAACTCATGTCACATAGTAGTCAGTACACAGCTGCCATCATTCAAAGAGATTCTGATTAACCCTGTAGGAAAGCCAGATAGACTAGGGTTAAATCCTAGAACTACAGGTCCTGATTAGATGCACCTGGATAGCTATGACTAGAACCAGGCTTGTGTTCATTGGTCAGTCAGTTGGGGGAAGCTGAGCAGAGTGGGTTGTGTTGGTGCTGGAGAGAGACAAGCCAGAATCTCTCTGAGAAGAGACTGCACAGGCCGTGTGCACCAAATTGCAAATATAGCTGGTTGCTATGGACGATAGCTGTTTTATCTGATCAAACTGAGACTAGCTCAGCCGTGTATGAGTAGCCAGGGTCTATATTGTTTAGTTAGCGTCTGGACAAGGCCTGGGATTTTATGTTTATGGTTTTGTTTTCGGTACTGTGCAACCAGTGGAAATAAACATGATTCCGTTTTTTATATAAAAAACTTGTGGCTTCATGTTCCACGTGAACCTCTACAACCCATTAAAGTTTAGCTTTTCTAGTAGGATTTTCCTGACATTTACTTAGTTGCAATTGAAGCAAAAGCTATGGTAAACAGCTTGCAACCCCGAAAAAGGATCACATTGTTGAAAGTGATCAGTCAGAAGAAGGGTACAATTTTTTTTACAAGCCATTAGACATACCATTGAACACTGTAAAGAATCAAGAACTGACTTAACTTTGGTATAATAGTGACATTACCTAGAACTGGACGTCCCTTAAAAATTGATGAAAAGACAAGAAGAAATTGGTTTGTGAGTCTGCCAAAAGTACGATAGCAACATTAAAGGAGCTGCAGGAATTTCTGGTAAAAACTAGTAGTGTACATTATTTGACAACAATCTCCCGTATTCTTTGTACAGTGGTGGCCAAAATTATTGGCACCCCTGCAATTCTGTCAGATAATACTCAGTTTCTTCCTGAAAATGGTTGCAATCACAAATTCTTTGGTATTATTATCTTCATTTAATTTGTCTTCAATGAAAAAACACAAAAAGAATTGTCCTAAAGCCAAATTGGATATAATTCCACACCAAACCTAAAAAAGGGGGTGGACAAAAGTATTGGCACTGTTTGAAAAATCATGTGATGCTTCTCTAATTCGTGTAATTAACAGCACCTGTAACTTACCTGTGGCACCTAACAGGTGTTGGCAATAACTAAATCACACTTGCAGCCAGTTAACATGGATTAAAGTTGACTCAACCTCTGTCCTGTGTCCTTGTGTGTACCACATTGAGCATGGAGAAAAGAAAGAAGACCAAAGAACTGTCTGAGGACTTGAGAAACCAAATTATGAGGAAGCATGAGCAATCTCAAGGCTACAAGTCCATCTCCAAAGATCCGAATGTTCCTGTGTCTTCCGTGCGCAGTGTCATCAAGAAGTTTAAAGCCCATGGCACTGTGGCTAACCTCGCTAGATGTGGACGGAAAAGAAAAATTGACGAGATATTTCAACGCAAGATTGTGCGGATGGTGGATAAAGAACCTCGACTAACATCCAAACAAGTTCAAGCTGCCCTGCAGTCCGAGGGTACAACAGTGTCAACCCATACTATCCGTACGCATCTGAATGAAAAGGGACTGTATGGTAGGACACCCAGGAAGACCCCATTTCTTACCCCGAGACATAAAAAAGCCAGGCTGGAGTTTGCCAAAACTTACCTGAGAAAGCCTGTGGAGAGATCTCAAAATGGCAGTTTGGAGAAGGCACCCTTCAAATATCAGGGACCTGGAGCAGTTTGCCAAAGAAGAATGGTCTATAATTCCAGCAGAGCATTGTAAGAAACTCATTAATGGTTACCGGAAGCGGTTGTTCGCAGTTATTTTGGCTAAAGGTTGTGCAACCAAGTATTAGGCTGAGGGTGCCAATACTTTTGTCTGGCCCATTTTTGGAGTTTTGTGTGAAATGATCAATGATTTGATTTTTGCTTCATTCTCTTTTGTGTTTTTTCCTTGCAAGCAAATTAAATGCAGATAATAAGACCAAAGAATTTGTGATTGCAATCATTTTCAGGAAGAAACTGAGTATTATCTGACAGAATTGCAGGGGTGCCAATACTTTTGGCCACCACTGTATGTCTTTCTTTCTTCTTTTTTTTTATTTATATATTCATATTCTGCAGCGCTTTACAATTCAGACAATTTACAACATTATTGGCACTGTCCCCCTTGGGACTCACAATCTACATTCCCTATCAGTATGTTTTTGGAGTGTGGGAGGAAATCGGAGAACTCGGAGGAAACCCACGCAAACATGGGGAGAACATACAAACTCCTTGCAGATGTTGTCCTTGGTGGCATTTGAAGCAAGGCTGCAGTGCTAACCATTGAGCCACCGTGCTGCCCATAATGTCTGTGAGGTAGGGTTGCCAGACGGAAGCCTTTTCTTACAAGGAAAAACAACCAAACCCACCTATGTTTTGCTAAAAGTAACATCAAATCTGCAAAGAGCCTGTGGAAAATGTGTTATGGTCTGATGAGACCACAATTCCCACAATGATGCAAGGCAATAAATGACCCCATCCATCCTCCCTTCAATATGCTGCGGTTCTCCTGTCCCCTTTGCAGAAAGGCACCCCCAAAGTATGATGTTTCCCCCACCATGCTTCACGGTTGGGATGGTGCTCTTGGGGTTGGACTCATCCTTATTCTTCCTCCAAACACGGCGAGTAGAGCTGATAACAAAAAGTTCTATTTTGGTCTCATCTGACCACATGACCTTCTGCCATGCCTCCTCTGGATCATCCAGATGGTCACTGGCAAACTTCAAACAGGCCTTGACATGTGCTGGCGTGAGCATGGGGACCTTGCGTGCCCTGCGTGATTTTAATCCATGATGGCGTAGTGTGTTACTATTACTAACAATAATGTTTGAGACTGTAGTCTCAGCTTTCTTCACGTCATTAACCAGGTCCTCCCATGTAGTTCTGGGCTGATTTCCAAACTTTCTCAGAATCATCCTTACTCCACGAGGCGAGAACATGCATGGAGCCCCAGACCGAGGAAGACTGACAGTCATCTTGTGTTTCTTCCATTTTCTAATAATTGTGCCAACAGTTGTTGCCTTTTCACCAAGCTGCTTGCCTATTTTCCTGTAGCCCATCCCAGCCTTGTGCAGGTCTACAATTTTGTCCCTGGTATCCTTAGACATCTGTTTGTTCTTGGCCATGGTGGAGAGGTTGGGGTGTGATTGATTGTTTGTGGACAGGTGTCTTTTATACAGGTAACAAGTTCGAACAGGTGCAATTAATATATGTAATGCGTGCAGAGTAAGAGGGCTTCTTAAAGAAAAACTAACAGGTCTGTGAGAGCAAGAATTCTTGCTGGTTGCTGGTTGGTAGGTGATCAAATACTTATTTCATGCAACAAAATGCAATTTAATTATTTAAAAATCATACAATGTGTTTTCTGGTTTTTATTTTTAGATTCTGTCTCTCGCAGTTGAAGTATACCTACGATAAAAATTACAGACCTCTCCATTCTTTTTAGGTGAGAAAACTTGCAAAATCGCAGTTTATCAAATACTTATTTTCCCCACTGTATATACTTAAATGTTCCTATTACCTAATGATTGATATGTGATCCTCTCTGATTATATTTACATATCACATTTCATAGATGTCTGTTTTCATGTTTTGTATTTCCATGATTTTATTTCAGAATATTTATTTCATATGTTTTTAAGAAAAAAATAATACAAAATTATATTTTATTATGTAATAAAGTGTGGCATGTTGTTTCTGTAGGGATATATTTCTCTTAATCCATCCAAAAATATAACACTTTATTTTTTTAAATTGAATTGTACAGATTATGGGTGACAGTAAAAAAAATGTGAAAGTATTCTTGTTTTTTTTTTTTTTTTAACATGACAAAAAACTCCCATTTTAACAGGTGTGAGTAGACTTCATATCCTATGTATATACTTATGTTACGCAACGTTAAGTGGCCCTGAAATTTGCTTCTTTGCCAACCCAGCTCCTGTATTGTTGGGCATTTTTCATAATTAATGCATTCCCCCTATTTTCATATAATTTAACAGATTGTTCTTTTAACTTTTAATTATTTTGCTCAATAAAGATTTAGATTTTCATTAGCATTAATTACAGATGATCAAATCTGTTCGATGGAAATCAATTTTGAGTAGTATTTTATAAAATTCACAGGTCCAAGCGAATTTTAACAATTTGCAAATCAATTCCCACGAATCACCAAAAAATTACCACCTCCTTTTTATATATTACAATGGAATGCATCAGTCACAGAAGGCTTCTGCACAACCATGCCAGCTTCACCATGTTCGCTTGCAGCTATTACCTCACATGGTAAAGTACAGCTAATCAGGAGGTACTATTATAGCCTGTTTAAAAGCCTAAGCAGGGAATGCAGCTGCCATTTTAGTATGATTTTACTATAGTGAAATTTTGTTGCAGCTCACAGCTCAGTAATAAAGACAGGAAGAGAACGTCCTAATACATTAGACTACTACTTGAGACAGTAATATGTATAATAACTGTAGCAGTGAAAGTGAGAGTAGTAGGCTGGAAATAACACAGAAATTCAATTGATATGGAGAAAAAGAGATTGGAGAGGTGCTAGCAGCAATGCTAGACCTACAATTTAGTACCAGACTTACAAAATTACAAATAAACATACAATAATTTAGATAGAAAAAAAAATGAAATCAGTGTCAGAGATGATGTGTTTGTTTGTCACAAGTGACTGTTTGGGGTTTTTACATTTCTTGTGTAGTCATTTTTGAAGAATAATAGATTTTTTTAAAATATAAAAGAAAATTCCCCAAAATCCAAACATTTAACTGCAAATATCACAAAGTGTGCATGCTATATACAATTTTTTTTTATGCATGCTTTTATAATCAAAGTTTACAACCTTACCTGCTACACTAATACAGCACCCTGTTGCAGGTGCTGGCTTTTTGGGCATGTACTTACCAAGCATTTTTTATTATACCATCTTAGGAAAGGGGAGTTGAATTTGAATTTTATTGAAAAGAAAGAGAAAAAAATGTAGACTAGTGATGAGCGAGCGTGCTTATTTAAACCTTTAAACGAGCACACTCGGGCACTTACTCGCCGAGTAGTTTCAGCGTGCTTGGCATTTCTGTTGCAGCCGCTGCGGCTGCTTGTGTAGCGCCGGATACACAGCTGTGACACATGCTGGACAGTGTATATAATCCCATCACATGTGATACAGTCTGCTGAGCCATGTATCTAATCCTATTATATGTGCAATACAGTCTGTTGAGCCATGTATCTAATCCCATCACATGTGATACAGTCTGCTGAGCCATTTATCTAATTGCATCATGTGCAATACAATCCGCTGAGCCATGTATCTAATCCTATTATATGTGCAATACAGTCTGCTGAGCCGTGTATCTAATCCCATCACATGCAATATAGTCTGCTGATTCACGTATCTATTTGCATCATATGGTATATAGTTTGCTGAGCTGTGTATCTAATCCCATCATGTGTGATACAGTCTGTGTATCTAACCCTATCATGTGTGATATCATAGAATCATAGAATGTTAGAGTTGGAAGGGATCTCCAGGGTCATCATGTCCAACCCCCTGCTCAATGCAGGATTCACTAAACCATCTCAGACAGATGTCTTTCCAGCCTGTGTTTGAAGATTTTCATTGAAGGAGAAGTCACCACCTCTCGTGGCCGCCTGTTCCACTCATTGATCACACTCACTGTCAATTTTTTTTTCTAATATCTAATCTGTATCTTCTCCCTTTCAGTTTCATTCCATTGCTTCTCGTGTTTCCATGAGCAAATGAGAATAAGGATGATCCCTCTACAGTGTGACAGCCCTTCAGATATTTGTAAACAGCTATTAAGTCTCCTCTTAGCCTTCTTTTTTGAAAGCTAAAGATTCCCAGATCCTTTAACCATTTCTTGTAGGACATAGCTTGCAGTCCACCCACCATCCTGGTAGCTCTTTTCTGAACTTGCTCCAGTTTTCCTATGTCTTTTTTAAAATGTGGTGCCCAGAACTTGACACAGTATTCCAGATGAGGTCTGACCAAGGAGGAGCAGAGGGAGATAATTACTTCACATGATCTAGACTCTATGCTTCCCTTAATACATCCGAGAACTGTGTTTGCTTTTTTTGATGCTACATCACACTGTTGACTCATGTTTAGTCTGTGATGTATTAGTATACCCAAGTCTTTTTCACATGTGCTGTTGCTTAGTTCTATTCTTCCCATTCTGTAGATGTAATTTTTGTTTTTCTTGCCCAGAAGTAGAATATTGCATTTCTCCCTGTTAAATACCATTCTATTAATCACTGCCTATTGATCAAGCTTATCTAGATCCTTCTGAATTATTTCTCTGTCTTCTCTAGTGTTAGCTATCCTAGCTTGGCATCGTCTGCAAATTTTATTAGCTTACCTTCAGTTCCCTTATCTAGATCATTTATAAAATGCTGGACAACTCTGGGGCCAAAACAGAGTGCTGTGGTACCCCATTCGAAACACTCTTCTAAATGGATGTGCAATCATTTATTACCATTCTTTGAGTACAATCACTGAGCCAGTTATGAATCCACCTAACCATAGTCTTGGCAATCCCATACTTGGTCATTTTTTCAATAAGGACAGTGTGAGATACCTTATCACATGCTTTGCTGAAGTCGAGATATACTATATCTACCACATTTCCCTGATCCACTCAGTCAGTGATTCCATTATAGAAGGAAATTAGATTAGTCTGGCATGATTTGTTTGCAACAAACCCATGCTGGCTCTGGTTAATTACTGTATTTTTATCCAAGCACTTACATACATGCTGTTTAATATTTTGTTCAAAGATCCTGGTATAGAAGTAAGGCTCACCGGCCTGTAATTTCCTGGCTCCACCGTATCTCCTTTTGTGAAGATAGGGACAACAGGAATTTTCAAATATTCTGGCTAGTGGTTCTGCAAATTCCTTTGCTCTCTCTTTCAGTACTCTAGTATGCAATTCATGTAGACCAGGAGATTTAAATTAATTTAAATTAGCTAAATGTTCCCTTACCATATCTCTTATTCCTTTGATAGCTCCGTGAAGATCAGTTACATTTGCTTTCTTAGAGAACACAGATGCAAAAACATCATTTTTGACCACTTCACCCTTTTCATACTGTAAAAACCCCATAGCATTTTTTACTTTTCTTTTGCTTTTGACATACCCCCAAAATCCTTTTTTCATTGCTTTTGGTTTTCCTTGCAAGCCTCACTTCATTACTGGCTTTAGCTCTTCTAACGCTTGCCCTGCATTCCATGCAGACAGCATTATATTCTTCTTTATTCTTCTTTAGATATGCCCCCCTCTTTCCATTTGATATTCATTTTATTTTTATTTTTAGCAAGTGTTTAAGTTTTGTGATCATACATACTGGTTTCTTTAATGCTTCCAATTCTTCTTTCTTTTCGTTCACATTGCTACTGATTGTGCAGTGAGAATTTCATTTAGCAAAATCTCGCATCCTTCTTGGACATTTCTGTCCTTTAAAATATCCAGCCATTGGACCTTTCCTACCCTCTTTCTGAGTCCATTAAAATCTATCTGCCTTTCTGAAGTACAACCTTAAAGTCTGAGTCCTCGAAGGTATTTCTCCTCTTGTAATCCAAAATTCAAGGATAGCATGATCGCTGCCTCCTAAATTCCCAGCCACTTTTACTTCCTCAACCATTTCCTCTGTTGGTAAGAATTAGATCTAAGATGACAGATCCTCTTCTTCTCTCTTCTGCCTTTTGAAAGATAAAGCTAGAGAAGATAAGAATTTTCGTGACCTATTACTTTTGCCTGAGAGAGGTTTCCCAACAAATATCTGGATAGTTAAAATCTCCCATGATCACTATGTTGTACTTTTTTGAGAACTTACACCTGATGTAAAAAGAGTTCATCCATATCTTCAGTCTGTTCAGATGGCCTATAGTAAACACCTACAATTGAGTCCTTTCTGTTCTTCTCTCCTTGTATTCTAAAGCCCCCGTCTCACATAGCGAGATCGCTAGCGAGATCGCTGCTGTGTCACGGTTTTGGTGACGTAACATCGACCTCATCAGCGATGTCGCTATGTGTGACACTTTGCAACGATCAGGCACCTGCTGTGAGGTCGCTGATCGCTGCAAAGTGTCCTGGACCATTTTTTGGTCGATGCTCTCCCGCTGGTCAGCACACATCGCTGAGTGTGACCAGCGGGAGCAGCGATCAGGCTGGTAACCATGATAAACATCGGGTTACTAGGGGCACACCCGTCGTTTATCATGGTTATGAGCCTGCTAAAGTGAGCGGTAACCTCCCGCTCACTAAAGCAGAGTGGTAACCATGATAAACAACGGGTTACTAGGAGCGCGTGTGCCCCTAGTAACCCGATGTTTACCATAGTTACCAGCCTGCTCCTGCTTCAGCAGGCTCGTAACCAGGAGCAGGACATCGTGGAAAGATTCTTTCCACGATATTGCTGCTCCCCTGATCGTTGGTGTGCCTGCCTGTTTGACAGCTCACCAGCGACCACATAGCGACGCAGCAACGATCCCTGACAGGTCGTATCGTTGTCGGGATCGTTGCAGCGTCGCTAAGTGTGACGGGGCCTTTACTCAAACAGTTTCAACAGAGCTACCATTCTCTGAAGCTTGGATCTTTGTGGAAATACACACTTTTCTAACATACAATGCAACAACTCCTCCCCTCTTGTTAAGCCTGTTTCTTATAAATAAGTTGTAGCCTTCAAGGTTTGTATTCCAATCATGTGTATCATCCCACTAAGTTTCAGTGATACCTATGAGATCATATCTCCATGGTCAAGAAACCCAAAACATTGCTAACAGCATCATCGACGTAGCCGGTTGTTCACCTGTAGAATCATGTTCAATCTCTTTGTTCCAAGTCCATCCACTGGGAGGATGGATGAGAAGATGACCTGCGTTCCCAGCTCCTTAACTTTCCAGTCTCGGTCTTCAAACTCTCTGCATATAGTTTCCAGGTCCTTTTTTGCTGTGTGATTTGTTCCTACGTGTATTAGTAGGCATCTGTAGTCGTCTTTAGCAATGAAGAGTCTTGATACCCTATCAGACACATCTTTGATTTGGGCACCTAGAAGACAGCACACTTCTCGTGAGGTGATGTCTGGTCGACAGATAGCGGCTTCTGTTCCTCTCCGTAGGGAATCCTCCACAACCACCACTCTCCTTATATTCGTACTGAAACAGTTTCTACAGAGATACCATTATCTGAAGCTTGGATCTCTGTGGAGATATACACTTTCCTAACATACAATGCAACACATCCTCCCCTCTTGTTAAGTCTGTTTCTTATAAATAAAGCCCCGGTCTCACATAGCGAGATCGCTGCTGAGTCACGGTTTTGGTGACGCAACAGCGACCTCACCAGCAATGTCGCTATGTGAGACACTTTGCAGCGATCAGGCCCCTGCTGTGAGGTCGCTGATCGCTGAAAAGTGTCCTGGACCATTTTTTGGTCCTTGCCCTCCCGCTGGTCAGCACACATCGCTGTGTGTGACCAGCGGGACCAGCGATCAGGCTGGTAACCATGATAAACAGCGTTTTACTGGGGGCACACGCACACTTAGTAACCCGCTGTTTATCATGGTTACCACTCTGCTACGGTTAGCGGTAACCTCCTGCTCACTGTAGCAGAGCGGTAACCATGATAAACAGCGGGATACTAAGTGCGTGTGTGCCCCTAGTAACCCGCTGTTTATCATGGTTACCAGCCTGTTCCTGCTTCAGCAGCAGGCTGGTAACCAGGAGCAGGACATCGTGGAAAGATTATTTCCACGATGTCGCTGCTCCCCTGATCGCTGGTGAGCCTGCCTGTTTGACAGCTCACCAGCGATCACTTAGCGACGCACCAGCGATACCGGCCAGGTCACATCGTTGTCGGGATCGCTGGAGCGTCGTTATGTGAGACGGTGCCCTTAGCTGTATCCTTCAAGGTTGGCATTTCAATCCTGTGTATCCAGGGTCGGACTGGGGCATTCTCCGATTCTCCGGCGAGCCCGGGTCCTCAGCAGGCCCCAGAGCAGGATGTAGAGGGGGCCCGCTGGTTTCAAGTTGAAATGTATATTCTGCGGTGCAGAAAGTCTGTGATTCAGTCCGCTGAGCCATGTATCTAATCCCATCACAAGTGGTAAAGTCCACTGAGCTGTGCAACTAGTAACTAATCTGATCATGTGTGATACAGTCCGCTTAGCTCTGTCTTATACCATCATATGAAATACAGTCCATTGAGCCAATATCTAACCCCATCAGTATCTAATCCTACCATTTGTGATACAGTCTGTGTATCTAATCCTGTCATGTGTGATACAGTCCATTGAGCTGTTTATGTAATCCTATCATGTGATCCAGTCCACTAGGTCATGTATCTAATCATTAGAGATGAGCGGTGTTTGACTCGAACTGCCAATCTCAAATTCGAGCTGTTTTGGGCGGTGTTCGAGCTGTGCATTTCCTACGACTTTTATCAGGCAGGTCTGTGCTCTTAAATAGATAGGTTGGGAGTAAAGACTAATTGTAATTGCAGTCCTTTTGAGGGCTAGGTTACATCAGTTCCTATCACTTTTATCAGGCAGATCTGTGCTCTTAAATAGATAGGTTGGGAGTAAAGACTAATTGTAATTGCAGTCCTTTTGAGGGCTAGGTTACATCAGTTCCTATCACTTTTTGCCAGGCAGGTCTGTGCCAGTGCTGTGCAAGTTTTTTTCACAGCATTTGGCTAAATCTAGCTAAGCAAATCCTTTTTGGCGTCTTGCAGTGTGTGTTAGTCAGTGGAGTAGCCTATCTGTGTTGCAAGCTACAAAACCTGTGTATAGAATACACATTTTTTTACTGCACTTAGCCAAGTAAAACCTTTTGGGCATAGCATCATTCTATTAGTCCATCTATACTAACCTCCACCAGGTTTCAAATTCAAAATAATTTTTATCTGCATCTAGCTCTGAAAAAATATTTGGGCTTGTAGCAGTGTGTGGGACTTGTTCTATTAGTCCATCTATACTAACCTCCACCAGGATGCAAATTCAAAATTATTTTTATCTGCATCTAGCTCTGAAAAAATATTTGGGCTTGTAGCACTGTGTGGGACTTGTTCTATTAGTCCATCTATACTAACCTCCACCAGGTTGCAAATTCAAAATAATTTTTATCTGCATCTAGCTCTGAAAAATATTTGGGCTTGTAGCAGTGTGTGGGACTTGTTCTATTAGTCCATCTATACTAACCTCCACCAGGTTTAAAATTCAAAATAATTTTTATCTGCATCTAGCTCTGAAAAAATATTTGGGCTTGTAGCAGTGTGTGGGACTTGTTCTATTAGTTCATCTATACTAACCTCCACCAGGTTGCAAATTCAAAATAATTTTTATCTGCATCTAGCTCTGGAAAAATATTTGGGCTTGAAGCAGTGTGTGGGACTTGTTCTATTTGTTCTATTAGTCCATCTATACTAACCTCCACCAGGTTTCAAATTCAAAATAATTTTTATCTGCATCTAGCTCTGAAAAAATATTTGGGCTTGTAGCACTGTGTGGGACTTGTTCTATTAGTAAATCTATACTAACCTCCACCAGGTTACAAATTCAAAATAATTTTTATCTGCATCTAGCTCTGAAAAAATATTTGGGCTTGTAGCAGTGTGTGGGACTTGTTCTATTAGTCCATCTATACTAACCTCCACCAGGTTTCAAATTCAAAATAATTTTTATCTGCATCTAGCTCTGAAAAAATATTTGGGCTTGTAGCAGTGTGTGGGACTTGTTCTATTAGTCCATCTATACTAAGCTCCACCAGGTTTCAAATTCAAAATAATTTTTATCTGCATCTATCTCTGAAAAAATATTTGGGCTTGTAGCAGTGTGTGGGACTTGTTCTATTAGTCCATCTATACTAACCTCCACCAGGTTGCAAATTCAAAATAATTTTTATCTGCATTTTGCTCTGAAAAAATATTTGGGCTTGTAGCAGTGTGTGGGACTTGTTCTATTAGTCCATCTATACTAACCTCCACCAGGTTTTTAAATTCAAAATAATTTTTATCTGCATCTAGCTCTGAAAAAACATTTGGGCTTGTAGCAATGTGTGGGACTTGTTCTATTAGTCCATCTATACTAACTTCCACCAGGTTGCAAATTCAAAATAATTTTTATCTGCATCTAGCTCTGAAAAAATATTTGGGCTTGTAGCAGTGTGTGGGACTTGTTGTATTAGTCCATCTATACTAACCTCCACCAGGTTTCAAATTCAAAATAATTTTTATCTGTATCTAGCTCTGAAAAAATATTTGTACTTGTAGCAGTGTGTTGGACTTGTTCTATTAGTCCATCTATACTAACCTCCACCAGGTTGCAAATTCAAAATAATTTTTATCTGCATCTAGCTCTGAAAAAATATTTCAGCTTGTAGCAGTGTGTGGGACTTGTTCTATTAGTCCATCTATACTAACCTCCACCACCTGTGTATGTAATAAAATTGTTTTACTGCATCTAACCCAGCCAATACTTTTGGGCTAATACCACAGTTTGGCCACTCAGCTCTGCTCGGTTCCCATCCATTGTTTTTTGTGCAAAGAACTCCAGAGTTGTCAATTAGTTAACCACCAAAATGAGTGAAAAAAGGCCTGCTGCTGGTGGAAAGGGGAATAGTCGTGTTGGGAAGGGAAAAAAAGGTTGTGTCCGTGGGGTAGGTGTTAAAGCAACAGTAACATCTGCAGAAGAAAGACCATCTTCCAGCTAAACTAAGATGTCTACTTCTTTTAGCGGACAATGTGATAAGATTCCTTTCTTACGGCCACGCCAATCGCTACAAATTCCAGATGAGGCACAAAAACAGCAGGTGCTTCAACGGATATCAAGTGCTCCTTCAAGTAGGCTCTCCTCCACCTCAACTTCAACATCACAAATACTCCAGTCCTCAGAGATGTCACCCCAATCGCACTTGCTTCCTCACAGCTCCCAAGTCTCCAGCTACCCGTCTGAGTATGGGGTAGAACAGATGGTTGAGTCTGCAGAGCTGTTTATTCATACTATAGCCTGGGAATCGGAGGTCGGCTCCAGAGCTTCTGTGAATCCAGACGAGGAAATGATCTGCACTGATGCCCAGAATCTTTATGAGTCGGATCCAGGACCAGACGCAGAAGGTTCTGAACATAATGTAGACCCTCGTTCCCAAACTGTAACTCCTGTTGGTGGAGACAAGGAGGAAGACGATGATGAGACTCAAATACCTGATTGGAGCGACAACTTGAGTTTTTTGTCAGGGCAGGAAGAGGTTGGCTCTGAGGACGACCGGTGTGATAACACACAGGGTGATGATGATGAGGTTGGAGATCCCACTTACTGTCAACCCACAGTCAGCCAGTCGATGAGGTCAGCAGAGGAGGTGGAGGAGGATGCTAGTGACGACGAGGGCAGGTTGCGCCTTCCTGGACAGAGACGTAGTACTGGAAGCACGTCAACAACTGCATCCTCAAACACAACTCTGCCTCTGACCACAAGTCGTGGTGGCTCTTCAGGTCGCATGGGTGCTAAGCCTTGCATAGCCTGGGCATTTTTTCAGATCGATAAGGATGACCCAACTCGTTTTATCTGTAATATTTGTCAGCAAAAGCTAAGTAGAGGCCAAAAAATACATAGTTTGAGTACTTCATGCATGAACCGGCACATGGATATGAAGCATAAGTTGCAGTGGGAAGCTCACTGTGCTACAATGCGGCCTAGCCGGCCGGGCCAACCACCGTCTACCACATCTTGTGCATCCGCGGCCTCTTCGTCCTCTGTGACTGGGGGAACAGCAGTCACACCTGTTTTGGGACGCAGACCTGCCACCTCTTTACCCGCAACAGCCAGCGTGATTGGCAGGTCATCATTTTCTTTGGAGGTGGAAACACCAGCTGGTGTTCAGCGCTGTCCGACATCGATAGCACCACCTTTGGATCAAGGCAACCTAACATGTCCGCCTGCATCTTCCTCACAGACCGGCAGTTTGCCGTGACACCCTTCTCAACCCCGTCTAAGCACAACAGCCAGCCCTCGGTCCCTCAGATGTGGACAAGTAAAAGACCATTTCCTCCTAGCCATGAGAAAGCTAAGAGGTTGAATTTCACCATCTGCAAGCTCTTGGCTACAGAAATGCTGCCTTTCCGCCTGGTGGACACAGAGGATTTTCGAGACCTTATATCCGTCGCAGTGCCCCAGTACCAGATGCCCAGTCGGCACTACTTCTCAAAGAAAGGTGTGCCTGCGCTCCACCAGCATGTCGCACACAACATCACCGCTTCTTTGAGAAACTCTGTGTGTGACAGGGTGCATTTCACCACAGACATTTGGACGAGTAGGCATGGACAGGGGCGTTACATGTCGCTGACTGGGCACTGGGTAATGACAGCAGGACAAGGGGCTGCTGTCCAAGTCTTGCCGTCCCCACGAGTTGTGCGTCAATCCTCTTTATCTCCAAGTTCCTCCACTGCTTCTGCCTCCTCAACCTCCTCTCGGTCCTCCACCTGCACCCAAAGCCTGTCTGGTCATGACAAAAGCTTTCTAACTGCGCAGAAGGGATCCTGCACACCTCCTTACTATGCTGGCAGCAGGGCTCAACGTCATCAGGCGGTTTTTTACTTTGAAATGTCTGGGAAATGTGAGTCACACAGCTGAGGAGTTGTGGTCAGCTCTGGAGAACCAGTTTCATGAATGGTTGTCTCCAATAGACCTGAAACCAGGGAAGGTCGTGTGCGACAATGCTGCAAACCTGGGTGCGGCCCTTCGCCGGGGCAATGTCACACACGTGCCTTGTATGGCTCACGTGTTGAACCTGTCCAGCAATTTTAGCCCACTATCCCGGACTAGATGGCCTTCTGCAGAGGGCACGGTCGCTGAGTGCTCACTTCCGCCGTTCGCATCCCGCAGCTCAGCGACTTACATCTCTACAGAAGTCGTTGGGTCTGCCACTTCACCGGCTAAAATGCGATGTGCCTACCCGGTGGAATTCAACTCTGCACATGTTGCAGCGACTGTGGCAGCACCGACAAGCCCTGGTGCAATACGTTCTGACGTATAGCCTGGGCCAACGAGATCCAGAGGTGGGGCAAATCACGCTGGAGGAGTGGTCTCAGATCAGGGACCTATGCACCCTTCTGCACAGTTTTGAAATGGCGACGAAGATGTTTAGTGCTAACGATGCCATTATCAGCATGACTATTCCGGTGATTTTCACGCTGGAGCACATGTTAAACAGAATTCGGAGTCAGGTGGCGGCACAAGAGGAGGTGGAGGAAGTAGAGGAGGAGTTGTATGTGGAAGGGCTAACATCTGCAAGGTCCAGACGGTCGGCAGCACCAAGGCGGCAGGCATGTGAGGGTGGGGGAGATGGTTTTACCAGGGCGCATGGTAGCAGCCAAACTAGTGAGGAAGGTGCAGGAGCCCAGGAAGAAGTGGAGGACGAACTGATGGAAGACTCATCAGATGAGGGAGACCTTGATCACATTTCTGTTGTGCGAGGTTGGGGGGAGAGGGCAGAGGAAGGAAGCATGATTGTTACCTCGCCACCAACACAACAGGGACTTGGTGCTCCTGGATGCGCAAGACACATGAGTGCCTTCTTGCTGCAGTACCTGCAACATGACCCTCGAATTGTGAGAATTAGAAATAATTCTGACTACTGGGTTGCCACACTGTTAGATCCCCGGTACAAAAGTAAATTTGCAGAAATTATTCCTGCCATAGAAAGGGATGCACGCATGCAGGAGTATCAGCAGAGACTGTTGAAGAATCTTACATGTACTTTTCCACAAGACACCAGTGGTGCACGTAGTGAATCTCACAGTTCCAACTTGCCAACCGTGGGACCGTCGAGTGTTCAGCACTCAAAAAGTAACAGAAACACAGTATCTGCTGGTAACAGTATTGTTTGGCCCACTGGAGCCGTTTCTGCTTGTGTACAGTGGATAGAGGAGGTCGACAGGATGGCTTACGCACAGCTGCAAACCTCTGAAGGACCCTGCATCTTGTTGTTCGGGGGACGTTGGAGACACCAGCAGCTTCAAAAACTTGTCTGCTGCTACGACAAGGCTTTTTTGCCGCTGTTCTTTTAACCTGACGTAATTGCCTGTAGGAAAGAGTCCTCAATTTTCACTGATCAGCACGCACACTTGTGTACTGTGAATCAGCTACATACTTCTTGATTGTGCGATGATCAGGATGAAGTGTCTTGGCAATGTTGATTGTAGTCATGCCTTGACCTAAACACTTCACAATTTGTGGCTTCTCAGCAGCCGACACATCCTTTTTCTTTCCCATTGTGGCAGAAAATGTAGGCTGCTTAATAATGTGGGACAGCCTTTTTAAGTAGTCTTGCCTTTCATTGGACACACCTGCCAAACTAATTAGCGCAGGTGTCTGCAATTGCTTACAGTGATATAAAGAGCCCTGACACACATCACCATCAATGAGTTTAACTGACAAACAAAAAAAATCTTACCTTATCACTCCTAAACACTTTTTGCATAATAATTTGGAACAAAGTGTACATGTGCTTTTCCACAAAACACCAGTGGTGCACGTAGTGAATCTCACAATTCCAACTTGCCAACCGTGGGACCGTCGAGTGTTCAGCACTCAAACCGTAACAGAAACACAGTATCTGCTGGTAACATCAATTTTGCGGAATAATTTCACCACTTTTTTAGCCCATCCTTTGCAAGGCCACATGAGACAAGATGTCTGACACATAGTCAACACCTAGAGACTATGGTACAGGAGTATCTCCAAGTAAACATTGAAGCCATGACTGTGTCACTGGACCCTTGCTCTTTTTGGGCTTCCAATCTGGATAAATGGCCGGAGCTCGCCACTTACGCCTTGGAGATCTTGTCATGCCCCGCAGCCAGCATTCTGTCTGAACGCGTGTTCAGCGCTGCTGGTGGTGTGCTGACAGATAAGCGCACGCGGCTCTCCACTGAAGATGTAGACAGACTCACGTTCATAAAGATGAACAAATCATGGATCCGAAAGGACTTTTCTACCCCTGTTTCATCCTGGGGAGAGTAAAAGCTTGATGATTTGTTAAAATCACCTCACCAACCGTTTTAAGCTTTCAAATTACTAATCATGTTTATCTGTATCTTGGCTGGAAAATAATTTGGGCCTTGTAGCAGTGTGCAGTATTGATTCTATTAGGCTATCTATACTAAACTCCACCAGATTTAAAATTACTAATCATGTTTATCTGTATCTTGGCTGGAAAATAATTTGGGCCTTGTAGCAGTTTGCAGTACTGATTCTATTAGGCCATCCATACTAAGCTCCACCAGCTTTCAAATTAATAATAATTTTTAGCTGCATCTAGCCCAGAAAATAATTTTGGGGCTCCGAGATGCGCAAGACACATGAGTGCCTTCTTGCTGCACTACCTGCAACATGACCCTCAGATTGTCAGAATTCGAAATAATCCTGACTACTGGGTTGCCACACTCTTTGATCCCCCACACTCTTCAATCAACCTTTTCATTTTAATAAAGAACAAAAAAATGGTCATTTTTGAAATTATAAGCATTAGCAGGTTATTAGAAACTGAAATAAAACAGTTTTCAACTCAAAACTTTATTCTAGGTGATGTTACATTTGCACATAGGACCCCTTGTTCGAAAGGAGCTTCTGAACTCTCTCGTCCATTGAATTTGTCAGGTTTCAACCTTTTCATTTTAATAAAGAACAAAAAAATGGTCATTTTTGAAATTATAAGCATTAGCAGGTTATTAGAAACTGAAATAAAACAGTTTTCAACTCAAAACTTTATTCTAGGTGATGTTACATTTGCACATAGGACCCCTTGTTCGAAAGGAGCTTCTGAACTCTCTCGTCCATTGAATTTGTCAGGTTTTGGATGGTTTCTGCTTCAATTGTTTTGCATGAGGACAGAATACCCTCCCAGAGCTGTTGCTTAGATGTGAACTGCCTCCCGCCATCATAGACACTCCTTTTGATGATGCTCCAGAGGTTCTCAATGGGGTTGAGGTCAGGGGAGCATGGGGGTCACACCATAAGTTTGTCCCCTTTTTTGCCCATATCAGCCAGAGATGCAGATGTGTTATGTGCAGCATGAGATGGTGCATTATCATGCATGAAAATGATCTTGCTGCGGAATACACGGTTCTTCTTATTGAACCATGGCAGGAAGTGCTGTTTGAGAAACTCCACATACATTATGGAGTTCATCTTTACCCCTTCAGGGATCCTAAAGGGGCCGACAATCTCTCTCCCCATGATTCCAGCCCAAAACATTACTCCACCTCCTCCTTGTTGGCGCCGTAGCCATGTTTGCATGGGGTGTCCATCAACCAGCCATCCTCCACTCCATCCATCTGGACCATCGAGCGTTGCACGGCACTCATCGGTGAACAAAACAGTTTTGAAGTCAGTCTTCATGTATTGTTTGGCCCACTGGAGCCGTTTCTGCTTGTGTACAGTGGATAGAGGAGGTCGACAGGATGGCTTACGCCCAGCTGCAAACCTCTGAAGGACCCTGCATCTTGTTGTTCGGGGGACGTTGGAGGCACCAGCAGCTTCAAAAACTTGTCTGCTGCTATGACAAGGATTTTTTGCCGCTGCTCTTTTAACCTGACGTAATTGCCTGTAGGAAAGAGTCCTCAGTTTTCCCTTATCAGCACGCACACGTGTGTACTGTGAATCAGCTACATACTTCTTGATTGTGCGATGATCAGGATGAAGTGTCTTGGCAATGTTGATTGTAGTCATGCCTTGACCTAAACACTCCACAATTTGTTGCTTCTCAGCAGCCGACACATTCTTTTTCTTTCCCATTTTGGCAGAAAATGTAGGCTGCTTAATAATGTGGGACAGCCTTCTTAAGTAGTCTTGCCTTTCATTGGACACACCTGCCAAACTAATTAGCACAGGTGTCTGCAATTGCTTACAGTGATATAAAGAGCCCTGACACACATCACCATCAATGAGTTTAACTGACAAACAAAAAAATTCTTACCTTATCACTCCTAAACACTTTTTGCATAATAATTTGGAACACAGTGTACATGTGCTTTTCCACAAAACACCAGTGGTTCACGTAGTGAATCTTACAGTTCTAACTTGCCAACCGTGGTCTGTATGGAGTTGTTCAATAAAGGGCCCAAAATTAAGATAACATAGACGGGAGAGGTCTCTATGAATATGAATTCCTAAGTATTTGATACCCTGTGAGGGCCAGGCAAAGGGAAAGTTGGACTGGATGGAATCCTATATGGATTTGGGGAGGGAGACATCGAGGGCCTCAGACTTCGCTGCATTGATTTTAAAATTTGACCATGTAACAAAGTGATCTATTTCAGCCATAACAGCAGGGATGGATATTTGTGATTGAGTGATATATACTAGGACATCATCAGCAAATGCAGAGCACTTGTACTCGGTGCCTCCCACCTCAATCCACCTAATATTGGGGTTATGGCGAATTGATGAGAGCAGGTGCTCCGTCACTAGGATGTATAAGAGAGGGGACAGAGGACATCCCTGCCTTGTCCCATTGGTGATTATGAAAGGTGATGAAAATGTTCCATTTATCTTCAGCCTAGGTGACGTATTGCGATATAGGGCCGTGATTTTGCCTATAAAAGGAACCCCTACCCCAAGCTTTTTAAGAGAATAATATATGGCGTGCCAGGAGACTCTATGGAATGCTTTCTCAGCATCCAATGAGAGTATCTAATTACAAATTTTTAACTGCATCTAGCCCAAGAAATACTTTGTGCCTAGTAGCAGTGTCTGCTAGTCAGCAGATTATCCCAGCTGTTAAGCAAGCTACACCACCTGTAGTTTGGACACTTAATTTTTTCAAAGGAAATGGTTCGGGCCCCCGGGACACTCAGTGAAGAGCATCGGGGAGGCACCCCAAGGCTCAAGGGCTGGGACTGACGGTAGGACGCCTTGCGGTGGACCGCCAAGCTCGATCCTTATAAAAGCTTTTTAACTGCAGCAGCTTTAGTGGACGCTACTGGAGCTGGAATTACTCGACTGCTGGCATGAGACTTGCCCTTCAATAGATCCTTGTAAAAGGATTTAAAGTGTATTCATTCAAATTAGAGAGACAATTTAAATTAAAAAGATTAGACCTGCCTCCACCGCAGGGGGGCTCGCTCGACCCACCAGCGGTCAGGCACCAGTATTGTGAGAGGGGAGCTGGCCGTCAGGGTCCACGGCGGCTCTGACACAAACCTGGCGACACGGAGGTCGCACGGGCAGGAACGGACTGGCTGTGTTGGCTTCGCACTTTTTTGGTTTTAGAAGGGCATGACATGCCTATATCTGTGTCTCCCCCTCCTTTTACTCCTCCACCTCTTTTCTTTTCACATGACTATATGTACTTGTCACTTTTCCATGTGTTAGTTGTGTCTTCTGAGCAGTTTGTCTGCTTTTGGACACCTTTAAAGTGTTTTCTGTGTGTTTTCTGTGTGTTTCTATGTGTTTTTGTTTGCCTGCCATTGGTTTTAACGGTGTTCGACGAACAGTTAGACGAACAGTTCGGCGAACATACGGGTGTTCGACGAACCGAACTCGAACACTACGGGGGTGGTCAACACTACTAATCATATCATGTATGATACAATCCACTAAACCGTGTATCTAATCCTATAATTTGTTATACAATCTGTGTATCTAATCCTATAATGTGTGATAGTATTAGATACACGGCTCAGCAGACTATTACACATTATAGGATTAGATACACAGATTGTATCTCAAATGATAGGATTAGATATGCAGCTCCACAGACTGTATCACACATGATATGATTAGATACATGACTCAGCGGACTGGAACACATGATAGGATTAGTTACACGGCTGAGTCCACAGTGTCACTCATGACAGCATTAGATACATGGCTCAGTAGACTGTATCAGATATGATATGATTAGATATACAGCTCAGACTATATAAAACATGATAGGATTAGGTACATGACCCAGCAGACTGTATAATACATGATAGGATTAGATACAAACTGTCAGACATGATGGGATTAGATATACGGCTCAGCGGACTGTATTTCACATAATGAGATAAAATATGGCTAAGCGGACTGTATTGTACATGATGAGATTAACTACACAGCTCAGTGAACTGTATCACTCATGATGGGATTAGATACATGGCTCAGCGGACACTATCACATGATAAGATTAGATGCACAACTCAGTGGACTGTATCAGACATGATAATATTACATACATAGCTCAGCAGTTTATCACACGATAGAGTTAGATACACAGACTGTGTCACATATGATAGGATTGGATACACAGCTAATCGGACTGAATAACACAATGACTTTAGATACATGGCTCAGTGGACTGTTTTGCACATGATGAGATTAGTAGACTATTTTGGGTGATACAGTCTGTGTATCTAAACCTCTCATTTGTGATACAGTCCGCTGACCCATGTATCCTATCATTTGAGATAGGGCTCGTTCACACAACCATATTTTCTGTCCGAGTGCTGTCTGTGAAAAAAAACGGATAGCTTTCGGACCATTGTTATTCAATGACGCAGTGCAGATAAGCCATTTTTTTTACACACAAAATCTGCATGTGAAATAAATTTCAGCATGCACTAGTTTACTCTGTTATTCAGATGAGACTTACTCATTCAAGTCTATGGGTGCGCAAAAAAATCAGATGTCATATGGAGCCACACTATAGCATCCGATATTTATGGGTACATTGCAATTCTGTAACATGGAAAACTGTAAACGGTCTTGTAAGTGATTGAAGGGAACCTGTCACCAGAAAAATCGCTATTAACCTGCAGATATGGGGTTAATCTGCAGGTTAACAGTGTTACTCACCTGCCTGACGCCTGCACGTAGCCGAACGCTCCGGGGAGAAAATTAACTTTATTCCCCCCAGCAGCGTTATGGTTTCAGTCACGGGAGTGCTGCTGGTGCCTGTGTACAGTCACCACTCCATAGTATAGAGAGCGGCGGCTGTAACCACGCCCCCGGCCCTGACTGACAGCCAGCCCAAATACAGAGCCAGGGTCAGTCAGTGCTGGGGGGTGTGGTTATAGCCACCGATTTGTATACTCAGAATGGTGACTGAACACGCGCCGGCGCTGCCCCTGTGACTTAAACCGAATGCTGCCGGGGAGAATAAAGTTAATTTTCTCCCTGCAGCATTCAGCTACGTGCAGGCGCCGGGCAGGCTAGTGACACTATTAGCCTGCAGATTAACTCTCTACCTGCAGGTTAATAGTGTTTTTTCTGGTGACAGGTTCCCTTTAATAGTCTTCCCTTTTGCCCCTCTTTCACCTATTTTAATACTCAAATAAACTAATTGATTTTACCCACGCTTTTGCCCCTTTTTTACGCTTACCTGTCCGGCGCGAGTGACACTTTTAAACTTATTATCCCTTTATTAGCTGCTGTAAAAAACAGATTGCACATGGATGACAAGTGAGAAAAAAATCGTCCCATTTTTCTGGATGAAATTCTGAAATACACTATTGCAAACCTATCCATAGTATGATAGGACTAGATATATGTCTCAGCAGACTATCACAAATGATAGGATTAGATACATAGCCTAGTGGACTGTATCACAAATGACAATTAGATACAGACACTGTGTCAGACATGATAGTGTATTGAACTATGTATCTAATCCTATAATGTGTAATACATCTCACATAGCGATGTATCCAATCCTGTCATGTGTGATATAGTGTGTGGTTCTTGGTGACAATCGCCACATCTCAGTATCACTTTGCAGTCACCAACAAAATGTCTGTGAAAGGTGATCTTAAACCTCAGCCTCCCTTATCCTTTCGCAAACGCCCAGAAGAGGAGGGGAGGAGCAACACCAGACACATGGGAGGAGATCCCGCCCACATTTACAGCAGTCGTAATGGAAGCTAGCAGCATACTAGGTTTTCATGGCAAATGTCAGCAGCTGCTCCCCCTAGTGTTTAAAAGTTGAAAATATCAAAACTTTTTAAAATTAATTTTCATATTTTATACCATAAAAAATTATACCTTTTAAATTAAAACATTAATGTTGAAAAAAAAAATGTTTGATGACAAATTTCCTTTAACAGAGCTATTTAAGCAAGTAAAATAAATAAGTAGTGTATGGGGATATTGAACCATTGATCGGTGGAGCTGATTTACAGAAGTGAAGGACAGGGATTCTACTAGTTACCATGTAGGGAGCAAAGGTTGTGGACAGTGCAGATATGAGGAGAGGACCTGTGAATAAACTGTGCACCAAAGAGAGATCCCCGCTCTGTCTGCTTTATTTACCCATGCTCACAGCTAGCAGAAGCAAAGTATGTGATCTGCCTCTGTTACTAGAAATTGATCCAGAGTTGCCAAATTGACTTTTTTTCTCTACACAGCTTATCAAAAAATCACGGACAGTCAATATTTTTATGGATACATTGGAAAACCATAATAAACCATTATGATTATAAGTGATCTAGGTCTACAGCCCAGAACTCTGATATGAAGACATCAGCGGCATTCACTCTAAACTGTAAAATGATGATAATTATAGTCAAAGTAATCTGTATAAGTTTCTCTAGCTTCAAAGAAATCACGGATGCCTCAATTTTTTTTTTTACACAGCAAAAGTGCCCTATTTTTACTGACTGTCCTGGAATTTCTGGACGTTGGTAACCCTGGATGCATCTAACCTAGACTTGAAAAGCAAATTTTTACACGGGTAACACAACATTTTCTTTAAATAAAGTGATTTCAAGTTTTGTTATTTAGTACACTATCAAATGGATATAAATTTATTGAAACATCAGTGCCCATTTAAATCTTAGTAAAAGATATAAAAAAAACATGAAACGGGCTAAATTCATTGATGACTCCATCAGACTTAGTCCGGTTGCAGACTGCATTATTGTTACTGGTCGAAAATAATTGAACTATATTACATTTTTAAAAAAGTATCTATGTTAGACTTTATAGAATTAAAGTATACATTTCTATATAGGAGATGACAAATACCAAGCAGCACTCGCAATTATTTCATTCCCATCCCTCAAAGTGTGACCTCTCCCATAATATTAGAGGGGTATGGCTCATGTTCCGAGTCAGGGTGGTTTCCTAGCTAGCAGCTCCCACACCTTTGCTTGAATCACTTATATCCGATTTTCTAAACCTTTGTGGAACAGCTCAGTCTTCCAGGTATATACAGTGTATCTATTGATGACCTCATGTAAGCAAGTTAATCTATGCTGAATTAAAGCCTATGTAATACAGTAATTAATCTGCTGCAATATCAATCGTACAATGAGATGTCTGAAATATGGAAACTGTACAAAAGTATATACAACGAACCCATCAGGCACCGATGTAAAATTACGTTTGTATGTAGTTGACAAGCATGTTATTATTGTAAAGCCAGGTTCACATTTGTACACTGCATTCTGCTGGATTTATACTGTATGCCTGAATTAAGAAAAAAACGGTATTCAGACATATATGCCAGCAATGCATAGAGTAACGAGCAAGAAGTAGTATAGAAAATGTTCTTTTGATTACATATTGCCACGTTTGCAGAATAGGTTTGAGTTTTTAGGGGGACAGATAAAAAGTTTTGATTTTTTTTTTTTGGCGGGGGGGGGGAGATAAAAAAATAATTAATTAACCAGGTTTTTTTCATCCCCCCCAAAAAATATGTAAAAAATGTATTAACCCCTTTGCCTTGTAGCCTGTTTTCACCTTCATGACCAGGCCAAAGGTTACAATTCTGACCAGTGTCATTTTATAAGGTAATAACTCTGGAATGCTTCAACGGATCCCACTGATTCCAAAATCGTTTTTTCGTGACATATTTTACTTTATGTTAAATTTAGGCCAAAAATGTTTGCGTTTATTGTGAAAATATCAGAATTTTGGCGAAAATTTTGAAAATTTCACATTTTTCAAACTTTCAATTTTGATATCCTTAAACCAGTTAGTCATGCTGTACAAAATAATTTATAAATAACATTTCCCGTATGTCTACTTTATATCTGCGTCATTTTTTTAAACATAATTTTTTTTTTGTTAGGAAGTTAAAATTTAGGCACTGAGGACAACAATTTGGTAAGTGAGATTGATTTTAGGATGGACAAAGTATAATACAGTACCCCATGCCTAATTGACTAATCTGTTGTTTTATTTGGATTAATTTTGCTAGCTCTATAATGTCCCTACCAGAATTAAACATTATATGAGACCTCTTGAGAGTAATAATTCAAAGTTTCTAAGTTAATATCAAAAGAAAATAAGTCAATAAGTCGCTTTGACCACCACATGCCATAACAGCACCATCAGAGCCCAGTGAGCAGAATGTGTGGAGCAAGATGTCCATCAAGGAGCAGTGAGCTCTGATTGTTCACTGCCCCTGCACCGCCCCAATGACTTGAAGTGAGCAGCTGCAGGGAAAATATGACTTCATTTTCTCCCTGCAGCCACATTTTCAATTACACTGTTGCACGTATTGAAAACAGTATTTACCTGCAGATTACTATGGCTGCTGTTAAATATTGTTTCTTTTGGTGACAGATTCCCTTTAATGTCACAACATTTTTAATTGCTTTACAATCTTTTTAGTATAGTAATATGTGATTGTGCCCAGACCTTGTCATGGAATAAATGAAAACTTGGCTCATGGTTTTAAATATATTTTAGAAGCAAATGCTCTAAAAAGAAAAATCCACCGTGCCTATTTTGACTGTTTTAGTTTCCTAGATAGAAGAGGGGCAAGACTTGAGATGGAACAATTTTCGGCAAAAATGCAATTTTTGGGTCAAACTAAACTAATCAATAGGTAGTGTCAAGTTAGAATAAAAAGTCCAAGAAACACCCAATTTGCCATATAGCATGAGCCACTGTGATAAATTAGGCACATGTTTAGACAGGTTTACGTTTACGCTATGTATAATTCTTTAGATAGCATAATCAGGAATCTTCCTAATATACAGACATTGCTTCTTCACTGCTACCAATATCTGTCTATCCAAAAACCTGGCAAACATTTTAATAATTAAAAATAAATCATGTTAACAGGGTAATATGGGAACTGCATGATATGTCAACTAAAGACCCTTAGGCAAAATGTGAGAAAAACCACAGGGATACATTCAGCTTTACTTTATTTTGTGCCATAGCCTCAGAATTTCTTTCCTGTCTCTTTCCTGTCACTAGTTTATTAGGACGTGATTCAGCTTCCCACATTACAGCCCCATCCCCCTCCCTATGCTTTAGTCCCACAAGCATTTACTGTTTGCAGACAATGGATTTGCTGTATACATCCAAGGGCAAGTTGTAACACCTTCTGTGTTTTCTGTAGTATACAGGTATCACATTTACGCCCAGACACTGGTGAAATATAGTAAAATATATGAAACAAATGCATGTGAAAAGGTTTATGTTCCTGCTTTTCCTTAAAAAGAATTTAGAGAGCAAATATTTTGTAGAATTTTAGAGTAAAATAAAATGAATAATTATACAATATATGTAGAATCCAAGGGAATTGTTCATATCTATACTATAGCTGCAGTACCCAACACAGCAACACTTTCATCCATGCAGCTTTGGTTAGTATTACAATTCCAAAAATGGATATATGTATGTTTGTGTTATGATGTATAATTGTGGCCAAAAGATTTGAGACCGAAACAAAATTTGGTTTTCATAAAGTTTGCCATGTCTTTAGATCTTTTATTCAGTTGTTTCTATGGTTACTGAAATACAATTATCAGTATTTCATAAGTTTTTAAACTTTAATTGGCAAATATATCAAGTTTATGCAAAGACTCAATATTTACAGTGTTGACCCTTTTTTTCAAGACTTCTGCAATTCACCCTGACATGTGATATGGTGCTCCATCATGCTGGGCAAAGCATTGTTCATTACCAAATTGCTCCAGGATAGTTAGAGGAAGTTGCTCTTGGAGGATGTTTATATCCCCTTCTTTACTCAGGACAGTATTCTTATGCAAAATTGTGAGTGAGTCCACTGCATGGATGAAAAGCCCCACATATGAATGGTCTCAGGAAGCTTTACTGTTGGCATCACATATGATTCATGGCAGCAGTAATCTTTTCTTCTCCGGACATTCTTCCAGATGTCCCAAACAGTCTGAAGGTGGCTTCATTAGAGAAAATAACTTTCCCCCAGTCTTCTGCAGTCTAATCCCTGTAATGTCTGCAGAATGGCAGTCTATCTTGGATGTTTTTGTTAGAGAGAAGTGGCTGCTTTGCTGCCCTTCTTTACACCAGACCAGTATCCAAAATCCTTCACTTCACTGTGTGTGCAGATGCACTGAACCCTTCCTGCTGCCATTTCTGAAGGTTTGTAGTTGTATTGAACCAATCTTGTAGCTGAATTATCTTCATGTGATGGCACTGGCAGTTGCTGGACTTCCTTGGGTGCCCTGATACCTTCTTCTCTGCAAATGAACCTCTCTCTCTTTGAAGTTCTTGATGATCCCGTAAATGGATAATTTACATTTGCAATTTGTCTGATCACTCTTCATAACAATCTAAAGATAAAGCGATTGTCCACTACTTTATCATTGATGAGATGACCTATCCTTTGGATAGGTCCTCAGTGTCTGATCGGTCGGGGACCGACACCCAGCACTCCGGTGATAAGTTGTTTTCTGTGTCAGCGTCGGCTGCCGCCTGGAAGTGCTCAATTGCGGAGCTGCTCTGTCTTCTGATAATGGCCGCGACAGGGTACTGCACAAATCAATATGAGGCGGAATTGCAGTACCCTAAGTATAGGTCATCAAAGATAAAGTAGTGAACAACCTCTTCAATGCAATTGTCGCTATAAAAACGGAAGCAGAAATCTTTGTAAAAAAAAAAATTGTTTCAGTCTCAAAAGTCATGCAGCGAGCAGAGACGGGAGAAGACCAGGTCCAGAGTATTCCTGTCTTCATGCGTAGGAGAGTTAGTAAACTGTGAGAGGCCAAATGAGGAGGTTAGAGAAAATAGATGAGAGGCAGATTGGGATCATCGATGGGGATATTAAAGTCTCCCATGATGAGGGTGGGGATGTCACAGGATAGAAAGTGAGGAAGCCAGGTGGCAAAGTGATCCAGGAACTGGTGGGAGGAGCTGGAGAGCGATACACAACCGCCACTCGCAGGGAGAAGGGTTTGAAGAGTCTGATGATGTAGACTTCAAAGGTAGGAAAAGCAAGTGAGGGAACCTGGGGGATGACCTGGAAAGCACATTGTGATGAAAGGAGCAAACCAACACTTCCACCTTGTCTGTTCTCAGGCCTGGCGGTATGTAAAAATTTCCCACCAAACGAGAGAGCAGCAGCGTCGGTGGTGTCTGACTGCTGGATCCAGGTTTCTGTAATAGCCAGAAGGTTAAGGGAATTATCATGTACCTGTCAGAGGGGTTTCCTCTAATCTGAAGATATTACCAAAGTGGTCTGTGATGCTGAGTCACTTTTCACAGACAAGCCATGGGACGGGATAGTCAAGGAGTCCAAAGTCAAAATCTAAGAAGGTACGTCTTAAACAGAGGGAAGAGACAAAGGTGTAGTCAGGTAACATTCCGAGGTCAGAATGCCAGGAGGATAGTGGATCAAAGCAGAAGGGGTTAAACAGACGAATGGTCAGAACAAGGTCCAAGGTCATGAAACAGAAGATCAATTCAAAGAACACAAGACACAGAGACAAACCTCACACCAGCTGAATGTACGTCTGGCAGAGGTCTGGAAGAAACAGCCCAGTTAAGTAGCCTGGTGGTCACCTGGGACAATGAACACCTGGAGATAGCCAGCGCCTCCCAGTCTCAGATTGGACAGCAGAGCTGTCAATCAACACACTGACACTGGGTGAGTTTAAAAGGTGGCTCAATGTCCTCAATGTCAGCCCTTGAACACTTAATTGCAGATAAAATAGGATTTGGGTAGTTTTACTATAGAGCAACAATAAGGGCCCCACTGCTCCTTGAAACTCTCTACAATTTGCTTATTTGTAATTTGTAAAGAATATATATAATTATTAATATTAGTTTATATTTCCTGTTTCAAAGTAAATTTACTAGATTACAGACAACATTCAGTATTATTCACTGTTTTAGCTAAGTCAAATCTCTAAATATTTACTCAGCAGCCTACACCACTCCCATTGTGTCTTTTACTGTCTAATTACATTTTTGCCTGAAATTCACTTACTTTAATTTATAATAGTAATTTGCACGTTTTGATGAGCGATATTAGGGTGATTTGCAGCAACTAGAGTAAAGTGAAGTTTATGTCATTCGACACGACCAGTAGTAACACTTGTATAAAGGCTGGTGCGTGCATCCTCTTGCAACAGAAACTGCAGAAAGAACTACTGAGTTTGCAGTGAGGGCACCACATTCACAAGCTAATTATTGCAAGGGTGTTTGATAAATTGTGGCCGGCATCAATAGGTTCAAATATAAAGTTGTTCGAGAGATTTTTGGCTGCCTGGAATCAGCTGGATAAAACCAAGTTTTCGGCTGGAATGGAAGATGACATAGTTTCAACTGAGCTAAGTGAACATAAGGAGTGTTTAGTTGAGTTTTGCACCAACCAGCTTGCACAATGCCATCCAAGAGATGATTACAAGGAATTGTTAACACTGGCACTCCTGTTCCTTGGTTAGCCAGCAAACCCAGACATACACATCAAGACTCGGGCCCGATGGTTGGTCAAAGTAATATACGCTCTGTAGATCTTCATGTTTCATCACCAAATTCGGTTAACTTTGACAGATTTAAAAGATCTCCATCAATTTTTCACTTTTACTGTTTGTTTATACTTGAAGACTTGTACCTCTGTCAGATCTCAGCCACATTGCTGCAAAATGACTTGAGATCACTGCAAGAACTTGTAGCATACAAAAGAATCAATGCGCCTGTTGCTGAGGCAGCAATAAAAACTTTCAACAGACACCTGTGGTACCTCAGTGAGATTATGGTGGCTCTGGCTTTTTTTGACAGTGAGGTTCCAACCGCAGAAAAGGTTGAGATGGTACTTGCTCTGCAAAAGGAAGGCAACGATGTCTGCTCAACTCACGTGCAGCTTGCCGAAGACCTTGTGTTACACAAGAAGCTTTATCACTTCATGTCGTCCAACATGTCTCCCTTCATCAAGATCCTTGTCTGTGGCACACTATGAAACTATCATCGATGCATTCTCAAAAGTCGCCGGATTAAAAATCGTGAATAATGCCGCCGAACACTCCATTGCACTCATGAGTACATTCAATTTGTCACTGAGCACTGAAGAAGACCAGAGACAGTTTATTCTCCAGTGTGTGGAGAAGCATCGCCATGACTATCCTGAACCAAATAAAGTGTGTTTCGTTAAAAAAAGTGAACCATGAAACTACTGTAAAATTGTACATTTACTTTGCTGCAAGACATTTATTACCAATAATTGTTAGTTTTGTGATGATTGAGCCACCAGTAAACAATGTTGCAATGTTACAAAACTTTGTGTATGTTACAATCACATCAAAGGGAATTGTTCCCAAGGGTGAGAACTAAAAATTTACACAAACATTTTTTGACTGTCACCCTAATGGATATATTGCCTTGAAAAAACGAAGCCTTCATTCTGCTCGGTTGACAGAAAAGTGTTAAATGCGTGGCTCTTAGAATATGGCGAGACAAAAACAAATGATTTCTCTTCAAACTGTGTATATATTTTACAAAAGTAATAAAACATAAATGAAACAATATAAATTGCATATCACCATATTCGCACTGACCAAAAGAATGAAGATAACACCTTATTTGTAGCATAGTGAATAGTGTTGAGCGAGCATGCTCGACACTGCTCAGTACTCGGGTTACTCGGGCGGGTTTGGCGCTCTTTACAGAACCAATGAACATGCAGGGATTGCCAGCCAGTCACTGGAATGCCGCAGCCATGTTGTTTGTGGGCATTACAGTGATTGGCTGGCCGCACAGCGTCACCTCGAGTATTTAAAACCGGGCGCCGCCATCTTGGACACAGTCGCTCCGGATCAGACAGTGTAGGGTCAGTGCTGCTGAGCTAGGGAGAGATTTATACTCTGAAATAGTTAGTGTAGGGTCTCTAAAGCCTGCAAAATCAAACAAACAGTCCTTCTCAGGACTAATATCCATCCCAGATATCAGGCAGGCAGGCAGTATAGGAGACGCAGTGGTTATACCAGCAAATGCTGCATTACAGTTCTGTGTGCTCCTGTTGGTCAAGTTGCTAGACTTATCACCCCGTCTCAGGGGCCAGGAAAAATTATTTTTTTTTATCTAAATCCAGCATTTTTTTTTTCCTCAGTCAGACTGTCCAAATACGCGTCTTATTAACCTTTTGGTATCCCTCCCCCCCCAAAAAAAAAATTGAGTGAGTCTGTGACTGATCAGACACCAAAATATCTGTTTAAAAGAGTCTGGTGTAGGCCAGAAAAATAGAACTGTGGTTTTGCAGTTCCACGGGTCAAATCTCTGTATTATCCTGTTTTTGGCATTTTTTGCCGTAAAAAAAAAAACTGTAATAGTGTCTCCCCGACTGGTCAGACACCAATATATCGGTTAAAAGAGTCGGGTGTACGCCAGATAACTATAACTGTGGTTTTGTAGTTCCACGGGTCAAATCTCTGTACTATCCTTTTTTTGGCATTTTTTGCAGTAAAAAAAACTGTAATAGTGTCTCCCTGACTGGTCAGACACCAATATATCTGTTTAAAAGATTCTGGTGTAGGCCAGAAAAATAGAACTGTGGTTTTGCAGTTCCACGGGTCAAATCTCTGTATTATCCTGTTTTTGGCATTTTTTGCCGTAAAAAAAACCCGTAATAGTGTCTCCCTGACTTGTCAGACACCAATATATCTGTTTAACCCCTTTCCAACCCTTGCTGTATTAGTACGCTGAGCCCTCACTGAACCGAGCACATGTCAGCTGATTCTTACAGCTGACATGTGCCCGCAACAGCCGCGGGTGGAATCGCGATCCACCCGCGGCTGTTAACATGTTAAATGCCGCAGTCAATCTCCGACAGCGGCATTTAATGCGCGCTTCCGGGTTGCGCATCATAAGCCCTGCCCATCGGCAACCCCGTCACGTGATTGTGGGTCACCGATGGGTGGGCATGACAACCCAGGGTCTGCAGCAGACGCCTGTGGTTGTCATGATCTTGTCGCTATGAGCGCCACCTAGTGGTCGGCGCTCATAGCACAGGACCATTTCTGCTGCATGCAGGGGATCTGCTCATCCCCTGTATGTAGCAGAGACGATCAGACAACTGCTGCTTCTAGTCTCCTATGGAGACTATTGAAGCATGCAGTAAGTGAAAAAAAAATGTTTTTAAAAATATAAAAAAATAAAAAAAATATAAAAGTTTAAATCACCCCCCTTTCGCCCCATTCAAAATAAAATATAAAAAAAAATACCCCACATACACATATTTGGTATCGCCGTGTTCAGAATCGCCCCATCTATCAATATAAAAAAAGAATTATTACGATCGGTAAACGGTGTAACGAGAAAAAAATTCTAAACGCCAGAATTATGTTTTTTGGTCACCGCAAAATTGCAATAAAATGCAATAACGGGCGATCAAAACATCGGATCTAGCCCAAAATGTTATCAATAAAAACAACAGCCCGGCGCACAAAAAATAAGCCATCACCCAGCCCCGGATCACGAAAAATGGAGACGCTACAGGTTTCGGAAAATGGCGCTATTTTTTTTTAGTTTTTTTTACCAAATTTTGGAATTTTTTTTCACCACTTAAATATACAATAACCTATACATGTTTGGTGTCTACGAACTCATAATAACCTGGAGAATAAGGATGGCAGGTCAGTTTTAGCATTCAGTGAACGTGGTAAAAAATAAAAATAAAAAACAACTGTGGTATTGCACTTTTTTTGCAATTTTACCGCACTTGGAATTTTTTTCCCGTTTTCCCGTACACGATATTGTAAAACTAGTAATGGCATTGAAAAGTACAACTTGTCCCGCAAAAAATAAGCCCTCACACGGCCAAATTGTCCAAAAATTAAAAACGCTATGGCTCTGGGAACAAGGGGAGCAAAAAACGAAAAAGCAAAAATGACAAAACCCAAGGTTGCGAAGGGGTTAAAAGAGTCTGGTGTAGGCCAGAAAAATAGAACTGTGGTTTTGCAGTTCCACGGTTCAAATCTCTGTATTATCCAGCTTTTGGTATTTTTTCTGCAAAGAAAAACAGTAATAGTGTCTCCCTGATTGTTCAGGCACAAATATATCTGTTTGAAAGATTCTGGTGTAGGCCAGAAAAATATAACTGTGGTTTTGCAGTTCCATGGGTCAAATCTCTGTATTATCCTGTTTTTGGCATTTTTTGCCGTAAAAAAACAGTAATAGTGTCTCCCTGACTGGTCAGACACCAATACATCTGTTTAAAAGAGTCTGGTGTAGGCCACAAAAATATAACTGTGGTTTTGCAGTTCCACGGTTCAAATCTCTGTATTATCCAGCTTTTGGTATTTTTTCCATAAAGAAAAACAGTAATAGTGTCTCCCTGATTGTTCAGACACAAATATATCTGTTTAAAAGAGTCTGGTGTATGCCAGAAAAATATAACTGTGGTTTTGCAGTTCCACGGGTCAAATCTCTGTATTATCCTGTTTTTGGAATTTTTTGCCATAAAAAAAACTATAATAGTGTCTCCCTGACTGGTCAGACACCAATATATCTGTTTAAAAGTGTCTGGTGTAGGCCAGAAAAATATAACTGTGGTTTTGCAGTTCCACGGTTCAAATCTCTGTATTATCCAGCTTTTAGTATTTTTTCCATAAAGAAAAACAGTAATAGTGTCTCCCTGATTGTTCAGACACAAATATATCTGTTTGAAAGATTCTGGTTTAGGCCAGAAAAATATAACTGTGGTTTTGCAGTTCCACGGGTCAAATCTCTATATTATACTGTTTTTGGCATTTTTTGCCATAAAAAAAAACCGTAATAGTGTCTCCCTGATTGTTCAGACACAAATATATCTGTTTGAAAGATTCTGGTGTAGGCCAGAAAAATATAACTGTGGTTTTGCAGTTCCACAGTTCAAATCTCTGTATTATCCAGCTTTTGGTATTTTTTCCGTAAAGAAAAACAGTAATAGTGTCTCCCTGATTGTTCAGACACAAATATATCTGTTTGCAAGTTTCTGGTGTAGGCCAGAAAAATATAACTGTGGTTTTGCAGTTCCACGGTTCAAATCTCTGTATTATCCAGCTTTTGGTAGTTTTTCCGTAAAGAAAAACAGTAATAGTGTCTCCCTGATTGTTCAGACACAAATATATCTAGACAGTTTTTTGTTTCAATTCGCGCTAAACAGTAGTGAGACGGACTCAGGATCTGAAGTAAAAGAAGGTTGATTTTTATTTAAGGTCATAAAATTTTTTGGTTCCTGATTAAAAATATTTCATTCTTTTAAAATACACAGTTTAAAAACCATAGTTTGCAGACCTTGTTATGAAGATAAAAAGTATATGATTAGATATAGAGGTGGTGCTCTTGATTGTTCATAGGGAATTGTCGTTTGTTTGGTTAGCTCAGAGGTGGAGGACCTGTAGGGAAAGAGAATAGATTATTTAGGTCTGATTGGAGGGTACTGGTCTATGGTAATGGGGGGGGGGGGAGGTGTTGCTTTTAGGTACCTGGTTTGGTGGTTCAATAGATTGTTGATTGTAGATGGAGTGCTTAGTCCAAGGGTTCCTGTAGTAGGCTCTGTAGTGAGGTGCATAGGTTAGTAACTCAAATGATAGCACTTTTTAGAAATTCTGGTAGATAATAAGATATATACCTGTGTGAACCGGTAGTAGTTGTTTTGATGGGGCCCAAGCCTGAGGTTGCTTGGTTAGGGAGCTGGCTGCTCAGATATCTTGTTCAGGAATGCTTGTTCCTTTAGGGGGTAATGTAGTAGGGATTAGATGGAGTGAAGAGCTAAGTTCCTAGATTTTAAGGGGAAGGGTACTTTACCTGTGGATTTGCTTAAGTCGGGATTGGTTCGGACAATATTTAGGAAGTTGGGTTCCTATGTTTGCAGGAGTGTCCAGGAGAATCCTGAGTAGTCTCCAGATGTACCTGCTGGTTAAAAGTACAGGGTATGTTCCTAGATTAGGTCAAATCGTTAGTGTTGTGGTCAATAGGGAGCTAGTAGTAATGTACTTAGGGTGGTGGTACCTGAGAGTAGCCTGGTGTGGTTTTTTTGTGGCACAGGTTTTGTGCTTTAGATTCTTGTAGCTTGTTCCGATGCCTTGATTGGCTCTGTAGGAGATCAGGGAGATCGAGGGTTCTGGCAGTGGTGCCTGGTGGGGAGGACTGTAGGTATTGGCAGCGGTGCCTTGGCAGGATGTCTGACATATGTACCATCCTGACAAACTTTGAGGAGTCAACCAAGATGGTGAGTGGCGATGACGCCATCATTAGCGTCAGCATCCCAATTGTCTGTCTTTTGCAACGTTCTCTGCAGAGAATTAAAGAGGAGGCATTGCAGCCAGAGTATGATGAGATGGATCAAGAAGCCGTAGCGGGCGATTACACACAGCCCAGCCTCATCTCATCCCAACGTGCATTGGGGGACAATGAGGGACAGGAGGAGGAGGAGGAAGAACAGGAGCTGGTATCATGCGCTGTAGACGGTACAACTGTCATACCGTCGGTTCAGTGTGGGTGGCCTGAGGACAGGGGGGAGGAGGAGGAGAGCATGGTCAGTCGTCCTCTTGGTGAGGACACGGAAGTCTTGCCCGTTACCAGTCTGGCACGCATGCCTGACTTTATGTTACGCTGCCTTAACCGTGACCCTCGCGTTGTAAAAATGTTGGGTGACAGTCATTACTGGTTGGTGACACTTTTAGACCCCCGCTACAAGGAGACCTTTCACTCTCTTATTCATGAGGGGGAGAGGTCTACAAAAATGGGGCAGTACCAGAAGGCTCTTGCTGCAGAACTGTTAAAAAAATTCCCATCTGAACACGCTAGCGGCAGAGGTCACAGTTCGTTTACCAACCAAGGATTACAGGCGAAAGACATGCAACTACAATCCAGCAGAGGCAGGGGAACACTGTAAACATTCTGGGACAGTTTTCTGAGACCCGCCCAGCTTACAGGCCCTGAGGCACGAGGTACTCTCACAAGGAGTGGAAAGTTTCAAAAGATGGTGAAGGAGTACCTTGCCGACCGTACCAGCATCCTCCGTGATTCCTCTGTGCCTTTTAATTATTGGGTATCCAAGCAGGACACTTGGAATGAACTCGCTCTGTACGCCTTGGAGGTCCTGGCCTGCCCTGCCGCTAGTGTGTTATCGGAGCGTGTTTTTAGTGCCGCTGGGGGAATTATAACTGATGAGCGCACTCGCCTGTCAACTGACAATGCTGACAAGCTGACCCTTATCAAAATGAACAAGGGCTGGATTGGGCCAGACTTCTCATCACCACCAAATGACAGCAGAGTAACATAAAGTCAAATATACTGTGTTATTTTGGGAGGTGTATTCCCATGCACCGCTTCACACCCACACATGGTATACACTTCCTCATTTCGGCTGTATTTTGCTCTTCTCCTTATCCTCAGCCTCCACCACCACTATACCACCAGGGTGACCTTGGTCCGTGTTGCCAGCATTGCAAGTTCCTCCCTCCTAATTTTTTGCAGCTTTTGCTTGGAAGGCATAGGCAAAGACTATGGGAGACCCACTCCTCAATAATGGGAATAATGTTTTTAAGATGCTGTACTGCATGGCTCTTGTTTGCCAGCATTGCAAGTTCCTCCCTCCTAATTTTTGGCAGCTTTTGCTTGGAAGGCATAGGCAAAGACTATGGTAGACCCACTCCCCAATAATGGGAATAATGTTTTTAAGATGCTGTACTGCATGGCTTTTGTTTGCCAGCATTGCAAGTTCCTCCCTCCTAATTTTTGGCAGCTTTTGCTTGGAAGGCATAGGCAAAGACTATGGGAGACCCACTGCCCAATAATGGGAATGTTTTTAAGATGCCGTACTGCATGGCTCTTCCAAGGGGCATTAAAACTGTCCTATTAAGCCACTGCGACCTCCACCATTCTTCCAAGGGGCATTAAAACTGTCTTGTTAAGCTACTGCGACCTCCACCACTTTTCCCAGGGGCATTAAAACTGTCTTGTTAAGCTACTGTGACCTCCACCACATTTTCAAGGGGCATTGATATTGTCTTTTTATTCCACTGCAACCTCCACGTCTCTTCCAAGGGGCATTAAAAAAGTCTTGTTAAGCTACTGCGACCTCCACCACTTTTCCCAGGGGCATTAAAACTGTCTTGTTAAGCTACTGCGACCTCCACCACATTTTCAATGGGCATTGATATTGTCTTTTTATTCCACTGTGACCTCCACGTCTCTTCCAAGGGGCATTAAAACCATCTTGTTAAGCTACTGCGACCTCCACCACTTTTCCCAGGGGCATTAAAACCGTCTTGTTAAGCTACTGCGACCTCCACCACATTTTCAAGGGGCATTGATATTGTCTTTTTTTTCCAGTGCGACCTCCACGTCTCTTCCAAGGGGCATTAAAACCGTCTTGTTAAGCTACTGCGACCTCCACCATTCTTCCAAGGGGCATTAAAACCGTCTTGTTAAGCTACTGTGACCTCCACCACTTCTCCAAGGGGCATTAAAACCGTCTTGTTAAGCTACTGCGACCTCCACCACTTCTCCAAGGGGCATTAAAACAGTCTTGTTAAGCTACTGTGACCTCCACCACTTCTCCCAGGGGCATTAAAACCATCTTGTTAAGCTACTGCGACCTCCACCACTTCTCCAAGGAGCATTAAAATCATCTTTTTAAGCTACTGTGACCTCCACCACACTTCCAAGGGGCATTAAAACCGTCTTGTTAAGCTACTGCGACCTCCACCACTTTTCCCAGGGGCAGTAAAACCGTCTTGTTAAGCTACTGCGACCTCCACCACATTTTCAAGGGGCATTGATATTGTCTTTTTATTCCACTGCGACCTCCACGTCTCTTCCAAGGGGCATTAAAACCGTCTTGTTAAGCTACTGTGACCTCCACCACATTTTCAAGGGGCATTGATATTGTCTTTTTATTTCACTGCGACCTCCACGTCTCTTCCAAGGGGCATTAAAACCATCTTGTTAAGCTACTGCGACCTCCACCACTTTTCCCAGGGACATTAAAACCATCTTGTTAAGCTACTGCGACCTCCACCACATTTTCAAGGGGCATTGATACTGTCTTTTTATTCCACTGCGACCTCCACGTCTCTTCCAAGGGGCATTAAAACCGTCTTGTTAAGCTACTGCGACCTCCACCACTTCTCCAAGGGGCATTAACACTGTCTTGTTAAGCTACTGCGACCTCCACCATTCTTCCAAGGGGCATTAAAACCGTCTTGTTAAGCTACTGCGACCTTCACCACTTTTCCCAGGGGCATTAAAACCGTCTTGTTAAGCTACTGTGACCTCCACCACATTTTCAAGGGGCATTGATATTGTCTTTTTATTCCACTGCGACCTCCACGTCTCTTCCAAGGGGCATTAAAACCGTCTTGTTAAGCTACTGCGACCTCCACCATTCTTCCATGGGGCATTAAATCTGTCTTGTTAAGCTACTGCAACCTCCACCGCTCTTCCAAGGGGCATTAAATCCGTCTTGTTAAGCTACTGCGACCTCCACCACTTTTCCCAGGGACATTAAAACCGTCTTGTTAAGCTACTGCGACCTCCACCACATTTTCAAGGGGCATTGATATTGTCTTTTCATTCCACTGCGACCTCCATGTCTCTTCCAAGGGGCATTTAAACCGTCTTTTTAAGCTACTGCGACCTCCACCGCTCTTCCAAGGGGCATTAAAACCGTCTTGTTAAGCTACTGCGACCTCCACCACTCTTCCAAGGGGCATTGCATTTCCTCCAAATTTTAGTCAGCTTTTGCTTTTTGCATAGGCGAACACTAAGGGAGACCCACTCCCCAATAATGGGTAGAAGGTTTTTAGTATGCTGTAATCCACATCTGTTTCAAGGGGCATTGCATTTCCTCATAATTTTTGGAAAGCCTTCCATTCACTGCTTAGGACAACAGTGCACAGGAGACCCAGTTGCTATAAATGGAAAAAACGGTTTAGTTAAGGCCCTCTGACCTCCATGTCACTTCCAAGGGGCATTGGAGTGCCTCGAAATTTTTGGTAGGCATTGCACTCACTGCATGCCCTATAACTGTGTAGCCGAACCGCTACTTTTGGTACAGAAACATATCCTACAAGACATGTGTGGTTGACTGGCCTGATATTGATGTGAATGGTCCCTGTTCCTCCTGCTCTTTCTCATTTGCCACCACCTCATCCATCATTCATCACCTGAAGCTTTGTTTTAACAGGAGTCATAGAACTGGGATAGTAGCAGGAAAACATCCATCAATCCTCGGAGGAGGTAGAATATGCGCCAAAACGTTGACCACTTCAGGCCTAGCCGCTACTACATACATGAGCTTGCATTCCAAGAAAACAAAGACGCTAACTTCTATCATCATCATCATGCTCCTCATCTTGGCACTCTCAACTCCCCTGATGGAGAAGCCAGGGCCCACCGGAGGAGTCTGGTTCTCTGGTGGGCTTGTCCAATGCTGCCCTAAAGCAGGCCAGGCTAAGAAAAGTGTGTGGGGGGGGTGTTCCAAGGAGAAATGGGGGCAGCTGGGGACCGTTTATGGACACCCGGCTGCCCCAGGCGGCTGGGGAGCGTGTGTGGACACCCGGTCGCGGGGCGGCTGGGGACCGAGTATGGACACCTGGCCGCATCCTGGCGGCTCGGGACCGAGCGTGGACACCCGGCCGCCGGGCGGCTGGGGACTGAGTATGGATACCTCGCTGCCGAAGCAGCCATGAGGTAGTGGCCAGCTTCGGACTCCTCCAAACTAAAAGGCCCCATTTCAAGTGCAAGTTAGCAGTATGGTATTGCAGCCTGGGGGTAGGTAGGTGGAAAGCTGCATACTTGCGCTTGCATTGCAAGGAATGGGGGAGGTACAACTGAACACTGCCCTGGGACAAGGACTTGCACGGGGATAGTTGTAAGTCTGCATCTTCTGATGCGACAAGGATCACTTCTGATGGGCACACTTTTAGGCAGTGACCTGGGAGTCAGAGATGCTTCCAGGGGTCTTCCCCATGCTGTTCCCATGTCTTTTCAGCACTGTATGCATGTGTCACACAGCACATGGCCAGATAAGATTGTAAAATGTTAAAATGACATTTCCCGGTGAATGCATTTGTCACGGTTGAAAGCAATACAAAAACGCATAAAAAATGCTACTTGTGAACATAGCCCAAGGTGTGGAGTATTTTTGTTTTTGGTTATTTATTTTACCTTATACACAAGTCTTTACCCTGGAAAGGAAGTTCCTTAACATATTTCACAGGAAAACCGTTTCAGTTTCGTTTTTGAACGTTTTATTGTGAGTCCGTAAAAGTGGCTTAATACCTCTGACCACGTTGTTGACAGCAGTGACCTGGGGGTCAGAAATGCTTCCTGCGGCAATGCCCATGCTGTCCCCATGTCTTTTGAGCACTGTCACTATCGTTTTGAGCACTTTTTAGGCTTTCTACAGACTGCCGGGGGTGCCGCCACAAAAATGCTCGGGTCTCCCATAGACTAACATTGGGCTCGTTGCTCGGGTCGAGCACCCGAGCATTTTAGTGCTCGCTCAACACTAATAGTGAACAGTATAAAATTTGAAATGTAAAAAAAAAATGATAGAATTGTTGCTTATTCTATGCCTTCAGGAAAAATGTTAATAAAAGTTGGATAATAAGTTATATGTACCCCGAAACAGTGTGTTTGCTGCATACTTTAGTGTGTAAATCCATGTGTTTTCAAGATTACTAAATGGTATCCGGGGATATATTTCACAGGTAAAGTCCAAGCCCAGGTCATTCTGGTTAGGATCTTTCACATATCACATAGAGTCATTTTCTGAGCCATGCCAGAAAATATATTGTCAAGATAATGCCTAAAGTCACTCCTCTCATCAAACACAATTACATGATATAAACTCATGCAAACAGAGTACCCTGGTTGTCACCATTTACATTCTAATTTTGAGACATTCTGATAGACAATTATAATTTAGCAATTTAAGGGTTAAAAGATGTATTGTTCAGGAGGCTTCTCCCTATTGATTTCATGCAATTACAAGCATATCTTCTTCCCAAATAATTACTGAGTCACTGTATTTCTGAAAAAAAATATTACAAAAGAATTAAACTAAAGTGTAAGTCCAAGTGTTAACAACAATTTTCTTTTAGAATCAAATCATAAACAGTATATCAATACAGGGATCAGACTTAACAATCTCTGGTTTTCCTTTAAAAATCCATGGACTAAATTGGGAAAATGTTCACTACCTCCAGGCCAAACTAGGGGACCACTTCATATAGATGTGTTAATTGTCTTTCCCTTTGATTCCATATCTCTTGGATAGGTTGTCAATGTGTGAAAATTGGGAGTTCCATCTCTAAAACTCTCAACGATCAGCAGACTGAATGACCTGTGGAACAAGTGTGGCACCCCAGGAGTCCGGATGCCACATTGGCATTGCCTCCCTCACAGGGGGTGATGCCATGCCTAGAAGCAAGGAAGGGTCCCCTTATCAGGTAACACCAGCATCCAACACATTTCCTGGCTCCAGACCAGAAGGGGGATCTCTAACCCGGTTTCAGGGGAGCTTCCCCTTTAAATTGGAGCCTGGAGGCGGGGTTTAAAAAAGTTAGTTGGAGTGAGAAAAGGGAGTTGGAGACAGGAGAGTAACGAGGGCGAACCTGGGGAAGGGAGCTGTGACCAAGCTCGACCCAGAGCAAAGTGCAAGAAGCAGGACCCCGGAGTCCGTGGTTGTTCGGGTACTAAAGTCTAGACAGCTAAATCCGGAGGGCAGCAGACTGCAGGTCTCCTGGCCCCACCAAACGCCCGGCGGCTCAGTAGCATACTAGGGCCCAGCGCCGCCACGAAGGAGCGACACCTGAAAAGGGCTCGAGCTGCATGCCATACGGGCGAGGATTAAACGTTTACTCAGGAAAGAGGGCCGCAGCAAAGCTTTAAGCAGCAGGGCCAAAGAGGATAGCCCAGAGGGAAGGCCTACAACTCCACCTGGAGAGGTGGTTCCCCAAATTGCTTCTAGGCCGCCCGGATCTCCATCACCAGCTATTACCAGTGCCCCGGTCTGCACCGTCAAACCTCAAGTAAAGGTAGAGAAAAAAGCCATTCTTGTGTTACCTGGTCATTATCTGCGCCCTCAGCCCTGCACTACACTGTCGACAACATCTATCTTTTCAAATCACCATATACTGCCCTGGAGCTTAGCTCTGCCCGTGGAGAGCTGAACTATCTTTGCTGCGTTACCATCAGCCCCAGTGGATCTGCACCGCAGCGGCGGCCCAATATAGCCGCATACCGCGGATTGCGTCACGAACATTATCCCCAAATCTTTATTTCCCAAATTGACTGTTCTTTATTTCACCGCCCTGGGCCAAGGACCGGGTCACTGCCACCGTGACTACACCAATATAGGACTGAACCGGCTACCGAGTACCCCACGCCCCCAGGGGGGTGCGTCACAAGTGCTACCACCCCTCACTTTTGTTCCAGACATAGAGGATGATCGGTGTCTGTGCCGCTGTGCCCACTACTGCAGCTCATCTCCAGCTCAGATGTCTTCATCCCATTAGATACCACAATATACTGTAGATATGATCACGAATAAATGGGTCATTGTTTTTCAATATATTATGCCTTATCTGGTATTATTTTATAATTACTGCCTATCTATAATTAAATAGAAACATGAGAAACACAACACAATATTATGTTGCACAGTGAATTCCATCTAATAGTAAGAAAGATCTTGTGCTATACAGTGGTGGCCAAAAGTATTGGCACCCCTGCAATTCTGTCAGATAATACTCAGTTTCTTCCTGAAAATGATTGCAATCAGAAATTCTTTGGTATTATTATCTTCATTTAATTTGTCTTCAATGAAAAAACACAAAAAGAATTGTCCTAAAGCCAAATTGGATATAATTCCACACCAAACCTAAAAAAGAGGGTGGTCAAAAGTACTGGCACTGTTTGAAAATTCATGTGATGCTTCTCTAATTTGTGTAATTAACAGCACCTGTAACTTACCTGTGGCACCTAACAGGTGTTGGCAATAACTAAATCACACTTGCAGCCAGTTAAACATGGATTAAAGTTGACTCAACCTCTGTCCTGTGTCCTTGTGTGTACCACATTGAGCATGGAGACAAGAAAGAAGACCAAAGAACTGTCTGAGGACTTGAGAAACCAAATTGTGAGGAAGCATGAGCAATCTCAAGGCTACAAGTCCATCTCCAAAGACCTGAATGTTCCTGTGTCTTCCGTGCGCAGTGTCATCAAGAAGTTTAAAGCCCATGGCACTGTGGCTAACCTCCCTAGATGTGGACGGAAAATAAAAATTGACAAGAGATTTCAACGCAAGATTGTGCGGATGGTGGATAAAGAACCTCGACTAACATCCAAACAAGTTCAAGCTGCCCTGCAGTCCGAGGGTACAACAGTGTCAACCCGTACTATCCGTCGGCGTCTGAATGAAAAGGGACTGTATGGTAGGATACCCAGGAAGACCCCACTTCTTACCCCGAGACATAAAAAAGCCAGGCTGGAGTTTGCCAAAACTTACCTGAGAAAGCCTAAAATGTTTTGGAAGAATGTTCTTTGATCAGATGAGACAAAAGTAGAGCTTTTGGGGAAAAAGCATCAACATAGAGTGTACAGGAAAAAAAAAGAGGCATTCAAAGAAAAGAACACGGTCCCTACGGTCAAACATGGCGGAGGTTCCCTGATGTTTTGGGGTTGCTTTGCTGCCTCTGGCACTGGACTGCTTGACCGTGTGCATGGCATTATGAAGTCTGAAGACTACCAACAAATTTTGCAGCATAATGTAGGGCCCAGTGTGAGAAAGCTGGGTCTCCCTCAGAGGTCATGGGTCTTCCAGCAGGACAATGACCCAAAACACACTTCCAAAAGCACTATAAAATAGTTTGAGAGAAAGCACTGGAGACTTCTAAGGTGGCCAGCAATGAGTCCAGACCTGAATCCCATAAAACACCTGTGGAGAGATCTCAAAATTGCAGTTCGGAGAAGGCACCCTTCAGATATCAGGGACCTGGAGCAGTTTGCCAAAGAAGAATGGTCTACAATTTCAGCAGAGCATTGTAAGAAACTCATTGATGGTTACCGGAAGCGGTTGTTCCCAGTTATTTTGGCTAAAGGTTGTGCAACCAAGTATTAGGCTGAGGGTGCCAATACTTTGTCTGGCCCATTTTTGGAGTTTTGTGTGAAATGATCAATGATTTGATTTTTGCTTCATTCTCTTTTGTGTTTTTTCCTTGCAAGCAAATTAAATGAAGATAATAATACCAAAGAATTTGTGATTGCAATCATTTTCAGGAAGAAACTGAGTATTATCTGACAGAATTGCAGGGGTGCCAATACTTTTGGCTACAACTGTATGTATTAGAAAAGCATACAAAAGACAAAAAAATGAAAGAACCCGCTTTTCTAATATGGGTAGTTCTTCCGATGATAGCTGAAAAATAATTTTCTAACAACTAGTGTTGAGCCACCCCCGTAGTGTTCGAGTTCGGTTCGGTTCGTCGAACACCCATGTGTTCGCCGAACTGTTCGTCGAACTGTTCGTCGAACACCTTCGAACACCGTTAAAACCAATGGCAGGCAAACAAAAACACATAGAAACACATAGAAAACACCTTCAAAGGTGTCCAAAAGCTGACAAACTGCTCAGAAGACACAACTAACACATGGAAAAGTGACAAGTACATATAGTCATGCGAAAATAAAAGAGGTGGAGGAGTAAAAGGAGGGGGAGACACAGATATAGGCATGTCATGCCCTTCTAAAATCCAAAAAGTGAGAAGCCGACACGGCCAGTCCGCTCCTGCCCGTGCCACCTCCTTGTCGCCGGGTTTGTGCCACAGCCGCGGTGAACCCTGATGGCCAGCCCCCCTCTCCCAATACTGGTGCCTGTCCGCTGGTGGGTCGAGCGAGCCCCCCTGTGGTGGAGCCAGCTCTAAGCTTTTTAATTTAAATTGTCTCTCTAATTTGAATGAATACACTTTAAATCCATTTACAAGGATCTATTGGAGGGCAAGTCTCATGCCAGCAGCCGCGTAATTCCAGCTCCAGTAGCGTCCACTAAAGCTGCTGCAGTTAAAAAGCTTTTATAAGGATCGAGCTCGGCTGTCCACCGCAAGGCATCCTACTGCCAGTCCCAGCCCCTATGCCTTGGGGTGCCTCCTGATGCTCTTCACTGAGTATCCCATGGTCCCGAAGCATTTCCTTTGAAAAAATTAAGTGTCTAAACTACAGGTGGTGTAGCTTGCTTAACAGCCGGGATAATCCGCTGACTAGCAGACACTGCTACTAGGCACAAAGTATTTCCTGGGCTAGATGCAGTTAAAAATTTGTAATTAGATACTCTCGTTGGATGCTGAGAAAGCATTCCATAGAGTCTCCTGGCACGCCATATATGATTCTCTTAAAAAGCTTGGGGTAGGGGTCTAGGGGACCCTTTTATAGCCAAAATCACGGCCCTGTATCGCAATACGTCACCTAGGCTGAAGATAAATGGAACTGTAGCACCCTGAGGGCTCGGTTGCTACAGACGTATTGCACCTCACCCAGAGGTGTGATATCTCACTCTCAGGTAAGGATGGAGTGTGGATCAGGACCCGACACCTGCATGCATTACACCACATTGCTGTGGGGCAGGGCGACCAATATGCCCCTGAGATGGGCACGACAGTCCCTGTCCCTGGCTGGAGTGGGGGGAGGGAACACTGAGGAAGGGGAACCCTGTAGTGCAGGAGCAGGGAGGAAGCAGTTCCTGGGTGCATTGAGAAGGGAGTATAAAAGGTGGGCACCATCTTAGTTCAGTGCAGAGAAGTCTGAGCAGAAGTGGCAGGGAGCAGGGGCTCTGCATGAGCTCTGCTCCGGAGGCGGGCCTAGTAACAGAGGCCCAGGCCTGGAAGAGGGAGAAGGAAGGAAGAGGAGCGGAGAAGGCTCCAGGAACGAGGAATGAAGGGATCCCAGGGGTGCGGACGGGCGAGTCGCCACCGCACGCCCGAATCCACCTGCGTGGAGGGGTCAGGCCAAAGGGGGAGACCGATCCCCGAACTAGTGGAGGCAGGAAACGACCCTCAGCTAGAAACCGGAGGCTCTGACATTTTATGTGGCGCAGCCCCTCGCTACACCCGCTAGGAAGGCACCACATAGGGTCAGGGAAACTGGCGCCAAGTTTACCAAGAGGAGGCCCGAGGCAGACGGACAGAAGTGTTGGTAAGAAAGGCCAGACAAAGGACACACAAAAGGGGTCCTGTGAAGTGCTCCAAAGTTATCTGGGAGTTGTCTGAGCCCCTCACCTGGTGAGCACAGTACGACGTGGGCAGCCGTTACCTGCAGACGTGGTCTGGATAATAAGAACTGTGAGTAAAGGCCCTGGACTGCATCACGGACTCCGTGTCGTTACTGCTGCTGCCCTGCACCATCACCCCCATCCTCCGCATACACTGCCCTGAGGCTATACTCCTCCCGTGGGGAGTTATGCTACGCTCTGCTGCACCCACAACACCAGCCTCAGCGGTCTGCCCTGTAGCGGCGGTTCACTCTGACCGCAATCCACGGGTGGCGTAGTCGGACATTTAAACATCAAAACCACATAAATAGTTCCGCCACTGGTTTGACCGCCCTGAGCCACGGAACCGGGTCGCCGCCACGAAGACTACAACCACCAGCATCCACCAAAAAGGGTCCGGCTCCGGGTGTCCCAAGGCCCAGGGGGTGCGTCAGAACATTTTCATCACCTTTCACAATCACCAATGGGACAAGGCAGGGATGTCCTCTGTCCCCTCTCTTATACATCCTAGTGACGGAGCACCTGCTCTCATCAATTCGCCATAACCCCAATATTAGGTGGATTGAGGTGGGAGGCACCGAGTACAAGTGCTCTCTATTTGCTGATGATGTCCTAGTATATATCACTCAATCACATATATCCATCCATGCTGTTATGGCTGAAATAGATCACTTTGTTACATGGTAAAATTTTAAAATCAATGCAGCGAAGTCTGAGGCCCTCGATGTCTCCCTCCCCAAATCCATATAGGATTCCAACCAGTCCAACTTTCCCTTTGCCTGGCCCTCACAGGGTATCAAATACTTAGGAATTCCTATTCATAGAGACCTCTCCCATCTATGTTATCTTAATTTTGGGCCCTTTATTGAACAATTCCATACAGACCACGGTTGGCAAGTTAGAACTGTAAGATTCACTACGTGAACCGCTGGTGTTTTGTGGAAAAGCACATGTACACCGCGTTCCAAATTATTATGCAAAAAGTGTTTAGGAGTGATAAGGGAAGAATTTGTTTGTTTGTCAGTTAAACTCATTGATGGTGATGTGTGTCAGGGCTCTTTATATCACTGTAAGCAATTGCAGACACCTGTGCTAATTAGTTTGGCAGGTGTGTCCAATGAAAGGCAAGACTACTTAAGAAGGCTCTCTCACATTATTAAGCAGCCTACATTTTCTGCCAAAATGGGAAAGAAAAAGGATGTGTCGGCTGCTGAGAAGCAACAAATTGTGGAGTGTTTAGGTCAAGGCATGACTACAATCAACATTGTGCGATGATCAGGATGAAGTGTCTTGGCAATCAAGAAGTATGTAGCTGATTCACAGTACACACGTGTGCGTGCTGATAAGGGCAAATTGAGGACTCTTTCCTACAGGCAATTACGTCAGGTTGAAAGAGCAGCGGCAAAAAAGCCTTGTCATAGCAGCAGACAAGTTTTTGAAGCTGCTTGTGCCTCCAACGTCCCCCGAACAACAAGATGCAGGGTCCTTCAGAGGTTTGCAGCTGTGCATACGCCATCCTGTCGACCTCCTCTATCCACTTCACACAAGCAGAAACGGCTCCAGTGGGCCAAACATTACATGAAGACTGATTTCAAAACTGTTTTGTTCACGGATGAGTGCCGTGCAGCGCTCGATGGTCCAGATGGATGGAGTGGAGGATGGCTGGTTGATGGACACCCCACGCAAACACGGCTACAGCGCCAACAAGGAGGAGGTGGAGTAATGTTTTGGGCTGGAATCATGGGGAGAGAGATTGTCGGCCCCTTTAGGATCCCTGAAGGCGCTAAAGATGAACTCCATAATGTATGTGGATTTTCTCAAACAGCACTTCCTGCCATGGTTCAAGAAGAAGAACCGTGTATTTCACAGCAAGATCATTTTTCTGCATGATAATGCACCATCTCATGCTGCACATAAAACATCTGCATCTCTGGCTGATATGGGCATAAAAGGGGACAAACTTATGGTGTGACCCCCATGCTCCCCTGACCTCTACCCCATTCAGAACCTTTGGAGCATCATTAAAAGGAGTGTCTATGATGGCGGGAGGCAGTTCACATCTAAGCAACAGCTCTGGGAGGGTATTCTGTCCTCATGCAAAACAATTGAAGCAGAAACCATCCAAAACCTGACAAATTCAATGGACGAGAGAGTTCAGAAGCTCCTTTCGAACAAGGGGTCCTATGTGAAAATGTAACATCACCTAGAATAAAGTTTTGAGTTGAAAACTGTTTGATTTCAGTTTCTAACAACCTGCTAATGCTTATAATTTCAAAAATTACCATTTTTTTGGTCTTTATTAAAATGAAAAGGTTGATCGAAAAGTTTGGGGGATCTAAGAGTGTGGCAACCCAGTAGTCATGATTACTTCGAATTCTGACAATATGAGGGTCATGCTGCAGGTAGTGCAGCAAGAAGGCACTTATGTGTCTTGCGCATCTCGGAGCCCCAAAATTATTTTCCGGGCTAGATGCAGCTAAAAATTATTTTTAATTTTAAATCTGGTGGAGCTTATTATAGATGGCCTAATAGGATCAGTGCTGCACACTGCTACAAAGCCCAAATTATTTTCCAGTCAAGATACAGATAAACATGATTAGTAATTTGAAAGCTTAAAACGTTTGGTAGGGTGATTTTAACCAATCATCAAGCTTTTACTCTCCCCAGGATGACACAGGGGTAGAAAAGTCGTTTCGGATCCATGATTTGTTCATCTTTATGAACGTGAGTCTGTCTACATTATCAGTGGAGAGCCGCGTGCGCTTATCTGTCAGCACACCACCAGCAGCGCTGAACACACGTTCAGACAGAACGCTGGCTGCGGGGCATGACAAGATCTCCAAGGCGTAAGTGGCTAGCTCCGGCCATTTATCCAGATTGGAAGCCCAAAAAGAGTAAGGGTCCAGTGACACAGTCGTGGCTTCAATGTTTACTTGGAGATACTCCTGTACCATCGTCTCTAGGCGTTGACTATGTGTCAGACTTCTTGTCTCCTGTGGCCTTGCAAAGGATGGGCTAAAAAAGTGGTGAAATGATTCCGCAAAATTGATGTTACCAGCAGATACTGTGGTTCTGTTACGGTTTGAGTGCTGAACACTTGACGGTCCCACGGTTGGCAAGTTGGAACTGTGAGATTCACTACGTGCACCACTGGTATTTTGTGGAAAAGCACATGAAAGATTCTGCAACAGTCTCTGCTGATACTCCTGCATGCGTGCATCCCTTTCTATGGCAGGAATAATTTCTGCAAATTTACTTTTGTACCGGGGATCTAACAGTGTGGCAACCCAGTAGTCAGGATTATTTCTAATTCTCACAATTCGAGGGTCATGTTGCAGGTAGTGCAGCAAGAAGGCACTCATGTGTGTTGCGCATCCAGGAGCACCAAGTCCCTGATGTGTTGGTGGCGAGGTAACAATCATGCTTCCTTCCTCTGTCCTCTCCCCCCAACCTCGCACAACAGAAATGTGATCAAGGTCTCCCTCATCTGATGAGTCTTCCATCAGTTCGTCCTCCACTTCTTCCTGGGCTCCTGCACCTTCCTCACTAGTTTGGCTGCTACCATGCGCCCTGGTAAAACCATCTCCCCCACCCTCACATGCCTGCCGCCTTGGTGCTGCCGACCTTCTGGACCTTGCAGATGTTAGCCCTTCCGCATACAACTCCTCCTCCTCTACTTCCTCCACCTCCTCTTGTGCCACCACCTGACTCCGAATTCTGTTTAACATGTGCTCCAGCATGTAAATCACCGGAATAGTCATGCTGATAATGGCATCGTCAGCACTAAACATCTTCGTCGCCATTTCAAAACTGTGCAGAAGGGTGCATAGGTCCCTGATCTGAGACCACTCCTCCAGCGTGATTTGCCCCACCTCTGAATCTCGTTGGCCCAGGCTATACGTCAGAACGTATTGCACCAGGGCTTGTCGGTGCTGCCACAGTCGCTGCAACATGTGCAGAGTTGAATTCCACCGGGTAGGCACATCGCATTTTAGCCGGTGAAGTGGCAGGCCCAACGACTTCTGTAGAGATGTAAGTCGCTGAGCTGCGGGATGCGAACGGCGGAAGTGAGCACACAGCGACCGTGCCCTCTGCAGAAGGCCATCTAGTCTGGGATAGTGGGCTAAAAATTGCTGGACAACCAGGTTCAACACGTGAGCCATACAAGGCACGTGTGTGACATTGCCCCGGCGAAGGGCCGCACCCAGGTTTGCAGCATTGTCGCACACGGCCTTCCCTGGTTTCAGGTCCAGTGGAGACAACCATTCATGAAATTGGTTCTCCAGAGCTGACCACAACTCCTCAGCTGTGTGACTCACATTTCCCAGACATTTCAATGTAAAAACCGCCTGATGACGTTGAGCCCTACTGCCAGCATAGTAAGGAGGTGTGCAGGATCCCTTCTGCGCAGTTAGAAAGCTTGTGGCATGACCAGACAGGCTTTGGGTGCAGGTGGAAGACCGAGAGGAGGTTGAGGAGGCAGAAGCAGTGGAGGAACTTTGACATAAAGAGGATTGACGTACAACTCGTGGGGACGGCAAGACTTGGACAGCAGCCCCTTGTCCTGCTGTCACCATAGTTACCCAGTGCCCAGTCAGCGACATGTAACGCCCCTGTCCATGCCTACTCGTCCAAGTGTCTGTGGTGAAATGCACCCTGTCACACACAGAGTTTCTCAAAGAAGCGGTGATGTTGTATGCGACATGCTGGTGGAGCGCAGGCACACCTTTCTTTGAGAAGTAGTGCCGACTGGGCATCTGGTACTGGGGCACTGCGACGGATATAAGGTCTCGAAAATCCTCTGTGTCCACCAGGCGGAAAGGCAGCATTTCTGTAGCCAAGAGCTTGCAGATGGTGAAATTCAACCTCTTAGCTTTCTCATGGCTAGGAGGAAATGGTCTTTTACTTGTCCACATCTGAGGGACCGAGGGCTGGCTATTGTGCTTAGACGGGGTTGATAAGGGTGTCCCCGGCAAACTGCCGGTCTGTGAGGAAGATGCAGGCGGACATGTTAGGTTGCCTTCATCCAAAGGTGGTGCTATCGATGTCGGACAGCGCTCAACACCAGCTGGTGTTACCACCTCCAAAGAAAATGATGACCTGCCAATCACGCTGGCTGTTGCGGGTAAAGAGGTGGCAGGTCTGCGCCCCAAAACAGGTGTGACTGCTGTCCCCCCAGTCACAGAGGATGAAGAGGCCGCGGATGCACAAGATATGGCAGACGGTGGTCGGCCCGGCCGGCTAGGCCGCATTGTAGCACACTGAGCTTCCCACTGCAACTTATGCTTCATGTCCATGTGCCGGTTCATGCATGAAGTACTCAAACTATGTATTTTTTGGCCTCTACTTAGCTTTTGCTGACAAATGTTACAGATAACACGAGTTGGGTCATCTTTATCGATCTGAAAAAATGCCCAGGCTATGCAAGGCTTAGCACCCATGCGACCTGAAGAGCCACCACGACTTGTGGTGAGAGGCAGAGTTGTGTTTGAGGATGCAGTTGTTGACGTGCTTCCAGTACTACGTCTCTGTCCAGGAAGGCGCAACCTGACCTCGTCGTCACTAGCATCTTCCTCCACCTCCTCTGCTGACCTCATCTCTTGGCTGACTGTGGGTTGACAGTAAGTGGGATCTCCGACCTCATCATCATCACCCTGTGCGTTATCACACCCGTCGTCCTCAGAGCCAACCTGTTCCTGCCCTGACAAAAAACGAAAGTTGTCGCTCCAATCAGGTATTTGAGTCTTATCATCGTCTTCCTCATTGTCTCCACCAACAGGAGTTACAGTTTGGGAATGAGGGTCTACATTATGGTCAGAACCTTCTGCGTCTGGTCCTGGATCCGACTCATAAAGATTCTGGGCATCAGTGCAGATCATTTCCTCGTCTGGATTCACAGAAGCGCTGGAGTCGACCTCTGATTCCCAGGCTATAGTATGAGTAAACAGCTCTGCAGACTCAACCATCTGTTCTACCTCATACTCAGACGGGCAGCTGGAGATTTGGGATCTGTGAGGAAGCAAGTGCGATTTGGGTGACACCTTTGAGGACTGGAGTATTTGTGATGTTGAAGTTGATGTGGAGGAGAGCCCACTTAAAGGAGCACTTGATATCCGTTGAAGCACCTGCTGTTTTTGTGCCTCATCTGGAATTTGTAGCGATTGGCGTGGCCGTAAGAAAGGGATCTTATCACATTGTCCGCTAAAAGAAGTAGACATTTTAGTTTGGCTGGAAGATGGTCTTTCTTCTGCAGATGTTACTGTTGCTTTAACACCTACCCCACGGACACAACCTTTTTTCCCCTTCCCAACACGCCTATTCCCCTTTCCACCAGCAGCAGGCCTTTTTCCACTCATTTTGGTGGTTAACTAATTCACAACTCTGGAGTTGTTTGCACAAAAAAACAATGGATGGTAACCGAGCAGAGCTGAGTGGCCAAACTGTGGTATTAGGCCAAAACTATTGGCTGGGTTAGATGCAGAAAAAAATTATTTTGAATTTGCAACCTGATGGAGGTCAGTATAGATGGACTAATAGAGAAAGTCCGACACACTACTAGAAGGCCAAATATTTTTTCAGAGGTAGATGCAGAAAAAAATATATTCAGTTTGCAACCTGATGGAGGTCAGTATAGATGGATTAATAGAACAAGACCCACACACAGCTAGAAGCCCAATATTTTTTCAGAGGTAGATGCAGAAAAAACTATATTCAGTTTGCAACCTGATGGAGGTCAGTATAGATGGACTAATAGAACAAGTCCCACACACTGCTAGAAGCCCAAATATTTTTTCAGAGGTACTGTAGATGCAGATAAAAATTAGTTTTAATTTGCAACCTGATGGAGGTCAGTATAGATGGACTAATAGAGAAAGTCCGACACACTACTAGAAGGCCAAATATTTTTTCAGAGGTAGATGCAGAAAAAAATATATTCAGTTTGCAACCTGATGGAGGTCAGTATAGATGGATTAATAGAACAAGACCCACACACAGCTAGAAGCCCAATATTTTTTCAGAGGTAGATGCAGAAAAAAATATATTCAGTTTGCAACCTGATGGAGGTCAGTATAGATGGACTAATAGAACAAGTCCCACACACTGCTAGAAGCCCAAATATTTTTTCAGAGGTACTGTAGATGCAGATAAAAATTAGTTTTAATTTGCAACCTGATGGAGGTCAGTATAGATGGACTAATAGAGAAAGTCCGACACACTACTAGAAGGCCAAATATTTTTTCAGAGGTAGATGCAGAAAAAAATATATTCAGTTTGCAACCTGATGGAGGTCAGTATAGATGGACTAATACAACAAGTCCCACACACAGCTAGAAGCCCAAATATTTTTTCAGAGGTACTGTAGATGCAGATAAAAATTAGTTTTAATTTGCAACCTGATGGAGGTCAGTATAGATGGACTAATAGAGAAAGTCCGACACACTACTAGAAGGCCAAATATTTTTTCAGAGCTAGATGCAGAAAAAAATTATATTCAGTTTGCAACCTGATGGAGGTCAGTATAGATGGATTAATAGAACAAGACCCACACACAGCTAGAAGCCCAATATTTTTTCAGAGGTAGATGCAGAAAAAACTATATTCAGTTTGCAACCTGATGGAGGTCAGTATAGATGGACTAATAGAACAAGTCCCACACACTGCTAGAAGCCCAAATATTTTTTCAGAGGTACTGTAGATGCAGATAAAAATTAGTTTTAATTTGCAACCTGATGGAGGTCAGTATAGATGGACTAATAGAGAAAGTCCGACACACTACTAGAAGGCCAAATATTTTTTCAGAGGTAGATGCAGAAAAAAATATATTCAGTTTGCAACCTGATGGAGGTCAGTATAGATGGATTAATAGAACAAGACCCACACACAGCTAGAAGCCCAATATTTTTTCAGAGGTAGATGCAGAAAAAAATATATTCAGTTTGCAACCTGATGGAGGTCAGTATAGATGGACTAATAGAACAAGTCCCACACACTGCTAGAAGCCCAAATATTTTTTCAGAGGTACTGTAGATGCAGATAAAAATTAGTTTTAATTTGCAACCTGATGGAGGTCAGTATAGATGGACTAATAGAGAAAGTCCGACACACTACTAGAAGGCCAAATATTTTTTCAGAGGTAGATGCAGAAAAAAATATATTCAGTTTGCAACCTGATGGAGGTCAGTATAGATGGACTAATACAACAAGTCCCGCACACAGCTAGAAGCCCAAATATTTTTTCAGAGGTACTGTAGATGCAGATAAAAAATATTTTTAATTTGCAACCTGATGGAGGTCAGTATAGATGGACTAATAGAGAAAGTCCGACACACTACTAGAAGGCCAAATATTTTTTCAGAGGTAGATGCAGAAAAAAATATATTCAGTTTGCAACCTGATGGAGGTCAGTATAGATGGACTAATACAACAAGTCCCACACACAGCTAGAAGCCCAAATATTTTTTCAGAGGTACTGTAGATGCAGATAAAAATTAGTTTTAATTTGCAACCTGATGGAGGTCAGTATAGATGGACTAATAGAGAAAGTCCGACACACTACTAGAAGGCCAAATATTTTTTCAGAGCTAGATGCAGAAAAAAATTATATTCAGTTTGCAACCTGATGGAGGTCAGTATAGATGGATTAATAGAACAAGACCCACACACAGCTAGAAGCCCAATATTTTTTCAGAGGTAGATGCAGAAAAAAATATATTCAGTTTGCAACCTGATGGAGGTCAGTATAGATGGACTAATAGAACAAGTCCCACACACTGCTAGAAGCCCAAATATTTTTTCAGAGGTACTGTAGATGCAGATAAAAATTAGTTTTAATTTGCAACCTGATGGAGGTCAGTATAGATGGACTAATAGAGAAAGTCCGACACACTACTAGAAGGCCAAATATTTTTTCAGAGCTAGATGCAGAAAAAAATTATATTCAGTTTGCAACCTGATGGAGGTCAGTATAGATGGACTAATAGAGAAAGTCCGACACACTACTAGAAGGCCAAATATTTTTTCAGAGGTAGATGCAGAAAAAAATATATTCAGTTTGCAACCTGATGGAGGTCAGTATAGATGGATTAATAGAACAAGACCCACACACAGCTAGAAGCCCAATATTTTTTCAGAGGTAGATGCAGAAAAAACTATATTCAGTTTGCAACCTGATGGAGGTCAGTATAGATGGACTAATAGAACAAGTCCCACACACTGCTAGAAGCCCAAATATTTTTTCAGAGGTACTGTAGATGCAGATAAAAATTAGTTTTAATTTGCAACCTGATGGAGGTCAGTATAGATGGACTAATAGAGAAAGTCCGACACACTACTAGAAGGCCAAATATTTTTTCAGAGGTAGATGCAGAAAAAAATATATTCAGTTTGCAACCTGATGGAGGTCAGTATAGATGGATTAATAGAACAAGACCCACACACAGCTAGAAGCCCAATATTTTTTCAGAGGTAGATGCAGAAAAAAATATATTCAGTTTGCAACCTGATGGAGGTCAGTATAGATGGACTAATAGAACAAGTCCCACACACTGCTAGAAGCCCAAATATTTTTTCAGAGGTACTGTAGATGCAGATAAAAATTAGTTTTAATTTGCAACCTGATGGAGGTCAGTATAGATGGACTAATAGAGAAAGTCCGACACACTACTAGAAGGCCAAATATTTTTTCAGAGGTAGATGCAGAAAAAAATATATTCAGTTTGCAACCTGATGGAGGCCAGTATAGATGGACTAATAGAACAAGTCCCACACACTGCTAGAAGCCCAAATATTTTTTCAGAGGTACTGTAGATGCAGATAAAAATTAGTTTTAATTTGCAACCTGATGGAGGTCAGTATAGATGGACTAATAGAATGATGCTATGCCCAAAAGATTTTACTTCACTAGGTGCAGTAAAAAAATTGGTATTCTATACACAGGTGGTATATCTTGCAACACAGATAGGCTACTCCACTGACTAACACACTCTGCAATAGGCCAAAAAGGATTAGCTTTGCTAGATTCAGCCAAATGCTGTGAAAAAAACTTGCACAGCACTGGCACAGACCTGCCTGGCAAAAACTGATAGGAACTCATGTAACCTAGTCCTGAAAAGGACTGCAATTACAATTAGTCTTTTCTCCCACAACCGATCTATTTAAGAGCACAGACCTCCCTGATAAAAGTCGTAGGAAATGCTGTAACCTAGTCCTTAAAAGGACTGCAATCACAACTATTCCCTACTCCCAAGCTATCTGTATATTTGTGCGAAAATTGGCTTGAAATTAACAAGGTATAGCGCACACAGCAACAGCGGTGCCGTCTAACACGCAGCTGCAGCAGTGAGAAAATGGTGGCGACGGGGAAAATGGCTTGGTCTTATAGGGCAAGGACATGTGATATACACTGCCAATGACACATGCCCTTGCTTGTGTGAAAAAAAGCACTTCGCTCCGTGTGTGCGCTGCTGATAGGCTGACAGATTGCACCTCCCCACTGTAAATGCGGGAAAGAGAAAAAAAAATGGAGATCTTCATTGTTCCTGCAGAGATCCATCCCCTGCCCCTCCCCCCACCCCGCTGTACACTCAAACTGCGTATTAACATTAATTTTCATCATTACTGAGAAAAAATCCAGTTATGATTTTGGTGCACGAACAGTTATCGAACATAACCTCGAACAGCCGAATTTTTCTCAAATTGTTCGTGTTCGCCGAACGGCTCGAACACCGCCCAAAACAGCTCGAATTTGAGATTGGCGAACAGTTCGAGTAGAACAACGCTCATCTCTACTAACAACCGACTATATATGTCATTTATGAAGTACCTCACACTGATAAAAACATCAAGAAAGCAAAAAGAACCTGCTTCTGTCTCAGCGCTTTTCCTGTTGAACAACTTTAAAAAATGGACGAACATAAAGCTGCTGATTGTGATCACATTTCAGTTGCACGGTACTGAAGATCAGCTACTACTTTCTTGATTACAAGTTAATGTGCAGTACTCGGCAGCGGCTGCTACACGTCGAATGGATCAGCACAATGCTGCAATGTGTACATCCAGCCACCGACTGAACTAACAGCAGCTGTATGGTGGTGATGTCAGGTGTTGGACCCCCACCAACCCAATACTGATTACTGCTTTCTCTCAGGAGGATCATTATCATAGAAATGTAGTGATAGTTCACATTAACTGAAATAGGATTAACTTAATGAAGCTACTTTTTTATAAAAATTTTAAGTACTTTAGTTACATGAATTTCAATTTAAAAACATACAGCCATTAACCCCATTCTGACATGGGGTGTAATAATACGTAACTGCATCCTGGGCCTTATTGACCAGGTACGTATTATTACGCCTCATCGATCGCGTCCACACAGAGGCTGTGCAGGTGGGATCGCCGCCGGGTGTCAGCTGATTCTAATAGCTGACACCCGGTACTATGTGCATGGAGCGGTCCTGCACCGCTCCCGGCACATTAACTCCCGAAATGTTGAGATCGAAGTCGATCACAGCATTTCTGGGACAAGCAGAGGTAACAGCGCCCCTCTTACCTTGGATCGGAGACCCCGCGCTGTGTGCGCAGGGTTCCGATCGTTGCCGTGGTGACCCGATGTCGTCATGACGACACCCGGGACACCAGACATCAGGAAGTTAGATAGATCGTGCTCAGTGCACAATCTATCTAACTTGTGCCAGTGCAGAACTGACAGCCTGCATAGTGCAAGGATGCTGCTATACAAGCGATCAGCCTGCAAAAATGAAAGTCCCATAGTGGGACAATGTGTAAAAGTGAAAGAAAGTGTCAGAAAGTGAAAAAAAAAGGTAAAATTAAAAATAATAATAATAATAATAAAAAAATAAATAAAAATATACTGTACCCATAAATAAATATTATTATGGAAAAAAAAACAATAAAACTACACATATTTGGTATCGCCTCATCCGGAACGACCTGACCTATAAAACTGTTCCACTAGTTAACCCCTTTAGTGAACACGATAAAAAAAAAAAACGGAAGCAAAAAACGATGCTTTATCATCATACCGTCAAACAAAAAATGGAATAAAACGCGATAAAAAAGACGAATGTAAATATAAATGGTACCACTGAAAACGTCTTGTCCAGCAAAAAACAAACCACCATACAGCTCCATCAACTGAAAAATAAAAAAGTTATAGCTCTCAGAATAAAGCGATGCAAAAAAAATTTTTTTTTCTAGAAAATAGTTTTTATTGTGTAAAAGCGCCAAAACATAAAAAAAATAAATGTAGTAATGCTGTAAACGTACTGACCCGAAGAATAAAGCTGCCTTATCAATTTTACCACACGCGGAATGGCATAAAAAAAAAAAACAATTCCTGAACTGTTGGTTTTTGTTTATTCTGCCTCCCAAAAATCGGAATAGAAAGCGATCAAAAAATGTTATTTGCCCGAAAATGGTACCAATAAAAAAGTCAACTTGTCCAGCAAAAAACAAGCCCTTACATGACTGTCGGCCGAACTATGGAAAAATGATTGCAAAAACTAGTCTTTGCAAAAAAAAATATCTTTTAGTGTGTGACAGCTGCCAAACAAAAAAACCCGATATGAATCTGGCATCACTGTAATCACACCGACCCGAAGAATAAAGTCGTCTAATCACTTATACCACACAAGGAACGGCGTAAAATATAAACTCTAGGGTTAGGGTTGTGTTAGGATTGTACTAGGGTTAGGGTTGTGCTAGGGTGAGGGTTGTTCTAGGGCTAGGGTTGTGCTACGGTTAGGGTTGTGCTAGGGTTGGGGTTGTGCTATGGTTAGGGTTGTGCTAGGGTTAGAGTTGTGCTTTGGTTAGGGTTGTGCTAGGGTTAGGGTTGTGCTAGGGTTGTGTTAGGGTTGTATTAGGGTTAGGGTTCTATTAGGGTTTGGGTTAGGGTTGTGTTGGCATTTTTTCACAAGTAAAGAAGAAAAAATGATGACGATATGGCGACTAGTGTTGAGCGCAAGTGCTCGCTACTTGAGTTTGCATCGGGTGCTCGGGTATGCACCGAGTATAGCGGGTGCTCGAGTGACATGCTCGAGTCTCCGCCTTATATGTTTTGTGTCTGTTATACAGCCAAAAAAAACACGCAGGGATTGCCTGCCATGCAGGAGCGATCCCCGCATGTATCTTTTGGGTGTCTAACAACCGTGAAACATGCAAGGCGAGGACTCAAGCATGTCACTCGAGCACCCACGATACATATTGCATACCCGAGTACCCGATGCAAACTGAAGTAGCGAGCACTTGCACTCAAGGCTAATGACAACTTATTCAATATGATGACCTAATGTTATCAAATTCTGTGTCATACCTCTGGGTTCAAAATGTTCACTATACCCCTTGATAAAATCCTTGAGGGATCTATTTTCTAAAATGAGGTCACTTGTGGGGGGATTCCACTTTCTAGGTGCATCAGGGGCTCTCCAAACGCAACATGACATCCACTGTCAATTCCAGCCGTTCTAAAAGTCACACAGTGCTCCTCCCCTTCTGAACCCTGCCATGCGCCCAAACAGTGTACTTTCCCCACATATGGGGTATCGGCGTACTCAGGAAAATAAAAAAAATTGGGGCTAAAAGATCATTTTAGTGGAAAAAGTTAGATTTTTTTATTTTCACGGTTCTACGTTATAAACTTCTGTAAAGCAGCTGGGGGTTCAGGGTGCTCACCACACATCTAGAGAAGTTCCTTGAGGGGTCTAGTTTCCAAAATGGGGTCAGTTGTGAGCGGTTTCCACTGTTTAGGCACATCAGGGGCTCTCCAAACGCGACATGGCGTCCGCTAATTATTCAAGCAAATTTTACATTCAAAAAGTCAAATGGCGCACCTTCCCTTCCGAACCCTGCCGTGCGCCCAAACAGTGGTTTTCCCCCACATATGACGTATTGGCGTACTCAGGAAAAATTGCACAACAAATGCTATGGTGCAATTTCTCCTGTTACTCTTATGAAAATGCAAAATTGGGGGCTGAAAAACATATTTATTTTTACAGCTCAATGTTATAAACTTCTGTGAAGCACCCGGGGGTTCAAGATGCTCACCACACATCTAGATAAGTTTACTGAAGGGTCTAGTTTCCAAAATGGTGTCACTTGTGGGGGGTTTCCACTGTTTAAGTACATCAGGGGCTCCCCAAACGCGACATGGTGTCTGCTAATTATTCAAGCAAATTTTACATTCAAAAAATCAAATGGCCCTCTTTCCCTTCTGAGCCTTGCTGTGTGCCCAAAAAGTGGTTTTCCTCTACATATGGAGTATCAGCTTGCTTAAGAGAAATTGAATAACAAATTTTGTGGTCCATTGTTTCCTGTTACCCTTGCGAAAATAAAACAATTTGAGTCTAAAGTAACATTTTTGTGAAAAAAAGTTAAATGTTCATTGTTTTCTTCCACATTCCAAAAATTCCTGTGAAGCACCTGAAAGGTTAATAAACTTCTTGAATGTGGTTTAGAGCACCTTGAGGGGAGCAGTTTTTAGAATGGTGTCACTTTTGGGTATACAGTAGTTAGTGGCTATGTGGTTGACAACCAACCCTACTGTGCACTCCTTCCATATAGATCAAAGCCTCTTTCTTTTGTCAAATTCATGATTGTTGACAACAAGAGTGGCAAGAGTTGCCTGTATAGCTCAGTATGGAAAACCTATTTCATCATGTTGTATGCTGTTCCTGGCCTTATTATCATAGTCTGACCTCGGGAAGTTGACAGGTGTCTAAAATCTTCACCACTTTTAGATGGTCTTCAGGAGAGCTGAATAATTATTTTTCCAAAACTACCACCAAAGCTTCTGGAAGATCTTTGGGGGACATAATTTATTTATTTTTACACAATATACTTCCTCTTACCATTTTTTATCTTTGACTATACTCCGGGCCCATTTCCTCTAAAACCGACCCCATTGTCAATTCTGTATAAATATGCCCAACATATTTTGTTTCCTAAGTGCAGAGAGAAGCTTTACGTATTTATTTTTGATACATTTACATTTTTCTTGGGCTGCAGTCAGCTCACTTGATCATCTGGGAATGGTGAGAAAATTCCGATCAGCTCATCATACTTTAATGGAACATCAGACTGTGGAAGGGTGATCACAGAAAATGTCTCAATATGAAATGCATTATATCCCAAACCTTTCACTTTTAATGTATTTATTACAAATTGAATTATCCTGCATACCCTACTGACTTACTGGGAAAGCCAAACTCTGTAGACAGAACATTAATTTCAGGGCAAGTGGGGTTTACAGCAGACTGCTCTATAAAGTGTTGCAAATCCCGATGGTGATAAGGAAGGTGAACTAAATAATTTGAAGACGCTGCATGCCTGGCAATACTAATCTTGACGGAAGAAGTTCAGAGATAGAACATGGATTGGCAGCAATGAAAATAGAAAAGTGGCCATATGCACTGTAAGATGGCTGCCGGACACATAGTGGATGGGAGGTATGTATCACAGAGGTGAATGTTCTCTGTGATGTAAAACCTGGAGTAATGCTCTAGTACATGTTATGAGTTCGGATGGTGGAACTTCTGTTGTTTGGAGCAAGGAGGGACCAGAGGGGCGTGACTAAGTGCCTACTTGGCCTGACCAAGGTCGCACGGCGGCTCAATCGACTCCGTAAACCAGGGAGGGACCGAGCAGGGGGACCAGGTGCCATTCTGGGACCGACCTTGTGTGAGAACAGGTGACTCCCACGGGTCAGATGACAGGAACTGACCGGTACAGTGGATATGCACGGCAGGAAGGCTGACGGGTGGTCCGGGTAGATAAGCAGGCTGGTTCGGCAGATAGCCAGCCGGGTGCTCCGAGTAGGCGAGCTGGCGTGCATGACAGGTAACTGGCAGGTGCTCCAGGTAGGTAGGCTGGAGGGCACTACAAGTAACAGACAGGTGCTTCCAGGTAAGCAGGCTGGCGGGCACGAGGCTGGTTGGTGGACACGACAGGTAACTGGCAGGTGCTTCCAGGTAAGCAGGCTGGCGGGCAGAACTATAGACAGGCTGGCGGGCAGGACTGTAGACAGACTGGTGAGCAGGACTGACAAGCAGCGGGACCTGAGGTCTGAAGCAAGTGTTACCACACAGAACAACAACCTTGCACAGGCAACTCCTTATATAGGAGAAGTCCTCCGGCCATTAGCCGGGGACTCAAGGACGGCGCACGCAGCCCCTTTAAGAGGAGGGGAGTGCGCGCGCTCCCTAAGCACAGTGCCCGGGAGGCTGCGCGCGGTGCGCGCCACCGCAGCAGGGGAGCGGGAGGACACCGGACCTGGACCGCGGCGGTGAGGGGAACGGCGTCTCTGCCCGGCAGAAGGCAGAGACGCAGATGCTACAGTACACATAGTACTAAGAGGGGTCAATCGGCCATGGTAGGGCCAGGTCTTAATGTGAGCAGCTGAAGAGTTAAGGCGAGATAGCTGCTCACCATATCTCCACCCCTGGGTGTGGTTCACATTGTAAAATGGGACCTGTTTATATGACCCATGGTTCTGTGTATGGAGGTGTTTACACCTTCTGGATTGTGTGGCTTTGCAAAAGACCAAGAAGCTGGACTCTAACCCAAGCGAGCAAACCAGCACTATTGTATGTACTTTTGATTTATGTTTCACTTTGTGCCAGACAAGGGATGTATTTGAGTTTTCCTGTGATGTGGTTTATGAGGATTGAAATAAACCAGCTGGACTTTTAAATAGAAACGGTTCTTGTCATACCTCCCAAGTGAGTAGCATTGTACAATTGGTGTTAGAAGTGTGGGCAGCGTTCCCGGAGAACACGTCTGACTGCCACAGAAGTACTGAATGTAGTGAATGAATAAGCCAGGGAGCAAAATCAGACAGCATGGAGGACCTGATTAAAAAGTAAATAGTGGAGCAATTGTTGGTACCAGGACCCTATAGATGGAGGCTGTTGGACATGGCTCATTCACATGTCTTGGGTGGCCATCTGGGGGTCAACAAAACCCAAGAACGGGTCATGTGGAGGTTCTATTGGCCCAGATGTCACAGAGAAATCCTAAGATATTGCTAGTCATGTCCTACCTGCCAGTTAGCCACTCCCATCTCTCACTTCCGAAACCACATTGTGCTGCTACCCATCATAGAGGTGCCACTGAGCGAATTGCCATGGACCTGGTCTGCCGCCGTGTTAAGTCTGTTCGTGGGCATCTATATTGGTTGTCTTCGACTATGCTACGCGGTAGAAACTCCTCCGCAAAAAGTATAGCCCGTGAGTTGATCCACATCTTTGCCAGAACAGGACTAATGAGGGAGAACCTGACCAACTAAACAACACCCTTTATGAGTAAGGTGATGAGGGAACCATGTAAGGCCTTGTAAATTACACAGATGAAGACATCAGTTTACCATCTACAGACCGACAGCCTTGTGGAATCGTTCAATTAAAAGCTTGAAGAGTATGCTTAAGAAGGTCATAGAATGATACACCAGGTATACAGGACACCTCAATTCTTATTTAACATAGGATTTCTTTCAAGTCCCCACTGTCCTAGATGCAAAACTAACATAGCAAATATGCTTCATATGATGTGAAACTGTCTTAACCTGGTGTCCTTTTGGAAGAATGTTGTAGCAATGCTTAACAGGGTTTATTCAATTGAAGTAGAGCTTTCACCATTAGTATGTATACTGGGATATGTTGAAGATCTGACTATTGACGAGTGCAGCAAAATTGCGGCAGCACGTATGTTATACAGGCAAGAAAATTGATAGCCCAAAAATGGATAGCAGATCAGGAGCATATGACATCAGAATTTATTGATAAAGTTAACTGGCTAGTAAATTTGGAAAAAGGCATATACCTAAAAAGAGATGTTATCTCTAAATTTGACAAGACATGGGGTCTATGGATTGATGGCTCTGGATTGACATCTAGGGAACGGAGGAGATTTCGCCTCGGCTTACTTTGAGTTACGTTTATATGATGCCTCAAATTAAACTTCGTTGAAAATTAATACAAATGTTATTAGTACTTCCACAAGTTATATGTAATTGGATTGACAATTGATACTATGTTCAAATATTTGTTCATCTAATTATGTTGGTTTTGCAGAGCCAGGATGGATAAATGACTCATGTTTAATGCGTTTTAAGGTTGGTGGGTGGAGAACTGTGTTTCTCCAATGTTTGTCTGGTTGTTGTAGTTTTTTTTTTTTTACCTTTGTGAAAATCTTCATAAAAATCAATAAAAAACATTTGATTTAAAAAAAAGAAGGTCATAGAAAAGGATGGTGGAGACTAAGACTGTCTCCTCCCATATCTATTATTCTCTATTCGGGATGTTCCACAACCTTCTACCGGATTCTCTCTGTTTGAACTCCTGTATGGACAACTTCCACGGGGTCTTATTGATATAGCAAAGGAAGCCTGGAAAGCCAAGGTCACGCCCCATCGGAGCATCTACGAGCATGTCACCCAGATGCAGGAGAGGGTTGCAAAAGTAATGCCCATCGTAAAGGAACATCTCCTCCAGGCACAAGAGGCTCAATCCCGGGTCTACAACCGGTCAGCCAGGGTGAGGCAGTTCAGCCCTGGGGATTGAGTCCTTGCGCTTATTCCCATGGTAGAGAGTACGTTTTTGGCCAAGTGGCAAGGCCCTTATGAGGCGAGAGGGAAGCTGGGTGAAGTGAACTGCAAGGTTCGTCAACCTGGAAGATGAAAACCGTACCAGGTCCACCACGTCAATCTTATCAAGGCATGGCAAGACAGGGACCCCATTGAAACTCCAGGTTTGCAGGTTAAGCCAGAAGGGGACACTGAAGGTGTCACAATAGCATAGACGCTGTTGAAGGCCGAAAACAGCAGTGTCGGGAATTGCTGCAGTAGAACCAGGACCTGTCCTCAGATTTGCCGGGGTGTAGAGATGGCCTGATTGTCCTTGTTCTAAAACCTGATGGAGAATGGAGATTCTGTTTGATGTGTTTGATGCTTTATGGAAGGCGAGGTTCTCTATAAATCCCCAAAAATGTGGATATGTAGTAGGTATGGGCAAAATCTAACCCCAAATCAATAAAGTGGATGCAATCCAGAACTGGCCGAGACCGCTCTAAAAAAAGCAAGTTAGGGCCTTTATGGGAATCGTGGGGTACTACAAGAGGTTCATTCCAAACTTTGCCATGGTGGCTGCACCCCTGACCGACCTCCTTAAGGGGACAAAATCAGTTATGGCTAAATGGACATTGGAGGGGGAGACGGCCTTTCAAGAACTGAAAGTAGCTCTGTGTAAACAGCCGGTCCTGGTAGCTCCCGACTTTAAGAAGGAATTTGTACGCCAGATGGATGCCTCAGAAGTCTGATTAGGAGCGGTCATTTCTCAGGAGATACTCGGAGAGGAGCAGCCTGTTTTCTACATGAATAGGAAACTGTCAGCATGTGAGAAAAATTATTCCATTGTAGAAAAGGAATGCTTGGCCATAAAGTGGGTGGTGTATAAATTTTAATACACTTCAGACCATCCTCCACTCAGTTAGATGAGGGAGAAAAAGGGGAAAAATGCTTGTGTTACCTGCTGGTTTCTAGCCCTGCAGGATTTCCACTTCCATGTGGAACATGGAATCGGGAAGTTACATGCTCTCTCGAGAATCCCATGTACACATAGTACTAAGAGGGGTTAATCGGCCATGATAGGGCCAGGTCTTAATGTGAGCAGCTGAAGACTTAGAGCCGGGTGGCTGCTCACTATATCTTCACACCTGGGTGTGGTTTACATTGTAAAATGGGACCTGTTTATCTCACACATGGTTCTGTGTTTAAAGGTGTGTAAATCTCCTGGATGGTGTGGCTTTGCAAAAGGACTAAGAAGATGGACTCTAACCCAAGCGGGCAAACCAGCACTATCGCATGGACTTTTCATTTATGTTTCACTTTGTGCCGGACAAGGACTGTGTTTGAGTTTTCCTGTGATGTGGTTTATGAGGACTGAAATAAACCAGCCGGACTGTTAAATAGAAAATGTTCCTGTCATACCTCACATCACTCCCAGGTGAGTAGCATTGTTACAACACAATAGCAAAACCTGATATAAGAACATTTGTATGTAAACTATATACAGTGGGTACGGAAAGTATTCAGACCCCTTTAAATTTTTCACTCTTTGCTTCATTGCAGCTATTTAGTAAAGTCTAAAAAGTTCATTTTTTTTCTCATTAAAGTACACTGTGCACCCACCCCATCTTGACTGAAAAAAAACAGAAATGTAGAAATATTTGCCAATTTATTAAAAAAGAAAAACTGAAATATTACATGGTCATAAGTATTCAGACCCTTTGTTCAGTATTGAGTAGAAGCACGCTTTTGATCTAGTACGGCCATGAGTTTTCTTGGGAATGATTCAACAAGTTTTTCACACCTGGATTTGGGGATCCTTTGCCATTATTCCTTGCTGATACTCTCCAGTTCCGTCAGGTTGGATAGTGAACGTTGGTGGACAGCCATTTTCAGGTCTCTCCAGAGATGCTCAATTGGGTTTAGGTCAGGGCTCTGGCTGGGTCAGTCAAGAATGGTCACAGAGTTGTTCTGAAGCCACTCCTTTGTTATTTTAGCTGTGTGCTCAGGGTCATTGTCTTGTTGGAAGCTAAACCTTCGGACAAGTCTGAGGTCCAGAGCACTCTGGAAGAGGTTTTCATCCAGGATATCTCTGTACTGGGCCGCATTCATGTTTCTTTCAATTGCAACCAGTCGTCCTGTCCCTGCAGCTGAAAAACATCCCCATAGCATGATGCTGCCACCACCATTTTTCACTGTTGGGATTGTATTGGGCAGGTGATGAGCAGTGCCTGGTTTTCTCCACACATACCGCTTAGAATTATCACCAAAAAGTTCTATTTTCGTCTCATCAGACAAGGGAATCTTATTCCTCATTGTCTTGGAGACCTTCATGTGTTTTGGAGCAAACTCTATGCGGGTTTTCATATGTCTTGCACTGAGGAGAGGTTTCCGTCGGGCCACTCTGCCATAAAGGCCCGACTGGTGGACGGCTGCAGTGATAGTTGACTTTGTGGAACTTTCTCCTATCTCCCTACTGCATCTCTGGAGCTCAGCCACAGTGATCTTGGGGTTCTTCTTTACCTCTCTCACCAAGGCTCTTCTTCCACGATTGCTCAGTTTGGCTGGGCGGCCAGGTCTAGAAAGACTTCTGGTGGTCCCAAACTTCTTCCATTTAAGGATTATGGAGGCCACTGTGCTCTTAGGAACCTTGAGTAATGCAGAAATTCTTTGGTAACCTTGGCCAGATCTGTGCCTTGCCACAATTCTGTCTCTGAGCTCCATGGGCAGTTCCTTTGAGCTCATGATTCTCATTTGGTCTGACATGCACTGAGAGCTGTGAGGTCTTATATAGACAGGTGTGTGCCTTTCCAAATCAAGTCCTATCAGTTTAATTAAACACAGGTGGACTCCAATGAAGGAGTAGAACCATCTCAAGGAGGATCACAAGGAAATGAATAGCATGTGACTTAAATATGAGTGTCTGCGCAAAGAGTCTCAATACTTATGACCATGTGATTTTTCAGTTTTTCATTTTTAATAAATTTGCAAAAATTTCTACATTTCTGTTTTTTTCAGTCAAGATGGGATGCAGAGTGTACTTTAATGAGAAAAAAAGAACTTTTTAGAAATTACCAAATGGCTGCAATGAAACAAAGAGTGAGAAATTTAAAGGGGTCTGAATACTTTCCGTACCCGCTGTACATGCAATGAGATTTTGCCATGATTGGAAGGATATTCTTATTGTTTCAACCTGTAAAATTGTTCCCAAATAGGAATGTTTGTAAGTAGGTATAGTCCTCCAATTGCAGATGCAACAACAATTAACAGGATTATGATAACTTTTTCATAACATGGGATGTATTAGAGCTTGAAAAGCTAATTTCACATCTTGGACAGCCGAATTCTTTAGTAAATCAGTTAATCATCATTTTTGTTTCTTAAGGCCCCCATACACATTAGATATCTGGTGGATAAAAGATTGTACACCCGAAAGCTATCTCTACTGACTCCAGCATACACTAGAACGTTGGACATGTCGCTTTTTTTTTTCCATGGCGAGATTTTCTAAACTCCCAAAGAAATTTCTGTATGAATAGAGAGTGAATTTTTTACTAAAATGATTAGGAATGGTATTTCAAGATTGTTTGAACTGTTTTTTAAGGACGAGTTTGGACCGATCCACTTCAAAATCCCCCTAAAAAACTGTGCGTGAACAAACTTTTAAATACCTTTATACTGAATTTTTACATTGATTTTGAAGCAGATTCTGCCCCAAAATTCACATGAAAAAAGCTTAAAATTATCTTTGATAAAAGAGCTTGTCCACTATTTTTAAAATGATGACCCCCGCCGGTCAGCTGTTGGTGTCGGCAGCTGCCGGAAGTGCTCAGTTACGGAACTGTTCCGTCTACTGATTGAGGCTGCGGCTACTGCACATCCGAGCCCTTTTCTAATCAATAGGGGGCGAATGTGCAGTATCTGAAGTCTGAGCAGCTCCGTAACTGAGCACTTCAGGCAGTCATCGACATCGGGAACAGCTGACCGGCGGGGCGGCAGGGTATCGCACTCCCACCCATCAGACCACTGGCCAAAGCAAACAGAAAAGGGCTCCCGTGCTAGAACAGTATATGGGTCCTTTGCAGTCCAATAGCTCATCATAATGCACAATTCCACCTGTTTTGGAGGTGTAAATGGGCCCCCTTACCTCTAAGGCCCCTGTGCGGCTGCACAGGTTTCATCAATGATGTGTCTGCCTCTGCATCAGACATTGATGACCTACAGTATCTCATCAATGTTAAAGTAATGGACAACCTCTTTAACTCCTTAAAGACCGCCGTAATGCATTTTTTACGACGGCAGTTAATGGTATTTATGCCTCAGCACCGTGAAAATGCGTTGCTGAGGCATAAGGGATTCCTGCGGGTGTCAGCTGTATATGACAGCTGACACCCTGCAGTATCAGTCCCGGCTGGTTTAGAAGCCAATCGGGCCGATTAACCCCTTAAATACCGTGACAGTGGGATTTAAGTGCTTACAAGGGGGTCTAACTACCCCCTTAGTAACCATCGGACCCCTGCGATTAGAATGGTTACCATGGTACCCTGAAATCATGTGATGATCCCAGGGTATGGTGGCCTCTGAGATCCAGCAACTCAATGACAGGTCTCATACACTGCAGTACAGGAGTACTGCAGTGTATGAGATCAGTGATCAAAGTGAAAATCATACATGTCCCAGAATGGGACTTAGTGAAAATGTTAAAAAAGTGTAATAAAATATGCAAAAAAGTAAAAAAAACACACAAAAAAGCAGGGCTGTGGAGTCGGAGTCGGTGCTCATTTTGGTGGAGTTGGTATAAAATGGACCGACTCCGACTCCTAAAATATATAATAAATTGGGTGCAGTAGATCAATGCAGTTTGTTGGGAATATTTTTTCATAGGAATTTGGGAAAGTTAAGAAATGTCCTATAAATGGCTGTTCTAGGCTACATTCACACACAGCGTTTTTGCTGAATTTTTTGAGGATACGTTTTTCAGCTGCAAAAGCAGATCAGCTTTTTAAAAAACCGCATCACCTGAAAGGTTTTTGAGCTCATAATGTTTTCAATAGCAAAAGCAGATTAGAAAAACACCGAACAAACTGACATGCTCATTCTTTGTGAGGATCAGTTTTTGAGCCCAAAAACGGATCCTCACAAAACGATGTGTCTGAATGTCATATCTTGAAACCCATTGACTTTGCTGGGATGCCCAGAGACACTGCATTTTACTGCAAAAAACGGATCCGCAAAAACGCTGTGTGTGAATCATTGCCGTAGCCAGCAAGGGTCAGCTGCCCCCCCCCTAGAAGCAGGGGCACGCACCTATCAAAACTCACTTGTATGCTGCAGTGCTCCCGTCTTGCACTGGCTCCAGACTGCAGGGGGCAATCTCCCCTCCTCTGTTCTGTCTTCTGCCGTCTTCACCAGAGAGAGGAGGGGGAGGGCGCCTGCCCTGCACAGGATCCGATTCCTGGGCCCCGAGCTGGAGAAAGTGAAAGTACTACTGCTCATCTCTGTCACAGGAAGGTAACTAATGCTAATATTGTAGGTGATTATTATGTGCTCTCTGTACAATATGTGTGGACTATATGTGCGATATGTGCAATGTACTATTTGCTGTCTGTAGCTGTCATCTGTCTATCACACTCTATCCCTCCATCTATCCCTCTATCTATCCATCCCTCTATCTATCTTTCTATCTATCTATCTATCTATCTATCCATTCATCTATCCCTCCAGCTATCCATCATTATATTCTATCTAAATATCTTGATTATTGTATCATAAAAATGATTAAATGTCTGATGTTCACATTGTACTACAATAAATTTTTCACTTAAATATAAGCATTATATGTGGGAGTCGGAGTCGTGGAGTCGGTGTAAGGGAAATTGAGGAGTCGGAGTCCGAGTCGCAGGTTTGGCTTACCGACTCCACAGCCCTGCAAAAAAGTGCAGACAAATCACTAAAATCCGTTTCGTCACTCAAAACGCAGCGTTTGTGATAAAACAAAAATAAACTAAAAAACGTACACATAATTGGTATCGCCGCATCTGGAATGACCCGCTCTATAAACTGTCTGGTTATTTAGTCCATTTGGTGAATGCCATAAAAAAATTAAATACAAAACAAGCCAAAAATGATGCTTTTTCATCATACTGACTCACAAAAAAGTGAATAAAAAGTGATCAAAAAGTCTGTAAAAAATATATATATAAATAAAAACGCCAAACCGTCCCGCAAAAAACAAGCCATAATATGGCTTATTTGGCAAAAATAAAAAAGTTACAGCTCTCAGAATATGGCGGCGTAAAAAACCCCCATATAAATCTGGTATCGCTGTAATCGCACCGACCCGAAGAATAAATCCACCTTATCACTTATAACGCACGGTGAACTGCGCAAAATTAAAAATAAAGACTATTCTTGTATTGCTGTCTATTTCTTCATTCTGCCTCCAAAAAAATCGAAATAAGGCTCGAACTATATTTATCCTGCTCTCTCTGCTGAGCGCTTACGTTGGGGTTTGCATGTAAATTCACCAAAACCGCAATTCAGACAAAAAACCCAGATGGAGCCACTCACTTATGAGGCCGATGGAGTCACTTTGGACTGGTCTCTGTTCCGGCGGCGTACCATCATTTTAGGCTTTTTTTTAGCGCACAAGTGTGGACGACCACAGATCTGTGTGCACCTAAAAAGATGGAGACCACCAGAGCAGACGTCAAACAGACTCCAAAGTGTCTCCATCTGCCTCTTTGTGGTGGGTGATTCTGTTGGGGGTTTTGTCTGAATCGCATTTTTTGTGGAATTTACACGGAAACTCTGATGTAAGTGCTCATTGTAGACTGGCGATCCAGTCTTATTCTGGAAGCAATCAAAAATTATGTACCCCAAAATGTAACCAATAAAACCCCTAAATTATCCCACACAAAACCAGCCCCCTCTCAGGTCCGTCATCTGTCACTGGAACTATAGGGGGTCCCACGTTACTGGTAGAACAAAGACTCTGGAAAAGTGACATGGCTCCCGCCCCCTCAAATAAAATCCAGTGAATTCTGAGCCTCCAAATCCAAATGTCCCATTGTGTCTATGTGACGGCCCTCCCTGGGAAATGGGGTTACTCGGAGACGGGTCGGTGTAAGGGTAGCGGGGGATGCAGTCGTGACCTGGACCTGGTCCGTGCCCAGGGCGGTCACATAAAAGGGGGGGGGGGGGTGGGGTTAATGGGCTTTCAAGTAAGAGTGGTATTTTTCGACTACGCCACCTATGGTTTCCAGTGATGAGCACCAGCGCTGCTTCAGTCCACTGAGCGGCTCCCCGCAGGTGGAGCAGGCCTCAGGGCAGTGTGTGGAGAAATGGTGGGTGCAGTGCCGCGCAGGAAATAACAGGCTGAAGCAGGGTGTGAAGTCATCCAGGGCTTTTACTCACATTCAGATGAACTTTTAGCCGCAAAGCTTCCCTCTGCTCCTCACGGCGTACTGCGGCCACCGGGAAGGGGGTCCAGCACTTTCCAGGTAGATCAGGAGCACCAGTCGAGACCCCTCTGGTGTGTGTTTCTCTCCTTGGTAGGTTCTCCCACTAAGTCTTCTCCTGTTTATGTGGTTAGAACAAGGTGTAAGGCCGGGTCCCACTGGGTGAACGCAGTGTGAGAGATACAGGTGGCGTAGGCCGCTCCGTCCGTATCCCCCTGGGAACCACTAAGCCTCTGGGCTTTTCTGACTGAGACGTGAAGTAACAAAGTCAGATATCGGGGGGCCGGTCACCCCTCTTGCAGGAGGAATCCCTCTGACTAGGCCAGAATAAAGAAAACAGGTGGCGTAGGCCACTCCGTCCGTATCCCCCTGGGATCCTTTTGCTTGTGGAGCCTATCTCCTCTGCTCCCCTCCAGGCCTTCTTAGGTAAGGACCTTGACCGGGTAGAGACAGTGGTTAACTCTGACCCGCTCCTTGTCTCAAGGCCAGAGTACGAGGACCGTGTATCTTCAGTCGGATTCAGACTCTAGCAGAGGACCACAATCAAAAGACGAAGATCACAATCAAAATACCTTGAACCTAAGATGGCCGTAGATTAAATCTGAATTAGTAAGTGTTGCCTAAAAGTGTGTCCTCCACCCTCACCCACTACATGGTTCCCCCTATCTTTGGCCCCCCCCCCCCCCATCTCCTCTATCTCGGGCCGGGGCAGCACCCTGGTGCATTTAGGCCCCCTTCAGGACAGGAGTGGTGTAGTGTTGAATGGTGAAATGGTGTCCCGAGAGATGCTCCATCCTTACCTGGAAGAGGAGATACCACACTTCTACTGAAGTGCAGTACCCCTGCGGCGACTGAACCCTCAGGGGCGCCACATCTACACCTAAGTAAGTGGCACATGTTTGGAATTACTGTAGCAGGGAGAGCACTTAACAATTTACGGGGTGTCTGGCACCTTGAGAAATGTATGGGGGCGCTACAATATATGGGGACACTACACTTTATGGGGGCACAATGTATGGGCACTAAACTGAGATATTTGGAATTCTCCAAAATAAAGCTTGGCGTGGATGTTACATAATAGTCACTGCAGCCATAGATGAATTCATTGAGATGTGTAATTTCTACAATGGGGTCACTTTTGGGGGTTTTCTGCTGTTCTGGCACCTTTGGGGCTCTGCAAATGTCGCCCACAAACTATTCGACCAACATCTATGCTCCAAAAGCCAAATAGTGCTCCTTCCTTCTCAGCCCTGACGTGTGGCCTAACAGTAATTTCTGATTACATATGGGGCATCATCGCGTTCGGGAGAAATAGCATAACAAATTATGGGGTCCATTTTCTTCTATTATCCATTGTAAAAATTACAAATTAGGGGCTACAACTACATTTTTGTGAAAAAAATTAACATTTTCAATATGACAACCTAATGTTATCAAATTCTGTGTAGTACCTGTGGGTTCAAAATGCTCACTATACCCCTGCATAAATAAATCCTTGAGGGGTGTACTTTCCAAAATAGGGTAACTTGTATGGGTTTTCCACTGTTCAGGCACATCATCGGCTCTCCAAACGCGACATGACACCCACAGACCATTCCATCAAAGTCTGCGTTCCAAACGTCACTCCTTTCTTTCCAAGCCCTGCCGTGCACCCAAACAATAGTTTTCCCCTATATATGGGGCATGTCCATACTCAGGAGCAATTGCATTGTGGTCCATTTTCTCCTGTTACCCTTGTAAAAATAAAAAAATAGGGGCTAAAAGTACTTTTTTTGTGGAAAAAAATGTGATTTCATAATTTCACGGTTCTACGTTATAAACTTCTGTGAAGCAACTGACGGTTCAAGGTGCTCACCACACATCTAGATAAGTTCCCTGAGAGGTCTAGTTTCCAAAATGGAGTCACTTGTGAGGGGTTTCTTGTTTAGGCACATCAGGGGCTTCCCAAACGCAACATAGCGACCACTAATTATTCAAGCAAATTTTACATTCAAAAAGTCAAATGGTGATCCTTCCCTTCCAAACCCTGCCGTGCGACCAAACAGTGGTTTTCCCCCACATATGGGGTATCGGCTTACTCAGAAGGAATTGCAAAACAAATTGTATGGGGCAATTTCTCCTGTTACCCTTATGAAAACGCAAAATTGGGGGCTGAATAGATTTTTGTGGGAAAAATGTGAAAATTTTATTTTTACGGCCCAATGTTATAAACTTTTGTGAAGCACCTAGGGTTTCAAGGTGCTCACCACACATCTAGATAAGTTCCCTGAGGGGTCTAGTTTTGAAAATGGTGTCACTTGTAGGGAGTTTCTACTGTTTAGGCACATCAGGGGCTCCCCAAACGCAACATGGCATCCGCTAATTATTCAAGCAAATTTTACATTCAAAAAGTCAAATGGCACTCTGTCCCTTCCAAGCCCAGCCGTGCGCCCAAACAGTGGTTTTCCCTCACATATGGGGTATCGGCGTGCTCAGGAGAAATTGCACAACAAATTTTGGGGTCCATTTTCTCTCGTTACCCTTGTGAAAATAAAAAACTTGTGTCTGAAGTAAACATTTTGTGAAAAAAAGTTAACTATTCATTTTTTCCTTCCACGTTGCTTCAGATCCTATGAAGCACGTGAAGGGTTAATAAACTTCTTGTATGTGGTTTTGAGCACCTTGAGGGGTGCAGTTTTTTTGAATGGTGTCACTTTTGGGTATTTTCTGTCATAAAGGCCCCTCAAGGTCACTTCAAATGTGATGTGGTCCCTAAAAAAATGGTTTTGTAAATTTTGTTGGAAAAATGAGAAATCGCTGGTCAACTTTTAACCCTTATAACAAAAAAAAATTGTTTCAAAAATTGTGCTGATGTAGACATGTGGGAAATGTTATTTATTAACTATTTTGTGTGACATATCTCTCTGATTTAAGGACATGTAAATTCAAAGTTTGAAAATTGCTAAATTTTTGCCAAATTTCCATTTTTTTTCACAAATAAAAGCAAGTCATATCGAAGAAATGTTACCACTATTATGAAGTACAATATGTCACGAAAAAACGTTCTCAGAATCACGGGATCGGTTCAATCTTTCCAGAGTTATTACCTCATAAAGTGACACTGGTCAGAATTGTAAAATTTGGCCTGGTCATTAAGGACATAATTGGCTCTGTCCTTAAGGGGTTAAGTTTCCTAATCATTTGAATGGTAAAACACGCCTGTAGTGCACACTGTGATGGTTTTTTCATGTGGAAAAAAGCAGGAATGTGAATTCTTGAGCCATTCCTGGTTGAAAAAATGCTTTAAACTTGACCACTGAATTAATTAAAGCAAAAATGCCACCTACACAAAAACGGCTTTAAAAAAGTTACACCCTTTTTTTCACATTTTTTCTACGCGTTTTTTTATGTGGATTTTTTAGCCAGGAAAATCCATGTAAAAAAACTCCCTGTTAACAAACCTTTACAGGCAAATTCAGTTAGAGATATATTAGTGTACATGCACACGATCAGTATTTGTTCAGGCTTTGACACAGGTGAATTTCCGCATGAATTCCGCACCTCCACTCACTTACGTTTTTGTATGCGTTTTTGTATGCGGCAAAAATGCATGCATTTTTGTAAATTATAGATAGACGTGGGATAGATAGATATTTGTGAGATTAATTAGTGCCTTGCGTACTTGTATTAACCTAATAAATAAATCATTTTAAAAAGATGGGGGGTCTTCCCTATCTTTTATTACCAGCCCAGGTAAAGTCGTCAGGTGTGGGCTTATATTTTCAGTCTGGCAGGGTCCATGGTTATTTGACCCGTCCCAGTCTAAAAATACAAGCCCGCAGCTCCCCAGACTTGGCGCATCCATTAGATGTGCCAATTCAGGCGCTTTGCCTGCCTCTTCCCGACAGCCCTAGTGCGGTGGTAATCAGGGTAATAGTTTATGCGGTGGATATCAGCTTTGTAGTGTCAGCTGGCATCAAGCCCAGGGGTTAGTTATGGGGGCGTCTATCAGACACCCCCATTACTAACCCTGTAATAAAAAAACACACACAGGAAAAATAAGTTTATTTAAAAAAACTCTTTCCCACACCTCGTTCACCAATTTATTAAAAAGCAAAAAAAAAAACATGAAGATCCGACGTAATCCAGGGAATCAGAAGTAGTCCAAACTGTGAACCTGAAAGACATAAAAAGAGTTAAAGAAATAAAAACAAAAAATAGTCCCTCATTCACAAATTTATTCTTAAAAAAAAAATCCCCGCAGCTCCGACGTAATCCATTCTGGTTCCCACAACATCCAACCATTTTGTACAGCAACCTATGGAACGTCGGTAACTCAGTAACGTCATCGCTCATGTGACATGACCAGGAGTGACCTGTGAAGCATCGTTCCCAGAATAATGCTCCATAGGTTGCTGTACAAAATCGCTGGACGAAGTGGGAACCCCAAAAGATTGCGTTGGAGCTGCGGGATTTTTTTTTAATAACAAATTGGTGAATGATAGTGTTTCTTGTTTTTTTTTCCTTAACTCTCTTGTGTGCGTTTTTTTTTACTATTACAGGGTTAGTAATGGGTTGAGATAGAAATTTCTCAATTACTAACCCCTGGGCTTGATGCCAGCTAACATAAACTATATAAACTATTACCCCGATTGCCACAGCACCAGGGCAATAGGGAAGAGCTGGCCAAAGTGCCCGAATTGAGACAACTAATGGATGCGCCAATTCTGGGGTGGCTGCGGGCTGGTATTTTTAGGCTGGGAAGGGCTCAATAACCAGGGACCTTCTCAGCCTGATAACATAAGAAAGCACCTGTCTTCTTTACCTGGACTGGATATCAAAAATAGGAGGGACCCCACGTAATTTTTTAAATTATATATTTATGATACAGATGGGCTTTTTGAGTGCACTTACAACGCATGTCCTTCTTTTAATTGCGGATTTACTGCATCTAATGCAAGTCTATGTGGAAATTCCGCACAGAAGACTCAGCGATCCCGCAAGTGAAACTGACATGCTGCGGCTCGGAAACCGGCACCACAGTTGAGTTTACGCAGTGTACAAAAGAAGCACAGTGGGCATGGAACTTCTATTAATCCCATTCACTGTGCTTGTACTGTACAACGCAGCGTTTTGGACACAGCAAAAATATGCTGCATCCAAAACGCTACTATTCCTGATCGTGGGCACGCAGACTTACAGCACACAGACAGTGTGAGGAGTTAGTCAAAAATACAGTACATAGGAAATAAAAATAAGGAGGAGGTTCAGTCAGAGAAACAGGTCATGTCAAAGACAGTAAATGTGATGAGGGTGCAGTCAGAAACACATAAATGTGACAGGCAGGTTTAGTTAGAAAGACAGCACAGTACATAGACAGTATGTGTAACAGGAGGGTTCAGTCAAACAGCAGACAGTAAGTGTGACAGGAGGGTCACATTGTTCATTGGGGTTCGCTCACATCTGTGTTTAAATTTGGCGAGTGCAATGTGAGAAAACCTCGCCTAGCACTGGCTACAATGTAAGTCAATGAGTCAGTGCTCATCTGCGAGTTTTTCCTCACCTGGAACAGGGGTGAGGAAAAATTTGCAGCATGCTGTGTATGGCCACGTGAAACTCACCAATGAAAGTCAATGGGTGCAAGAAAAAAAATTGCACGGCATACGGACCATGTGTGTGCTGTGTGAATTTTACACACCCATCCCATAGGAAACCCAACATTTCATCAGCCGATTACAGTAAATTCACAGCATTAACCATCAGAATAGAATAGAAAGAGATAGAATAAAAGAAAAAAATAGCATGTGGTCACCCATATTATTTTTAACGAGCTTGGGGAAAGCCAAAGCAAAGCAAAGGCTAGGCAGACAGCTGCAGGATGATATTAATAGCCTCTGAAGAGGGCAGGGATATTGGTCCCCTGCCAGACTAAGAACATCAGCCCTCAGCCGCCTCAGAAATGGCGCATCTATCAGATGATGCGCCAATTCTGGCGCTTAGCCAATACTATTACCTCCACTTGCCACCGCACCAGGGCAAGTGGGAAGAGCCGAGGCTAAGTGCCAGAATTGGTGCATCTAATGGATGTGCCATTTCTGGGAAGGCTGATATTCTTAGTCTGGGAGGAGGCTAATATCCATGGCCCCTTCCTAGACTATTAATATAAGCCTAGTAAACTTGAGAAACACAGAGTTTTTTTTTATAGGCATAAAACATTCAAATTTTATTACGACATTTAAAATTACATATAGAATACAATATAAAGTGACAGTGTATAGATGGTGGCCAAAAAAAATTTTCACTGAAGAAGATAGCCAGCAATGAGAGTCCCCATGATCCCAAAATTCGTTCAGCAGAATAATACATATACTAAAGCCAGTAGTGAAAGTATATTACTATATATCGGAACACAACTGTAGGTACGTTCCGAGTAAAATGATTACTGCTAAAGAAAGGGATTCCCAGAGGGACAATTCTTATGTATTAGGTCATCTTACCCAGTGAGAGGCCGATCATAAGCCAGTGATAATAGCCGCGCAGTGGCAAACCCCAGGATGGCCGCTTCCTCAAGGGGAATGTGCAGAAGTGGGAGAGCGGGGCCCTTTACAGCCGTGGCGTCGGTCACGTGTGGCCACACGTGACCGATCACCTGATTAACAAGTAGGCATGGCTTGATGCCGGTGAACGGCGCATGCGTCGCCACCCCCCGCCCCAGGACGCGAGCCCAGGCCGTCAGGGGCCAGTGCGCAAGCGCAGGCGCGTGGCCAAAAAACAAGGCCAGGCGCCCGCGCACGCACCAGCCCCACAGAGACAGCCGGGCGCGCGACCCACAGCGGAGGGAGCGGAGCACGCGCACAGCATCAAATAAGTGCAGATCTAGGCGGAAAAGATAAGGTACATACAGATTTCATATAGTAAATGTGACACTGCATACAAAGGTGTATCATATCTCAAAATAGACAATTTGACTTAAAGAAAACACTATCAAATCACTTTGTCAATGATTAGTCCACCAGCTTGATGCAGTGTACGGGATGGTCACTTTCAAAACAATGGTATTTTCATATAGCGTTTTAGTAGCTGCATCCACCAACATCTAACCGATTCACAGGTAATTCAGATCAGGCATAGATATGCATCATTCGGCACAGAAGGGCCCGGTGCTCCAGACATACGATAAACACTAAAAACAAAAATAAAATTAGAAAACTGGGGAAACCCCATATATACAATAAAAACAAATAATGCCAGAGCGCAACGAAAAGTTCTTTAAAGCACAGGAAGGGGGGAAGAAAAGAAAGGAGAAGAGACAAAGGAAGAGTGAATCCACAAGGGACTAAATTAAATTAAAGATCATCAGTCAGGTTTACAAAAATGAGGAGAAGGACAGAGACTCATTTAAACCATATGGGGATAAAGTGTCTAACATGGTAATCCACTTAGCCTCAGCACGTGCCAAGGCTTTCCTCACATTACCCCCCCGGGCACCCATATGAACCACATCTATCCCACGAATTTTGAGGCATCCAGGGTCGCAATTATGGGCCACCCTGAAATGTCTCGGAATTGTTTTTAATTCAGTGACATCAGCCACTGTCCTGGCCGCGCCAATGTCCCGCACATGCTCCCGTATGCGTACCCGGAGCTCCCTGGAGGTCAGTCCAATATATATCAGAGAGCAATCACAAGTTGCGTAGTAGATTACGTTACTCGTGCCACACGAGATGTAATGTCTGATATCAAATTGTCTTGTACCATCCGAGGACGCAAACGTAGTGCAGCGGAGGACATTGGCGCAGGCACGACAGCGGCCGCAGGGAAACATGCCCAAAGTAGGGCCACGAGAGCCAAAGGGGTTTGATTTTGTCGCAACATAGTGGCTAGACACTAAGATATCCTTCAGGTTGTTAGACCGTCTAGGGGTCATTAGGGGATAATCCCCAAGAGTCGGTCCCAGGGAGGCATCGGTCATCAGGATACTCCAGTGCTTCATCATTATACTCCTCATATTGTCCCACTCGTGGTTAAACGTGGATATATACCGTATCTTCTTCTGCCCATCACCATTGATTTTATGTTCTTTATTTGGGTATAATAAATGGTTTCTTGGGGTACGCCTAGCTCGTTCATAACCCCGCCTCACGCACCTATTACTATAGCCACGTGATGCGAATCTTGATTTAAGATCGGTAGCCTGCACCTCAAATTTATGGTCCGATGAACAAATCCGTCTCGCCCTCAGGAATTGCCCGACCGGGACGGCCCCTATTGTAGTTGGATGATGAGCACTTCTTGCATGGATAAGGGAATTGGTCGACGTTGGTTTCCTATAGATGTCCGTCTGAAGGCGGCCCACATCGTCCACCTCCAGACAGACATCCAGGAATTCAATCTTGGATGCATCATATTTATGTGTCAACCGAATTCCCCACAGTTTTCCAATTTTATATTTGTTTTTAGTTTTTATCGTATGTCTGGAGCACCGGGCCCTTCTGTGCCGAATGATGCATATCTATGCCTGATCTGAATTACCTGTGAATCGGTTAGATGTTGGTGGATGCAGCTACTAAAACGCTATATGAAAATACCATTGTTTTGAAAGTGACCATCCCGTACACTGCATCAAGCTGGTGGACTAATCATTGACAAAGTGATTTGATAGTGTTTTCTTTAAGTCAAATTGTCTATTTTGAGATATGATACACTTTTGTATGCAGTGTCACATTTACTATATGAAACCTGTATGTACCTTATCTTTTCCGCCTAGATCTGCACTTATTTGATGCTGTGCGCGTGCTCCGCTCCCTCCGCTGTGGGTCGCGCGCCCGGCTGTCTCTGTGGGGCTGGTGCGTGCGCGGGCGCCTGGCCTTGTTTTTTGGCCACGCGCCTGCGCTTGCGCACTGGCCCCTGACGGCCTGGGCTCGCGTCCTGGGGCGGGGGGTGGCGACGCATGCGCCGTTCACCGGCATCAAGCCATGCCTACTTGTTAATCAGGTGATCGGTCACGTGTGGCCACACGTGACCGACGCCACGGCTGTAAAGGGTCCCGCTCTCCCACTTCTGCACATTCCCCTTGAGGAAGCGGCCATCCTGGGCTGCGAAACGCGCGTCGGGGTTTGCCACTGCGCGGCTATTATCACTGGCTTATGATCGGCCTCTCACTGGGTAAGATGACCTAATACATAAGAATTGTCCCTCTGGGAATCCCTTTCTTTAGCAGTAATCATTTTACTCGGAACGTACCTACAGTTGTGTTCCGATATATAGTAATATACTTTCACTACTGGCTTTAGTATATGTATTATTCTGCTGAACGAATTTTGGGATCATGGGGACTCTCATTGCTGGCTATCTTCTTCAGTGAAAAATTTTTTTGGCCACCATCTATACACTGTCACTTTATATTGTATTCTATATGTAATTTTAAATGTCGTAATAAAATTTGAATGTTTTATGTGTGGAACCCCAGGGGTCTGGTTACCACAGTAATAGCAATATTACGTCTGTGAGCAGGTGGGAGGTCTCCTGGTCAGGAATCCTAAGCATGCCACACCTCCTGCCCAGTCCTGGGAGGGGAAGAACTTCCCCTATATAAACTGGGGCTGAGGTGGGGTTAGAAAAGAACACAGACAGAGACACAGTCTGGTCTGGTGTGGAGCTGATACAGGGAGAGTAAGAACAGGAGCTCTGTGGGAGCAGTGATAAAAGGAGTCCGGGACTGGAAGCTGTAGAGCTCGTCCGGACTGGAGAGATCTCACCGGACACGGAGTCCGAGGCTGTGGGGACTGTTCCATAACCAGCAGCAGAAACCGACCGGCAGGGGATTTCAGGTCCTCTGGCCAAGAAACCCGAAGGCACGGTCACACGCAAGGGACCAGCACCGCCGTTGTGGAGCGGAGGCTACCAGAAGGCCCCGAGTCACCGGCCATACGGGTGAGCACCACACGGTACACTCAGGGACGTGGGCTACTTTTACCCGCTTCTAGCAAGGTAGCCAAGAAGAGTACAGTTAGTTGGGGAGGCCTACAACTCCGCCTGGCCAGGGAGATCCTGTCTGCTCACGGACTGACCAGACCCCGACCGCTAGCCAGTACTCCCGGGAGGGTCTATCTTTGTCACCAGTAAAGACCCTGAACTACACCGCACCGTCTCTGAGTGGTTCCTGGTGCCTGCGTGCAATTCTACCATCCCCATCATTCACGTCCGCTGCCCTGAGGCCATACCCCTCCCGTTGGGGGTTATACTACCCACGCTGCACAACTGTACCACCGGCCTCAGCGGTCTGCCCTGCAGCGGCGGTTTCGTAACCGCATTTAACGGGTGGCGTAGTCGAACAATATCACATCTGCCACTAAAAACATCGCCACTTAGTTTGACACCCTGGGCACGGACCAGGTCACCGCCACGAGGACTACTATCCCCAGCAGATCCGGCTCTGGGTATCCCCCTGCGCAGCAGAAGCAGCACAGGCCCAGGGGGCGCGTCATATGCCTATAAAAAAACTCTGTGTTTCTCAAGTTTACTATATATAACATGAGTTGGCATGATTTGGCGCTCAGGGTTAGTTCCTTTTTCCCTCAGATGCGCCAATTTAGCTATAAATGGGTTAAATTGTTGATGTTATTAATATAAGCCTGCAGCTGTTTGCCTAGTCTTTGCTGGTTATTAAAAATAGGGGGAACCCATGCCATTTTTTTGAGGGGGTCACTCCTTGTTAATAACCAGTAAAGGCTAAGTAGACAGCTGTGAGCTGATATAAATAGGCTCGGAAGCTCCATGATTATTACCCCCTTCCCAGACTACAACATCGGCCCACAGCTGTTGGCTTTCCCTCAGCGGGTTAAGAATAATATGGGTGACCCCATGCCATTTTTTCTGTAATTTATTTAATAGCTACATACATGTACAGTAAGCTACACACGCACTAAACTGATTATATATCTCACTGACATCTTTCTATCTATATCTGTATGCAAGATTATTAGTTCGAAAACTAGATTGAAATGACAGAATCACTGTATGTAAAAGCTGATGTAATAAAAACTCATTGCATAAGCATTTTATACAGATGTCATACCGATGCTAGGGGACGGAAAAACAGCACACTGACGTAACACTCACATAGCATACGGATGCTTGAGACTAGGCGAGAAAAAAAACGCATGACACTCTCCATCTTTTCTGTCTGGGAATCTCAGCTACTTTACATACGCAGATGTGAGCAAATCCTTACATAGATATCAGGTGTGACAGGAGGGCTCAGTTAGAGACAGCAGACTACAGCCAGTAAGTGTGACAGGAGGATCCAGAGACAGCCGACTACAGACAGAGACAGGAGGGTCCAGAGACAGCAGACTACAGACAGTAAGTGTGACAGGAGGATCCAGAGACAGCCGACTACAGACAGAGACAGGAGGGTCCAGAGACAGCCGACTACAGACAGAGACAGGAGGGTCCAGAGACAGCAGACTACAGACAGTGACAGGAGGGTCCAGAGACAGCAGACTACAGACAGTGACAGGAGGGTCCAGAGACAGCCGACTACAGACAGAGACAGGAGGGTCCAGAGACAGCAGACTACAGACAGTGACAGGAGGGTCCAGAGACAGCAGACTACAGACAGTGACAGGAGGGCCCAGAGACAGCAGACTACAGACAGTGACAGGAGGGCCCAGAGACAGCAGACTACAGACAGTAAGTGTGACAGGAGGGTCTAGAGACAGCAGACTACAGACAGTGACAGGAGGGTCCAGAGACAGCAGACTACAGACAGTGACAGGAGGGTCCAGAGACAGCAGACTACAGACAGTGACAGGAGGGTCCAGAGACAGCAGACTACAGACAGTGACAGGAGGGCCCAGAGACAGCAGACTACAGACAGTGACAGGAGGGCCCAGAGACAGCAGACTACAGACAGTGACAGGAGGGCCCAGAGACAGCAGACTACAGACAGAGACAGGAGGGCTCCAAGACAGCAGACTACAGAGAGTGACAGGAGGGCCCAGAGACAGCCGACTACAGACAGAGACAGGAGGGCCCAGAGACAGCAGACTACAGAGAGTGACAGGAGGGCCCAGAGACAGCCGACTACAGACAGAGACAGGAGGGCCCAGAGACAGCAGACTACAGAGAGTGACAGGAGGGCTCCGAGACAGCAGACTACAGAGAGTGACAGGAGGGCCCAGAGACAGCCGACTACAGACAGAGACAGGAGGGTCCAGAGACAGCAGACTACAGACAGTAAGTGTGACAGGAGGGTCCAGAGACAGCAGACTACAGAGAGTGACAGGAGGGCCCAGAGACAGCCGACTACAGACAGAGACAGGAGGGTCCAGAGACAGCAGACTACAGACAGTAAGTGTGACAGGAGGGCCCAGAGACAGCAGACTACAGAGAGTGACAGGAGGGCCCAGAGACAGCCGACTACAGACAGAGACAGGAGGGTCCAGAGACAGCAGACTACAGACAGTAAGTGTGACAGGAGGGTCCAGAGACAGCAGACTACAGACAGTGACAGGAGGGCCCAGAGACAGCAGACTACAGACAGTGACAGGAGGGCCCAGAGACAGCAGACTACAGAGAGTGACAGGAGGGCCCAGAGACAGCCGACTACAGACAGAGACAGGAGGGTCCAGAGACAGCAGACTACAGACAGTAAGTGTGACAGGAGGGTCCAGAGACAGCAGACTACAGACAGTGACAGGAGGGCCCAGAGACAGCAGACTACAGACAGTGACAGGAGGGCCCAGAGACAGCAGACTACAGAGAGTGACAGGAGGGCCCAGAGACAGCCGACTACAGACAGAGACAGGAGGGTCCAGAGACAGCAGACTACAGACAGTAAGTGTGACAGGAGGGCCCAGAGACAGCAGACTACAGAGAGTGACAGGAGGGCCCAGAGACAGCCGACTACAGACAGAGACAGGAGGGTCCAGAGACAGCAGACTACAGACAGTAAGTGTGACAGGAGGGTCCAGAGACAGCAGACTACAGACAGTGACAGGAGGGCCCAGAGACAGCAGACTACAGACAGTGACAGGAGGGCCCAGAGACAGCAGACTACAGACAGAGACAGGAGGGCTCCGAGACAGCAGACTACAGAGAGTGACAGGAGGGCCCAGAGACAGCAGACTACAGACAGTGACAGGAGGGCCCAGAGACAGCAGACTACAGACAGTAAGTGTGACAGGAGGGTCTAGAGACAGCAGACTACAGACAGTGACAGGAGGGTCTAGAGACAGCAGACTACAGACAGTGACAGGAGGGTCCAGAGACAGCAGACTACAGACAGTGACAGGAGGGTCCAGAGACAGCAGACTACAGACAGTGACAGGAGGGTCCAGAGACAGCAGACTACAGACAGTGACAGGAGGGCCCAGAGACAGCAGACTATAGACAGTGACAGGAGGGCCCAGAGACAGCAGACTATAGACAGTGACAGGAGGGTCCAGAGACAGCAGACTACAGACAGTGACAGGAGGGTTCAGAGACAGCAGATTACAGACAGTGACAGGAGGGTTCAGAGACAGCAGATTACAGACAGTAAGTGTAACAGGAGGGCTCAGAGACAGCAGACAGTAAGTGTAACAGGAGGGCTCAGAGACAGCAACTAGTAAGTGTAACAGGAGGGTTAGACAGCAGCCTGACTCTTCCTGCTGCTCCCTTCTCTACACACAGGGAAGGTCAAAAGTTGACAGCATGCCGGCCGCCTCCTCCCTGCCGGCTCCGCTCCTCCACTACTCCTGGTTTTGCACCTGGTCCCCGGGGCCGCCTTACGGCCTCTCGCTTCTGTTTACTGAGCTCTTGTCCTGATATCACTCCGCTGGCATGAAGGAGGAGGCAGCAGTGAGAGGAGGAGGAGAGCACTTGATCATTGTGATGGTGGCAGGAGGAGCAATAACAGCACAGGCGGCAGCAGCAGCATTAGCAGCCGTGCTCTATCAGCTCCTGCCTCAGCCTGCACTGCTCTACTTTCTGGCTGTGTTCTCCCCCTGCCTCTCCCTCCTCCTTGTCTCTCCCTCAGGATTTATGACTTATGTAGAAAGAGATACATTCATTTTATTGGTTCAATCTCTGGTTTCTTTTTTCCCTTTTTGCACTGCGTTGAATATGCAGGAGAGCCACAAAAAAGTACTTTGTCCGCTGTGCTGCAGACAGAAGTAAACTTTAGAGCTGCGCTGTGGAGGAGCCGCGCGGTGTGCACGGTGCGGTGACAGCCATGTGTGGGCAGCCGGGGGCCGGAGCTGCTGGTGTCTGGGGACACTCGGGGCTGCACACAGAAGAGGAGCGCTGCTGACTGCTGCCTTTCTCCGCTGCTCCTGCCGCGGGCGCTACACTTTTTTTTGTTGTATGTGTGATCCTATGAGAGCTGCTGCCCTCACCTCTCCTCCCTGGGGGCTGAGCACTGACCTGGTGTCATCCATGCTGGCTCTGCACCCTGCTCCTCCTGATCCCTTATAACAGCCCACCTGGAGGAAGCCCCCCACACACAGGGAACAGTCTGGGGGCACTACAAACTTCTCTTCCAAAATAGTGTGCACGGGGACTGGCATGGGGGATTTCGCAGCCCCCGCTGCCTCTAGCAACGGCAGCAGCCTGTGCATCAGCAGTGCCCTGGGCAGCAGCATCGGTGGCGCTGGCATTGGGAGTCACAGTGGTAGGAATACCCCTCCCAGCGCTGCTGCCCCCAATGCACCGAACAATAGCAGCATTCCTAAGCACAGCACCGTGGTGGAGCGGCTCCGCCAGAGGATAGAGGGCTGCAGGAGGCACCATGTCAGCTGCGAGAGCAGGTACCAGCAAGCCCAGGCTGAGCACCTGGAAATGGAGAGAAGGGACACGGTGAACCTGTACCAGAGGACACTGGAGCAAAGAGCCAAGAAGTCCGGCAGCAGCCAGGGGGCAGCTCCAGCGAATACTGGGGGCAGCAAGCAGCCACCCCTCCATCACCACCACCACCATCATCCACAGCAGGGCAAGCAGGATGCCGAGACGGCGGCGGTCAGCGGCCCGGCCGAGCACAGGAGCCACACTCTGATCATGGTAAGGGGGAGCTGGTGGGCACCGCTGCTGCTGCCGGAGTCTGTGCCTGGCATGAGGGGGCGGAAGGAGGGGGTAGCCCGTGTGTTTTCTGTTTTCAGAGCGGGGTTAGGGGTGGAGCCAGCAGCGATGGGCAAAGCCTCAAAGTTTTCAGCACTTAGGAAGTTGCTGCAGCAGAGCTGCTGGCATGTGGGGTACATGGGGGCATGGAGCTGGCAGTCCCAGGCCTCCTGCCCTCGGTGGTTGGCTGCTGTGCAGTTATTGGCAGGAGGCAGCTTGTGTCGTGATCCCTCAGTGTTATCTTATAAGTGGCTTAGCCCCCTGAGTGCAGCAGGGATCATGTAACAAAGGCCAGCAGGAGCCAGCCAGGCATTGTGTGGGCTCGGCCTCACATTAACCCCTCATTCATGGGATCATATCACCTGGGAGATGTGCATTAACCCATGATGTGCCATCAGTGATCGCTGACCTCACAGCCCTGTAGTTGATGCCCCTAATGTCATAAGAAAAGTTCCTATTCATGGATCGGGTGACATGCAAGTCCCAGTTGTAGGAATTGTCCCAGCAGTTACTTTGTGCATCAATCCCATTAGTGTTGTCACTGACATCCTATTCCAGTCGCCTTCATGGCTGCACATTCCTATAGAACATCACTAACCGGCTGCGATCCGGGGACACCTCTCCTGCTCCAAATATATGGGCTCATTTTATAATAATCAAGATATTAAATGGATGCAAAGTGTCGCAGAACTTTTTGACCTTGAAACACCTCCTAAAATAAAGAATTGCTAATATACCCGCTTTAGTGTAGGGTTAACGGAGAAAATGGCTTATGCAAAGTGTCAAGTATTATTATCAATTTAGGGGATCTCTGAATATTTAATTCTTGTATATATTGCACATACACAGGCTGTCTGCTCCCAGTCCGTGGAAAAGCATTGTCTGAGGCGTGATAAATGTAGACAACTGGATTTTTGTGGTTAAATAGAGTCATGAGGCTGGGGGTGGGGTGTACAAGTGTAAAGTGTAATCAGGACACTGTCAGAGTGGAGGCTGCTCACTTCTGAGTGTCTCTGTGTTGTGGGGGAGGGGTATGTGCACAGTAGTGGCTATTTTCCTCCCTCCCTCCTCCTTTTCCTCCTCCCCCCTCTTCTTCCCTCTGACTCTGATGCTGTTAGACTGGTTAGATATCTTACAGGAAGCAGCCCCCCTCCCTTTATTTAGCTTCCCCTGCATTAAGGCAGAAGCTGCCCTGTTCTTCCCTCCCATAATGTTGTAAAGAGAGAAGATCATGTCTCCTCAATACTCCCAGAGAGTGAGGAGGGCACCATTTAATTCCCATGACACCTATGTTGTGTAGAGTGTACTTACAGATTGTATGATGTGTGTGATAGAAGGTGCTGTATGGTGTGCTATATAATATATAGAGACCCCCAGGACTATGCTATGAAGAGCGGAGGTTGTGTTTAGAAGTTCCCTCTGTGCTGCTGATCCTACTATGCCCCATTCTCCATGAAGAGGGCATGTTTACACAGCCATACCTGGGGAACGTGTTCTGATCCCTATCTCTTTATCCCAAACCCACCATGGTTCCCAGCAGATGGAAGAAGAACAATTTTCCTTTGGACTACCACAGCCATGTTATAAAAAAAAGCAAAAACCTAAAAATCAGATAATCCCAGTATACCACTCCCCTTTCCATGTCTCAGGGATCCAGGAAGCTGAGACACGGGGAGTTGTTGGCAGGGTCCTAACACTAGTGAGCTGGTGGTCCCTGGTCATTTTGTTATAGTGAGGCAAGAGACAATCAAAGCTGACCATCATCTCCCCTGTGTCCTGCCTCTAGATCCCCTCCTCAGCGTTGTGCGAGTGATATTGTGCCTCCACTTACTGTGATGTTTGTAGGATTTGGCCCCTATAACCGCTGCGGCTGATTTTTTAGACACATTTCTCTGGTGTCATTTAAAAGAAAATCCAACGATCTCTCAGAACATAAGGAAATTGCAATAGAGTGCGAATTAAATGCTGGGAGGACGGTATATCCTCAACAGATCCTGTATCTACTAATATTAGCCATTGGCTATATCACCACTTGGATAATGATACATTTACAGTAGCTGTAAATATTTCTGGTTATTTTGGGATAGTGTGACATTGTATACATGTTATAATCCATTGCAGACAGTCAGCAGAGGGTCTCTGTGTCATAACAGTATATGGGGCACTTTGCAGTCCTATAATAATGCACAATTCCACCTGATTCGGAGGAGTCAGTGGCCCCCTCACCTCTCGGGCCCCAGTGCGGCCGCACATTCTGTACCAATGACCCCCCCCCCCCTTCCCTGATCATAACTGATCTCTTTATACATGTGATGTTTCTGGCATATGCAAAATGTTTTGTTTTCTATATTTGACAAAAAGTTAAACACAAATATTATCAAATGCTTTATTATTATTACCTAACATATATAAAGATCCAAGCGCACAGTGCAGAAAAAAGCCACAGAAATATGGCATGTATGTCTGTCCATGCAAGCTTTGGGAAAAGGTGTGAAGGGTTAACTGCTCTTGTTGCACGGACCGCAGCCGCACAACCACAGTGGTAATATATGCACTCATAGTTACTGGAACGCTTCCACCAGTGCTGTGGCTTCCAAGCCTTTGTGTCCAGTTATCCTCTTGTCTGTTTTTCACTTTTTGGATGAAGAACACAAGGGGAGGAGCAGTGTGTGCTCTTTCAGACACATGCTTTTATTTTTCTTCTTCATTTAAACAGGAAGCTGACAAGCTCCATGAAACTGAGGAGATCACAAACCATTACCAGCAGGGTTTAATATTGGCACTGCTTGTTGCTGTTCTGGATTTTTATCCAGGTCGAAGGCAGTAGACAGGTGAAAACAGTGGCATATCTAGAGTTCGATGGACCACGGTGCAAAATTTGGATCTGAGCCCCCACCTGCATGTTGGTCATATGTTTGATCCTTGTAGTGTTCTAGATCCTATAAAGATATGTGTCCGTCCCACATGTTATAATGTCCTACATCCTGAATCCTTCATGTAATAATCTCCCCCATCCTGAGACCATTCCAGTAATAATGTCCCCATCCTGGGTCCCTTCCAATAATAATGCCCGTCATCCAGGTCCCCATGCTATAACATTTCCCCCCATCCTGGGCCCCTTCATGGTAGAATGTTCCCCATCCTGGGCCCTTCCATTCACCTCCAGCACATTTTAAAAAGAAACAAATCTTCCTTCTCACCTTCCCCCTGCTCGTACGCCGCGTAGCGTTTTCTTCTGGAGCTGGCAGCTGACCTCGGCATGCCGGCACAGGCAGCGCGTGACATCACTACCCTGCGCCACGCATCACTGGTAAGCCGAAGTCAGCTGCCAGCCTCTGATTGGCCGTCAGTGTGTATTACAGCTCAATGAGCTGGTGGATCTCTGCACCGCAATACATTTCATCTGAATGGATACATGTCCAGGTGAAATTGGCTTCGGTGGGCACCCCTCCAGAATGGGTCCGGTCGTGGTCGCACCCTCTGCAACCGCAATCATTACCTCCTGGGTGTAGAGAAAATTCGTCATAATGTGTATCACATTGGTGCTCCGATATCGTGTTTGAAGTCAGTTCATACTCTTGGGCTCTGTGCACTTCACTTCACGTTAGTCTATATGTTAGAGGTATAGGTTGGGAATGTTCTCTAATATATACCGTACCTTTGACATAAGAAGGAAACTAGTCAGCTCACCCATCAAGGAGCCCTGAGCATGGAGAACCAGCAGAGCCGCAGGAAAAGCAATAGATAAGGAAAAAATCCAGCTTCAGGAGTCTATCAGTGCCAATGCCAAAAAAAGTATGCTGTGTGGTATTGTCTGTTAGGCTATGTGCCCACGATGCAGAAATGCTCCTGATTTTTTCCTGAGTGTTTCTGCATCTCCCTGGCAGAAAAATCGCATGTGGATTGTACATGCGGATTGTACATGTGGATTGTACATGCGTTTTCCTGCCAGGGACAAGAGGAAGCGAAGCGTTCTTCACATGCATTTCCGCATGCGGGTTGACAAGCGCTTTCCAAGCGATTTTAGCATCACTTGGTCACACTATATAAATCCATGCAAACGGCGTGGATTTATATAGTGTGACCCGAGAGAAGGTAAAAAAAATAATGTATACTTACCTTCCGATGGCCCGCGCTGTCTTGATTCCCTCCGTCCCGGCTGCCGGCAGCGGTACACTGAAGGACCTGACAACGTCAGCGTCGCTTGACCCGTCACATGACTATGACGTCAGCGCAGGTCCTTCAGTCCATCGCAAACTGCCGGCATGCGAGGAGGAGCGCACCGCGGGCCGCCAGAAGGTAAATATAATCTTTATTTTTTATTTTATTCTTTTTTTCACAGTTTTCTATGGTACCTGGGTCTAGATGAGAGTCTCCTCTCCTCTAAACCTGGGTACCATCCGCACATTAGAACGCATGGAATGTGCATCTACATATACAGTGATGCGTAATCCATGGGATCTAATGCAAGTCAATGGCGGCGAAAATGCAGCACTTCCGCAAAATAATTGGTAGTGCTGCGTTTTTTTCCGCAATGATAATCCGCAGCGGAAATTTCCGCAGCATGTGCACAGCACATGCGGATTATCATTGGGGAACATGGCAGGCCTTCTACCATGCGTTTTTTAACCGTTTCTGCAGCGTTTTTGCCGCTGCGGAAACGCTTAAAAAACGCATCGTGGGCACACAGCCTAACTCTTTCCTATACAGTAAAAACTAAAACTGTATAATCACCCCAACAAACCCCAAAAGGACCTTTTTTTGTGTGCGGTTGAATGGTTGGTGCCCGGGACCAATGTGCTGGGTTATAGAGAGGCTGGCTTTTAGTGTTCTTCAATAGGATTAGTAGCCGGGAGTCCAGAAAATTGTCTACTCTTATGATCACAACTTGATCTTATATGTCTCCCATTCTGAGAACCTCTAGAAACATTTATTTATGTACACATGGTATATACATACCGTACTTAAAGGGGTTGTCAAGACTTTCAAAATTGATGGTTTAGTCTTAGGGTAGGCTGTTAATATGAAATCAGTGGTGGATCAACTAATGGAAACCCCACTGATCAAAAAAAGGAACGACAGGCTCAGCATCCTCTTAAATATTTACAGCCGCATGCAGGCTGGTTCATACTTTCTAAGCAGTGATGTGAAGTATTGCGACATTGTCCCATTCATTTGAGAGTCAAACCCCTACTGATCTAATATTGATGGTCTATCCAATTGAGAATTGTTGTTTCATGAGGAATACTGGTATCTACTAAAGCAGGAGAGCTGGAAGGTTCTTTTGAAGTACTGACAGCTGATCTTACAACAGAAAGACATGACACAGTAAGGCTGAATTCACAGTCCCTATAAGGACCACAATGCCTAGACCAACTGCAGTCTCCTGACCCGAAATAATAGCCCCATATATAGCTATCAGGCTGTTCGCCTAGGTCAAGAGACCCACAGTGGGTGCAGGCATTGCAGACCATTGTAATCCAAAAAAAGAAACACTGTACAAACAAGACACATTCAATACATTAACTCTATAGAACAGTAATAAAGTTTATTTAAATAGACTAAAACACAAAAAGAATTAAAATGCACATAAGTGTATGTTACCTCTCATGTCTGACCCTGGTATGGACGGGCAGCCCCAACTAAATATCACAGGGCAGTCCAAAAGGACCATGTAAGACATGAGGTCCCAATGACTGCCCTGCACTATTTGGTAGTTATTTATACTGCTTGCTATTTCTTTTGGCTAATTCAGCGCAGTGAGGGATTTCCTTCATTATTTATTTCATATCTTTTTTTATCTAGGTTTGATTCATTGATTACGCATTAGAATATAGTATTTACTAGGGCTATATACCACACCCTTATTGAGGGGTTCCATATGGTCATGAGTGGTAGTATATACTTCTGTGCATTTTGTTTTTCTTTGTGTTTTCTTCTATATAGTGTAATTTTATATAGATTTAAAGGGAATCTGTCAGCAGGTGTTTGCTATGTAATCTGAAGACAGCATGCTGTAGGGGTTATAACACTGATTTCAGAGATGCCTCTCTCACCATGCTCTGAGGTTTTGTTTGCTTACAGTGATTGTTTTAGCACCAGGAGCTTATCTTTGCTGTGACTAGCTGGTCTGTGAGCCCTGATCCGACACTCACCCTCCTGTGATAGGCAGCTTACTGTCTATGGACATTGTACATACAGAGCCTGGTGTGGACAGGGTTAGCTTCCTCAGCTCTGCTTCACTGCTAAATCTCTGATTGTGTGAGAACGGCTGAACCCAGTAATCTATGTGATACATTATTGGATTCAGTGTCTCTTTGCCTACATCAGACTGCTCTCAGATGAGGTAGCAAAAACCTGCTGACAGATTCCCTTTAAATAAACGTATTTATTGTTCTATAAACTTGATTTGTATATTGAATGTGCCTTGTTTGTGTGTCTTTTTTGTACTACATTACTCAGTTTTCCATCCACTGTTTAAAGTGGCACTCTAGCCTTATGTTTTGCGATGCTCACTTTAGCATTCTTTGATAGTCCATATACAGGCCATGAAACAGGAATGTGTGAATTCAGTCTTACATAGATAAGTAAATAAGGATTCAGCATCAGAGCCAAGTTCATCTTTGAGTTGAGATATGCTGAAATAGAAGCTTCGTAATATTGTTGTGTTGAATATGGATGCTACATGCTGTAATGAAGTATGGAGCAGAACGTTATTAATATTAAGTTCAAATCTAGAAACCCACTATTTGGATCTGGATGATTAGACCAAGGGGTTCAACTGTTAGGGAAGTAAAGAGGGTACAGGTAATAATCACAGATTATGGATTTCACTGCCTTGTGTCCAGCTCTATGCACTTGATTATAATAACTTTGAGTTGCGCAAAAACTTTGCAGTGTTTCAAGGTATTTTACACCATAAACACCTTCATGAATCGGGCCCTGAATTTACACAGGCAAAATGGTTAAAAACAACTATTAAAACACACAGCACAAAAAGTAATAAAATAAAGATAGCCCTAACAAATGTCCATTTAGTGGCTACGGTATTTATTGCTCATTCACTTTTATGTTTGTTTTTCTTTTTTCACTTTTCATATAAAATTTGACAAGTTTGGCAAAGTAACAATGTAAAGTTTGCAAGCAGCTCTTGCCTTTGTCAAGACAAATGAGTTGATTTTTATAGTATTTTTTAGCGTTCCTTGCAGTAAATGTTTTAATGAGATGTATAATCACAATACTTTCATGATATCTGCAGCCAGGACCACATATACAGCCAAGATGTCTACGGAGGGATCTCTCAATTCCTCCATCACTTAAGTAAATATGTAACTGTTCTTGTGGAATATTGCTTTGGACAGCAGCAGAGAAAGTCTCCTCCAGCTGTTTTTTCCTTGTGTCAGCTGCCTTCTTATGCCAGAACAGTTGCTTAGCTTGAGTATTCTTGGAAGGAAGCACTTGTGGAAGGCTGTATCATTATTTGCAGATCACAGGAAAGTAGATGCACACAGCATCTGATACGTCTGTCTGCTTTTACCTTGCCACAGAGCATGTTCTTTTGATTTGGAGTGCTATGGGTTTCTCCTTTAAATATGAGAGCTTGTGTCCCATTCATCGTAGTGACATGAACTTGTCTGTTGCGGATACACCAATGTCAGGCATGCTTTACTCTTACATGCTACTTTGTGTAGTGAGGCAGTATAGCAACACATGTATATCACATTGCTAGGGAGACAAATTCATATAGAATTCAGAAGGCTGTGATCGTTCCCATCATGGAGGCTGCAGCTGGGAGAAGAGTAGTAATGAGTGATGCCCATTTCAAATGAATCGGAGACCATGTAATATCTGGCTGGGCTAGACAGTGAGCTTCTTTTTCCTCAAGGGTCTCCATTGTGATATAAAGATGATGGGGATCACAAGAGTTCATCTAAATACTGCATATGGTCATCTTAAGACAATCCCTTTAAGTTTATTCCTTATTTATATCTTTGCCATCATGGAGTCACAGTACATGTCAGGGAACAGCCTGGGGGTCACGCAGATCTCACCGCTACCACCAATTTGTAAGGGGATGCAACTCCGCTGCCTCAATTATCAGGACAATTACGCAATTGACTGACGAGTGATGGATGAGGCTGCTTCTACTACTAAGCCAGTTATTGGGCAACTCACAGTGAGCTTATGGTATATACACCTTCGATTTCAAAGCATAGAATATATATATATATATATATATATATATATATATATATATATATATATATATATACATACCCCGATATGATCACTGCCAACTCCCCAATAACATAAGGAATTACTAGCTGCCACCACGAATCATTTGCTTTTTAATAGACCAAGGTTACGGCCACATATCTCCCCTTGGTGAGCTCATATGGAGGTGCTGGTTGTGGGATGTGCTAGGTATTTTAAGTTTTTGGGGTCCCAAACTTTCAGGATATCTTTGCCCCTGGAGGTCCTAGGCGGGAGATATTCTTGTCATGTTTCCTATCACGATTTTACCTTTCTATGGAGGTGAAACATGGCATGGATAGCATTCTCCATCTGAGCCATATTAAGTTGGAGTGATTCGGCAGGCCTTACAGTGATGTGAGTGAATGCACTATGTTCGCTACTTCAAAAATATATCTCCCATAAATATCGGATCGATGCAAACCCCAATATTCATCACTGGCTCCAGAGTGACATAGCCATACACTACTCTGATTGTCATGTTTTATTTATATGGTACAGTGGTAATACACCATGAGGCCATATGAAACATTGTAACAAAGATTGTGGCAGCCAGGCGTTAAATAGATGCAGTTTTGCCTCATAATTTTTTTCTCAAAGTAGCAGTTATAGAAAAATTTATAGGATCGCTTCTATAGAAAGCCACAGCATGTCCTAAAAAAGCTTTCAGCATTGTATGAATGTGATTGTTATTAAATCCACCTCACCACAATGTAACATCTGTTTGCATCAATCCACACTGGCCAAAATGCATCAAACGTGCATAACCTTCGACTTATTACTGAGTATTTTAATTCATCCGGATTGTGCTGAAATTATAATTGTCAGTATAAAGGCTAATTCCCTAAATGGTTTTCCTCTAAGTAACTGATCACTGATGTAAACTATAACTTAGGGTATAACTTACTGATCACTGATGTCATAATCCTCAATGTTTGCAGTATGGAAGAAGCATCATCCTTCTGAAAGAGACCACCATTATTAGGACATCACATGTTGTAAATGAATGTTACTCATCAGACAGGACTACTCTCCATGGTCCTTGTCTGATGCTCAAATATAGGTACTCTCTGCAGTTGGCAGGGGTCAGAATGGGACTGTGGTCTGTGGCGCTGCAGCCCTTTAGGCAGAAAGCTGGGAAGCACTGAATGTACAGTCAATTTTCTATGATGGCCGGCATGACATTTTTCTGCAATTTGCGTCAGTAGCTCTTTCTACATTTTTTAAAATGTGACATTTTATGGCCGCACGACCATAAATTGCTCAGTTCTTTATCGTGACTTGTTCTGCTGTTAAGCTAAGTGCCCACGATGCAGAAATGCTGCATATTATTTCCACATCTCCCTGGCAGGAAAAACGCGTGCGGATTTTACATGCGTTTTTCCTGCCAGGTAGAAGCGTTTGTCAAGAGTTTTTACATGCATTTCTGCATGCGAGTTATCAAGCGCTTTTCCAAGCGATTTTAGCATCACTTGGAAAAGTGCTTGACAACTTGGTCACACTATATAAATCCATGCAAGCGGCATGGATTTATATAGTGTGACCAAGTAATAGTTAAAAGAAAAGAATAAGAATGGTAAAAAATAAAGATTATACTTACCTTCTGATGGCCCCCGGTATTTTCTCCGCTCCGTCTGGTCTGTTGTATGGGTCGCAGTGGTGTGAAAGGACCTGCGATGACGTCATTGAGTCCTGTGACAGGTCACGCGACCGCCGACGTCAGCGGTCGCGTGACCTGTCACATGACTAAATGACGTCATGGCAGGTCCTCACACCACCACGACCCATACAACAGACCGGACGCATCACTAAGGAGGCCGGGGGACATCGGAAGGTAAGTATAATCTTTATTTTTTATTTTAAATTCTTTTTTTAACACATTCTATGGTACTTGGGTCTGGAGGAGTGTCTCCTCTTCTCCAGACCCGGGTACCATCCGCACATAGAATCGCATAATATCCATGTGTGCACATGTGCTGACACGGATAATATGCGTTTCAATGCAAGTCAATGGCGGCAATTACGTTGCGTGTCCGCAAAATTAATGGACATGCTGCGTATTTTTCCGCAATGATAATCCGCAGCGGAAATCTCCGCAGCATGTGCACAGCACATGCGGATTATCATTGGGGACCATAGGGCACGTATTATCAAGCATTTTTTAAGCGTTTTTGCTGCGGAAATTCCGCGGCAAAAATGCTTGAAAAACACATAGTGGACACGCAGCCTAAAGGTTTCAATATGGAGATCACAAGATATACTTGAAATGTCCAAACCCACTGCAGGTTATATACACGGTCCGTGAGCACAAAATACTGGTGACCGTAGTATAACAAATGCTTTGATGCTAGTGACCAGTCCATAGTTGCTTGCTTTGTTTTCAGTTGATGTATTAGGGCAGGCATCATGTATATCATTAGTGATCACTTATAATAATTGTCATCCATGCATTTTACAAAAATACATTTTAGAAACTATAAAAGTTCTATTAATTGATGGTATAAACTATACTACTTATTAATGTTTAAATGGTATAATACCGAGTTTCCGCCAGAGGCGATTGGGGATGGGGGAGCCCTGTGCAGTCAGCTGTGATGACCTATCTATATACCGAGCCTGCTGACATGTCTGTTTTACTAAATACTTGCAATATTCATGAAATAACAAATGCAGAGCATCATTTCATAGAACTATGGATTGTATCGTCCGTTTGTTATTACTCCTGGAAATTATTAATAAATTGACAATGGGATTTTACCTGTCAGGGACCTGGCCCTCCAAGTCAAAGCTGCCAATGCCAGATTGAGTAGTGATATACTGAAGCTCCTTATTAACCCTTTGCCTCCACAGCCATTTTTCATTTTTACGCTTGCATTTTTTGCTCCCTTTCTACCAGTAGCCATAACTTTTTTATTTTTCCATCATAGCCATTTGAAGTCTTGTTTTTTGCAGGACGAGTTGCAGTTTTGATTGACACCATCCATTTTACCATACAATGTCCTGAAAATGGGAAAAAAAAATTCCAAGTGGGATGAAATGGTGAAAAAAGTACAGTTCCACCAATATCTTTTGAGCTTTGTTTGTATGTTGTGTACTATACGGTAAAACATAACCTGGAGACATGATTCTCCTGGTCAGTATAATTACAGAGTTAGAAAGCTTGTATAGATTATTTTTGGTGGTAAAAAAAAAAATAATAATTTTGGTTTGTGTTGCAATTTTTTGTAACATTTTTACTTTTTCATAAATAGAGATGTATGAGGCTTGTTGTTTGTTGCCTGAGCTGACAATTTTAGTGATACCATTTTTGGGGTACATAATAATGTGATGATCAATTTTTATTGACTTTTTTTTTCAGAGGTTTGATGACTGAAAAATCACCATCCAATTTTTTTACCCTCTTTACAGTTTTTATCTTATGGTTTAATTAATTTTTTAATTTTGTAGATTGGCTTTTATGAAGGGGGAGTGATTACAATTATATATATATATATATATATATATATATACATTTATTTATATTTTCTAAACACTTTTTGGGGAGGTTTGTTTTTATGGCGTTCGTTGATTGTAAACATATATTTGAAAATAGCTTACATTATTGGACTAAATGGATATGGAACTAGGAGAAAAATGCTTTGCCTTCGGACCACCCCTTTAAAGCTGCGTGCCCACGTAGCATTTTTCATGCGTATATGCTGCAGAATTTCCTCAGCGTAAATGCATGTGAAATGCTAGGTAATCCGCCCCCCATGGTCACCAATGAGAATCCACAAGTTCTATGCACATGCTGCGGATTTTTCCGCAGCGTTTATGCTGCGCTCAAAAATCCGCAGCATGTCCATTAATTTTGCGTTTCCGCAAGCAGAATTGCCTTGTGCAATGCATTAAAAAACGCAAGGCAATTCCGCATGTGGAAAACGCGAGATAAACGCGCAATAATCGCGTGCGGAATTCCGCATGCGTTTTCCCAGGAGAGGACTTGCAGAAATGAAGCAGAAATTTTCTGCTTCATTTCTGCAACGTGGGCACAAAGCCTAAGTGCTCTGAGCATGACAGAGCACTTAACAAGCCAGGTTGTTAACCCCCCACAGCCTCAGCCTCCTTAGCTTGGAGAAACAACCTGGGGAGACACTGGCTCCTTAAGTACTCTTGCACACTGAGAACACTTAATTCCACATTTGAATATTAAATAAAATGCTAAGTACTTGGGAATGCAGAAAGAGATAAAGGTGTCAATAGATTTACATTTCAAAGACCGGAATTCCCATTTATATGTTTTTTGTGTGTGGGGATCCTACTGACAGATTTCTCTTAAGTTGTTTGTTCACCTAAAGATGGGGGTTTTAAAAGAAGTCCTCAACACAGAATGACTTTTAAAAACCTAGCACATCACCTTGTAGAAGACATCAGAAAAATCTACAGTACAGACCATAAGTTTGGACACACCTTCTCATTTAAAGATTTTTCTGTATTTTCATAACTATGAAAATTGCACATTCACACTGAAGGCATCAAAACTATGAATTAACACATGTGGAATTATATACTTAACAAAAAAGTGTGAAACAACTGAAAATATGTCTTATATTCTAGGTTCTTCAAAGTAGCCACCTTTTGCTTTGATGACTGCTTTGCACACTCTTGGCATTCTCTTGATGAGCTTCAAGAGGTAGTCACCGGAAATGGTCTTCCAACAATCTTGAAGGAGTTCCCAGAGATGCTTAGCACTTGTTGGCCCTTTTGCCTTCACTCTGCGGTCAAGCTCACCCCAAACCATCTCGTCTGGTGACTGTGGAGGCCAGGTCATCTGGTGTAGCACCCCATCACTCTCCATCTTGGTCAAATAGCCCTTACACAGCCTGAAGGTATGTTTGAGGTCATTGTCCTGTTGAAAAATAAATGATTGTCCAGCTAAACGCAAACCAGATGGAATAGCATGCGGCTGCAAGATTCTGTGGTAGCCATGCTGGTTCAGTATGCCTTCAATTTTGAATAAATCCCCAACAGTGTCACCAGCAAAGCACCCCCACACCATCACACCTCCTCCTCCATGCTTCACGGTGGGAACCAGGCATGTAGAGTCCATCCGTTCACCTTTTCTGCGTCCCACAAAGACACGGTGGTTGGAACCAAAGATCTCAAATTTGGACTCCTCAAACCAGATTTCCACTGGTCTAATGTCCATTCCTTGTGTTCTTTATCCCAAACAAGTCTCTTCTTCTTGTTGCCTGTCCTTAGCAGTGGTTTCCTAGCAGCTGTTTTACCATGAAGGCCTGCTGCACAAAGTCTCCTCTTAACAGTTGTTGTAGAGATGTGTCTGCTGCTAGAACTCTGTGTGGCATTGACCTGGTCTCTAATCTGAGCTGCTGTTAACCTGCGATTTCTGAGGCTGGTGACTCAGATAAACTTATCCTCAGAAGCAGAGGTGACTCTTGGTCTTCCTTTCCTGGGGTGGTCCTCATGTGAGCCAGTTTCTTTGTAGCGCTTGGTGTTTTTTGCAACTGTACTTGGGGACACTTTCAAAGTTTTCCCAATTTTTCGCACTGACTGACCTTCATTTCTTAAAGTAATGATGGCCACTCGTTTTTCTTTACTTAGCTGCTTTTTTCTTGCCATAATACAAATTCTAACAGTCTATTCAGTAGGACTATCAGCTGTGTATCGACCTGACTTCTGCACAACACAACTGATGGTCCCAACCCCATTTATAAGACAAGAAATCCCACTTATTAAACCTGACAGGGCACACCTGTGAAGTGAAAACCATTTCCGGTGACTACCTCTTGAAGCTCATCAAGAGAATGCCAAGAGTGTGCAAAGCAGTCATCAAAGCAAAAGGTGGCTACTTTGAAGAACCTAGAATATTAGACATATTTTCAGTTGTTTCACACTTTTTTGTTAAGTATATAATTCCACATGTGTTAATTCATAGTTTTGATGCCTTCAGTGTGAATGTACAATTTTCATAGTCATGAAAATATAGAAAAATCTTTAAATGAGAAGGTGTGTCCAAACTTTTGGTCTGTACTGTACATTTAGGGCCTGATTTATTATTGCATTTGTGCCTGTTTTTTGTCACGTTTTTGGTGTTTTCCCCTTTTTTGTGCCATGTTCATCTTTCCATTTGTGTGTTTGTTGAATTCTATTTTACGCGTTCGCTGTTTTTTATGTAGAGCAGCTGTACACCCCAGAGAATCCTGTTCGCCACGACCCCTTCCTTGATGACCATAGTTGCTGTATAAATAAGGCCCATATCTCTGGAACCGTATAAAGGATTTAACAAATAAATAAATACTTGGGAGCAACAGGAATAAAATTAGAGCAAAAACTGGTCACTTTTGACTTGGTTCCTGGTCCTCTTTAAACAAAACAACAAAAAAAAAACTACATTTATAAGGAATCAACTATAGCCTAAATAATTGTAACAGGTAATTTAGTGTGAAAAGCAAACAATAAAAAAAAGTTAAAAAATGCAGTTAATCTTTATCTGTGCCACCAAAGCATTCTATAAATTAAACAGTATCCCCAAAGTGTAGAAATAAAAGTTTTCCTGCATAAAAATAAAGCAAGACTTCAATGAAAAAAAATAATAAAAAGTTACTGAAATGCAAAAATATAAGTAAAATAGTGCATCCTAACCAACCAAGCTTGGCCATTTAGGGGTTAACAATTGTTCTGAGTTTTTCTATTGGGACATTTGCACTTAATCGTCGTCCGTAATCCATTTGTTTGCATTCAAATCACGGTGTCAGGAAATAGATGGAGGACCCAAACAGTACAGAAATGATGCAACTTCTCAGCGTGTGATTCTGATAAGAGGCTTGTTAAACCTCCCCGTACTTCATAGTGGATGAGTGCAAAAATGCATTATTACTTCATTCAGTAGTGTACAGTACATTGTGAGGAAATATACCTGCGACACCCAGGATTTCTCCAGCTACACCTGCTGAGATATAATGCGGCTATGAAGATAACACTGTGAATAATTTATGACGGCAGCTCCAGGTTCTGGCGCTGCAGACACCATGTTGTGTTGTTTTTGGCTACCTTAGCTGGGTGGCATAAACATACAAATGAGTTCAGGATTTCTCATACTTTGGACTGCATATTTAATAATTCATTCACGTCACAGACATTTGCTTTCTTTTTTTTTTCCTTCTCTTCCTTTTCTCTCTTTAGATAATATTTTCCAGGTCATTTGAATATTGTAGAAGGTCTACCGTTTTTCGCTTTCCTTCCATCTCCCCTTTTTCCAGCGGTTGACATGCAGATATTACTGCTTATAATGGTAACCTAGTTCCTGTCATTGCCTGGATGAGAGTCATCATTTTGAAAAGATCATGTCCTGCCTCCAAAGTTCAATCAGAGCGCAGATTTCCTGTTCCCTGCTTCTGCTGTGGAAAGTGATTCCTGTGGAGCACCTTAGAAGCTTAGTGCCCGTAGCTATCTTTAGCATTTTATACTGACAGTCACTCGTTCCTTCTATAAACTCGACATCCTGTGTACTTTTTAATTTCATCTCTAAACATTGCTGGATACATAGATCAACCTGTTTGCAGAACTCTCAGGGGGTGTAATATCTATGCAAATATTATAATAGTGTGAGTATTTCTTGAATGAAACGATGCCACTTTAAAAGCAATAAACCCTGATCTAATGTTTCCTCATTTAGAGGGCTTACATCTGCTTTCCATTTCATTTTACAGCTTTTCATATTAACCCTGGTGCCCCCTATCTGGTAGAACTTAGAAAGTGAAATGAATGTATTTTGTTGCTTCCTTTATGGGTAACCAGTGAATGTCTAACGCTTGACTCTAAACCGATGAAGCAGTCTACTTTTTTATATTTTAAAATTGCATATATATATATATATATATATATAGTGTTAGAAATAGCAGTATTAATGCTGTCTGCAAGCATAAAGTGTTTTGATGGGTCAAACATCTCCGAGCAAAGGTAGGTCTTCTACACAGCCTTGACTTGTGTGCAACATTTCACAATACAGAAAAGGACAGATTCAGAAGATAAGTGCATGTGGGTGCTACTAATGGCTGGTCAGCTAGGCATCCTCTGGATATCCCTGTGCTAAGTATATTGGTGGTCAAATACATTCGGCAATGTCCCCCCTGATATTGTAGTAATGATTGCTATATCTGACAACGTATATAATGTCACTTATATGCCTTATGACTCTCTTATGAACATACACTTGGTAGATGTTTGGTTCAGTAACCTCAAGAGACTGTTTCAGGAAAAGCAAATGTAGGTAATTGTTCCAAATGTAATTAGATGCTCCAGATGAGGACCCAGCAGGTCCTCTTCTGGTTTGTGTCCAACACAGGATAGTGTTTCTTGTGTCGGCCCATGACCAAAGCAGTGGGTGAAGAGGCTGGCTGATATATCAGTAGCTAACCCTCGTTTCTCTTACAGCCAAAGTATAGACAAGAAGGGGCCTGGTTTAGCTTTAAAATGAGAATTCAGGAATTTGGGACTAGAGTTTGTAGCTTGGGGCATATTTCAGACCTTAAAATAGGGATGTCAAACTCAAACACACAGAGGGCCAAAATGAAAAACTTGGACAAAGTCGCGGGCCACCCAGTATACAGTGTAATGGGCCAGACATAGTTCTCCATACAGAATAATGGGTCCCACATAGTCCTCCATACAGTATAATGGGCCCCACATAGTACTCCAAACAGTATAATGGCCCCACATAGTCCTCCATACAGAATAATGAGCCCCACATAGTCCCCCATACAGTATTATGGGCACCACATAGTCCTCCATACATTATGATGGCCCCACATAGTCCTCCATACAGTATAATGGGCCCCACATAATCCTCCATACAGTATAATGGGCCCCACAAAGTCCTCCATGCAGAATAATGGCCCCACATTGGGGTGGCTGTTCTGGTGTCGCGGGCCACATATAATCACCCTGCGGGCCAGATTTGGCCCACTGGCCAGAGTTTGACACGTATGCCTTAAAAGGTTTGAGTTCTCTCATTTAGCAGGAGCAGACCACATACCCCCTTTCTGACTTCTTGATTGTTGGATGAGGAGACGGATGCTCCTGAATGATTGACAGTTCGGACAGCAGAATTTTACTACACTTAGTCTGAACTGTGCTCTCCCGATGCACCTATATGAGGCAGCCTTACCACGGCAGCATTGAAAGCAAATTAGGGCATAAGCTGGTCTGGTTAAGTAGCTAATAACCAGTCTCAGTGCAGTGCTTACAAGCTCACTATAAAAGAATTTGTAAGCGCTATACATGTTTGGATGGTTCTCTAGGCATTATTTAAAAAAAAAAAAAAAAAAATACAGCTGTGAGTATCGGGGATGTGGAGGGATTTTAATAAGTAAATTGGAAAGTTGTTTTTATAGAAATCAACAGTGGTACAGTATTAACCAAATCCTCCTTCCTCTCTCTAAAAAGGTTTCACTCTCTTAGATCTTGCAAACTGTACAGTGTATTACCTGCTTCCAATGATAAATAAGAGTCTTCTCACAGGGTGCCCTTAAAGCCGAGACAATGTAAAATGATGAAGGCTGCAGCAGGTGAGTATCAGACAGGGGGCAGGGGAATTCCATTTAAAGCACCACTCCAACAGTGCAATAAAAAAAATAACACTGGAGTGGTGCTTTAATTGAAAGAAAACCATGCTGAACAATCACCCCTATGAACACAACATATTCTAGAGCAGGGGTCTCAAACTCAGATGGGCATATGGGCCGCACACGGAAAAAAAATTAATTTGAGGGGCCGCATTCTTTGCATGATAAAGTGACATTTTTAGTGATACCTTTTTTTTTCTATACACCTTTTGAACTGGTCCTCATCTTGTAGTAATGGCCCCATCCTAGTCCTCATCTTGTAGCAATGGCCCTATCCTGGTCCCCATCTTGTAGTAATGGCCCCATCCTAGTCCTCAATTTGTAGTAATGGCCCCATCCTGTTCCTCATCTTGTAGCAATGGCCCCATTCTGGTCCCCATCTTGTAGTAATGGCCCCATCCTGGTCCCCATCTTGTAGTAATGGCCCCATCCTGGTCCCCATCTTTTAGTAATGGCCCCATCTTGTAGCAATGGCCCCATCCTGGTCCCCATCTTGTAGTAATGGCCCCATCCTGGTCCCCATCTTGTAGTAATGTGCCCCATCCCTGTTCCCACATTGCACACGTGTCCCCATCCAGGTTCCCACGTTGCACACGTGTCCCCATCCAGGTTCCCACGTTGCACACGTGTGCCCACATTGAGCATGTGTCCCCATCCAGGTGTCCACATTGCGCACTTGTCCCCATATTGTAGATATGTCCACTGTGCCGTTTGTACACATAACAGAGATAAAAAAAGATTCTTCTCACCTGTCCTCCGTTCCCTCTGTGTCCTTTCTGCACATGTGGGCCGCAGGCACCATAGACCCCTTGATGAGCGCGGCCCGGTCCAGAAGCCGCTGACAGCTGCGCTGTAGTTCAGTGTATTGCCGCGTAGAGACCGGATCTCTGCACACAGCAATACCAGTGCCAGCCGCCGGCCAATCAGACTCCCAGCAGCTGACATCTGCGCATGTCAGTTGACGTCATACGTCGCTGCGCAGGACGCTGATGTCAGCTGCTGGCCTCTGATAGTCCGGCGGCTGACATTGGTATTGCTGTGCAGAGAGCCGATCTCTATGCGGCAATACACTGAACTACAGCGCCGGGGCGCGATCGGGGTCTATGGAGCCTGCGGGCTGCATGCGGCCCACGGGCCACGTGTTTGTGGCCCCTGTTCTAGAGTATGGGTATATGAGCAGATTGATGAATAGTTTTATAAGGAAAACATCCAGTAAAACTTTCTAGTTTTTTATGCATCTAAATCTCTGCTCTATCTAAACTTAGGAGTCCAGTGGGTGGTCCGACTTACCTGTCTGGCTGTGCTTACACAGTACATAGATAGTTGTCAGTCATTGAATAGGACTGCCAACTGGACATTCAAGCCGTGAATGATCAGGGATTTAATTTAATAAATTAAAAGTTGTATTTCCACAGAACTATACATCAGTCTGTTCAGTTCCTCATGCTGTACACCATGCTGCCCCCAGATCAGACCACAACAGATTTGCTTTAATGGATATGAAACTAGTTTGTGAAGACACAGGCAACTGGAGATTCTTCAGTCTTCAGGCCCTGAGTTATATTTCTGGTTGCTTGTCATGTAAGGCTATGTGCACAAGGAGTTTTTTGAGGCATTGGACAGCTATGAGTTTTCCGGTGGAAACCGCATTCCATCAGGAGCAGCTCCGGAGAAGTGACATGCTCTTTCTCTTCTCCCACCATTTTTCAGTGGAAAAAACGCTCGATACACTGAACACATGAACAGCAAAGTAGTTTTACAACAGAAATGAATAGGAAGAGTTTTTAAGCTATTTTTCAAACGTTTTTTAAAGTTGTTCCTCTCTGAAAAGCACCTCAAAAACTCCATGTGCGCATACCTCAAGGGCTGATTTCTAAGCATAAAGGGATAGTCCGAAGTGTGCACACAGAAAGGAAATGAACATATACTATCACTGTCTCACTAAAGGAAACTGTACAGATTGGCCTGTTGTTCTAATTAAGGAAAAGTATTGCAATAACAAAAGCAGAAGTCTCCAGATCTGTCTGAACAAAACAGGAAGAGCGCTGCTGAGAATGGCTGCATGCTCGGACCCCATGTGTCCTAGTGGTGTCCATTACTATATCACATATGTATTTTCATGAAGCAAGCTTAGTTTAATTATTGATTATGTGGCCTGTGTAGTAATTGGACAAACTACCCACTGCCACAGACTTCCTGTAGATGTAGGAAATGGAAATACAATTATTTTCGGGGTGCTACGGAGCTTCTCTTGAGTAATTAAATAACAAGCACTTGCAAGAAATATAAGATGTGTTTTGACTGCAAAAGTCAGTGATGCAGTTCTTTCTATATAGTACAGTAGTAAGGAACAAAAGAAACAATAGTATGGTGTTCTTTATAAAGATCAAAATGTCTCTTAAGATTTATCAAGAGGAAGATTAGTATTATGAGGATGGAGAAGAAGTGTTAGTTCCTGTTTGGCTATAAAGAAATCCATCTTCTGACGCCTGCAGAGATCTAATTGATTGGGTTCGGGTCTAAGGCTAAATTCACACATACGAGAGAATAGGACCACTTTTTTTTTCTCAGGCGTTAACCTAGTTGCATCAATTGTTTTTCATCTTTTTTTCACTAAACCAGGTAAATTGTCTGAACTTTATATACTTTCTGTTTCAATCATTTTTATTAAGGGTTTTTTAACATTCTGGGGAGAGGAGAAACAACCATCCAAATCCTCAAATAAACAACAATATATCGAATTCACATATATAATGTTACAAACAATGAGACTTATTATTTTAAACAAAAACATAATAATAATTTACTTCAAAGTTAAGCTAAGCTATAATTATGAAAGAGAAAACAGGAAGATAATATTAGGATGAGGATAGTAAAGGACACAGAGAAGATAGGAAGGATATGGGAAGGGAGAAAACAAAACTTGGAGTAAAAGGATGGGGAGAGGGAACTTTATATACTTTCACTCTTAACAATGTATTAGTTAAATCCTGATCAAACTGGGATGAAACTCTGAAGTACAAAAGATGTCTTCCTACTTTCATCCAATGGCCGAGTCTGATCCGCAAATGGATGAGAATAGGACATGCTCTGAGTCTCATGGACTGGAGACGTGGACCCATTTTTAATATTGATGTGTGTGTGGATCGATGAAACCCTGTGGGTCAGTGCCCCGTCTGGGGCAAAAACAATATTTTATCTCATATTCATATTAGAACTGAGAAATATATAAGAAATCTTCCCTGTGTGTTTCAGGAGCTCAGCCATATCCTCCTTCTCCCCACTGTCTAGGGCAGAGGTCTCAAACACGCGGCCCGCTGGCCGCATGCGGCCCCTGAGGCTGCTTTATGCGGCCCACAGGCACAGACCCCTTGATGATCCCGACCTGGACCAGCCGCCGGCCAATCATTGCCGCTCACTGCGCTGAGACCGGCTCTCTGCACAGCATTTCCAATGCCAGCCGCCGGCCAATCAGAAGCCAACAGCTGATATCTGCGTCCCAGCGCAGCGGCGTATGATGTCACTGCCATGCGCAGATAAGTATCAGCTGCTGGCCTCTGATAGGCCGGCAGCTGACATTGGAAATGCTGTGCTGGGAGACAGTCTCTGCGCGGCAATGCAGTGCTGCTGTCGGCGGCTCATCCTGGACCAGGTCGGGATCGTCAAGGGGTCTGTGCCTGCGGGCCGCATGTACACAAAGGACGCTGAGGGAACGGCTTCCTTTGGCGAGGTGAGAAGAATCTTTGTTTTTTCTTTTTTATGTGTGTGAAGAACAGCACAGAGGACAATTCTACCAGATGGGGACCTGGATGGGGCATTACTACCGGAAGAGGGACATTACTCCAAGACGAGGACCAGGATGGGGCATATTACTGCAAGATGGGGAGCACCAGGATAGGAAACATTACTACAAGATGGGGACCACCAGGATGGGGCACATTACTAAAAGATGGGGACCACCAGGATGGGGCACATTACTAAAAGATGGGGACCACCAGGATGGGGCACATTACTAAAAGATGGGGACCACCAGGATGGGGCACATTACTAAAAGATGGGGACCACCAGGATGGGGCACATTACGACAAGAAAGGAACCTCTAGGATGGGGCACATTACGACAAGATGGGGACCACCAGGATGGGGCACATTACTACAAGATGGGGACCACCAGGATGGGGCATATTACTACAAGATGGGGACCAGGATGGGGCACATTACTACAAGATGGGGACCACCAGGATGGGGCATATTACTATAAGATGGGGACCACCAGGATGAGGCATATTACTACAAGATGGGGACCACCAGGATGGGGCATATTACTACAAGATGGGGACCAGGATGGGGCATATTACTACAAGATGGGGACCAGGGTGGGGCACATTACTACAAGATGGGGACCACCAGGATGGGGCATATTACTACAAGATGGGGACCACCAGGATGGGGCATATTACTACAAGATGGGGACCAGGATGGGGCATATTACTACAAGATGGGGACCAGGGTGGGGCACATTACTACAAGATGGGGACCACCAGGATGGGGCATATTACTATAAGATGGGGACCACCAGGATGGGGCACATTACTACAAGATGGGGACCACCAGGATGGGGCACATTACTACAAGGTGGGGACCAGAATGGGGCACATTACTACAAGATGGGGACCACCAGGATGGGGCATTTTATTGCAAGATGGGGACCACCAGGATAGTGGCAAATTACTCCCAAGACGAGGACCGGGATGGGGCACATTACTGCAAGATGGGGACCACCAGGATGGGGCACATTACTGCAAGATGGGGACCACCAGGATGGGGCACATTACTGCAAGATGGGGACCACCAGGATGGGGCATTTTATTGCAAGATGGGGACCACCAGGATAGGGGCACATTACTCCTAGACGAGGACCAGGATGGGGCACATTACTGCAAGATGGGGACCACCAGGATGGGGCACATTACTGCAAGATGGAGACCACCAGGATGGGGCACATTACTGCAAGATGGGGACCACCAGGATGCGGCACATTACTGCAAGATAGGAACCACCAGGATGGGGCACGTTACTGAAAGATAGGGACCACCAGGATAGGGCACTTTAATACGAGGTGGGGACCAGAATGGGGCACATTACTACAAGATGGGGACCACCAGGATGGGGCACATTACTGCAAGATGGGGACCACCAGGATGGGGCATTTTACTGCAAGATTGGAACCACCAGGATAGGGGCACATTACTGCAAGATGGAGATCACCAGGATGGGGCACATTACTGCAAGATGGGGACCACCAGGATGGGGCACATTACTACAAGGCGGGGACCAGAATGGGGTACATTACTACAAGATGGGGACCACCAGGATGGGGCACATTACAGTTGTGACGCCTCTTCTCGGAAGCCCTTTTCTTTACCCTGGGAGATGGGGGACTCGGAGTCGGGTCCTGTGATGGAGAGGTGGGGTGCAGCCGTGGCCCGGACCCGACCCGTGCTCAGGGCCGTCACATTAAAAGGATGATGTGGGCTTATCCGGGTTGAGTGGCTGATTCCGACTACGCCACCTGTGGTGACTGGTGAGGGGCCACCAGCGCCGCTGCAGTCCGCTGAGGCATAGTGGTATGGTTGCCAAAGTTATTACTACTCCCCACAGGCGGAGCAAGGCCTCAGAGCAGAGAGGCAGGATGACGGGGATAGTAGTCTAGGAGGTCTGGTGCTGCGTAGCGCGGTGTAGTGCAGAATAAAGAGTCCGGAGGCCATAGGGGTGAACTTCCAAGGCTTTACTCACGATAGAGATGGCAGTAGGAAGGCGACTCCCTGCTCCTCGCAGAGTTCTGTGGTCACCAGAGACGGAGGGGGTCCGACAACCTCCGAGTAAGTCCAGTGTTACATCAGGACCCCGCAACAGAGTGTTCCTAAACTACAGACCGAGTCCTTTCCTGTCTGTGTGTGTAAATAGGCCGGGTCTCCCTCTGAACTCCTCTCAGAAAAAGGGCACGGTTGGCAGCACCATTCCTTCCGATACCCGATGGGATCCTCAGGGCCTACCCGGGCTTCCCTGACCAGGACGTGGAGTAGCAAGATCAGGTGTCGGGGGCCGGTACCCCTTTTTGCAGCCGGAACCCCTCTGACTAGATCAGCATAGAGATGACAGGTGGCGTTCACCGCTCCGTCTGCATCCTCCCTGGGATCCATTTGCTATGGAGCTACACTCTTAAGCTCCGGGCCTTCTTGATTATGGTCCTTGACCGGGTTGAGACCTTCATTATCTGCAACCTGCCCCTCGACCCCAAGGCTAAGGTACGAGGGCCATGACCCCATCCACTGCAGGTCCACACAGGATCCACTCTCAGGGAGGGTGATCACATTACAAGAACAGTCAAAGAACAAGAACCGACAGACTGACTGACTAACTAACTATGAGCCAAAATGGCTGTGTATTAAATATGAAATATTAAGTGTAACTTTTATGTGAGTCCTCCACCATCACCCACTAAATGGTTCCCCCTATCTCTTGGTTCCCCAGTCTCCCTGCAACAAGGAGGGCAGCACCTAGTGCGTTCTAGCCCCCTCTGGTGGGAGAAGTGTGGTGTTGGATGTGAAGGAAGGGTCCTGACCATCACATTGTTCTTACCTCAGAGGAGGAACACTACACTCCATTAAAGAAGTGCAGCATCCCTGTGGCGGTCGAACCCTCAGGGGCGCCACACTGCAAGATGGGGACCACTAGGATGGGGCACATTACTACAAGGTGGGGATCAAGATGGGGCACATTACTGCAAGATGGGGACCACCAGAATGGGGCATTTTACTGCAAGATTGGGACCACCAGGATAGGGGCACATTACTGCAAGATGGGAACCACCAAGATGGGGCATATTACTACAAGATGGGGACCAGGATGGGGCACATTACTACAAGATTGGGACCACCAGGAGGATGGGGCACATTACTGCAAGATGGGGACCACTAGGATGGGGCACATTACTCCAAGACGAGGACCAGGATGGGGCACATTACTTCAATATGGGGACCACCAGGATGGGGCATATTACTACAATATGGGGACCACCAGTATGGGGCACATTACTACAAGATGGGACCACCAGGATGGGGCAGACTACTCCAAGGCAAGGACCAGGATGGGGCACATTACTGCAAGATGGGAACCACCAGGATGGGACATATTACTACAGGATGGGGACCAGGATGGGGCACGTTACTACAAGATTGGACCAACGGGATGGGGCACATTACTGCAAGATTAGGACCACCAGGATGGGTCACATTACTACAAGATTGGGACCACCAGGATGAAGCATATTACTACAAGATAGGGACCACCAGGATGAAGCATATCACTACAAGATGGGGACCACCAGGATGGGGCATATTACTACAAGAAGGGGACACCAGGATGGGGCACATTACTACAAGATGGGGACCACCAGAATGGGGCATATTACTACAAGATGGGGACCACCAGGATGGGGCACATTAATACAAGATGGGGACCACCAGGATGGGGCACATTACTACAAGATGGGGACCACCATGATGGGGCACATTACTACAAGATTGGGACCACCAGGATGGGGCACATTACTACAAGATGGGAACCACCAAGATGGGGCACATTACTCCAAGACGAGGACCAGGATGGGGCACATTACTGCAAGATGGGAACCACCAGGATGGGACATATTACTACAAGATGGGGACCAGGATGGGGCACATTACTACAAGATTGGACCAATTGGATGGGGCACATTACTACAAGATTGGGACCACCAGGATGAAGCATATTACTACAAAATGGGGACCACCAGGATGGGGCGTATTACTACAAGATGGGGACCACCAGGATGGGGCACATTATTACAAGATTGGGACCACCAGTATGGGGCACATTACTACAAGATTAGGACTACCAGGATGGGGCACATTACTACAAGATAGGGACCACCAGGATGGGGGATATTACTACAAGATTGGGACCACCAGGTTGGGCCTATAACTAGATGTTTGCCAAAATTACTATATGGTGCTAATTGTAAAACAAAATTACTGTATGTGGCCAATTGGAGGAAACAAAATTGTAAAAATTAAAGAAAAAAAAAAAAGGTTGAAAAAATATTTTGCCACTAAAAATGCTGTTTTATATATAAACTATAGTAAACACAAAAAAGTGCACGTTTATTATCGCCACATCCGTAATGACCCAAGCTATAAAAAAATAAAATAAACACAGTAAAAATGTTCAGATTGTGTATACAAAAAAAATGGTATCACTAAAAATGTCACTTTGACCTGCAAAGAATGCGGCCCCCCAAATTCAAATTTTTTCCATATGCGCCCATATACCCAGCCGAGTTTGAGACCCCTCGTCTAGGGTGTGGGAATGAGACAACTGGCTGTAGCAGAAAATGCCCTGCTGTTGTCAAGCAAAAATGTCAACCCATCTTATCGGCCTCACTTGTGTCATCTCAATACTAACATGCTGTTTAGTTAGTGTGGGCTAATAAAATTATACAGTACAGACCAAAAGTTTGGACACACCTTCTCATTTAAAGATTTTTCTGTATTTTCATGACTATGAAAATTGTACATTCACACTGAAGGCATCAAAACTATGAATTAACACATGTGGAATTATATACTTAACAAAAAAGTGTGAAACAGCTGAAAATATGTCTTATATTCTAGGTTCTTCAAAGTAGCCACCTTTTGCTTTGATGACTGCTTTACACACTCTTGGCATTCTCTTGATGAGCTTCAAGAGGTAGTCACCGGAAATGGTTTTCACTTTACAGGCGTGCCCTGTCAGGTTTAATAAGTGGGATTTCTTGCCTTATAAATGGTGTTGGGACCATCAGTTGTGTTGTGCAGAAATCAGGTAGATACACAGCTGATAGTCCTACTGAATAGACTGTTAGAATTTGTATTATGGCAAGAAAAAAGCAGCTAAGTAAAGAAAAACGAGTGGCCATCATTACTTTAAGAAATGAAGGTCAGTCAGTGTGAAAAATTGGGCAAACTTTGAAAGTGTCCCCAAGTGCAGTTGCAAAAACCATCAAGCGCTACAAAGAAACTGGCTCACATGAGGACCGCCCCAGGAAAGGAAGACCAAGAGTCACCTCTGCTTCTGAGGATAAGTTTATCCGAGTTACCAGCCTCAGAAATCGCAGGTTAACAGCAGCTCAGATTAGAGACCAGGTCAATGCCACACAGAGTTCTAGAAGCAGACACATTTCTACAACAACTGTTAAGAGGAGACTTTGTGCAGCAGGCCTTCATGGTAAAATAGCTGATAGGAAACCACTGCTAAGGACAGGCAACAAGCAGAAGAGACTTGTTTGGGCTAAAGAACACAAGGAATGGACATTAGACGAGTGGAAATCTGTGCTTTGGTCTGATGAGTCCAAATTTGAGATATTTGGTTCCAACCACCGTGTCTTTGTGTGACGCAGAAAAGGTGAACGGATGGACTCTACATGCCTGGTTCCCACCGTGAAGCATGGAGGAGGAGGTGTGATGGTGTGGGGGTGCTTTGCTGGTGACACTGTTGGGGATTTGTTCAAAATTGAAGGCATACTGAACCAGCATGGCTACCACCGCATCTTGCAGCGGCATGCTATTCCATCTGGTTTGCATTTAGTTGGACCATCATTTATTTTTCAACAGGGCAATGACCCCAAACACACCTCCAGGCTGTGTAAGGGCTATTTGACCAAGAAGGAGAGTGATGGGGTGCTACGCCAGATGACCTGGCCTCCACAGTCACCAGACCTGAACCCAATCGAGATGGTATGGGGTGAGCTGGACAGCAGAGTGAAGGCAAAAGGGCCAACAAGTGCTAAGCATCTCTGGGAACTCCTTCAAGATTGTTGGAAGACCATTTCCGGTGACTACCTCTTGAAGCTCATCAAGAGAATGCGAAGAGTGTGCAAAGCAGTCATCAAAGCAAAAGGTGGCTACTTTGAAGAACCTAGAATGTAAGACAGATTTTCAGTTGTTTCACACTTTTTTGTTAAGTATATAATTCCACATGTGTTAATTCATAGTTTTGATGCCTTCAGTGTGAATGTACTATTTTCGTAGTTATGAAAATACAGAAAAATCTTTAAATACGAAGGTGTGTCCAAACTTTTGGTCTGTACTGTATATACATATATATTTAATGTGGCTTACACCTTTTTTATTATTGGAGCTATTTATGGTGATGCGTAGAGACCTTGTTAAATGGATTTAATGTTCTAAAAAACAGTAGTTCTCCAAGTGTTGGTTATCACTTAGGTATGTCAAGATTTGCTGATCAATAGAAATCCAGGTGCTGGGAACCTCATTGATTGCTAGGATGGAAGAATCACTGGACAGCCATGACACGGGGCAGGTGCTGCAACCCCCCTATTCACTTGAGTGCTGTTCCCAGTGTCCTTACAATATGGTGTCATTTCCTGTAGTTTTAATACCTGTTTAAGCAAGTATTTATGGTTTTTTTTACATCTGACATTCATTCTCTACAAAACCTTAACTAGACAGTGGTGTGTGAGCAGATGATCGTATACAGTAGGAAACGGTACAGGTCTGCTGAGAATTTTTTTCCTTCATGTCAACTGATCAACTTCTCTTCGAAAAGAGAGCAATCCACTCATTTTAGGAAAGGGCTAGAGTACCACAACATCTATAGGCCGGCCAGGGCCACACTTGTCTCATCTCTTGTCACTCCTGTGAGATTAGGTTCTGATTTACAGCTGCCATTTCTCTTTTATCGGTCCAATGTATTTATATGCTGAAATAGCTTGATAGGGCTGTTAATACCACAGTAGCTTATAAACCATATGTTGTTCAAACCTTCTAATTATTTTATTAGTAAGTTATTATTGTCTGCTTATAATATGAACATATTACAATGCTGAGGCTATTATCAAGCTGCCACTTTGAAGAAAGGTGAGACTGCCTGTAGTTGTACAGGTCTAATGTGTGGTTTTCTCTTGAAGCCGTTTATCCTTCAGTTCTTTGTGGTGTTAACCAAGGCATTTAAAACAACAGGAGTGATTTCCAAGTAAAGAATAAAAAAGTCGCAGCTGGCTGGCTTCCTATCAGTAATATTCAAGCTGCTTGTAACATTGGCAGTGTGCATACAAGCATTAACTTGAGCAATACAATGACATTGTTGAGTCGTTTTGCATGTCACCTTTGTACTCGAACGCTTTTTCTAACTATGGGACCACGGGTTATTTAAATTAAGACCATGCAGGGAAGCAGCGAACATGTATACTTCAGAAACTCCCACTTCTTTCTAGTTGCTTGCTGTGATAATTACACATGGGTTTTTTAGTTCATTTTTGCAATATTGAAAACGATTTAACTCTTTTCATATTGCGGTGGTCATAGCAGAACAAATCTGAGAATTCGTAGGACACTACTTTGCTTTATTAACTATAAAGGTTTCCCATAGTGAAGAATTGCTCATTACTCGACATGAGTGAATCTGCCAAAATTTTGATTCATCAGATTCACTCACATTTGGTTGGGAAATTTAGTTTTTATTCAATATATTAGATACAAATCGAATGCGTTGTGATTGCCAATAAAATCTCTCCAGACCCCAGAGCATAATAAATGGATGGTTAAAATAAAAAATATATTTTTCTCATCTCGCTACATAGCTCCCTCACCGCCACAGCTCCACACCGAGTCCTCCATACAGCTGATTTTTTTCTCCTCAGCCTTCCCTCTTTGGCGCTGACCAGGCCTCATCTGACATCATGCATCACCCCTGCATTATATGGCGCAAGGGTCGACTGGCGTCATCACATCACATGTGGTCTAGTCAGTGCCAGAGGAATGATGGGAGAGGGAGCGTCAGCTCACGCTGCCTCCTCCATCATTGCTTTCAACTGTATCGGCATGACATCTAGGATGCAGGTATAGTTGAAAGTGCGACCACCCGGCGTCGTGGGCCAAATATACTTGGGAGACCCACATGGCAGTGAGGGCCAAATATTCTCACCCTGCAGGCCAGATTAGGCCCACGGGCTAGAGTTTGACATATATGGATTCAATTTATTCACCTCTGCTCATTATGCCCCTGGTGAGGTCACCTGCAATATATATGTATAGACCACACAAAAATGGGTGAAATCCAGTAGACTAGAAGGGTTTTAATCTGAGAGCGCCATAACATTATGACAAATCAAAAACAGATTTTTAAATGCAAAAATGCAATTGCTCTTTATAAGAAAAAAAAGTTTTGTTGCAGTGGAACAAAAGCTGTGATTGTGAACCACAAGTAGTATATCATCTCTTTTTGGGTACTGTATCTTGACTTTGGCCCCCTCATATATTCTATTGCACTCCAAACACATAGGAGGTTAAATGGGTTGTCTCATGACAATAATAGCAATCTATATGCCACTGGCGGACACAGACAGAGAAGGGCCCCTGTGCAAGGATAATATATGGGCCCTTTGCAGTCCAAGAGCTCCTAAAAATGCAAAATTGCACCTGCTTTGGAGGTATAAATGAGCCCCCTTATCTCTTGGGCCCCTGTGCAGCCACACAGGTTGCACCAATGATATGTCCGCCCCTGCTATATGCCCTGTTAGGTGATATGAACTTGAGATCCTCTCTATGAGCTAGAATAGAGAGCTTTGGGCAGATTCGGGCAGTCTATGGAGGGCCATTCATCTGAATGGTCGCCGTGCAATATTACATTTCCCCTGCAACGGCTGCTATTTGATGTAAGAGATATGTATGTCCAGAAAAAAGGCGCGCCAAGGGAGGTGAAACCAACATTTATTGGCAGGGAGGGACAGGATTGCAGTAGGGCTATGATATTAAAAAGAGTTTACTCAATGAAGCAACTTCTGCACAAGCAAAATGAGAAGCAGTGGGACCCACTTTTATAATAAGTGCACAAATTGAGTCATGTGTTCGGCTTTTACTGACCAAAACAAGAATTAAGGCTTCATAGGACGCACTGATACTGAGTGAGAGGCTCCGACGTCATTGATGCCGCAGCTGAATGGCTCTCCCACAGCCTCAGGAATTTTCTTGGAGTTATGTGGGTGGCAGGGAGACAATCCAAATAATGAACAAATTAAACAAAATTCTGAATCTTTAATTGACCTTTATGTTACTACAGTCATGGCCAAAAGTTTTGAGAATGACACCAAAATTATATTTTCACATGATCTGCTGGCCTCTGGTTTTTATTAGTGTTTGTCTGATGTTTATATCACATACAGATATATAATTGTAATCATATTATGAGTACCAATAGGTTATATTGACAGAATGAGTTAATGCAGCAAGTCAATATTTGCAGTGTTGCCCCTTCTTCTTCAAGACCTCTGTAATTCTCCCTGGCATGCTCTCAATCAACTTTTGGACCAAATCCTGACTGATAGCAGTCCATTCTTGCATAATCAATGCTTGCATTTTGCCAGAATTTGTTGGTTTTTGTTTGTCCACCCGTCTCTTGATGATTGACCACAAGTTCTCAATGGGATTAAGATCTGGGGAGTTTCCAGGACATGGACCCAAAATCTCTATGTTTTGTTCCATGAGCCATTTAGTTATCACCTTTGCTTTATGGCAAGGTGCTCCATCATGCTGGAAAAGGCATTGTCGGGCGCCAAACTGCTCTTGGACGGTTGGGAGAAGTTGCTCTTGGAGGACATTCTGGTACCATTCTTTATTCATGGCTGTGTTTTTAGGCAAGACTGTGAGTGAGCCTATTCCCTTGGCTGAGAAGCAACCCCACACATGAATGGTTTCAGGATGCTTTACAGTTGGCATGAGACAAGACTGGTGGTAGCGCTCACCTCTTCTTCTCCGAATAAGCTGTTTTCCAGATGTCCCAAACAATCGAAAAGGGGATTCATCAGAGAAAATGACTTTGCCCCAGTCCTCAGCAGTCCACTCCCTGTACCTTTTGCAGAATATCAGTCGGTCCCTGATGTTTTTTCGGGAGAGAAGTGGCTTCTTTGCTGCCCTCCTTGAAACCAGCCCTTGTTCAAAGAGTCTCCGCCTCACAGTGCGTGCAGAAGCACTCACACCAGCCTGCTGCCATTCCTGAGCAAGCTCGGCACTGCTGGTAGTCCGATCCCGCAGCTGAAACAGTTTTAAGATACGGTCCTGGCGCTTGCTGGTCTTTCTTGGGCGCCCTGGAGCCTTTTTGACAACAATGGAAGCTCTCTCCTTGAAGTTCTTGATGATGCGATAGATTGTTGACTGAGATGCAATCTTTGTAGCTGCGATACTCTTCCCTGTTAGGCCATTTTTGTGCAGTGCAATGATGGCTGCACGTGTTTCTTTAGAGATAACCATGGTTAACTGAAGAGAAACAATGATACCAAGAACCAGCCTCCTTTTAAAGTGTCCAGTGATGTCATTCTTACTTAATCATGACTGATTGATCGCCAGCCCTGTCCTCATCAACACCCACACCTGTGTTAATGGATCAATCACTAAAACGATGTTAGCTGCTCCTTTTAAGGCAGGACTGCAATGATGTTGAAATGTGTTTTGGGGGTTAAAGTTCATTTTCTGGGCAAATATTGACTTTGCAAGTACAGTAATTGCTGTTAAGCTGATCACTCTTTGACATTCAGGAGTATATGCAAATTGCCATTACAAAAAATGAAGCAGTAAACTTTGGAAAAATTACTATTTGTCTCATTCTCAATACTTTTGGCCATGACTGTACAATTGTGATCCTAACTAGTTTGTGAAAACGCATTTTGAGGCCTTTCCTATCTTTCAAGTAGAAAATGTGTGAAATTCCTCTTGCACAAAGACCTTTAATTGCTACAAGTGAAAATCTCCAGTCAGTGTTATAATTGTAGTACATTGAACACTAATTCAACACTTTTAGAACATAAAACTATATCAGATGGGAAAAAAAATGATGGCTCTTGAAAGAAGGAGAGGAAAAAATGAAAGTGCAAAAACAAAAAATTGCCAGGTCTTGAAAGTTTTAAGCTTACATTGTATTGACTGTATGCCTAAAATGTGTTAAGAAACAATGATCTGATCTTCTATTAATACTTTCTGGAGTAACTACATCCAGTCTTCTCTGATGGGATGTTCAGGAAGCTTTATGTCCGACACTATATTGTTGTTACTAGAATATACTATATTATTACATTAGCCTCAAATAAGCCAAACTCCCCTCCCCACCCCATTATTTGTTGCTAGTTTTTCTCGGTGAAGCTGTTTTTAGCTTTTGAAGGTAAAGAGGAATGGAAGAATGCTGATATTCACTAACAAAAACATAAAAAAAGATTAACTGAAATTAATGTAAGTTAAAAATCTGCATGAACATTAATGTTATACAGTGATTAAAGTGGTTGTCCAGTGAAAACAAGTTATCACCTATCCTGTGGACAAGTGGGGGTCCGACCTCTGGGACACGTACCGATCAGCAGAACAGGGAACTTTTATTCCTGTTAGGATGGAGCGGCTTTTTCCAGCAACCCCATAGAGAATGACTGGAGTGGCAGTTGGGCGTCCGATCTGCCGCCTCTTTTTGTAATAGGGAAAAACTTCCCCGATCTCCCGATCCATGCGGCTCTCTCGGGTGGGACAGCCACCGATCTGCAAGTTATCATCTATCATATGGATAGATGATTACTAGTTTTTGCTAACAACCCCTTGAAGTTTTATTTACATCAAAAATGAAAAAACATTTTCTCCTTAAAACAAGGAATACAAGACAGATTAAATGCACCAAAAATTAGTAAAATATCCACGATTAACCTTCTTTTCTTCGATCATATTTTGTCTCCTGACCATTAACACCTGAGTAAGGGTATGTGCACACATTTAGTATTTGAGCCCATTTACTGAGCACCTCTCAGCTGACCACATCAAAGGAGAGCTGCACTTTCATCTGATCATAAATCAGCTCTGTAAAAGATAGATAAAATACTTACAAAGTGACGGAACCAGCTCACTGATGAATTCTCAGATAACTCTTTCTGCAACCAACAATAGACAGTCATGGGTAAATGGTGCAAACGTTTTAATTCAACCCAATTGCAAAAATAATTTTAGCCCAAAATACATGCAGAAAAAATGCTCCCGAAGTCGTTGATATCTTTTAGAGTAAAGTACAAGTAAATCATTAGAAGAGATATTCCAACAAACATCACATGCTATAAATAACAGTACAATAGAAGCTGTACAGTGCAAGCTCTACACACAAATATCTACTATTTATATGCCCACAGAAATGCATTCATGTAAACATGGCATCCCCGTGGTGGCCACAATTAAAGCTCCGCAAGTTTAGGCACCATGGCAACCTCGCTGGTGCTCAATCTTGGCTTACTGTATGCAATAGGTAATGAGCTTACTATACCATAGAAATGTTTCCTAGCAGAAATGACTGCTCAGTCAGGTGGAAAATAGGCAGAGGAATAGTGTGATGGATAACTAGGAGGGGGCAATTCTAGTAATTGGATGATGTAGATGACTTCTTTTTTGCTTGGAAAGACTTTAGAAGAAGAAAGTTAAGTTCCAGGTATATTTCAGAGAGCGAGATAACAGCAGGGGCACAGTGAGAGGCAGAGCGAGGAAGTGTCTGAATAGGAGGAGGAGAATGTTGTAGGTTAGAGATGGAATTTATCAGGAACTCAGCCAAGAGACTTGAGAGGGAGCAAGGTGGAGAAGGATCTCTGAGAGATTTAGAATTTCATAGTTAGGAGTGGGTATTCTACAACCTGCTCCATAGACTGCGTAGTGGAAAACACACATGGCTTCTGTTCTTATGACAGAGTTCAAGGATCTCAGCAAATAACAGATCACACTAACCCATAATAATCTCTGTCCACTTTCAGTTGCGATCCCAATATTTTGGCGGTAAGGTGGCTTCACATGGCTGCTTTCGCTGCACCCGAGAAAAAACGTCCGATTATGATGATCAGACTCTGATTTGAGTGTGATCAGAGTGGCATCAGTTTTCTTGGAGGTAGAGAGAAAAAAAAAAGTTTCTCCACCTTCACCATTATGTCAGTCCGTGGAAATTGGGCTGTCATCCAAGTGCGGTCCGATGTTTTTCATGGACCCATAGACTTGCATTGCCGATTATGATCTGATACTCAAATCAAAACCGAAATGTCTCCAATTGTTTCTGCATAGCCCCATAGACTATGGTGCACGAGTGCTATCTATGAAAACCACGGATAGCACTCATCGAAGTTAATCGGTAGTGTGTACGAGCCCTAATAGTAATACAGCAGACTACACTTTTCCTTAGGCCCCATTCAGATGTTAGTGTTTTCGACGTAGGCAAAAAAATCGTCCAGGTTTCATGAATGTTAGGTCAGTGTGTAAGTTTTTACCAACAGTGATTTTCAGGTATGGATAAATAAATTACAGAGCTTCTTCCATTCATTACAATGTTAGTCTCAGACAACACATTGACTGTACTCTGATGCCAAACGTGTGCTGTCCCTGATTTTCACAGACTCATAGACTTGTATGGATATTTTTTATTCGAGATGCCAGTAAAAAAACTGACTTGTCTCCATGATTTTTGCATGGACACACGGTCCCAAAACAACACCTGACATGAAATAGAGCATGTGAAATAGAACGTTTGTGAAACACGGACATCTGAATGAGGCCTTAATGCCCGTGCTTGTATAAATACCTCTAGATGCACCCACCGGAGGATTCTCATGTGCCATTTTGATTCATTTTTGTGTGCTGCCGTCATTGTAGTGAAGGAGCATTTCAAAATTTGTTAGCACTATTTAAATTTGCATTTTTTTTTCAGCATTAGTCTCCATTACTTACAATTTTGGTCTGTTTTTTTTCATTGACTCTAATAGGGAAATCCCAGCATACAAAACTACATGTTAAAAATGTGAATCTCTAGCCTAATTTTTGGAAACATTAATGAAAACAAATCCATGTAGTGAGGAATCTAGCACTGTTAGGTAGATAATATAGAAAAATCTTACTTTGTGTAGTCCAGTATATAGTGTATAAGTCATTTGACATTTCGGTCAAACTGACCTTCATCAATCATACACAGGTGATATAGGACTACTGGAGTAGGACTGTAGTACCAGCTCTCAGTGGCTGGTGATAACGGTCGCTAAGAGAGATGTGCACTTAATTCTTTAATTTAATACTTGTTGCTTAGTGTAAACCGAACACTGCTGCAGTTGATAAGTGGTGACCGGTCTCATAGGCTGGCTCTTTTCTATGGAGATCGTAAGCGCTGCACTGAAGCCAGCGAAATCTATGGATCCAGCCATCTTCAGTGACCTTGTTCACTTTTGATTCTGCAGAGGTAAAGCGGCTTCTGCTTGCAGCATCAGTGAGACCGTACTGCCCCCCTTCTATCACATGACAAGCAGGAGGCAGGATAGAACACGGGACAAACCCTTTAAATCTAGAAAATCATAGTTTATATCTACTATTGCACCTGATGTTAAGCACATATTTTTACTCTGTACACTCATCTGCTATGATTTCTAGACCTTTTCTGGAGTAAGGGTAGGTTGGCTCCCATCTCGTTACCCACAGTAACATCTGCCACATAAGATGGTACCTAAGTATTGGAAAACAAGAATGGTATAAGTGTATGTGCCATAATAATAGGGATGTCATCTGGGTACTTTTAACGCATGCTCTCCTCATTAAACAGAAACCCTGCCACAGTCACCTGATTTATAAACCCTCTAATTCCAACCTAATACAAGGCTTTAAAAAAGAATCCTAGTTGCAGAGCAGTGTTTCATCAGCTATCCTGCCCTTTTTCTCTTGAACCGTCAGTCCTGATCTACACACAAGAGCATTTAGATCAGCATGTGTTATTTATTGCCATGTTTTTAACAATCACGGTGTCATGGTTATTTACTTTACACCTGAATCCATGACATAAGCTGGCAACACATGGTCAAGTGGCTCTCCTACACCAACTGTTGCTGAGACATCAACCTTCTCTCTAAACCCCTGCTGTGCCAGTGCAATAGCAAAGTGCTCATTTTTCCCTTTTCATGCTTAAAAAGCAAGGCTGTGAAGTCGGAAAGCCAAGGTTCCAGTCCTCTGTTATGCCACATACTGACTCTTACACCAGCTCCGATGCCGACTCCTTCATAAACGGGCAATAATTAGTAATAACAAAATTACTATAGTAAAATGGTTTCATCACTCTATCACTGTTATTGGTATAATTAAGGGTCTTAGATTGATAAAACATAAAATGTATTTATATTATTAACATTTTTAAACTTGTCTAAATTCCAATGAAAGTAAATAACGAAACCAAAATTAATGAGCAATCCTTCTTCGTTTAAAGCTGGAGTCATTGTCGGTACATTTCTACCAATTCAACTCCACTCAAAATTCTAACTCCACAGCCTGTTAGAAATCGGGAACTGTTTACACCCACATCTATTTATCTTGTATGCCCTGCAATCATGTTTTTTGAACTTGTGAAAAGCCGTGTGCCATCCTGGTGGTAAATATGTCATATTTAATTGTTTTAAAACCATCCTTGGTATTTGTAAGGTTTTTTGTCAGTAGACTCATTTAATGAGTGTCTCCGCTCACATGCAGGTGATGATAGAAGTTACAAAAAGTTCCTGTTAGTAAGATAAAGTTGATATAGGGAAAATATATATTCTTGTACCGTGTTAGCCAGTAGATAGAAAAATATTTAGATTTGAGAGTCCTCAGTGGTTGATACCTTTTAATGGCTAACTGAAAAGATGGTAACAAATTGCAAGCTTTCGAGACTACGCAGGTCTCTTCATCAGGCTAGTATAACACAAAATCTGAAGAGTCACATATTTATACACAATAAGACACACAAAAAATGCAATAGGTAAGACAGGTGATGGAAAGCAGAGTTATTATGGAAGAGATAAACAGTTCTGGCTATAAATATTTTAGCAGTTAATAGATAAGGAGTGTGAAGGTTTTATTGTCATGTGACTAGGTCCAGTATTATGATGGCCTCACAAGTCTGAGAGGCACATTCCTTAGTTGATGTATGTCATTCTACATCAACTAAGAAATGTGCCCCTCAGACTTGTGAGGCCATCATAACACTGGACCTAGTCACAGGACAATAAAACCTTCACACTCCTTATCTATTAACAGCTAAAATATTTATAGCCAGAAGTGTTTATCTCTTCCATAATAACTCTGCTTTCCATCACCTGTCTTACCTATTGCATTTTTTGTGTGTCTTATTGTGTATAAATATGTTACTCTTCAGATTTTGTGTTATACTAGCCTGATGAAGAGACCTGCGTAGTCTCGAGAGCTTGCAATTTGTTACCATCTTTTCAGTTAGCCATTAAAAGGTATCAACCACTGATGACTATCAAATCTAAATATTTTTTTAAGATCAAGTTATAATTTTTATGTTACCTATTGATTTGGTGTGAAAAACGCTTTTTATTTGTACTGGAGATCTGTGATTAGTTTAATTTTCAGCTTGGTGTCACATAATTTTTACTTATTTGTTTTTACTTGAAAATACCGTTTTCATGCCTTATTCAGACATCTTTTCTGACATCAGACGTGTTGCACGTACTTGTTCTATCTGTTTTTTTCACTGATAGAACATGTAGCCATTATAGTTTATAGGGCTTTTCACATATCCATATTTTTTCACGGACCATGTGTCCATGCAAAACACACGGAGACATGTCCGTTTTTCTCCCGTATCAAGATTGAAAAGTGCAAATACAAGTCTATGGGTCCGTTGAAAATAAGTCCAGCACACGGATGGCATCCGTGTACTATCCATGTGTTGTCCGTATTTAACATTGCAAAGGATAGGAAAAAGGATAAATATTGCCAAGGATTGGAGACGTTTTGTAATTTATTTATCCATCTGTGGATTCCAATGAAGTTCACACATGCTTATAAAAAAGCTTCTAATTTTCATCTGGAAAGAAAAACACATGATTTTTCATCTGTATTGTCATATAATTGTGAGTCTCATGCGAAATACGGAAGAAAGTAGTGCAAGCTGCGATTTTTATCATGGGGACATTAGGTCAAGGAAAAAGCAAAACAGACCTATTGAATAACATTGGTCTGCATGCTGTCCACTGTTTTTAATGGACAACACTTAGTCCAAAAATATACCGTATTTATCAGACCATAAGACGCACTTTTTTCCCCCAAAAAATGGGGGGCGCGACTTATGGTCTGAATGTAGCTTAGGGAGTTGCGGTGGTGGTGGAGCTGGATCACAGGAAGCAGGGTCCCGCCCTCACGAACCCTGCGGCAGTAGAAGCGGTGCAATGCTGCGGGCCCGGAATCGGCGGTCAGGCAGAGCTTTCCCGGCCATCATTTTCCTGAAGCCATGGGCCGCATGCGCAGACTGGGATCTTGGCCCAGTTGAGATATCAATAGCGCATGCGCAGCCTCCGATGGCCATCTTCCTGAAGCTGTGGGCCTCAGGGAAATAGCTGCCGAGATCCTAGCCTGAGCATGTGTCGGCTCGGGCGGCCATTTCACTGTAGGCCACGGCTTCAGGAAGATGGACGCTGGAAAAGCAATGCACTCCTTTCTGTCTCACCGCCAACATCGGCCCCACAGCATCTCACCGCTTCTGCCACCGCCGGTTTTCTGAGGAAGGAGGCCGTACTTCCTGCGATCCCGCTCCACCACTGCCGCAACCACCCGCTGCTGGGGCACCCTCTTCTCCCACCCAGGGCCCACAGCATTGCTCCACTTCTTCCGCCGCCAGCTTTCTGAGGGCCCCAGCCTCCTGTGACCCCTGCTCCACCGCTGCCATCCCCCAAGTAAGATACCTATTCGGACTATAAGACGGACCCCCATTTTATAAAAAATATTTTTTCCTATTTTCAACTTGTGCGTCTTATAGTCTGAAAAATACAGTAGTCGTGTGAATATACTAAGGGCTCATTCAGACGTCTGTTTTTCACATATAAATTCTATAGTATTTTTACAGATTGAACTTGTAACTACTATAGTCTTTCGGGCTGTTCACATGTCTGACTTTTTTTCCGATATTAATCAGAGTGGCAGATCAAAATCAGCAAATCAGCAATGCAATTCTATGGGCCCGTAAAAAAATCGGATAGCCCTGGGATGCCATGCAAGTGTTGTCCATTTTACACCGACTGATGTATAGGAGAAGTTAGAAAAACTTTTTTTTTTTTTCATCTGAGAAAAGCTAATAAAACTTGGACCAAACACGAATGAAACTCTAATGGAAATCTGATGCATGCAAACAAAATCACTGGTGAAACTAGGACAGTTTTTCTTGTAAAAAAACAGATGTCTGAATGAGCCCTTACGGTATATATTTCTTTACTGACTCAGGTAGTGAGTAGAGAAGTAAATAAATCCCTTTTCTAGAAATGCTAGTCCTTCCTAAATAATGTATATTAGTAACAGGATAAGTCTGGCCAGGCAGCGGTTAAACCACTGTCTTGTGTCACTTGGACATGCTGGATTGGTACTTGGCAAGTTGCTAACATTGATTAATCCAGGCTGTACACGAGCTGCTGTGACATTGTTATCGGGCACTGGTGATGGCGGCACGGCCTGTAGAGGAAGAGTGATGTGTTATATTGGATGTGACTGTGATGAATTGAAGCAGAACAACGGGGCTTTTTACTTCGCCCAGACTAAACTGCTGACTAGTAGAAGGTTCAAGTCCTGGGTATCATGCTGCTCGCTGGGACATGGGATAAGTGGAAATAATGTAATTGCTGACATCACCTATAATGACTCCCAGTATTTCCATGCATCACAGAACACGGTGTGAGCGTGGGAAGCAGAGACGCAGCCTCCATGTGCTCCACCAGTACTTAGGCCCTCGTTCCAGAACACACCCTTAATATGGTAAATGCTACTTCTGTAGATGTTACCCATCCACTGAGACAACTTGTTTCAGCTAGAGAAATTGGGTTTAATGAACAGCAGAAGTTAATGATATAATAAAAATAATCGCCAAGGATTTTTTGCTGCAGCCTTGGGGAAGTAGATACCGAATGTCCTAAAGCACCACTCCAGCGGGGTTTTTTATTTCAGTGCTGGAGTGGTGCCACTAATCTAAGTTCCTGACCCTAGTATTATACTCACCAGCCGCTGTCTTCTGCTCTTCCCAGTGCCGCTCCCATCCTGTACCATCTTGTGTCTGCAACTCTGACTGATTAAAAGTCAAAGGTAATGGTCACAAGCTCTGAGTGTAAGTTTATGATGGCCTCGTTCTTTCCCCGTTCTTGTTCTCATACACTTACATTGAGTTGTGACTTCCAGATCGACCAGCAAACACTGGAGTGATCCTGCAGAAGACCCCCGGAGCAGCGCTGGTAAATATGAGACTAGGGGCAGGGAACTTAGATTAGTGAACTGGAATAAAAAAAAATACAGAATATTTGGTGTGGTCAATTGAATTGGAACCTTATATTAGTAAACTTTGATATATTTGTGTTACTTCTGATGGTCTTTTGAACAGTTTTGAAGAGTTTTAGTGTAAACCCCTGGGGGATGTAGACTTATTACACCCCCAAGGGTGTAAGCACAGCCTGGGGGTGTAAGACTTAAGCACAGTAAATGTGAGTCATAGTGTTGCTATCAGCAGTAGGTTCACTTTAATCATACACATTGCAAAATAATGGTAGGCTAAGGTGAGAGCTGGAAAATATTTGTGAACCACGAAGATAAAGGTAGGGTCTGGAAATTTGCAGTACAGGCCCTGCTTTCTATCGTGGTTCTTGTCTTATTACAAAAAAAAATCAGACTGTACTGGTCTGACAGACCTATAAAGTAACTTTCTGCCATTGTAGGTACATGTAGGCACTGATCACTCCAGCATCATGGCTCCCATTTATAAATTGGCAAATGTAGACCACTGAAAATGGTTACAAAGATGAGCTCAAATGGTAGAACAGCCCATCGTAATGAGTATTTTCCTTTTAGCTACTGTTATAAACTCTGTCATGCTCATTTCCAATGCCCTGCTAAGTGCTAACTGTCTTGGGCTCCTTGTAGCGTCCTTCCAGCCAGTAGCTCACCAAATGGTACAAAACTACAACAACGGTGAAGATCTCTGTATTGCTTCAAGTGATACATGAAATCCATAAACCAAGTTACTAAAAATTGACAATGGATACAGTGCCTTCAAAAAGTATTCATATCCCGTGAACTTTTCCACATTTTTTCACATTATACCCTCAAACTTAAATGTATTTTACTGGGATTTTATGTGATATACCAACACAAAGTATCAGGTATTTGTGAAGTATAAATGAAATGATACATGGTTTTCTAAATATTTAGAAAATATAAATCTGAAAATTGTGGCATGCACTTGTATTGAGTCAGTACTTTTATAGGGCCACCTTTCACTGCAATTACTGCTGCAAGTCTTTTGGGGTATGTCTCTACCAGCTTTGCACATCTAGTGGCTGAAATTTTTCCCCATTCTTCTTTGCACACTTGCTTTTGCTCAGTGAGATTGGATGGAGGCGTCTGTAAACAGCAATTTTCAACACTTGCAACAGATTCTCAAGAGGATTTAGGCCTGGACTTTCACTTGGCCATTCACATACATGAATATGCTTTGATCCAAACCATTCTATTGTAGCCCTGACAGTATGTTTAGGGTCGTTGTGCTGCTGGAAGGTGAACCTACACCCTAGTTTCAAGTCTTTTGGAGCCTCTAACTGGTATTTCTTCAGAATTGGCCTGCATTTAGCACCATCCATCTTCCCATCAACTCTGACAAGCTTCCCAGTCCCTGCTGAAGAAAATCTTCCACACAGCATGATGCTGCCACCACCATGTTTAATGGTGGGGATGGTGTTTTCACTTTGATGTGCAGCATTAGTTTTTTTTTAATATAAACCAAAAAGAATTAAAAAAAAAATAGAAAAATGCGGCATTCACCACTGGAAAAATGAAGGAATAAATGAGTGATAGCTGATTCGTTTAATTACTCTTCTTTCGGCTCGAAGCGTCAGTGTAACGCGCGTCGGGTCATTGGTGGGTGAGCCCCAATATGCTCTGTTGATTATGTGACCTGATTATTACTTGTACTACCACACCTTATATATTTTTTATTCCTTGAGACTTTAATTGTGTTGGCATCTTAACCTCTATTTTTTCTACCATGTTTACATCTGCAGTGTGACCATTTATGTGCCAGTTTACCCTGTGACTGTGCCTTTCTGTATGCCTACCATTCATACTCTGTAATTTACCATCATCTTACATAAACACTTAAATTTGATAGGTGCATTCAAGCAAAAAGGGAGAAAAAGAGCTCACCACGCTGTCCATATCCAGATATACACCAGGACAATAATGGGTGATTGGCAATCATGCTGGTATAGCACAGCCAGTATAGTGGATGGCGGTGGAGGAGGAATATGGCATATCCATCCAAATACTAAAAGAAAAATCTTTATAGGAAAGTCATTAACAACAGAGGGATGCATTGTACATGGTAAAAACCTGACGCATTTCTGGCATAGAAACCTCCCTTAATCCTATGGTTTTACCATGTACAGCGGATCCCTCTGTTGTTAATGACTTTCCAATATTTTTCTTTTACCATTTGGATGGATGTGCTGCATTCCACCGAAATCCAAGATGCATACACTTTTTGCTCATTTACTATTTTTCATAATCTTAATTTTTTAGGGTAATTTTCTCCCTCTATGCTCACCTATTTTACATATCTGTGTCTTTCATGTTGGATATTTATTTTCCCTTTCCCCTTTTTTAATATGTAACTTCATCAACAAAGATTTGTACCATTTATATTTATTTATTTTTTTCTTCTCTTTGGTTTCTGCTCCTACAAAGTATTGACTCAGGAGGGCTGAGCACAAATGTATGTCACAATTTTCATATTTACATTTTTAAAATATTCAGAAAACGAGGTATCATTTCCTTTACACTTCACAAATACTCGTTACTTAGTGTTGGTATATCACATAAAATCCCAATAAGTTTGTGGGAGTAACATGAGGTATGAATACTTTTTCAACGCACTGCATATAATCTGATTCATGTGGCTCATAATTGTAAAAAGTGAAATTGTCAAATTGTGGAGAAACAATTGCATTTCTGAAGTAAAGTTACTATGTCATCTGACTCAATGTTTCCATGAAAGTCTTATCATTGCTTTAAACTCCTAAGATTCCTTTTAGTGTAATTGCACATTTTCAATTAATTGTATTGGAAAACTTTGTTTTTTTAAATTGTTTTAAACACGACCCAAAAGATTTTGTTATAACCGTCAAAACAGCAGAACATTTCTGAAAATGCATTTATGCAGTTTTGGGTAGAAATTTGCAAAATCTTTTATTAACATCAATTTTATTACACAAGCAGCTTTGTCCCAAAGAGTCAACCTGGCTTCTTTAACCCTGTATTTGGCCAGACATAAGATGTTACTTTCTAACACAAAATGTTTATTTAACCTGAATTTGGCATTGTGCATACAACTGTACTTAGGATGCATTTTAGAGGGATCCTATCCTGAATATCATGTTGTTGAAGCCAATCTGTCACTAGGTTTTGTAATGCAAGCTATATACCTTATTAAATAGGTCTTTTACCTTGTGAGACTGATGTACATACTAAGAAAAAACACAGAATGACTGTATAACCCTATGTAAGAGTTTAAAAAGTGTCTGTCACTCGACTCATATTGTCCAAACCACGGGCAACATGAATCGGAGCCTGACTGTGTGATTACAGCCAGGTATGTTTTTACCTGAGATGTTTCAGAGAAAACATAGTTTGAAGAACCTGGGACTTTAAGCAGAATCAAGCCAAGGCTGGCTCCACCTCGCACAGCTTCTGCCTGCTCCTCTCCAGGTGATTGACAGGTCTTTGGCAATGTACACACATGAGAGACCTGTCAATCAACTAGAGAGGTGCGGGGAGAAGCCGCCCAGAGGCAGAGCCAGACTAGTCTCATCCCTCCCTATAGAGCATAGCCGGCTCTTTACAACGTTATTGTCTTTGAAACGCTCCAGTCAGGCTCTGCCTATGATTTGGGGGGCAAGAATCAAGTGACAGGTTCCCGTTTCTCTACGGGGCTGCCAAGCAATGCACATGACTTTTTTGGGCAGGTGGTCATGCGGCCGATCTACCGTGCCATTTTACAACAAGGATAAAAGTTCCACATCAGTGATAAAAAAAAAATTTCAGTCTGTTGATAGGTGCAGGTTCCAATGGTTGGAAAGTTCTCTCTGTCAGAATAGTGATAACTTGTCTCCTTTACTCTCTCACGAATCTGTGCAGGCTGAAGCTCAGCTTTGCATTGCTCACCTATAATGGTATGACATACTCATAGCCACGTGAATAGGACCTTTAGCTCAGTATTCACATCTGAGTACTGTCCTGTTACTATTTTGCTCTTTCAAGTTGCCCATATTCATTAGATAAACATGTTCGAACATGTTGAATTGAAAGATCAGGCATGTTGGATTTCGACATGCCCAATCTTTTGTTTCTGAGGATGGAAAGCCGTTGCCAGAAGCGAGAGTGCAGGAGTATGGTGAAGTCATGAGAAACTGCCTTTGGATGAACCTATGTATCGACTACCTAAGTATATGAGGTGCTGTGTGTTACACACAGATTTTGTTGTAGAATTACGAGCACAAAGGATGAATTCTGAAGCAAGGGTTTGGAAAAACTGCATCCAAATCCACATCAAAATTGGCATATCTCATGCAGATTTTGCAGTGGGTTTATGTAAAAATACGCTGTGTAAATCCATCTTGAGACCTATGATATGGATGACGCACGGCTGTAAAATAATCATCGGGATGACAGCCCCTTTTTTCTCATACCGTATTGTGGATGTATCCAGTAAACGCTTCTTTTTGAAAAATGGAAAATTTGTATAGAAATCCAGCCAAATATAAATGGATGTGTGAATAGCCCTATAAACGCTGGGGACTTCATGTTTAGGACTATTCTATATGGGCAGCATGAAGGTCACCCGTATGAATGGGGTGTCACCCGTATGAATGTGGTGTCACCCGTATGAATGTGGTGTCACCCAGACATGTACAATCGTCCTTCTCACTGATTTGTTGGAAAACAAGGGAGATTTACAGAAGAATGAAACCTTCTTTGTAGTGAACGGCTCTCTGAGTCCCAAGTCTTGGAAAGTTCCTTCCGCTATTGGCTAGCTATTATCTTTTGCCTCCCACCCTGCCTGAAAGTTTGCAATGTCATTTAGTGATCAGACACAAAAGCAATGTGCTGCAGTAAGCAAATCTGGAGTAGGAGTTTCTCAGTCCGGAGCTGTTGATCCCTGCGCTTTGCCAGTTATACTTTTACTGACCCACTTTTTGTTTGCTCACCATAACAACATTGTAATACAAACTTGCCCTCTTGTAACCCCACCCAAGAAATTCATTGCATGTTTGCCACTCCTGCCCCTGTGACGTGCGCCCTACTGCACTTAACCTGTCAGTAGCTGAAGGCATTGGCGGGGAACTAGTTAACCTGTTTTCTTTTACTGCATATTGCTCCATCTGGCATCAGACCAGCAGTCTGCTGTGTGAAGTCTTGAGTAACCCTGTCACTTCTGCGAGAGCAAACACTACAGCTGGACCTGCGGCTATCAACAGATCTGTTAAAAGTAATATGGACATATGGAAAGGAAAATCTAGGGTATTAGTAATGCGTTCTCCAATACTCCCTCTGTAGGTGTTGTAGTGCGCTCAGTGCATGATCCTCCACTGTCCTGGTGCTTCTTCCTGGATGAGGACATTACACTGCCATATGTTCCAAACAATTAGCCTGCAATTAAAGCCCAGATATGTAAGCTGTTACACTAATATATGGGAAAGTTACGTAACCTTGTGGCCTCATTGGAAACTAATGACTGAAAAGGAAACTTTAGACTCCCTGCTCTGGTGCGTATGGTGACCCTTTACACAATGTTAGCTGACTTGGAAATTTCCAACAAAGATACAATATGTCAGTTTTACATGGAAAAAATGCAAAGTGCAATCCCCTTCAAACTTGCATGCTGGTGAGTATGTGATCTCAATGGAGAAAGAGGAATAGGCCACCTCTAGACACCTAAGTCATGGCGGCTCATTCTCCCATGAGAACAAATGTTGGAGTTCCAACACTTTCCCCACATCAGAAGTGAGTTGGCACATGGCACACACCTATACACAGTAGATAGGTGGTGGTCCTGCTGACATTCATCTAATGTGTGTGGCCACCCTTAAACATTAGAAAGCTCCACACGTTTATTAAAGCCCATGGAAGTAGGTTTCTCTCTTCTTTTTTTCTTCTATTTTTAAAGGGTGGATAAATGTATTCAGTATCTGTGGCACAACATAGGGGAAACTAATATTGTATTACAAGCCTGGACAACCACTTTAAAGAAGTTGTTTCATGTTAGCGTAATGGGGTGTGCTGTAGTGATGGGTCGTTAGCGAACAAACCTAGGAAAAGAGTCGGCTCCCTGCTATGAACAACGGGAGCCGACACCCCAGAGAGACCCACTGAATTCTCTTAATGGCTCTCGCTGGGCGTAAGGTTTAAGTGTGCAGCGGACAAAACCCCACCCACCCAAATCAATCCCTGCCCACTCATCAATTTAATTGGCTTTCTGCAAGTGGGCATGATTTCAGACACAAGTATGCACCACCCTGTGTCTCTCTATGGGGGGGAGGATTATACAGTGACACACAAACTCTACTAGCAAAAGGGTTGATGGGAAACATGAGGGGATCATTGGATATAGACCACCGACTACGCATGTTCAAATGACAAATCGTATGAGCAGAATAGGATTGTGGCACATGGCAGAGATCCTGCCGAAACTTGGTTAGGGGGCTGCTCAATGCACCACTCAGTGGCATCATTTCATGTCTTACCTGCTCCCTGCATGTATACAATATATTTCAGAGGTGAGTGCTCACTACTATATTGCTAGTAATTCTACAAATAAAAAGGCAGGTAAATTTCCCTTTCATTATGTGTCCAAACAGCGTCACATCCTAATGTAACCGCTGTCTATAATCATCAAATGTCATATCTTTACTATTCAACGAGCCACACTAAGAAAGAGGAAGTTGTTCACTTGTATTCACATTTTCCCGAGTTGTTTCATGTTGCCCTAATGTATGCAAAAGTGTGCTTATGTCAAAATGACACCTAGTTAACAAAGGATTGACCTTTAAAGTCTATGAGATCGTATATGCCAACCATGCACAAGCATCCTTATAATTAAATGGATCTATTTGTAGATCTGAAGCCTCGGTCACTCCAGCTCTATTGCTCATCACCACTTCCTTGACTGACAGCATCTATGCTATGTGATTCAAGCAAAGGAACCATCAATCAAGCAGGAAGAGGCAGCACTGGTTAGGGAATAGAGCTGGAGTGACAGAGGCTTCAGAGCTACAGCTTGTTGTGCATATGAATTCAGATGCTGATTTCTCAGTAACACAGGCTGGCCCTGGAAACGTATTACTGGACTTGGCTTTGAAAGAGATACATGTGCATATAAATAGTTTGGAGTGCGAATTCTTGCTGACAGATTCCCATTAAACCTCTTTAAAGGGGTTGTCCCATGAGCAAAGTACCTTTTAATCAGTAGATCTTACAATAATAATAAATTCCACAATTGGATGTATGTAAATAAATGTCCCTGTGCTGAGATAATCTTATAAATGTGCCCCTGCTGTGTACTGTGTAATGGCCGTGTCTCACCGTGCAGGAACAGGTTTTTTTAAATACATCCAATTGTTTAAGCTATTTTGAACTTGTCTTTTATTTTGATGTACTTTGTTCATGTGACAACGCTCTAAGGCTGTGTGCATTCAAAAGTCTGTCAGATTTGACATAATGAACAGGGCTGCATGCAGTGCTGTTTTCCCATCAAGATGACGGACGCTCAGCAGAACCTGACTCACTCACTATTATGTTGTGTGACAGATCTGGCACTGCTTCGCTGCTTTTATTATTAACATTAACCACAAAGCTGACATGAACATTGTCTTAAAGGGAACCTATGAGCAGGTTTTTGCCATCTAATCTGAGAGCAGCATGATGTCGGGGCAGAGAGCCTGATTCCAGTGAAGTATGATTTACTAGACTGCTTGGTGCAGTTTTGATAGCACCTGTTTTCTCTGCTGTAAATGTAGCAGTAGTCAGAATGCTGAGCTATGTATAACCCCACCACCACCACTGATTGGCAGTTTCCTCTGTACACTGTGCATTGTCAGCAAACTACTAATCAGTGGTGGGGGCTGGGTTACATAGATTAGCTGGACTGACTTGCACTCAAGACCTAGTCCTGCAGTGATAATCTCCTGCTGATAAAACACTGATTGTATTGAAACTAATAAGTGACACATCATTGGAATCAGGCTCTCTTCCCTATATTATTATGCTATCCAATTACATAGCAAAACATGCTGACAGATTCCCTTTAAAATGTCTCTAAGTAACAATGCAAATGATTAATTAGAATTAAACTTTATAAACTGAAATGCAAAATGATGTAAAGATATAATATTCATAAATACCACAGTATTGAACTCTGATTTAATAATGACAGGTTAACTGTTCAGGGTCAATTCAATGTTTTCTAGACAATTTGTGAGATTATCTTTTTTTTTTTTATTTCTTTGAAAATTTCACATGAAGTGTACACCAACAAATAATAATATGAATCAAGTGAAATAACAGTAGGCAAATAGAAATTATACCGATGTGATAAAATCTAACTTTTATTGTCAATAGTAATAAAATACTACCCACATGGCCGTTACTTGTTATTATATTAGTAGTTTGGATGCATGAGATACAGTATATTTCTTTTTAGTAGATGGCCAACATACTGAAATTCAATCATTTCATATAATCCTCAAATTTCCATACATTTTCTTTAGGGGTCTTTAATATTTAGGTCTGTATGACGGCATAGTGATGGCACTGGTAAGTATATACTGTATATCATACAGAGCCTAAATAATAGACCATTATATGGCGAAGGATATATCCAGTTCCTTGATTTATTCCAATATCAACGAACATGCTGAGTATAACAGGGAATAGTCAGAATATCATGGATGGGTATAATAAGTGTGCCTCAAGGTTTATTAACAATATTTAAGAATTTCAGAGAACAGTAGGAATTAGATGGACGGTAGCTTATTCTCATATATAACCTATCCTATCGTCTGTACTTCGATAATACATTGTTCACTATTCATGTCTATGAAAATGTGGGCACACCAAGGTCCGAGTTGTATTCTCCTGCTCTGACCTGTCAGTTGTCAGCACCCCCACACAGTAGCAGGGGACACCAAGCGATTCACATTCTTGCTAACCCTGGGCTGCTACTGACAAATCTTATCCACACAGTCTTTCTTGCTAATATTAATTACTATGAGCGCTGCTGTTGACCTTCCCTAACACTGTCCCTCAGTTGTAATGACCTTATCTCATGCATGTGGGCTTAGTCCCGACGCACGTTTCTCCAAATGAGTATGGCTTCAACTAGGGGCCTGATTATTGTAAATTACTATTTTATTAACAAATATGCGTAATATTGAAATTTTTTTGACAATAAAAGTTATGCTTTATCATATCTCTTTTCAGGGCCCTCTTTTACACCAGTTTCATGCATTAGATATTTAGAGCTTCATAGGCATATACAGTTGTGCTCAAAAGTTTACATACCCCAGCAGAATTTTTGCTTTCTTGGCCTTGTTTCAGAGAATATGAATGATAACAAAAAACTTTTTCTCCACTCATGGTTGTTGGTTGGGTGAAGCCATTTATTGTCAAGCTACTGTGTTTTCTCTTTTTAAATCTTTAATGACAACCAAAAACATCCAAATGCCCCTGATCAAAAGTTCACATACCTTGGTGATTGTGGCCTGATAACATGCACAAAATTTGACACAAATGGGCTTGAATGGCTACTAAAGGTAACATCCTCACCTGTGAGCTGTTTGCTTGTAATCAATGTGTATGTGACGCACCCCTGGGCCTGTGTCGCGCAGCGTTGCGCACGCGGGAGCTTACCCGGAGCCGGATCTGTTGAGGGTTGTAGTCTCGTGGCGGTGACCCGGTCCGTGCCCAGGGAGTCAGACTAAGTGGCGCTGTATTAGCGGTAGATGTTGTACGACTACGCCACCCGTTGAATGCAGCGAAGGAGCTGCCGCTGCAGGGCAGACCGCTGAGGCCGGTGGTAGGATTGTGCAGCGTGATAGTATAACCCCCAACGGGAGGGGTATGGCCTCAGGGCAGCCGACGTGGATGATGGGGGTAGCAGGAACCACTCGGAGACGGTACGGTGTAGTTCAGGGTCTTTACTGGTGACAAAGATAGACCCTCCCGGAGTACTGGCTAGCGATTGGGGCCTGGTCAGTCCTTGAGCAGATGGGATCTCCCCTGGCCAGGCGGAGTTGTAGGCCTCCCAAACTAACTGTACTCTTCTGGCTACCTTGCTAGAGGCGGGTATAAGTAGCCCACGTCCCTGAGTGTACCGTGTGGTGCTCACCCGTATGGCCGGTGACTCGGGGCCTTCTAGTAGCTTCCGCTCCACGACGGCGGTGCTGGTCCCACGCGTGTGACCGTGCCTTCGGGTTTCTTGGCCAGAGGACCTGAAATCCCCTGCCGGTCGGTTTCTGCTGCTGGATAGGAGTTAGTCCCCACAGCCTCGGACTCCGGGTCCGGTAAGAAATCTTCTCAGTCAGGGCGAGCTCTGCAGCTGCCAGCCCCTGACTCCTTGTAACACTGCTCCCACAGAGCTCCTGTTGTTTCTTCCCATAGCTGCTTCTCTTCTCTGTCTCTACTTCTGGCATGGCCCAGGAGCTGGGCCCAGCCGGAGCCACAGCTCCCTGTCAGCCCTCCTGGCTGAACTCTCCCTCTGAACTCTCTCACCCTGCCTCAGCCCCAGGTTTATATAGGGGAAGTTCTTCCCCTCCCAGGACTGGGCAGGAGGTGTGGCATGCATAGGATTCCTGACCAAGAGACCTCCCACCTGCTCTCAGACATAACATTGCTGTTAGTGTGGAAACCAGACCCCTGGGGTGCCACATATGCATAAAAGCTGAGTGAGTTTCTGGGATCCAGACAGACTCTTGCATCTTTCATCCAGCCACTGACGTTTCTGGATTGTGAGTCATTGGGAAAGCAAAAAAATTGTCAATGGATCTACGGGAAAAGGTAGTTGAACTGTATAACACAGTAAAGGGATACAAAAAATATCCAAGGAATTGATAATGCCAGTCAGCAGCGTTCAAACTGTGATTAACAAATGGAAAATCAGGGGCTCTGTAAAAACCAAATCACGGTCAGGTAGACCAACAAAGATTTCGGCCACAAATGCCAGGAAAATTGTTCGGGATGCAAAGAAAAACCCATAAATAACATCAGCTGAAATTCAGGACTCTCTGAAAACTAGCGGTGTGGCTGTTTGAAGATGCAAAATAAGGAGGCACTTGAAGAAAAATGGGCTGCATGGTCGAGTCGCCAGAAGAAAGCCATTACTTCGCAAATGCCACAAAGTATCTCGCCTACAATACGCCAAACAGCACAGAGACAAGCGTCAAAACTTCTGGAACAAGGTAATTTGGAGTAATGAGACCAAAATTTAACTTTTTGGCCACAACCATAAATGTTACATTTGTAGAGAGGTCAACAAGGCCTATGATGAAAGGAACACCATTCCTACTGTAAAGCACGGAGGTGGATCGCCGATGTTTTGGGGATGTGTGAGCTACAAGGAGGCACAGGAAACTTGGTAAAAGTTGAAGGAAAGATGAATGCAGCACGTTATCAGCAAATACTGGAGGAAAATTTGCACTCATCAGCCCGGAAGCTGCGCATGGGACGTACTTGGACGTTCCAACATGACAATGATCCAAAACACAGGGCCAAGTCGACCTGTCATTGGCTACAGCAGAACAAAGTGAAGGTTCTGGAGTGGCCATCTCAGTCTCCTGACCTCAATATCATTGAGCCACTCTGGGGAGATCTCAAGCGCGCAGTTCATGCTAGACAGCCCAGGAATTTACAGGAACTGGAGGCTTTTTGCCAAGAAGAATGGGCAACTTTACCATATGAGAAAATAGAGAACCTCACCCACAACTACCACAAAAGACTTCAAGCTGTCATTGATGTTAAAGGGGGCAATGCATGGTGTTAAGAACTGGGGTATGTGAACTTTTGATAAGGGTCATTTGGATGTTTTTGGTTGTCATTAAGATTTAAAAAGAGAAAACATTAAAGTTTGACAATAAATGGCTTCACCCAACCAATAACCATGAGTGGAGAAAAAGTTTTTTGTTATAATTCATATTCTCTGAAACCAGGCCAAGAAAGCAAAATTTCTGCTGGGGTATGTAAACTTTTGAGCACAACTGTATATGACTGTTGAATTCGGGTCAGAAGACCCGCAGCCGGTCTAGATATTGCAGTCTGTGCTTAGACCATGAATGTCGGACATGTGATATTTGCCTTACCCAGAGTATCCCTCTGAAGATTCTCTATGAAGGACCTGGCAGGTCGAGGTATTGTATAAACATCCCATTTCTATAGGAATTGTATAATGCACTTTTTTTTACTGCCATGGCACTGCAGGTGATTTAAACACTGGTGGGTTTCCCCAACATTAAATTACCGGAAGGTCCCAGTAATAGGACCCCAAGTACTTAGTTTATCATCAAAGAACCTTAAAATGTAAAAGGAATTGTACAGAGTAGACTAGCGGCCATGGAGCCTGAGTATTATCCGTCTTTAGTATTTTACATTACAGGAATTGTTTGAGATCCACTTTTCTAACAATAGAAAGCCCTTTAAGTTTTCCTAATCTAGATACAATTAGGTTGAAATTCCATGGTAGTTGCATACACTATATAGACACCAACTTATATTTCAAATCTGCTCGAATGTATCCTTAACAACCATGAATATATTAATGAAGCTGCTTACTAACTCCAGCAAAAAAAGAAACAACTGGATGATGAAAACCAAGTATTGTGCAACAAAACCATTCACTTTCACAGGATCATTTAATCACTAAACCCTTTGACTTCATTACTTGCGACTAAACGGATGGCGATTGCTGCAAGTTGACGGTGGCGGAAATCAGTGTACAAACCTGCCCTGCAGGCAGCGTGACCTACGATCTCTCATTACTACTGGTATTGTTCAGGCTGAGGAAATAATAAGTAAAGCACTGAAGCACACTCATTGCTACAATATTTTATTCATTATGCGCTGAAATCTGCCGTTTTGGCTCTGTGGTAGAATCCTAGAAAGATTCATATGCAATGGGAAAAGAAATTCTAAGAGCTAGCAATCATTTCCAGTATGTCTCTAATAAGAACATGAATATCAGGTCAAGCTGGGTGCTGCAAACTAGCAAAGTATTACATCCTCTGCACTCGCCTTAAGACTTGACCTTGAAAATGGAATAAAAGACAAATGATTAGGGTGCAGTCATCATGAAGCGATAACATTTTGTCAAAAGGCCATGTAACGAGTTATTCTAGTGATATGGACAGGTCTGATAAGGAAAATGGTGATCGCCGCTTGTTAACTGAATACAACCAGCCTGTGAGAATGCTGCATGTTTTACAAGCCAGATTCAAATAAAAATGAAAAGATATTATGTTCAAGATTAGCCTCGGCTCAGTGAGTATATATCAGGTACATTCTAGACATTTAGCCTCTTGAAGCATCATTTATAAAAAATACAGTAAAAAGGCACAGTAAGGGTGTGTACACAACATCTCCCCCCGGAACCCTCCTGAAAAAGCTCTTTATAAAAACACTACAAAGAATGAATATAATGCACAGCAAAGTAAAAATGACTTGCTGTGTATATGTTAAATCTTTTGTCAATTCTTTTAGCCACTTCCTGCTTCAAAAACCGTGAAGCGACTGAAAGAAGTATCCTTATGAAAAGAAATCCAACGCAAAAATGATTGAGGAGAGGGAGAAGATGCTTCTGGAGAAACCCACCAGATACTGTATAACAAGTAACCCACTGAAGCCTTGAAAAACTCAGCAGGAAAAAAGTTCAACAACATTTACATCCCTCTCGCCGCAGCTAGCGCTGACTTCACACAACTGAGACGTCAGTCAAGAGAGTGGGCATTCCAACGCCAAGGAGACCATGCCTAGTCACCCTTAGAGCACTGCTCAGATGACTACAGAAAGCAGTATGTGGTATAATTTCTTCATCTGTTACCAATAGATTTACAGAGGCTTTCTTTTTTTGAGAAAGGAAGGGATGAGGGTATGATATAGGGCTCTATAATATACTGCAGGCACAAATAATTACACAGTGCAACTAGGTCATCCATTTTCCAACGTCATGTTGCTTGTTCTTTTATGGTACTGTTCTACAGTGATCCCTTAAGTTACAATATGAATATGTTCTGGGATAAGCATTGTAAGTAGAAATCATAACTTAAAACCATTATGGCTAAATTATTAGTACATATACATAACTTAGAATTCTATTAGCTCAAGAGCCCCGAAATAGCAAGTCACTACTCTGGTCCCAGATCAGGGCCATTATACGTCTAGTTCTGTGTTCTTCACATCAATCCTGTGTCGGCACATGACCGGTGAAGGCGGTCCGCAGACTGCAAAATTGTATACATTAAGCCGAACCCCTTTTCTGTTCATGGAAATGCTGCTCTTTGTCAAACAAAAGATCGGAGGTGCAGGAACCCTGGGCTGGAGTGACGACCAGGTGAGCCAGGACACCTAGTAGACCTATGCTAGTAAGTTATCTAACTTACTAATTAATGTTCATTTAGCCATGATTTTAATAGGGTGAAAAACTAATTTAAAGAAAATTAAACATAAAACTAATACATGTTGTTCCAGACTAAATGAAAAAAAAAAGTACTTGTTTATCTTTGGCTCTTAAAGGGCTCTTATCTTTGTCCTCTACATTATTAGTATTGATGATCTATTCTTAGGATTGGTTATTATTTTCAGGTCTATGAGAGTTAATTGAATAAAATCTAAGCTGCAGTTCTCAGCAATGGCCACTAATCAGTGTAAAGAGCTTTGTTCTGTTACATATGGCCATTGTCGGAACTGGAGGTGCCATTTATCCTAAGGATAGGATTAAAGTAGTGAACAACCCTTTTAATTGTGAAAATTAGGGTTCCAAAAGTTTCATTTTTGATTGTCAAATTAAAAATTAACATAACATGTCATTTACAATGCATTGACAACAGCCTGTGTACTGCTGAGTCTATACTCTCTACATTCCAGCTACCTTCAGATGCCAGTAGTATAGGAGTTTACAGGATACTGTTACTGTGTTACACATGGAACTCAGTAATATCATAATATGCAGTAAGCTCTGATTGTAGCCAGTGTGTTCTCTTTTATATCTACATAGCAGAGTTCCAGAGTTTAAAAATCACCTGATCACCTATGACTCATATGTCAAATGATGAGAAGTTACAGTATATCCCTGATTAAGATAAAGCAAGTCCTTAAATATAGCAGTCAGAAAAAGCTGCAAGAAGATGGTAAATTATTGTACTTTCTAACTTAAAGCAGGAGGTACTTTAGTGTACTGTACAGTATAAACTACTGTATACTGTCTGTGTCCAAAAGAGCAGCTCATACTGACATAGATCTAGTACATGTAGTACTGCAGGGTCCTTTCATGAGGTGCCCTGTGAGGAAGTGAGTAGCTGCGAAACTCGCGTTGTGGTGGCAATTACAAGGCTCTGACCTTCAGTCTTACTATGGGTAAGATTTGTGACTACATTATCGTCTTTATAGGTCTTACTAAGCCAATTTGGTGCTAGTAAGTGTCCTTTTTGCTATGGAACTTTCCTTGATTATTAGTAAGTACCCAAACTTATCCATGTATGCAGTACTATTGTAACTGGGTATGGTGTTTCTGCGGTTGCTTTGTGAAATTCCTTTTTTTGAATACCTACCATGAATTTGATATGATGTTTTTAATATGTATTTTCAATACATATATATCCCTTTTATATAAAATGTAGCGGTCGCTTGACCCTACACTTTCTCTTTTGCGTTGTGTACTAGTGCAGAACATGTAACACTGTGCGGTCCTACTTGTACTTCATAAATACAGTGTTCTGCCAGTGAAGCAACCATACTGATTGGCTGGATCTTCAAATCCTCCAATGTGTGTGTGAGTGTCTGTGTGTATATCTATATAGCTATAATAAAACAGCATTTCCTGCTCTCACTAGCGATGCTTTATGCATTTGGCACTGCTCACTTATAAACAAGTATCCTCCTAGTATTTAAATGTACGTCTTTGTGTATTTTACTTCTCGTATGCCTGCAAAGTCCCTATGCAATGGGAATTAAATAATTCTGGAGGCCTATTATTCGGTGTAGAAATTTTGACAGCAAGTGGAAGATTGTAATTACTCTCTTCCATTAGACTCTGTGGCTTTGGCCAGATAAGCCGTGGTGAAACGTGTGACCAGGGCAGGAGATCATGGATTGTCTTTCAGTGTTGTCATGGCGACTGTGATGCAGGTGGCCTATTACTGCCTGGCTTGTCAGATCTTATACATCAAACTGGTGCTAAGTGAAAATATGTTTGAGGGCCCAGGAAGAGGGAGAGGAAAAATTCCCAGCAGCTACTACCATTTCAGGTGGTTACTCTGCTCTTATTGATTGTATTTCCATTGTTCGTAGTTAGCGTCACTATAATTGTTACCATCTGCCACATGTTGAGGTTTTCACGTTTCCGCTCAGGTATATTGCTAAAATGTTGATATTTTGCTGATAATCATTATTATCACATTTTCTAGATATTTTTTAACTATTTCAAATTTTCAAACAGAAAATTGTAAAAAAAAAAAAAAGACTATTAGAATATAATAAGATTATATGAGAGTCCTCTTCCTAACACCCTCTGGGAGCTGCTACTTCTGGAGGACCCAGACGGTGGTCTTTCTTCTTTTGAATGTACTCTATGGCCAAGTGGTTCCGTCCGGGACATAGCCGCTGATCGCCAGCGGTTCCAGGAGCCGGACCTGCATCAGCTGTCATTAGGGAAGGTTTCCAAGAGGCCACCCCCTTGATTAGTTGGAAATGTGCTACAGTTTACCAATACACTAGGCCTTTTACATCCTCCCCATCCTGCTGTGCTGTGTGCACAGGTCTCTCAAGAAAGGGCGTAACACATTACTAAGCCATTGGCTATGCCAAGGGTACACCATGCCCGCTCATTTGAATTTAAATTAAGCTTAATTTTCTCAAGCGCTATACCAGTATAATGTGCTAGTATGATTTTTGTAATGGCAATGTCCCCTATATCACTGTACAGTTAGTACATTTTGAGGGAGACAGAATACGTTGTACTTACAGTAAATTCCACTTATAGGGTTTGCAGCGCTGTAAATACTTTCTTGCTTTGCACTGTCGTTGAGCAACATGCCTTTTCTTCAAAGCAGAAAGTAAAACTTCTGCTGGTTCCTCCTTGGAATCTGTCTGCATTCTGTAGTGAGATAGAAGGTGCTCTATGGCCCAATCCTTTCTTATGGGTGCTATGTTATGGAGCTTAACAACACGGCTGTGGAATTCTGCTGTGATGTATCTTAGTGACAACCAATATGGCTGCCATTACAGCACCTACAGTTGTCACTCAGCTTTCCTGGACTTCTACTAATGCAGATCTCAGAGATGAGCAGTTTGATTCATGCTGACCTGGTCGGGCATGTAGTTTGCTTCTCCATGCCAGCCTATATTTCGTTATGCATTTGACATCCTCATCTCAACATCCTGGGTGGTTCTGGCACTTGACGCACATGAGGCCTAGTCATGATGTTGCAGGACCTAGTTTGTGCCACAGAAGCCCAGGATGCTAATCAGGCCTAGGACAGGCTCAGAAGTGCAGACCAGCTGCCACGGTGGACCAGATTGGATGTCAGACAAGGTTTTTGTGAATCGAATTGCTCATTCCTATTAGTTTGTGTTACATACTCCATTCCAAGTTTATATTTGTTAGTGTTGAACAAAAGTATTTGCAGCATCCTGGTCCAGTATCTGGGGCAGTACTCCATGACATCTGGGCCTTGGCAGTGTGATCTTCCTTGGCTGGTACCGGAATGCCCCTACGATGCCATGATGTTGCGTGAGGCCTATTCATGACATTGCTAGACCTAATCACTAAACCCCATACAACACTATGACGTCACTGCGGCCTAGTAATCAAAGAGGCACCCAGGATGCTGAATTTTGAGTGCTGAGGAAGTCACACTGCCCTGGTCCGGCTGTAAAGCAGTACCAACATGGAAGCCCGATCAGCGTCCTACAAATTGTTTTGCTCAACTGTAAAATTCACTAAGATATATTTATATTTATTTACAAAAATATTAGGTACAAGGAGTAGGATTATATGTTTTTCCAATTCTTTCATTGTCACAATTCCATTGGTTCTCTTTGCACAGTTTCTCCGGCTATCTGCATTTCTAGTCGTTTCTTCGAGATGTTACATTGAGACTCACTGAATCTACAAGAAGTCTCTTGAGATCTTGTGTTTTCTTACTTGCTGCATTACTTATATACCTGGGTAGAGAGAGATTACATCCAGGCTATTTTCTAAAGGGCTTTCTAAAGATGGTAGATAATGGTCATTAGTGTGGTAAGTCGCAGGTTTTATAGGTTAGATACCAGTAAGTGCAGCCACTGAGCATCTTTGAGCTTAACTCAAGATGTGAAGCATCGAAGGGGAACTCGGCCAGTAATATAGCACTTCTGAAGCACTGAAAAGGATTTCAACATGTTACAGGGATTAAAGAAGACCAGTCATCTCTCTTCACATGTCTGTTTTAGTAAATATTGGTATTCTCTATAAAATACCATTTTTGTAACGTATTTACTTAGACCTGTGCATTGTGTTGTTCCTTTGTTATTCCAACTAGGAATTTAGGAATAAATTGACATCTTGGTGTTACCAGTTAGGGGGTATCCCTAAATCATCTGACATTGTCCAATGAATCAAAAGGAATGGTAAAACCTAATTTATTAGTAATTATTCAAGAGGAGTAAGAAATAATCAAGGCCCAGAGTTGTAAGAAGAGATGCTCAGATTTTGTAGATTATATCCTGGAAATTAATTTTAGATTGATCAACATTTGGACAGATTTACTATTCAAAATGTACTAGATTTCTGGCTCAAATGGAGCCAGAATTATGGCACACAACATATATTGAGTGTTTTAGACACTTTTTACAAGGTTGGGGTTTTGTGGAGAGAGGTGTGACATATATTGAAAGGGGAATGGCTTTGCGTAAAGTAAGCAACCAAAAAGCGTTTTAAAGTTAGAGCTATCTAAAGATCCTCCATCATGGAAACATTGCTTGTGGAAGGATATCCCCAATGTCTGACCCAAGTCATTCAGTTTAAGGGCAATGGTACCAAATACTAATGAAATGTATGTAAACTTTTGACTTTGCAGTAAGTAATAAAAATGCCTTAAAACATTCTCTCTCTCTCATTATTCTGCCATTTGGCAAATATTAAAAATGATGGTAATCCTAATTGACCTAAAACGGGAAAGGTTTATTCTGATTTCATGTTAGATATTGAGAAAAACATGCATAGGTGTCTTTTATATAGTGTATGTAAACTTCTGGTTTCAACTGTATATACATTTACGCTCGGGAAACTCCTATACAAATTAGATACTTGGCCGGTCCTGTGAAAATTATTCAGCTCTGAAGACTATAATGTGTACAGGGGACTTTATTTGCACAGTTTTGATTTTATGTGATAGGATACATACATTTTGGAAGTATTGAAATGTAAATTGCAAGATTAGATTTGTGCAGTAAATCTGTATTTCTGACAGAGACTGATGAGGTAGTTGTCTATTAGGTAATGATTTATGTACTTATATGTACACAGAGCACGTATACAGAAACACAGAGGTATACACAGAGCACATGCATACACACTAGATATGAATGAATAAATTCCAGTTGAATTTTACTACTACTCGAATTTTAGAGAAATCCGCATTCGCCAAAATGCATATTTTTTTGTAATTTGCTTTCTTGCGGATTTAGTAAAATACTTATACTCACTTTATCGTTCACTTCTTTGCCCCCTCTGCTCCCGCTACCACCTCTCCCCCCAGCCTAGTCAAACACAGACGTGTGGGCCTAATGTCAGCTCTGGCGATGTGAAGATGGGATGAGGACCAGACAGGTGATGGTGAGGAGCGGAGAGGCTGGAGAGTTGAGCAGTGAGCATGGGAATTTTTTTTTTGATATTTTTTACATATAAGGTTTATAATGCTCTGTGGTCAGGAGAAAAGTCAGACCATAAATAGGGACATTCGGTTTGTGGAGAATAACTTGTCTGCGAATCAAACTTCCCGTGAAAATTTGAATTTTGCCTGATCCGCTCATCTCTAATATACACACACACACGCAAACATGTATAGTCAGCTCATATACATAAGACACACATGTATACACAGAGCATACACTTACAGACAAACAGATATGCATAGAGCACATACATAAATACTTGTATACACTGAGGACTTACACACATGTATACATAGAGCATATACAGTTGAAAGCAGAAGTTTACATACACTATATAAAAAGACACATATGCATGTTTTCTCAATATCTGACATGAAATCAGAATAAACCTGTCCCGTTTTAGGTCAATTAGGATTACCATAGTTTTTAATATTTGCCAAATGCCAGAATAATGAGAGAGAGAGAATGTTTAAGGCATTTTATTACTTACTGCAAAGTCAAAACTTGACATACATTTCATTAGTATATGGTACCATTGCCCTTTCACTAGCTAGGGGAAGCAGAACATCTTTCTGCCTATAGAATGATATAGACACATATGGCTTCCATTGCCTTTCTTTATGTCAAGCGATGCTGGAGCCTTACTTATTCAAGCAAGTCTAAGCACTGAAAGCAAGAACTTCCCGATTGTAAGGTCAGTGAGGAAAAACATGGTTTTCAGGCTTTCAAATAAAAACTTTTTTTTATGTATGATGAGAAAATATCAGATAATTGCATACGTCTGTGTATGTTCAGATGTGTCATTTACCTTTTTTTCTTGGTAATGGCAGGAAATGACCAGTCTGAAAAACAAAAACTACTTCACATTACTCTGGCAGGTATTATATTTGTTATATATGTCTGCATGAGAACTTGTCTAAAATTGCAGAAACGTACAGGTGGACAATCTGTTTGTTTAGGAAATTTGATTGGAAAGTCCTTGGTTCAGTAATTGAATTATAAACACGTTCTTTGTACATCACTAAATATTTTCGTGTTTTAGAGAGAATCTGTCAACAGATTTTTGATATGCGATCTGAGAGCAGCATGATGTAGGTGGAGAGACCCTGATTCCAGCATTGTATCACTTACTTACCAGGTTGTGTTTTATCAGCAGAAGATCATCACTACAAGATTAAGGGCAGAGACAGACTGCTGTATAACTTGTGCGATGATCACATCACACTGGACGCACTGGCCGGCACTTCTCCTGACCTGAGCGTGACAGCATGATATATTTCTATGCAGCTGTCAAGGTCAGGTCAGGAGAGGTGCCGGCCAGTATGAGGTTTACGATGCGATCCTCGCACGAGAAATACGGCAGTCTTTCTCTGCCCTAAGATGCTTTCTGGTCCTACCACACACACACACCGATTAGTAGCTTTCTGTCAATATACAGTGTACACAGAAAGCTGCCAATCAGTGGTGTGGTCGGGGTTATACACAGCTCAGCATTCTGAGCTCTGTTAGATCTGCAGTGGAGAAAACTGAGATTCTATCACAACTGCTGCATCCAGTAAATGTAATTAAGTGATCCTTCGCTGGAATCGCGGTCTCTGCCCCTACCTCATGCTGCTGTCAGATTACATAGCATACCTGCTATCAGATTCCCTTTATTAGTATACGTTAATATATAAAAATGTATCCCGTCACCTTATTGAAACAAATGATTTGAATAAATGCGTCTTAAAGATGAGATTGAAATTCAAGAAAAGTACACATATTGATTTCTCACATTTTTGGGTCAGCCAGAATTAGAAAACATGGCAGCTTTCTTCCAAAACCAGATCCGAGCCGCACCTGTTTCTGTGTCATGTCTGATATTGCAGCTCAGCTCTACAGAAGTGAATGCAATGCAATATTACACACATTTCCTTATGTTACATTGCAGCACAGACATCTTGAACAAGCTGAGACTCAGTAAAGCTAGTCGTGGTGATACCTGGCTGCGCGCTCAGCACATGCTGTATGTACACTGCTCAAAAAAATAAAGGGAACACTCAAATAACACATCCTAGATCTGAATGAATGGAATATTCTCATTGAATACTTTGTTCTGTACAAAGCTGAATGTGCTGACAACAAAATCACACAAAAATCATCAATGGAAATCAAATTTATTAACCAATGGAGGCCTGGATTTGGAGTCATCCCCAAAATTAAAGTGGAAAAACACTTTACAGGCTGATCCAACTTTGATGTAATGTCCTTAAAACAAGTCAAAATGAGGCTCAGTGTTGTGTGTAGCCTCCACGTGCCTGTATGACCTCCCTACAACGCTCCTGATGAGGTTGCGGATGGTCTCCTGTGGGATCTCCTCTCAGACCTGGACTAAAGCATCCGCCAACTCCTGGACAGTCTGTGGTGCAACGTGACGTTGGTGGATGGAGCGAGACATGATGTCCCAGATGTGCTCAATCGGATTCAGGTCTGGGGAACGGGCGGGCCAGTCCATAGCTTCAATGCCTTCATCTTGCAGGAACTGCTGACACACTCCAGCCACATGAGGTCTGGCATTGTCCTGCATTAGGAGGAACCCAGGGCCAACCGCACCAGCATATGGTCTCACAAGGGGTCTGAGGATCTCATCTCGGTACCTAATGGCAGTGAGGCTACCTCTGACAAGCACATGGAGGGCTGTGCGGCCCTCCAAAGAAATGCCACGCCACACCATTACTGACCCACTGCCAAACCGGTCATGCTGAAGGATGTTGCAGGCACATGTGCTCAGTGTGAACCTGCTTTCATCTGTGAAGAGCACAGGGCGCCAGTGGCGACTTTGCCAATCCTGGTGTTCTGTGGCAAATGCCAAGAGTCCTGCACGGTGTTGGGCTGTGAGCACAACCCCTATCTGTGGACGTCGGGCTCTCATACCACCCTCAAGAAGTCAGTTTCTAACCGTTTATGCAGACACATGCACATTTGTGGCCTGCTGGAGGTCATTTTCCAGGGCTCTGGCAGTACTCCTCCTGTTCCTCCTTGCACAAAGGCGGCGGTAGTGGTCCTGCTGCTGGGTTGTTGCCTTCCTACGGCCCCCTCCACATCTCCTGGTGTACTGGCCTGTCTCCTGGTAGCGCCTCCAGCCTCTGGACACTACGCTGACAGACACAGCAAACCTTCTTGCCACAGCTCGCATTGATGTGCCATCCTGGATGAGCTGCACTACCTGAGCAACTTCTGTGGGTTGTAGAGTCCGTCTCATGCTACCACGAGTGTGAAAGCACAACCAACATTCAAAAATGACCAAAACATCAGCCAGAAAGCATTGGTACTGAGATGCGGTCTGTTGTCCCCACCTGCAGAACCACTCCTTTATTGAGGGTGTCTTGATAATTGCCAATAATTTCCATCTATTGTCTATTCCATTTGCACAACAGCATGTGAAATTGATTGTCAATCAGTGTTGCTTCCTAAGTGGACAGTTTGATTTCACAGAAGTTTGATTCACTTGGAGTTATCTTCTGTTGTTTAAGTGTTCCCTTTATTTTTTTGAGCAGTGTATATAGTGTATTCTGTTTCAGAATCACTTTCCATTCTACATGGTTTAGGTGAACTGATATATAAGTAAAATGTAAACACGTCCTCAGCTGAAGGCTGGAAAATAGCCAGATCTGGGAGGCCCAGATTTCAGATTCTTGTCTGAAACATATCTCTAATAACTGGGTCACATATTTTCCCATAGGAAAATCCGATCTGCCTGTTATCTGTCACTATAATGGTAAACGTATACTGCATGCTGTATGAGAAAAGCCTGGTAGACTCAGTAGACTTCAGTGTCCGCGTTCTTCACAGAGGCTACCATTACAATATCTGCAGCACAGTGTGGTTGGCGCTGTGGCACTTGGGTCTCTAGAGATACATACGTTCGGGCCATCAAATGTTCTCCCTATGCTTTCTTCAGTAATGTTTTTTTACATAATGCTCAGAATAGCTTACAAAAATAAAAGAAGGAAGACTTAGCTCGCTCATTCCCCACTGCTCTTGCTCCGATTCTGCCCAGTTCCCCATCAGTCTTCATTGTCCCACTGCAGTAACTGTGACCTCGGCAGCCGCAGCAGTCACTACAGCCAGTTCTCTGGGTTGCTGAGGTTAATATTGCTTCTTTTATTTTTTATAGCTCATTCTGAGCATTTTGTAAAAAACTAAATAAAAAATGAGAAATAAAAAGGAAGGACTTGTACTTCTATTTCTTGCCAGATTCACTTCTGGCTTTGGCCAAAGAACTGCAACTTGGACTTCATTGAAAACTGCATGCGGTTCCCACCGTAATATGTTTATTGGCTTCCTATTATGCTTTTGACCCTAGGTAGGCAACATTATGCATATTTACATGGCAAGTGCCATTTGATGACCACTTCCATTTACATGGAGCTTATTGGCAGAATGTATAGACGAATGACCCATACGAATCATAGAATGTTAGAGTTGGAGGAGACCTCCAGGGTCATCGTGTCCAACCCCCTGCTCAATGCAGGATTCACTAACCCATCTTAGACAGATGTCTGTCCAGTCTCTGAAGACTTCCATTGAAGGAGAACTCACCACCTCTCGTGGCAGTGGATTCCACACGTTAATCACCCTCACCGTCAAAATGTTTTTTCTATTATCTAATCTGTATCTTCTCCCATTCAGTTTCATCCCATTGCTTCTAGTCTTTCTTTGTGCCAATGAGAATAAGGATTATCCCTCTACAGTGTGACAGCCCTTGAGATATTTGTAGACAGCTATTAAGTCTCCTCTGTCTTCTCTTTTGCAAGCTGAACATTTCCAGATCCTCTAACCGTTCCTCATAGTTTGTAGACCGATCACCATTATGGTAGCTCTTCTCTGAACTTGCTCCAGTTTTTCAATGTCTTTTTTAAAATGTGGTGCCCAGAACTGGACGCAGTATTCCAGATGAGGTCTGACCAAGGAGGAGCAGAGGGGGATAATTACTTCACGTGATCTAGACTCTATGCTTCTGTTAATGCAACCCAGAATTGTGTTTGTCTTTTTTGCAGCTGCATCTCACTGTTGACTCATGTGTAGTCTGTGATCTATTAATATACCCAAGTCTTTTTCACATGTGCTGTTGCTTAGCCCTATTTCTCCCTTTAGGTATATGCTTTTTTCATTTTTCTTGACCAGATGTAGTACTTTGCATTTTTCCCTGTTAAAAACCATTCTGTTGGTTGCTGCCCACTGCTCCAGTTTATTTAGGTCTTTTTGAATCCTCTCTCTTCTCTAGTATTAGCTATTCCTCCTAGCTTTGCGTCATCAGCAAATTTAATCAGTTTTTCAATTCCTTCATCTAAATCATTGATAAAGATGTTGAACAACAATTTCATTATTGCTTACATAATGGGATGTGCAGCCGACAACATGGTTTGATCACAAACTTTTATATCTAGGTAAAAGATACCACAGACCAAATTTGCTTGTTAATGATCAAGTAAATCATCACCTTATGTCAATGGGCCTTTAGATTTTTTATTTATTTACGTTTTTATTTTACTCACTTATATAGCGCCATTAATTCCACAGCGCTTTACAGACATTATGGGCACTGTCCCCATTGGGGCTCACAATCTAATTTCCCTATCAGTATGTCTTTGGAGTGTGGAAGGAAACCAGAGAACCCAGAGGAAACCCACACAAACACAGGGAGAACATACAAACTCCTTGCAGATGTTATCCTTGGTGGGATTTGAACCCAGGACCCCAGCACTGCAAAGTAACAGTGCTAACCACTGAGCCATCGTGCTGCTCTTTATATTGTGATCCCACTGGGGCAGGTCATATTGTTCATAGTGCTGTGATATGTAATGATGCTATTGTAATGATCAGGATAGGTGTGTAGATGGGGCTGCATTAACATGCAGCACAACTTGGGGTTGTATTTTAAGGCTCGGCAATATTTTGTAGCATCTGCTTGTTTACTTTGTGTGTCATATGCCTATTTCTGATTCATCCCTTCTAGTGGTGCATAAACAACTTAATACATACTTTTGCAAAAAAATCCCTCTCACCTTCTGTTTCATTGTTTGTTGCCGGATTGCTAATAATAGTGCGTTCAAAGTATTCTCCCTGCACAGCGACACTCCTCACCAGGTAACATTAGTAGTTGTTAATGAGAATCACACGTTGCTGCCCCCTCTGGTTGTGAGGGGTAATGTCGGTAGGGTCAGCGAGTAAAGACTGACGGTGACCTTAGAGAGAACCTGTCACTTGATGTATGCTGCCAAGCATGGCTAGCATAGATCAGGAGCTGCACAATTGCAGCCAGGTATGTTTTTCTCTGAAACACTCCAGCATTTCACAGAAAACATGATTAAAAAACCTTGTTTCTCTCTGCACCACTGCAGTAGATTGACAGGTCTCTGCCGCTGTACACACATGGGAGACACCTGTCAATCACCTAGAGCGATGCGGGCCGGCCAGGGGGCGGGGCTGGACTACTCTCGTCTCTGACTATAGTCCCCATATGGTCCTTCAAACTGTTTCCTTTGAAATGCCGGAGCGTTGGCTATAATCATGCACCCAGACTTTAATTTGTGCCGCACGTTATTTGGGCGCCATGAATCGAGTGGCAGGCTCTCTAATGGAGTTATTGCAGCGAGCATCATGTATCAAAGGTTCAGATGTAATGAAGTCTGAATGCAAATATTTGTAAGGACTACAGTATACTGTGTGCACATGAAGCAGATCTGACACCTGATTTCTCAATAATTCTGTATACATTCTTCAACAGATCTCTTAGACCTGATGAGGCTGGAGTACCTACTTTGAAAATCCATGTCAGAAAGGATGCATAACCCTGAAATAAAAATAAAAATTTTATGAATCCAGCTAGTAAGAGAGTAAGCGAGCTCATGAGTCCACATGTATTCAGGTTGTACACACCCAGCCTGCCTGAACACTGTGAAATTACACCATTAGTACGGTGTAGGGGCACTAAGCAGCTGTCAATTGGGCTAGGAGGGTGCAGATTGTGTTTAAACCTTCTATAAGGATTATACAGCCCTTCGGATATGGTTTTTAAAGCAAGTACACCAGCCTCATCAGGTCTATTTAATCGTGTATTCCGTTTATATTATGAAATCTGGTGACTGATCCGCTTTAATGATTGCTGTATCTCAACAAAAACTTAAATGGGTTGGCCCTCAAGAAACATTTGCCACCTATAAACTGAACACATGAAAGGCATTTTATAAATGTGGATAACCGCACGTTCCTGCTGCCGGGGTAGAGATGTCAGAATCGTGTGGCATTATATGGTAAGGACTGTCACTCCATTCCCGGCTCGCAGGCCTCCTGGTGAGACAACTATTGTCATATTGTTAATTATGGGTTGGTTTTGTGCCCAGTGTAATAAAGGTTATGGAGGATGTTGCATCTGAAAACTTTACCAGTCAGTGTTTTCTCCAGGACAGGTTCCTGGATGGCAATTGATGCTCATTTTGGCTAACATGTCCAATTGCCCTTTTTTTCAGTGCTTTTTCCTATTCAATCTTTACGATTTTTACCTAACATCTCTGCGTCTACTCAATTTGCTAAAAATTTTCTAGGAGCTTTGGAAATGATGTCAAAGACATAGCTGTAGCAAATAAAACAAATGCTGAACTCGCTTATCTAATGCTCGTGTCACATTTTATCGCGAGCTCACTTCAAACAGACACTTGAAGTAAAAGTACAGCAAAGTACAAGTTGTTTCAAGTGAAAAAGCTCCAGTAATCTTCAAAAAACACCCAGGTAAATATTTCAGAAACATGTTGGAGTTGAAGATGTCAGCAGTTGCCTGTGCTTTACATGGGAAGCGCCGACCTGCTAAGTATGGAACTGCTGAAAAACTATTACTTCAGAAAAGCAAGAAATCATCTTTTTGATTTGTAAAATGTTACAAATTTAAACAAGATTATTTCTAGAAGGTATCGATTTAAGCAAGCAGGTCCGAGAAAAAACTGTAATGGGAACCAAGTGCAGTTAAGGGATCCATTTTGAACCTTTTTGGAACCATTTTTTTCTGTTGTCAAATGCATCAAAAATAAACAAGAAAGCAGCTTTGTAATAGGTCTTGATAAAGTCAATTTCTTTACATTTGTTTTTATCAACTTCTATACAAACCTTTGAATCCTTGTAGTAACAGACACAAGCTACCCCCGAGTAGTTTGACTCTGCAGTCATATTCCTGTCTGCCCCCTACTCTCACTTACATACATTTACTCTGTTAGCAACTATAGGACAGATGGAGGAGAATACGACTACAAGATCAGACTACACAGGGTTTGTTTGGTTTGTTACCGTGATGAAACACAGGTCTATATGGAAGCTGAAAATGATAAGAAATTTTTCCATTAAGACCTACTGCAGAGTAGATTTAAGAATCTTCACCTCATTGACTAGTCATACCGGCGGGTCTCCGGCGGCTTCTCCCCTCCCACTGACAGTGACTGGCTAACCTCTGCCTGCGTGCACACATAAGCAGAGGCCAGTCATTGTCAGAGGGCGGTGAGAAGCCACCAGGGACCCATCTGTATGACTATTCAATAGCGCGGCTCGGTCCACAGCGGCTATTAAAAGTATATTTTTTATGAAACGCCGCAGCATTTCAGAGACAAAAGTACATGGCTGGGATACTACAGCCAGTGGCTGATTCATACTGCCCACGGTTTGGACAGCATGTATCAGCTGACAGGTTCCCTTTAAATATTTAAATCGACCCTATCATAAGAGTGGAATTATGGAAGTAGCTGTCTAGGGTCTTGTCTCCCATTAAAAATTATACTTTTTTTTGTACAGATACAGAGTTGCACTCATGAAAAATCTAGAATAAATGCCATATGCTAATCAGGCTGAAGGTGCATTGAGGCACATTGATGGACACCTATGACTTCTTCCAAATACACATACATGCCCTCAAATCACTTCCAGTCTGATTTGCATATGGCTGCTGTTCCTGGTATTGCAACTCACTTGAATTGGTCTGAGCTAAAGAGAGCTGCACTACAACATTCAGACACTGCAAAGCGTCAGCACTAAGTCTGGGAAAGGAAGAAAATGCTCTTCTGTTCTGAAGACTCTTCAGTCACCTGAATGGGGGAGGCGCTAGGAGTCAGACTCCTGCTAGTCTGATATTGATGGCCTATCCTAATGAAAAATCCTTTTAGGTGGCTATTTATAAGTTAAGGGATAGCTTCAGCCATCAAGAACTGTCGTTCATCTGAAAAAAATGTCTTTGTTATTGTCTTTGTTATAGGCTTTGTTATAAACTTTCAGCAATTAAGTTTACTTGAACAGACTTTTAGTTATTAAGCATCGACACTATTTATATGCCAGTAGCCTGTACACATCTGTGATCTATGGCATTGAGGAAGGCTTTACATGAAATGTGTAGTTAGGATTAAAGGCCCCGTCATACATAACGAGATCGCTAGCGAGATCGCTGATGAGTCACGGTTTGGTGACGCAATAGCGATCTCGCTAGCGATCTCGTTATGTCTGACAGGTAGCAACGATCAGGCCCCTGCTGTGAGATCGCTGATCGTTACAAAGCTTCCTGGACCATTCCTGGGTCGTTGCGCTCCCGCTGGGCAGTGTGCATCGCTGTATTTGACACCTTGTCAACGACCTCGCTAGCGATTCAGAACTGAGACACGTAGAGGTGCATAAATTGGACTTTTCTGCGTTCATCGTCCCTGATTGGTGGTCGCTACTGCGTCCTTGTTTTTTCAGATCCCACCAGCGTTCTCCGGCTGTGACTCCACTTTGAACAAATCAGACATCTTTAGCGAAGTAGGTATTGTTTGGGGTCTCAAATGAGTTTCCATTTTTAATTCATTTATAGGACATCTACCAATTATCTGCTATCGTTGCTCTTCAGGGAGGGAGGGCTTGGCTTCTATCTGTATATATATGCTTTTGCATGGACAGATATTTTAGGGGTCTCGTGCACACACACCCACACAGCACGTTTTCTGACATGCTGTCGTGGCCAACCGCTTCAGAGTTTTTCATACGCCAATTAACATGAAGCTTAAATCAATAGACTCTGTTCTTTTGGCCTGTTGCACGCTTCAAAACTTTCTTCGTCGACGTGATGCAATTACGTACTGTCCGCCTGGCTTTGTGGACTCTGTGGACCGAGCCAATGGGGAAGTGGAGCTCGGTGAATAGCGTGCAAACGATCCTGCAATTGCAGCCTTCAACCAGTGGGACATGGCAGAAACACCCACGATGCGAAGACCTGCCGCGACAACTGCTGCCAGTATTTTAACGGTCCTGGTGCCCCGTCACACATAACGAGATCGCTAATGAGATCGCTATTGAAGCCAAGCCCTCCCTCCCTGAAGAGCAATGATAGCAGATAATTGGTAGATGTGCTATAAATGAATTAAAAATGGAAACTCATTTGAGACCCCAAACAATACCTACTTCGCTAAAGATGTATGATTTGTTCAAAGTGGAGTCACAGCCGGAGAACGCTGGTGGGATCTGAAAAAACAAGGACGCAGTAGCGACCACCAATCAGGGACGATGAACGCAGAAAAGTCCAATTTATGCACCTCTACGTGTCTCAGTTCTGAATCGCTAGCGAGGTCGTTGACAAGGTGTCAAATACAGCGATGCACACTGCCCAGCGGGAGCGCAACGACCCAGGAATGGTCCAGGAAGCTTTGTAACGATCAGCGATCTCACAGCAGGGGCCTGATCGTTGCTACCTGTCAGACATAACGAGATCGCTAGCGAGATCGCTATTGCGTCACCAAACCGTGACTCATCAGCGATCTCGCTAGCGATCTCGTTATGTGTGACGGGGCCTTAAGAGTAGATAAGGTGTAGAAGGCAAACAGCAGATAGAGATAAAGCAGTTATACTTTGTAGAGTGAGTGTACCAATGTAAAACACATAGCGCAGGCATAGCAGGAGCCGTATACTAAAAATTGTTATATCATTTATTTCAAGGCTCACAAAGCTGGTATGAATTTACATGCCATGTTATGAAGTGATGGCATATCGCTATGGGTTAACTTTATGATTCATGGGAATTTAGCCTCCAGGACTTCAACTGATCCTAAAAATGAAATTGCAAAGAATTGTAACACGGCCCTATTCCTGTTATTCCTGCCTGAATTTGACCCCTGCTATTATGGTATTTGTCGCAAACCTCTCAATTAGCTCATTTTGCAAGGTCAACCTGTTTACTTTTCTGTTATCTTTAAAATAACATAAAGCATATGGTCTCAAAGAAAAGAAGGCTAGCTTTTTGAACACCTGTGATGTGGGAAAAATATATTTTCATATGACAGAGGTTAGAATCTTCTTTGCTTCATTCATTCTTAGCTTTTCTCCTCATCTTTAGCCTGTTTTCTATGCCCTCCTATAGATTGATATATCCCTTTCTCCCCTGTCCACATTGTGGAGCTCTATGTACAGCCTACTCCCTCCTGCTATCTCTAACACTGAGAGAAGGGAGGGGGTAAGCAGACCTATTAGCAGCCATCAGGAGCAGGAGATCTGCCAGATTTGTAAAATTTGTGCAAAGTACTCAAGAAAATAAAGGACTAACAGACACTCTACAGAAGCAAAATAATACAAAATTGTTAATGAAGACTATATATAAATTAGCTTAACTTTACATTTTGGAAACTAATGTACAATAAAAAAAAACTGTGCAAAGCCGTACATAGCCTTTAAAGCACACTTGTCAGCAGGATTGTGCTCAGTAAACCACATACACTGTCAGGTTGGCGACATTACACTGATTAATATGATACCTTGGATGATGAAATCCGTCCTGTGGTTCTTGTGTAATCTTTACTTTCAGTTTGGAGATAATGATATGCTCATGCTCTGGGGCGGCCTGTGGGGTGGGCTCTATCTGGTGCTCTGCTTATGTATTCATATGTCTGCCTTCTGACAGGTCACTTATCATTCACTATGTAAAATAGGAGGCAGGTCAGTGAACCATAAGTGACCTGTCATATGAGCATACAGATGAATATGTAAGCAGAGCACCAGATAGAGCGCCCTCCACAGGCCACCCTGAAGCATGAGCATATCATTATCTCCAAACTGAAAGTAAAGATTACACAAGTACCACAGGACGGATTTCATCAACCAAGGTATCATATTAATCAGTGTAATGTTGCCCACCAGACAGTGTATGTAGTTTACTGAGCACAATCCTGCTGACAGGTGCGCTTTAAAGACAAATCAAGGTTTCCATGGGGCACTAAAATGTGGTTCTGATATGTTTTGAAGGTTTTATATCATTGTTATTGTGTGTGTATTTTAATGCTAATAATCATTGGTACTTTGATGAGGCTGGATACTATTAGAAAGTAATAAAATGTTTCAGTATCTACAATAGTACTATCATAGAACTAGGCTCTATTATTAAACATTTATTCCTAAGATCCATGGTATATGGGATAACTTGCTGAGCACTGGGGGTCCGACTGCTGGGACCACCAACAATCTTGAGATCAGGCCTTTGGAACTGCAAGAACGTGGCTCTTAGCCTCATTCTGAATGGTGTGGAAGTGCGCATACATGGCCTCCCCTCATTCCTTGTCTGTGAAACTGGCGAGTACAGTGCTCAGCTACTTCCTACAGTCCCATATGCAATGAATGGAGCGGAAGCTGTGGGTGCAGACCTCTGCTCCACTTAAGACAGATCTGCGGTTATCCATATTTGTACCATCACTTTTGTACTATATATGTACTAATAATTTTATCTTTGTAAGGCTGTGTGCCAACGATGCGTTTTTTAAGCGTTTCCGCCTCGGCAATTCCGCTGCAGAAACACTTAAAAAACGCTTGGTAGAAGGCCTGCCATGTTCCCCAATGATAATCCGCATGTGCTGTGCACATGCTGCAGAAATTTTCGCTGCGGGTTATCATTGCAGAAAAAAAACGCAGCACTACCAATTATTTTGCGGAAGCGCTGCGTTTTCGCCGCCATTGACTTACATTGGAACGCTTGGATTCCGCATCACTGGATCTGTACATGCGGAATCCATGCGTTTCAATGTGCGGATGGTACCCGGGTGTGGAGGAGAGGAGACTCTCCTCCAGACCCGGGTACCATAGAACCTGTAAAAAAAAGAATAAAATAAAACATAAATATGATATTTACCTTCTGACTTCCCCCGGTCTCCTTGTCTTCACTTGCCGGCAGATCGCGGTGGACTGAAGGACCTGCGCTGACGTCGTTTAGTCATGTGACGGCAGGCCCTTCAGAGTAGTGTACCACGAGCTGCCAGCAAGCCAGGACGGAGCAAATAAAGACTCCGGGGGCCATCAGAAGGTAAGTATATATATTTTTTTTATTTTTTAACATTCTTTAAGGTCACAGTATATAAATCTATGCTGGTTGCATGGATTTATATAGTGTGACCAAGTTGTCAAGCACTTTTCCAAGTGATGCTAAAATCGCTTGGAAAGCGCTTGTCAACCCGCATGCGGAAATGCATGTGAAGAACGCTTCACATCCGCATGTCCCTGGCAGGAAAAACACATGTACAATCCGCATGTACAATCCGCATGTACAATCCGCATGTACAATCCGCATGTGTTTTTTCTGCCAGGGAGATGCAGAAACGCTCAGGAAAAAATCCGGAGCATTTCTGCATTGTGGGCACATAGCCTAAGGGTGCATTTACACTGGTTGATTAGCATGAATGAGTGTTCCTAGGAACGTTCTTTGCCAGCAGCATATGTCCTGTAAAAAACAAGATTTTTGCTGCTGAGAATAATTACATTATATGCACGCAGAACGATCTATAACTGATTGTTCTGTACACAGGAAGTGACGGACGATCGTCAAACATGTAGGTTTTTGAATGAGAGGAAACAAAAAGGCCAAGAGAGATACTATAAAATATGTCTGACATCTTCAATTGGAATCAAAGATTGTCTTTATATAAAATAAAACGTTGTTGGCTGCTTATATAATGATAACCCATAAGAAGCCTTCATACTTTTCTGACCTGTCAAAACTGTAAAGAACATTCTTTTTTCCCTTTTGCATTTTCTTTAAATACCTATTGTTATCTTAGTCAGGATAGAGGTGGGTGGGAACTTTTGTGTTCATCATATTTCCCTTGGCTAAAAGACAAAAGAAAAAGAGCAGCTTGCCGCTGACTTCAACAGCCTGAGCGATCAGCTTGTTAATAGTGAGGGAGTTTCAGATCAATTGTCAGCCAAGAAAAACATTTTAAATTATTCTGAAGACAGACAAAGGGAAGGGAATGCATGCTTGTTCTAGATTGTATTCAGGTATTGCCCATCTTCCATCCGTCCATCTTACTATGATCTTTGTTACATTTAAGACACACAAACAAGGAATTGTGACGCAGTGTAATATTGGGGGTAAACCCGCCCAGAAAACAAATCTTAATACACATAAAAAGCCGCACATCCAACAATAGAAAATCACTACTTTATTCACATATAAGTACACCAAATACAAGGACATCTAAAAACATTTAAAGGGGTACAGTACTTCCAAGTAACTTTTCAGAATAAGCTGTCCGGTGTGTGTACATGAGGAATAACAATATTAGCACGATTCAGCAAAGCTTTTAGACCAGAATTCTGGCATAAAAAGCTTTGAAAAATTGCTACATTTTTCAGTGGAGCTGGGTGAAAATGCAGTGAACCTTTACTTTTATATATGAATACAAAATCAAAAAATATATTGCCATGCTTCTGTATATGCCTTATTGCAAAGCTTTTTTCCCATAGGAGCATTAGATGAGAATATTCCTGACCTACAATACTTGACAGATTATCATGCAATAGCATACATAGTCCCTATACCGTCATGATCTGAGCACTCAGTAGATGACGTGTGCTGCTGCAGAACCTCCTGCACCTCCACAGCGTGCAGGGTCCCTTATGCTTAGGTACTTAGCAAAAGAATGAGACTAAAGTATTTTATTTTTTCCTTTTCTTGCTGGAAAGGTCTGCCGAATGATTATTAGAGTCGTAGTCGTTTTTAAAGAGACCATAATTTCAATACATTAACTTTATCCAGTTCCTCTGTGAGGTTGTCAGAAAGGTCTAATTGAGCTGTAAGCAGCACATTATCCCTGCCTGTAACTATCAAGTGGAGGGACGAAACTCCATTAACACAGTGGGACATATTTACAAAAGTAGTATGTGTTAAAGTGAAGCAAAAAATCTGCGAGATTGTTTTCAATTGTAAACCGGGAAAAAATTGTGCTACTGAATGAAGAAATAATGTCTTACTCACAAAAGCTATTACCCAAAAGTCTGCGTATAACAGAGCTGTGTGCTCCCATTAATTTATCAGCCTCAGCTTATGACTTTCCACTTATAGAGCCTTATCAGATCAGTAATCATTATAGTGGTCATTTCATTATTAGGGGCCGTTTCATGTTGTTATTTAACCCTTGAAATAGCGCAAAAAGAAATATAGTGTTGCGGAATTCCAAAATATATGGTTTGCTAAACAAGGGAGGGGGAAAGGGTTAAATGGATCAGTAACATGATCACTTATTTGGCCCAAACTTTTGCAATGATCTTTTATATCATGATAAAAATAAAAAAATATGTAAACGACATACCATGTATCTAAAGGTTGTAAACATACACGTTCCCTATCCCTAATCGATGGCCAAACCTGGGACCAGATACTTATGTAGTGGCTGTAGGATTTGACATTTGGATTTCAAAGGCCCCTTTATTTTTGGCCTAAACTGGTTGCAAGGGTTGCAGGGAGCACTAAAGTGCCAAAAGACAGAATTTGATTGCTTGTCAGTCTGAAGAAATCCTATAGAACACAATGGTAACTTTTTCCAAGAAATCTCCCTAAGTTGTCAGGGAGGATAAAATAAGGAAGGAAGTAGGGCATCGTAGGTATTTGTCAAAAGTGTTTGCTAATATATACTCCAAAAGGAAGTATGCCACTATATAGCCACACAGTGATTTAGGTTGTGCATTGGCCGCAATTAAAAAATATATATACTGTATATCTATATATGTATACCGTATGTACTATATATATACTTTATATATACTGTATGGTGGTCCACTGTTTTGGTAAAGGATTGCTGAGATTTTTCAATTTTTGTGTATTTTCTTCATTTCGTTTTTCTTTAAAGTCATATTTATGAAATCTCTAAATAAGGCCGGGTTCAGAAGAGGATAGGAAAAATTGTTGGTTTCTTGTCCAGAAAAAGTGCCATTTCCATTTATATGCCATTCATCTGAAATACATATGTCCATGTTTTTACATTCTTATGACCTCATTACGGTGTCCTTTTTTGTACATCAATATTTAAAGCACTACTCCAGTGTTTTTTTAATTTTACTGCTGGAGTGGTGCCAGTAATGTAAGTTCCCTGCCCCTAGTGTTATACTCACCAGCCGCCATCTTCATCTTTTATCGGCGCCGCTCTGGACGGTCTTCTGCAGGTTGTGACCTTCAGGATCGCTCCAGTGTTTGCTGGTCGATCCGGAAGTCACAATTCAATGTAAGCCTATGAGAGCCAGAACGAGGCTCTTTGACTTACACTGAGAGCTTGTGATCGTCACCACTGAATTTCGGTGAGTCAGAAGTTGTGGTCACAAGGAGGCGGTTTGGGACTGGAGTGGCACCGGGAAGAGTTGAAGACGGCGGTTGGTAAGTATAAGACTAGGGGTGGGGAACTTACGGTACATTAGTGGCACCACTTGAGCTCTTAAAAAAAACCTCTGGAGTGGTGCTTTAAATTTTTTTTACAAGACCAGTTCCCTATGTTAATTTTTGCAATGTATCCATAAAAATCAGATGCAACACAAATGATCCTTCTGGGAAAAGATTAGTCTCATCTGAAAAACCTAACAGAATAGTGTATGCTGTTTTGTTTTTCTTCACGCGGACACTTGGTTCGTGAAAGAAACGTCATCTGAACAGCCCTTTTTAATAACATTGGTGCGTGTGATATCCAATCGTAACATGAACAGCACACGTAATACGGTCGTGTGAACGAGTCCTTAACCTCTATTTAAATGCTTATTCATTTTCCTTTAGTCATATTCCCTTTGCGTTAGGCAGATTTCCTTGTTAGCCTTTGACTCATCAATGTCCACTATGCTCCAGACTGGTGTCAGACGGTTATCACCGACAACCGTACCGTCCCAATGTAATGTAGACATGATTGCTTGCTACCAGCTCCAGTTATTGGGACCCGGTCCTATTTGTCTACCCTTTTATATGCATTACTTCAACTTTGATATACAGTAAGGTTTTTAATATAGGCAGTATAGGTACCGTCCCAATTTAGGGTCACCTTGCGCTGGTGGGACGGCTTGTATACTTTTTTTGATCAAAAATAGTTCACTAAGTACCCTATATTTATTATGCAACTTTGCTTTACATTTATATATAATGATGGTAGGGTATGAGATATATTTTTGTCTTTTGTAGGTTTTGCTTCTTTTTGCTAGTGTGAACATGCTCCTATTTCTTGCATGTCTACCATCTTAGACCTCAGTTCACATTGCTCAGCTCCAGTTATTGCAGGGCCTTGGCTAGACAGCTAAGGAGGAACCCTTCTGCTAATATGCCAAAGAGAACATAAATCTTGTGAATAATTCATGTGGAGACACTTCTTGGAAAATGCTGGGCGGACTGTCAGCGTCTCACTCCGCTGATCTCTCTGGGGTTAATGGAACTGGAGTGTAAACACGAGCTGCTTGAGAAACCAAATTAGAAACAGGAAGGAAGTGTAGCTTGAAAGGAAGCGTCTTTCCATCTTTGTTCTCATGCTGTGTCTTGTTTCATGTGATATTGAAAACAAATGATATGCCATTTGGCAGTTGAAGTTACCGTCATTATTCGGTGTACATGAAATCAGTTCATTATGTGATGTTTCCTATAGGAGATTGTGTGGCAGTCATTGCCAGATCTAGTAGCGGTTATAGAAACATTAACCATGGGATTGCGTTTATAAAAGGGTCTTCACACCATCATTTTCAGTCAGAAACCTGGGAGCATACCTACAATATAGATGTGTGGGCCTAATTCTGCCCGCTGTTCCATTCTGTGTGGCCCCAGTCATCTGGTCACAGACGTGCATGTAGAACACTGTATTGCTGTCACCCATAAATTGGGTCTTCCAACTTCTATGTAGTAATCTAGAACGGAGTAGATGTGAAATGATGGCCATGATATCTTCATTGTAGCTTATGTCTTAGTCTCTTACTTTCTGGAGATTGAATGAGGAAAAAGGGAACCCCAATCTTCTGAAAGGTGCTTGTTGCATTTCCAGCTATACTTTTGATATGTCATAAATGTCTCAGATGGAAATACCCATTATTGCAGTCTTTGAGATTTGTTCATTCTGACAATGTCATCCCTTGGACTACAAAAAGTTGTGCACCCAAATATACAGTAGAAGCTGTATGAGTGACAAAGCGGAACAGAGATCCACTTAATCTTAATGGGGACAAATACAATAAGTCTATCACGTCCTCAGATAATGATATCCTTTATTACAGGGGAGGCGGAATCTCAGGCTCGCGGGCCTTTTATGGCCTATGAAGATCTTTTCTCCAACCCTTGCACAAATTCCTGGGGACCGCAATGCTTGCCCCAGCAGCTGTGTTTTGATGGTTGCACTACTTAAACGCTGCAGCATGTGCAATGAAGGTGCCAGAGTCAGAATGTACTTTGTGGGCGGAGTTAGTGCACGATGCACAACCATCCCACAGAGAACCGCAGGGGCAGCCCCTCTGTCTCCTCCTGTGATGCATATATCACAGCCCCTGGGGCTCCTCCTGTGATGTATATACCACATCCCCGTGTCTCTTCCTGTGGTGTATACATCTCAGCCCTGTGTTTCCTTCTGTGATGTATATACCACATCCCCATGTCTCTTCCTGTGATGTATATACCGCAGCCCCGTGTCTCCTCCTGTGATGTGTATTTCACAGCCCTAGTATATACTCCAGCCCCAATGTGTTCTATGAGATGTACTGTATGTATTCCAGCCCCAATGTATTCTATGAGATGTATATACTCCAGCCCCAATGTATTCTATGAGATGTACATACTCCAGCCCCAGTGTATCCTATGTAACGTATATACTCCAGCCCCAGTCTATCCTTTATGATGTACATACTCCAGCCACGGTACCTATGTGATGTATACAGCAGTCTCAGTGTCTCCTATATGATGTATACACAGAAGTATGTGTCTCCTCTGTGATGTATGTACAGCAGTCTCAGTGCCTCCTATGTGATGTATACGGCAGTCTCGGTGTCTCCTATGCAATATATATACAGCAGTCTTGGTGCCTCCTATGTGATGTATGTACAGCAGTCTCACTGTCTCCTATGTGATGTATACTGCAGATCTCCCACTGCTTGAGTTGTATAAATGTAACATGAGCAGTGATGAATTTCCCGCTTTGAGGAGACCTGCAGTGTAATATACATCTGACTTAAGTACGATTTACTGCTGCGAGTTCTTTACCAAACTTCTCATCGCAAAGAGTATCCTATGCTCCAGACTGTTGCAAACCGGGAAAAGCAGCTATGAGTAGCAACAGCATCCATACCACCTAACATCACAGGCGCACCAAAGAGAGGCAGCTCCTGCCATCACATCAAGGTAAATGTTTGAACAAATATAACAGGGTAATTTTCAAATTGATAATTTTGTAAGACCCCAGAAGGATGGTATAAATATCCAAATGGCCCTTGGCAAATAAAAGGTTGCCAACCCTTGCTCTATTATACCCTCATGTCGGTCTGTTTAATCCTCAGGTCCTTTATATGTAACATGCTGTTATATGAGAGTAGGTTTTGCTCCCTTTTTGTAATAATACAGTTTTTACATTAACATCAGTTCTCGTTCAGATAACTTACTTGTCTATGCGTGCAGCACGCATGCACTACTTTAGTCCGTTTTACAAAAGAGTGCATGTAATGGTAGTTCCTTCACCCACCAGGCGATGCAGACAAACTCACAGGTCTGAACACGGAACCAGTCAATTTGTGGGTGTAACCTGCCTGAATTTGTATGGCCTTACGCTGCCATACACATTAAATGGCTGTGGGTTGAATGATGTTGTCGCTAACAGTCATTTCAGACAACTCTTCCATACACATGATGATTTTTTAATCCGTATTTTCTTCCGTACGCAATTCATATGTTATTCGTGCATTTGTTTTTTACGTCCATAAGTAATCTATATGTCTTTCTTGCGCATTTGTATTGCATCCATTTTTTAAATGATCCGTTTTATAAATAAAAGGCCTTATACAGTTTTCCATCTTAATGATTGTATTGGATCCGTGAAAAAGGCATGACATTAAGATAGTGATGCGTATGTACTTCATTTTTAGCGCACTCATTAACTCACAGAGGGCGAGTCTGATCCAAAATACAGATCAAGTAGTGCACGCTAAGATTTCTTACATGTAGTCTTATCAGTCTGTGTGTAAAAACATTCATGTGAACTACTACATTGACTCGCATTGGGTCAGTGTGCTGTCAGTACGATATCAGTTTTGAATATGGGCATTTAATATCTTTGTCTGAACGAGTGCTAAGGCTGGATTCACACGTCCATGTTTCATAGTTCGTACTCAAACTATGATGAATGGATCGGCTGTTGGTCTCCTGACCTGTACTAACCAGCCTCATATGAGGTTGTCACGTTTGGGGCAGGACCCACAGCCTCATAGATGACCATGAGGTTGTCGAGATTGAGTTAGGACCCACAGCATCAGAGATGACCATGAGGTTGTGGAGTTTGGGTCAGAACCCACAGCCTCATAGATGACCATGAGGTTGTGAAGTTTGGGTTAGAACCCACAGCCTCACAAATGACCATGAGGTTGTGAAGTTTGGGTCAGGACCCACAGCCTCACAGATGACCATGAGGTTGTGGAGTTTGGGTCAGAACCCACAGCCTCATAGATGACCACGAGGTTGTGGAGTTTGGGTCTTCTCACTAAATTAGAATATCATCAAAAAGGCTGCTATCAAAGCAACCTGGGCTTCCATAACGCCTCAGCAGTGCCACAGGCTGATCGCCTCCATGCCACGCTGCATTGATGCAGTAATTAATGCCAAAGGAGCCCCGACCAAGTATTGAATGCATTTACTGAACATACATTTCAGTAGGCCAACATTTTAGATTTTAAATTTTTTTCCAAGCTGTTGTTATAAAGTATTCTAATTTACTGAGATAATGACTTGTGTTTTCATTGGGTGTAAGCCATAATCATCAACATTAACAGAAATAAACACTTGAAATAGATCACCCTGTTTGTAATGAGTCTATATAATATATGAGTTTCACTTTTTGTATTGAAGAACTGAAATAAATGTAACTTTTTGATGATATTCTAATTTAGTGAGAAACACTTGTACTTATATCTCAGTAACCTAGCTTTTGTCATTTCCTAAAAGAAACATTTGTGGTTGTCAGGATTTGGGCAGAAATGGTGCAATACATTGATTAATATGGACGTTCTAGCGCTGTTCTTTCCGATGTACTGGAGGTTTCTGTGGTGGTAGACGCTTTGATACGATTCCCCGTGTTAGACATGGATGCATTTTCTGAGGATATACATCTCTGCTGTGCTGTAATACAAGTCGAGTGGTTAACTAACAAGCAGCGCAGCAACATTTCCAGGTCTGCACAGTAACTGAGCTGCAATCCACCATCCTCACTGATCTAGATGTGACTCTGCCCTGCCTCCTGACTACAGGCATTGAAATGCAAATGACAGCAGTAATTGGCTAAGAGATAAATAAATCCACAATGAGCAGTGAAAAATGCAGCAGGGAGTTAAGTGGCTAAGTGACAATTACTGCTCTGCATCCTACAGTATCATGAGCGGCACTATCGTCTGTCCTCTGTTTAAAGGTGTTGGAGCATATTAATTGGAGAGTCTGGCTGTTAACAAGTCTCACTCAGTTGCTCATCACATTCTTCCTCCTTGAGCAGGGCAGAGCTAATCCTTCTTATTTTCATGTAACTGATTTGCCAGTGTAGTTTGACTGACGCCAATTGTGGAGATGAAGGGGTTAATGGGCACGTAAGCATCGCCTCTCAGGTTAATCCCAGGGCCTGGTACCCAGAAGCTTTCCAGGCTCCTTCTGAGTGTCACGGCTCCAACATCGTGTGTGAACAGGTTGTTCTGTTCAATTATAAGGCTTTGAAGTTTTCGCTTTGAGATTTCCGGCGCTACAACAATTTTATGTAATGGTGAGAGAATTAATGAGGTAGAAAATGCCTCCTAATAAGGACAACCTACTGGAAAATAAAGTCATGGACGTACGATCGGAAGAGAAGCTGAACTTCAGCCCCACTTATATATTGTAGAACTATGTATTTTTGTTGTAATGTCCGTCATTGAGACTTGTCTTATGGCAGTTTGCTGTCTTTACATTTCACTGTCAATCAGACATCCTGGTACTGCCAGTTGCCATATTCTCTCTTTGGTTGGTCGGTGACATGGACACACTACTCTAACATTATGCAGATGGATATCTCAGCTGTTTCTTTAAGATTAATTTTTATCGACCCCAAACCATTCATGACCCTTATATCCACAGCAACCCGTCTGCCGTGCTGAGAGGCATTTAGACTGGATATTGGCAATGAAGGTGTTCCGAATGATAGCGAGCGGTGTGGTGGGACACCCCGGAGGCTCACTATGCTCATGATGACAACTATGGGAGTGTGCCATCACTGTCAGCCTCTTGGACTTGTCACTTCATCGTCCTCCACATTTTCAGCTGTGCTCTCAGTAACCCCACAGTGTTTCAGAGTAAGGAATCCTGCAGATGTATCAGTACGGACTACTAATGCCCAGACTGGCCGTGGGTCTTCTGACCCGAGCGTGACAGCCTCGTAGAAATATATAACGCTGTCACGCTTAGGTTGGGGGAGCCGCAACCAGTCCGTGCATTTCGGTGTGAGATCGTACCAAAATCCATGGACGTCTGCATGAGCACTAAAAAATTTGTTTTCGATTCAGGATTGGGTCTCTGATTCATGCTGCCCGTGGTTCAGCCTGCATGGATCAGCACAGGTTGCCTTTAAAATAAAATAAAAAAAAAGTAAATGAAAAGTACTCCTCAAAGCTCATCAAGAGAATGCCAAGAGTGTGCAAAGCAGTCATCAAAGCAAAAGGTGGCTACTTTGAAGAACCTAGAATATAAGACATATTTTCAGTTGTTTCACACTTTTTTGTTAAGTATATAATTCCACATGTGTTAATTCATGTAGAGTCCATCCGATGCCTTCAGTGTGAATGTTCAATTTTCATAGTCATGAAAATACAGAAAAATCTTTAAATGAGAAGGTGTGTCCAAACTTTTGGTCTGTACTGTACGTGCAACATGGAGGTGTGAATGAGGCCTAAATCTCATACACAGCACTGCTAGAGTATAACACAGCAGAGTCTCCGCTGCATTTTCGCTACATGGGAATGTACCCTCCAGGCCCCAGAAAACTAAATTTCTATGAGGACTGTTCACTGACCCCACTGACAGCTGTTACCATAATTACACTATCTCTAATACTATATGCACTTCCATTATGTGTTTCGTCTTTACCTCTAATACTATATACACTTCCATTGTGCGTTTCGTCTTCATCTCTAAAGGCCCCGTCACACTAAGCGATATCGCTAGCGAGATCGCTGCTGTGTCACGGTTTTGGTGACTCACCAGCGACCTCACCAGCGATGTCGCTATGTGTGACACTTTGCAACGATCAGGCCCCTGCTGTGAGGTCGCTGATCGTTGCAAAGTGTCCTGGACCATTTTTTGGTCGTTGGCCTCCCGCTGGCCAGCACACATCGCTGTGTGTGACCAGCGGGACCAACGATCTGGCTGGTAACCATGGTAAACATCGGGTTACTAGGGGCACGCGCGCACTTAGTAACCCGCTGTTTACCATAGATACCACTCTGCTACTGTGAGCGGAGGCTCCAGCGCACGGTAGCAGAGTGGTATCCATGGTAAACAGCGGGTTACTAGGGGCACACGCGCACTTAGTAACCCGATGTTTACCATAGTTACCAGCCTGCTCCTGCTTGCAGCAGGCTGGTAACGGGAGCAGGACATCGTGGAACGATTCTTTCCACGATATCGTTGCTCCCCTGATCGCTGGTGAGCCTGCCTGTTTGACAGCTCACCAGCGATGTATTAGCGATGCAGCAACGATCCCTGACAGGTCGTATCGTTGTCGGGATCGCTGCTGCATCGCTTAGTGTGACGGGGCCTTAATACTATATATACTTCCATTGTGCGTTTCGTCTTTATCTCTAATACTGTATACACTTCCATTGTGCGTTTCGTCTTTATCTCTAATACTGTATACACTTCCATTGTGCGTTTCGTCTTTATCTCTAATACTATATATACTTCCATTGTGCGTTTCATTTTCATCTCTAATACTGTATACACTTCCATTGTGCGTTTCGTCTTTATCTCTAATACTATATACACTTCCATTGTGCATTTCGTCTTCATCTTTAATACTGTATGCATTTCCATTGTGCGTTTCGTCTTCATCTCTAATACTATATACACTTCCATTGTGCGTTTCGTCTTCATCTTTAATACTGTATGTGACGCGCCCCTGGGCCTGTGTCGCGCTGCGTTGCGCACGCGGGAGCTTACCCGGAGCCGGATCTGTTGAGGGTTGTAGTCTCGTGGCGGTGACCCGGTCCGTGCCCAGGGAGTCAAACTGGACGGCAGTCTATTAGCAGTAGATGTTGGATGACTACGCCACCCGTTGAATGCAGCGAAGGAGCTGCCGCTGCAGGGCAGACCGCTGAGGCCGGTGGTAGGATTGTGCAGCGTGATAGTATCACCCCCAACGGGAGGGGTATGGCCTCAGGGCAGCCGACGTGGATGATGGGGGTAGCAGGAATCACTCAGAGACGATGCGGTGTAATTCAGGGTCTTTACTGGTGATAAAGATAGACCCTCCCGGAGTACTGGCTAGCGATCGGGGCCTGGTCAGTCCTTGAGCAGATGGGATCTCCCCTGGCCAGGCGGAGTTGTAGGCCTCCCAAACTGACTGTACTCTTCTGGCTACCTTGCTAGAGGCGGGTATAAGTAGCCCACGTCCCTGAGTGTACCGTGTGGTGCTCACCCGTATGGCCGGTGACTCGGGGCCTTCTAGTGGCTTCCGCTCCACGACGGCGGTGCTGGTCCCACGCGTGTGACCGTGCCTTCGGGTTTCTGGGCCAGAGGACCTGCAATCCCCTGCCGGTCGGTTTCTGCTGCTGGATAGGAGTTAGTCCCCACAGCCTCGGACTCCGGGTCCCGTGATAACTTCTCAGTCAGGGCGAGCTCTGCAGCTGCCAGCCCCTGACTCCTTGTAGCACTGCTCCCACAGAGCTCCTGATGTTCTTTTCCTATATCTGCTTCTCTTCTCTGTCTCTACTTCTTCTCTACTCACTAACCCTGCCTCAGCCCCAGGTTTATATAGGGGAAGTCCTTCCCCTCCCAGGACTGGGCAGGAGGTGTGGCATGCATAGGATTCCTGACCAAGAGACCTCCCACCTGCTCTCAGACATAACATTGCTGTTACTGTGGAAACCAGACCCCTGGGGTGCCACATTCCCCCCTAGTGAAATTTAGTACTCCGGGACTAAACATATTTTAGAAAAACATAACAAGATATAACAATAACAATACAATAAAGAAACACATAAAGGTGGTCACGGCATGTCCGTAACTGGGTGCAGTCTTTGAAGAAAGCAAGGTGTCCATTTCACCAAAACAGGGAGACGTAACCAGGTAGGGGTCTGTCCTGCCCCGAGTCCTTAACAGTCTCTAGTCCGTCCTGGGTTACGCTCCAACTATGTACACAGGATTCCCGGTAAATCCACCAAAGACTCCTATAAACAACTAGAAACACATAATTATACACAAGCAACAAGAAAAACAGGTAACCACAAATAAAACAATTTATACACTTCAAATCCTCCAACGTGCGGGTAACTGGCCTCTAGTGGCCCTAGTGGACCTACGGAGCTGACTGTCTGGCCCTGAACTACAGGGTGTAGGAGCTGTCAAGGGTAAACTGGGCAGCTGTCTACGGGCCCTTTGGCTCACTAGGGATATGGCAGGCTCACTGCAAGCAGAGGGTTGATCCTCCTGATCTGCTGGTGTGGGGTATTCTGCCTCCTGGACCGGCTGTTCTTCCAGCTCTACCTGTTGCTCCGTAGGTGCTTGGGATGCTGGTTGGAGGAAGGTGAGTACGGGTACCACAACTGCACCATTGACTTGAGTCCAAGACCGAGGGAAGTCTCCGAGCACAGTACTAACCATATCTTCCCTTTCCTCTACGGGTCGATGGTCTTCTTGTTCCTCTTCAGGGTTCCGTAGCTGTTCAGGACACTTCTTCAGGTGATCCCGGGATACAATGGCTGTGGTCTCCCCTCCGTCTTTACTGATGGTACAGACCTTCGGGTTCTCGTGGCTTGAGGGCAGTACGGTGTACGGGTCCTTCTCCCATTGGTCGTCCAACTTGTGGAGCCGTCTTTTCCTCTTCAAGACCTGCTCTCCGGGCACCAGGGGAACAGCGGGAGCATACTGGTTGTAAGTTTTCTCTTGTCTCTCCCTAGCCTGACAGAGACTTCGCTCCACGCTCTCCTGTACTTTCCGGTACTGCTGCTGCCTCTCTGTGTCCCAGTCTGCTTCTGGTGAAGTGTCCTCGGGTGTCAGGACTCCCATTTCCAGGTCAACAGGTAACTTACCAGGTCTCGCCCTCATTAGGTAAGCCGGGGTACAGTTGGTGGAACCTACCGGGATGTGGTTGTATAGGTCCACCAGATCGGGCAGCTTCTCAGGCCACAGACTGCGTTCTTCCAGGGGCAACGTTTTCAGAAGATCCATTACCACCTGGTTCATTTTCTCACAAAGTCCATTAGTTTGCGGATGATAGGGTGTCGTCCTTATCTTCCGGCAGCCATACAGATTGCAGAATTCCTGGAAGACCTCTGCTTCAAAGGCAGGTCCCTGGTCCGTCAGCACTTGGTCCGGGTACCCATGTGGACGGCAGAAGTGCTGCTGGAAGGCTCTAGCTGCTGTTTGAGCCGTTAAGTCCTTGACGGGGACGACAACCAAGAACCGGGAGTAATGATCCACGATGGTTAACGCGTAGACGTAGCCACTTCTGCTTGGGGTCAGTTTTACATGATCCAAGGCTACCAGTTCCAACGGCTGCCGGGTGACGATGGACTGCAGGGGAGTCTTCTGGCTGGCACGGTCCTTCCTCCTCAGGTTGCACGGGCCACAGTCTCTGCACCACCTCTCGATGGTTCCCCTCATGCCTACCCAATGGAATCGCCCGCGCAGCAGGAACTCCAGCTTCTTCCATCCGAAATGCCCAGCTCCATCGTGGTATGCCTCCATCACCATGGCTGCGTCTCGTCGTGGCACCACTACTTGCCAGATTAGTTCATGCGTCCGGGAGTTAACCATCCTGCGGCACAACTTCCCCTTGTAAAGGAACAGTCTACTCTTTTCTGCCCACAGTTGCTTGGCTTCCTCCGGAGCGTCTGGGTCAAGGCGAGCCTCTGGCCGAGTCAGCATCTCCTTCACCAGCCGGACGGCAGGGTCACTGTCTTGCGTTTCCGCCCAGTTGTAGTGAGGTAAGGGGTTAAGCGTAGCGCCTTGCTTACTCCTTACCCGATGGGAATACTGGATAGTCCCATGACGGTGAAACGCGGGGAGTTCAACTTCTTCCAGTCCCTCTGGATCTTCTCTTACGTCCGGTAGGTTTGGCATCCTGGACAGGGCGTCCGCGTTGGTATTGGAGCGTCCTGCCCGGTATTTGATGGTGAACTCGTAGTTGGACAGGCGGGCCATCCATCTCTGCTCTAGGGCACCGAGTCTTGCCATGTCCAGGTGTGTCAACGGGTTGTTATCCGTGTACACGACGAACCGGGAAGAAGCGAGGTAGTGCTTAAAGCGTTCGGTGACTGCCCACACCACTGCCAGGAACTCTAGCTTAAATGAGCTGTAATTCTCAGGGTTTCTTTCGGTGGGTCGCAGTTTTTGGCTGGCGTAAGCGATTACTCGCTCTTTCCCCTGCTGGATCTGGGACAGCACGGCTCCTAGCCCGATGTTACTTGCGTCGGTGTAGAGGATAAAGGGCTGGCTGTAATCCGGGTACGCCAGGATTTCATCCCCCGTGAGGGCCATCTTCAGCTGGCGGAAGGACTCTTCTTCCAACTTCTCCCATCTGAAGGGCGGCTTCTGGTTCTTGGCCTTCCGGGACTGGCCTATCAGGAGGTCCTGCATAGGAGCTGCCTTTTTGGTGAAACCGGGGATGAACCTGCGGTAGTAGCCTACCAACCCGAGGAACTGCCGCACTTCCTTTACACTGGAGGGACTTGGCCATTCCTTAATTGCGGTGATCTTATCAGGGTCGGGAGCCACTCCGTCAGCGCTCACCACGTGTCACAGGTACTGCACCTTTGGTTTCAGGAGGTGACACTTGGAGGGTTTCACCTTTAGGCCGTAGCTTGCCAGAGCTTCGAACACTTCCGCCAGGTGTTTCAGGTGGTCCTCATAAGTCTTAGAATATACGATGACATCGTCTAGGTACAACAGGACCGTCTCGAAGTTTCTGTGGCCCAGACAGCACTCCATTAATCGTTGGAAGGTTCCTGGTGCGTTGCAGAGTCCGAACGGCATGCAGGTAAACTCGCTAAGTCCCATCGGGGTGGTGAATGCGGTCTTCTCCCGGTCCGCCTCTGCTACAGGAACCTGCCAGTACCCACTAGTGAGATCCAAGGTAGAGAAGAAGTTAGCAGATCTTAAAGCAGCCAAAGACTCCTCTATCCTTGGTAAGGGGTACGCATCCTTGTGTGTGATACGGTTGATTTTCCGGTAATCTACACACATCCTCATGGTGTTGTCTTTCTTTTTGACTAAGACTAGTGGAGCTGCCCAGGGGCTACAGCTATCCCTGATCACCCCAGCCTCCTTCATGTCTCTAAGCATCCCCTTGGCGTGTTGGTAGTGTGCAGGGGGTACGGGTCGATACCTCTCTTTTATGGGAGGATGGTCTCCCGTGGGGATGTGGTGTTCTACCCCCTTGACTCGCCCGAAGTCTAACGGGTGTTTACTAAACACTCTCTCGTACTCTTGAACCACCCGATAGACTCCCTGTTTCTGGTGTGAGGGAGTGGAGTCAGTACCCAAATGTAGTTGCTGACACCAGTCCTCCATTGTTTTCTTAGAGCCGTTACCTTCCTCCGGGTGAGATGGAGGCAAGGGTTCCACAGATTGTATAGCATTTTGGTTAATGGTATATAATTTGGCTAGCGTGGCATACCGGGGCAGGTACACTTCCCTCTTCCCGATATTAATTATGCGAACGGGCACCCTCCCATGGCGTACATTAACCACCCCCCGTGCTGTCAAGATGGTGGGCCTACTGTCTGAGTAAACTGGTTCTACCATTGCCTGGTAATCTCTACCTCTCAGACCAATAGCTGCCCGGCACCAAATCATCATTTCACTTTTTGGGGGCATGGCAATAGGGAAAGGGTCACACATTCTCACGCTACCAATCTCACCGCCGGAGAGTTCCACCTGTTGCCGTCGCATCAGTGCCCGGATCTCTTTTTGGAGCACTCGCTGCTCGCCGGAGCTGGCGTTCTTGGCAACCTGCTGTAAAAGGAAAATCACCTCTGCAAGACAATTTTCAATTACATTAGTTCCTAGAGTTATCTTTGGGTGACTCTCGTGTTTGTCAATGTCTACAATGATCAGTCCCTGTGCTGCCAGTTCAACTCTACCAATTTTAATGGTCACCTCTTTAAATCCGATCTGTGGCACGGGCTGACCATTGCTGGCGATGATACTCAAGTCGTCGTCAGGGTAGCGGGTAATATCCGAGTCATTCCAGTACTGCTTGAAGAGCACGTACGGGATGGTGGTGACCTGTGACCCGGTGTCCAGTAGGGCACTCATAGGAATGCCATCCAGTACCACAGGCATGACTGGACGTCCTCCCACATATTTGTCGCGCCAGTTCGATGGGCCTGATGATCTTTTTCCTAGGGGTTGGCCCTCTACCCTAGGTTGTGCCAGTTTAAAGGACAGTACCTTGCCATATGTCTGGGTTGATTACAGCGGCGGCAGATGGGTCGTCCGTCCTCGTTGTATCGGTCGCTGGGTCTTCCTCTGGCCGGTGGGGTCCTCCTTGGTCGACGCCACGGGATGTCCTCCGGTCCGGATGCCAGCTGGATCTTCCCTGGAGTAGAAACCTGTAAAGACTGCACAGTTCGGGTTAGCGCAGCAACGCTTTTAGCTAGCTCTTGGACCTGATGGTGCAGGTCTGGAGCCGGGTCATTGCTCAAAGCCTGCGCATCAGCTCCCACAGGCCCTGCCGACAAGGGCGCCGCCTCCTGGTGGTAAGTGGTAGTGGGGCGTCTGTGGGTCACAACGCCACCTGGTGCCGGTTCTCGGAGCACCCGGATGGCTCTGTCCTTGAACTGTGCAAATCCCAGATGAGGGTCCTGTAAGGCCATTGCCCACAACTGGGTTCGGTGGGCATTGCAATATAAACCCTCTATAAATTGTTCAGTCAACAGCCTGTCCTCGTCTCCCACGCCGTCAGGGTCGGTCTGCTTAATGGCTCTCAGGGCTTCTTGTAGGTTTAATGCATAGTCCCTTATACTCTCATGTGCCCGCTGTTTGCACCCGTAGAATCTGAGCTTGATCTCGGCTGAGGTGCGGGTATCAAAGGTGTCCCTCAGCCGGGCCAGTATCCCTGCGACAGTCCTTCCCCCAGGTGGCCAGGACTTTACCTCCCTTTGGGCTGCCCCGGTTAATTGGGCCACCAGGATGCTCACTTTTTGCTCTTCTGTAAGGGGGTACACCTGGAAGAGGCTATCCAGCTTTTCTCTAAAGTCATGCAGGGTATGCGATTCCCCTGAGTACTGGGGTAGCCAGGCTGCCCCCGGGATATAGGGCATGGTGAAAGGCATGACCGCAACAGCGGTGGCGCTGGCGGGGGTTGAAGCGGTGAAGCTCTCCTCCGTATCCGACATCCTTCTCCCCCCTAGTGGACCGTGGCCTACCTTGCGATGATCCTCTTCCGTAGGCCGCGGCTCCGCAGTGGATCGTCAGGGTTGAGGACCTTCCGTCGCGCTCCTGTGACGTCGGCGCCTGCTGGGCTCCTTCCAGGACCTTACGCAACGTCCGGACGTGAGGCGGGACTTCAGTTCTCGCGCGCTTTCGGAGTCCACGCCCCTCTTCTTCCCGCGCGGCGTCCTCAAGATGGCGTCCAATGGCGGGAAACCTCCACGGATGGCGGGAAGAAGGCCGAAGATGGCGCCGGATGGCGGGAAAACTTTGCGGATGGCGGGAAGAATGTAGAAGATGGCGCCGGATGGCGGGAATCTTCACCACTGGTAAGTTTGAACAGTCTTTTTCAGGCACGCAGTACCCGGTGGTTGCGGGCACGAAATCCTGCCGACTACGCCAAAAGTTGACGCGCCCCTGGGCCTGTGTCGCGCTGCGTTGCGCACGCGGGAGCTTACCCGGAGCCGGATCTGTTGAGGGTTGTAGTCTCGTGGCGGTGACCCGGTCCGTGCCCAGGGAGTCAAACTGGACGGCAGTCTATTAGCAGTAGATGTTGGATGACTACGCCACCCGTTGAATGCAGCGAAGGAGCTGCCGCTGCAGGGCAGACCGCTGAGGCCGGTGGTAGGATTGTGCAGCGTGATAGTATCACCCCCAACGGGAGGGGTATGGCCTCAGGGCAGCCGACGTGGATGATGGGGGTAGCAGGAATCACTCAGAGACGATGCGGTGTAATTCAGGGTCTTTACTGGTGATAAAGATAGACCCTCCCGGAGTACTGGCTAGCGATCGGGGCCTGGTCAGTCCTTGAGCAGATGGGATCTCCCCTGGCCAGGCGGAGTTGTAGGCCTCCCAAACTGACTGTACTCTTCTGGCTACCTTGCTAGAGGCGGGTATAAGTAGCCCACGTCCCTGAGTGTACCGTGTGGTGCTCACCCGTATGGCCGGTGACTCGGGGCCTTCTAGTGGCTTCCGCTCCACGACGGCGGTGCTGGTCCCACGCGTGTGACCGTGCCTTCGGGTTTCTGGGCCAGAGGACCTGCAATCCCCTGCCGGTCGGTTTCTGCTGCTGGATAGGAGTTAGTCCCCACAGCCTCGGACTCCGGGTCCGGTGATAACTTCTCAGTCAGGGCGAGCTCTGCAGCTGCCAGCCCCTGACTCCTTGTAGCACTGCTCCCACAGAGCTCCTGATGTTCTTTTCCTATATCTGCTTCTCTTCTCTGTCTCTACTTCTTCTCTACTCACTAACCCTGCCTCAGCCCCAGGTTTATATAGGGGAAGTCCTTCCCCTCCCAGGACTGGGCAGGAGGTGTGGCATGCATAGGATTCCTGACCAAGAGACCTCCCACCTGCTCTCAGACATAACATTGCTGTTACTGTGGAAACCAGACCCCTGGGGTGCCACATTCCGCCCTAGTGAAATTTAGTACTCCGGGACTAAACATATTTTAGAAAAACATAACAAGATATAACAATAACAATACAATAAAGAAACACATAAAGGTGGTCACGGCATGTCCGTAACCGGGTGCAGTCTTTGAAGAAAGCAAGGTGTCCATTTCACCAAAACAGGGAGACGTAACCAGGTAGGGGTCTGTCCTGCCCCGAGTCCTTAACAGTCTCTAGTCCGTCCTGGGTTACGCTCCAACTATGTACACAGGATTCCCGGTAAATCCACCAAAGACTCCTATAAACAACTAGAAACACATAATTATACACAAGCAACAAGAAAAACAGGTAACCACAAATAAAACAATTTATACACTTCAAATCCTCCAACGTGCGGGTAACTGGCCTCTAGTGGCCCTAGTGGACCTACGGAGCTGACTGTCTGGCCCTGAACTACAGGGTGTAGGAGCTGTCAAGGGTAAACTGGGCAGCTGTCTACGGGCCCTTTGGCTCACTAGGGATATGGCAGGCTCACTGCAAGCAGAGGGTTGATCCTCCTGATCTGCTGGTGTGGGGTATTCTGCCTCCTGGACCGGCTGTTCTTCCAGCTCTACCTGTTGCTCCGTAGGTGCTTGGGATGCTGGTTGGAGGAAGGTGAGTACGGGTACCACAACTGCACCATTGACTTGAGTCCAAGACCGAGGGAAGTCTCCGAGCACAGTACTAACCATATCTTCCCTTTCCTCTACGGGTCGATGGTCTTCTTGTTCCTCTTCAGGGTTCCGTAGCTGTTCAGGACACTTCTTCAGGTGATCCCGGGATACAATGGCTGTGGTCTCCCCTCCGTCTTTACTGATGGTACAGACCTTCGGGTTCTCGTGGCTTGAGGGCAGTACGGTGTACGGGTCCTTCTCCCATTGGTCGTCCAACTTGTGGAGCCGTCTTTTCCTCTTCAAGACCTGCTCTCCGGGCACCAGGGGAACAGCGGGAGCATACTGGTTGTAAGTTTTCTCTTGTCTCTCCCTAGCCTGACAGAGACTTCGCTCCACGCTCTCCTGTACTTTCCGGTACTGCTGCTGCCTCTCTGTGTCCCAGTCTGCTTCTGGTGAAGTGTCCTCGGGTGTCAGGACTCCCATTTCCAGGTCAACAGGTAACTTACCAGGTCTCGCCCTCATTAGGTAAGCCGGGGTACAGTTGGTGGAACCTACCGGGATGTGGTTGTATAGGTCCACCAGATCGGGCAGCTTCTCAGGCCACAGACTGCGTTCTTCCAGGGGCAACGTTTTCAGAAGATCCATTACCACCTGGTTCATTTTCTCACAAAGTCCATTAGTTTGCGGATGATAGGGTGTCGTCCTTATCTTCCGGCAGCCATACAGATTGCAGAATTCCTGGAAGACCTCTGCTTCAAAGGCAGGTCCCTGGTCCGTCAGCACTTGGTCCGGGTACCCATGTGGACGGCAGAAGTGCTGCTGGAAGGCTCTAGCTGCTGTTTGAGCCGTTAAGTCCTTGACGGGGACGACAACCAAGAACCGGGAGTAATGATCCACGATGGTTAACGCGTAGACGTAGCCACTTCTGCTTGGGGTCAGTTTTACATGATCCAAGGCTACCAGTTCCAACGGCTGCCGGGTGACGATGGACTGCAGGGGAGTCTTCTGGCTGGCACGGTCCTTCCTCCTCAGGTTGCACGGGCCACAGTCTCTGCACCACCTCTCGATGGTTCCCCTCATGCCTACCCAATGGAATCGCCCGCGCAGCAGGAACTCCAGCTTCTTCCATCCGAAATGCCCAGCTCCATCGTGGTATGCCTCCATCACCATGGCTGCGTCTCGTCGTGGCACCACTACTTGCCAGATTAGTTCATGCGTCCGGGAGTTAACCATCCTGCGGCACAACTTCCCCTTGTAAAGGAACAGTCTACTCTTTTCTGCCCACAGTTGCTTGGCTTCCTCCGGAGCGTCTGGGTCAAGGCGAGCCTCTGGCCGAGTCAGCATCTCCTTCACCAGCCGGACGGCAGGGTCACTGTCTTGCGTTTCCGCCCAGTTGTAGTGAGGTAAGGGGTTAAGCGTAGCACCTTGCTTACTCCTTACCCGATGGGAATACTGGATAGTCCCATGACGGTGAAACGCGGGGAGTTCGACTTCTTCCAGTCCCTCTGGATCTTCTCTTACGTCCGGTAGGTTTGGCATCCTGGACAGGGCGTCCGCGTTGGTATTGGAGCGTCCTGCCCGGTATTTGATGGTGAACTCGTAGTTGGACAGGCGGGCCATCCATCTCTGCTCTAGGGCACCGAGTCTTGCCGTGTCCAGGTGTGTCAACGGGTTGTTATCCGTGTACACGACGAACCGGGAAGAAGCGAGGTAGTGCTTAAAGCGTTCGGTGACTGCCCACACCACTGCCAGGAACTCTAGCTTAAATGAGCTGTAATTCTCAGGGTTTCTTTCGGTGGGTCGCAGTTTTTGGCTGGCGTAAGCGATTACTCGCTCTTTCCCCTGCTGGATCTGGGACAGCACGGCTCCTAGCCCGATGTTACTTGCGTCGGTGTAGAGGATAAAGGGCTGGCTGTAATCCGGGTACGCCAGGATTTCATCCCCCGTGAGGGCCATCTTCAGCTGGCGGAAGGACTCTTCTTCCAACTTCTCCCATCTGAAGGGCGGCTTCTGGTTCTTGGCCTTCCGGGACTGGCCTATCAGGAGGTCCTGCATAGGAGCTGCCTTTTTGGTGAAACCGGGGATGAACCTGCGGTAGTAGCCTACCAACCCGAGGAACTGCCGCACTTCCTTTACACTGGAGGGACTTGGCCATTCCTTAATTGCGGTGATCTTATCAGGGTCGGGAGCCACTCCGTCAGCGCTCACCACGTGTCACAGGTACTGCACCTTTGGTTTCAGGAGGTGACACTTGGAGGGTTTCACCTTTAGGCCGTAGCTTGCCAGAGCTTCGAACACTTCCGCCAGGTGTTTCAGGTGGTCCTCATAAGTCTTAGAATATACGATGACATCGTCCAGGTACAACAGGACCGTCTCGAAGTTTCTGTGGCCCAGACAGCACTCCATTAATCGTTGGAAGGTTCCTGGTGCGTTGCAGAGTCCGAACGGCATGCAGGTAAACTCGCTAAGTCCCATCGGGGTGGTGAATGCGGTCTTCTCCCGGTCCGCCTCTGCTACAGGAACCTGCCAGTACCCACTAGTGAGATCCAAGGTAGAGAAGAAGTTAGCAGATCTTAAAGCAGCCAAAGACTCCTCTATCCTTGGTAAGGGGTACGCATCCTTGTGTGTGATACGGTTGATTTTCCGGTAATCTACACACATCCTCATGGTGTTGTCTTTCTTTTTGACTAAGACTAGTGGAGCTGCCCAGGGGCTACAGCTATCCCTGATCACCCCAGCCTCCTTCATGTCTCTAAGCATCCCCTTGGCGTGTTGGTAGTGTGCAGGGGGTACGGGTCGATACCTCTCTTTTATGGGAGGATGGTCTCCCGTGGGGATGTGGTGTTCTACCCCCTTGACTCGCCCGAAGTCTAACGGGTGTTTACTAAACACTCTCTCGTACTCTTGAACCACCCGATAGACTCCCTGTTTCTGGTGTGAGGGAGTGGAGTCAGTACCCAAATGTAGTTGCTGACACCAGTCCTCCATTGTTTTCTTAGAGCCGTTACCTTCCTCCGGGTGAGATGGAGGCAAGGGTTCCACAGATTGTATAGCATTTTGGTTAATGGTATATAATTTGGCTAGCGTGGCATACCGGGGCAGGTACACTTCCCTCTTCCCGATATTAATTATGCGAACGGGCACCCTCCCATGGCGTACATTAACCACCCCCCGTGCTGTCAAGATGGTGGGCCTACTGTCTGAGTAAACTGGTTCTACCATTGCCTGGTAATCTCTACCTCTCAGACCAATAGCTGCCCGGCACCAAATCATCATTTCACTTTTTGGGGGCATGGCAATAGGGAAAGGGTCACACATTCTCACGCTACCAATCTCACCGCCGGAGAGTTCCACCTGTTGCCGTCGCATCAGTGCCCGGATCTCTTTTTGGAGCACTCGCTGCTCGCCGGAGCTGGCGTTCTTGGCAACCTGCTGTAAAAGGAAAATCACCTCTGCAAGACAATTTTCAATTACATTAGTTCCTAGAGTTATCTTTGGGTGACTCTCGTGTTTGTCAATGTCTACAATGATCAGTCCCTGTGCTGCCAGTTCAACTCTACCAATTTTAATGGTCACCTCTTTAAATCCGATCTGTGGCACGGGCTGACCATTGCTGGCGATGATACTCAAGTCGTCGTCAGGGTAGCGGGTAATATCCGAGTCATTCCAGTACTGCTTGAAGAGCACGTACGGGATGGTGGTGACCTGTGACCCGGTGTCCAGTAGGGCACTCATAGGAATGCCATCCAGTACCACAGGCATGACTGGACGTCCTCCCACATATTTGTCGCGCCAGTTCGATGGGCCTGATGATCTTTTTCCTAGGGGTTGGCCCTCTACCCTAGGTTGTGCCAGTTTAAAGGACAGTACCTTGCCATATGTCTGGGTTGATTACAGCGGCGGCAGATGGGTCGTCCGTCCTCGTTGTATCGGTCGCTGGGTCTTCCTCTGGCCGGTGGGGTCCTCCTTGGTCGACGCCACGGGATGTCCTCCGGTCCGGATGCCAGCTGGATCTTCCCTGGAGTAGAAACCTGTAAAGACTGCACAGTTCGGGTTAGCGCAGCAACGCTTTTAGCTAGCTCTTGGACCTGATGGTGCAGGTCTGGAGCCGGGTCATTGCTCAAAGCCTGCGCATCAGCTCCCACAGGCCCTGCCGACAAGGGCGCCGCCTCCTGGTGGTAAGTGGTAGTGGGGCGTCTGTGGGTCACAACGCCACCTGGTGCCGGTTCTCGGAGCACCCGGATGGCTCTGTCCTTGAACTGTGCAAATCCCAGATGAGGGTCCTGTAAGGCCATTGCCCACAACTGGGTTCGGTGGGCATTGCAATATAAACCCTCTATAAATTGTTCAGTCAACAGCCTGTCCTCGTCTCCCACGCCGTCAGGGTCGGTCTGCTTAATGGCTCTCAGGGCTTCTTGTAGGTTTAATGCGTAGTCCCTTATACTCTCATGTGCCCGCTGTTTGCACCCGTAGAATCTGAGCTTGATCTCGGCTGAGGTGCGGGTATCAAAGGTGTCCCTCAGCCGGGCCAGTATCCCTGCGACAGTCCTCCCCCCAGGTGGCCAGGACTTTACCTCCCTTTGGGCTGCCCCGGTTAATTGGGCCACCAGGATGCTCACTTTTTGCTCTTCTGTAAGGGGGTACATCTGGAAGAGGCTATCCAGCTTTTCTCTAAAGTCATGCAGGGTATGCGATTCCCCTGAGTACTGGGGTAGCCAGGCTGCCCCCGGGATATAGGGCATGGTGAAAGGCATGACCGCAACAGCGGTGGCGCTGGCGGGGGTTGAAGCGGTGAAGCTCTCCTCCGTATCCGACATCCTTCTCCCCCCTAGTGGACCGTGGCCTACCTTGCGATGATCCTCTTCCGTAGGCCGCGGCTCCGCAGTGGATCGTCAGGGTTGAGGACCTTCCGTCGCGCTCCTGTGACGTCGGCGCCTGCTGGGCTCCTTCCAGGACCTTACGCAACGTCCGGACGTGAGGCGGGACTTCAGTTCTCGCGCGCTTTCGGAGTCCACGCCCCTCTTCTTCCCGCGCGGCGTCCTCAAGATGGCGTCCAATGGCGGGAAACCTCCACGGATGGCGGGAAGAAGGCCGAAGATGGCGCCGGATGGCGGGAAAACTTTGCGGATGGCGGGAAGAATGTAGAAGATGGCGGGAATCTTCACCACTGGTAAGTTTGAACAGTCTTTTTCAGGCACGCAGTACCCGGTGGTTGCGGGCACGAAATCCTGCCGACTACGCCAAAAGTTGACGCGCCCCTGGGCCTGTGTCGCGCTGCGTTGCGCACGCGGGAGCTTACCCGGAGCCGGATCTGTTGAGGGTTGTAGTCTCGTGGCGGTGACCCGGTCCGTGCCCAGGGAGTCAAACTGGACGGCAGTCTATTAGCAGTAGATGTTGGATGACTACGCCACCCGTTGAATGCAGCGAAGGAGCTGCCACTGCAGGGCAGACCGCTGAGGCCGGTGGTAGGATTGTGCAGCGTGATAGTATCACCCCCAACGGGAGGGGTATGGCCTCAGGGCAGCCGACGTGGATGATGGGGGTAGCAGGAATCACTCAGAGACGATGCGGTGTAATTCAGGGTCTTTACTGGTGATAAAGATAGACCCTCCCGGAGTACTGGCTAGCGATCGGGGCCTGGTCAGTCCTTGAGCAGATGGGATCTCCCCTGGCCAGGCGGAGTTGTAGGCCTCCCAAACTGACTGTACTCTTCTGGCTACCTTGCTAGAGGCGGGTATAAGTAGCCCACGTCCCTGAGTGTACCGTGTGGTGCTCACCCGTATGGCTGGTGACTCGGGGCCTTCTAGTGGCTTCCGCTCCACGACGGCGGTGCTGGTCCCACGCGTGTGACCGTGCCTTCGGGTTTCTGGGCCAGAGGACCTGCAATCCCCTGCCGGTCGGTTTCTGCTGCTGGATAGGAGTTAGTCCCCACAGCCTCGGACTCCGGGTCCGGTGATAACTTCTCAGTCAGGGCGAGCTCTGCAGCTGCCAGCCCCTGACTCCTTGTAGCACTGCTCCCACAGAGCTCCTGATGTTCTTTTCCTATATCTGCTTCTCTTCTCTGTCTCTACTTCTTCTCTACTCACTAACCCTGCCTCAGCCCCAGGTTTATATAGGGGAAGTCCTTCCCCTCCCAGGACTGGGCAGGAGGTGTGGCATGCATAGGATTCCTGACCAAGAGACCTCCCACCTGCTCTCAGACATAACATTGCTGTTACTGTGGAAACCAGACCCCTGGGGTGCCACATATGCACTTCCATTGTGCGTTTCGTCTTTATCTCTAATACTATATACACTTCCATTGTGCGTTTCGTCTTCATCTTTAATACTGTATACACTTCCATTGTGCGTTTCGTTTTCATCTCTAATACTGTATACATTTCCATTGTGCGTTTCGTCTTTATCTCTAATACTATATACACTTCCATTGTGCGTTTCGTTTTCATCTCTAATACTGTATACATTTCCATTGTGCGTTTCGTCTTTATCTCTAATACTATATACACTTCCATTGTGCGTTTCGTTTTCATCTCTAATACTATATACACTTCCATTGTGCGTTTCGTTTTCATCTCTAATACTGTATACATTTCCATTGTGCGTTTCGTCTTTATCTCTAATACTATATACACTTCCATTGTGCGTTTCGTCTTCATCTTTAATACTGTATGCACTTCCATTGTGCGTTTCTATGTGGATGAATGTTTTTGGCTTACTTTAGTTCCTATGTAATAATTGCTTTCTTTTAGGCAGTAAATCTGTGTACTATACCCGGCTACCTGTGCCTTTAAACTAAGGAGCTGTTTTTTTTCTGCATCAGTGTCTGCCAAGAAATCTCTCCTCCTCCCGCAGCTGGAAATGATACACAGAGCAGTGAGAGGTGCAGCAAATATATGTACATAGATTATTTGGTAAGTGACTGTACCTGGGTAGCGGTACTATTTATAGCAGTGAGCACGGTGACTTCTAATACTCAGCTCCAGGAGCGCTCTTATCCAAAATGCCTTCTATTTCTCATTTCAGCTGGCCAGGGGGGAAAGCAAAATAAGTATATCCCGAGTGTTCATGTATATACTGTATACTCTTCAAACAGTAACTAAACTTGAATTGATAGGCATGCTAGTGCCAAAATACAGCAACATGCTCAACAATTGGTACCTGGAAAATTCAGGTGCTTGGGGTTATCTGAGGTCATCATGGAGTCCTAGAATGACTTTATACGCTCATGCTGTCTCATAATATGAAAATATATAAGATGTATTTCAGCCTCACAGTAGTTTATGTGCATGAACCCTTTAACACCTCTGTTACCTGTGCTGTTCACATGGATGCTGATCCATTGTAAAAAAAAATATTACAATCCAAAGATGTACTGTAGAATCTAGACTTAATGTCTCTTAGAATCCTACTCAAGATTTCCAATAGTTTCAATCCAATCCAAGTGTTGCAGCTGCTTTATAGGCTGTGGTCAACGCTTCTATACAGCCAGGCCCAGGGATAATCATTTCTGTTCCAGAGACTTTTGGTATTGTTCAATTTCTTATCAGAGCGAGGCCACCGCTTCATTACTTCCTTCACAATACAGCATAGTCTTGTCGAGAAGTAGAAAACAAGAAGTGAAAATTTTCATTCTGTGCAGTGGAATTGGGATTGTGAGGCGTCTTTACCGCACAGGCTGAGCTTTGTCTGTTCCCTTCTTGGTCTTTGCAGTGTGAACTCTGAGTGCACCGGCATGGCATCTTAGGATGGTTCGACTTCCTTATACTAAAATTACATGTACAGTCTGATGCTGAAAATGTAATTAATGCCAGGAATGAAATAATTGTGAATCTTCTTTCATATGGATTTCCATTCTTTCCGCAGTTAGAATATACATGCATTTATATAGAGTAACAATCGGAATGGTACTGTAGCCATATGAGCCATAGGAACGGCGTGTACAATCAGTAGGGTAGTTAGGCGAACAAGACTTGTATTCATTAAGCCTCACATCTAAAAGCATTAAAAGTGGCATAAAAGGTCAGTTTTTAACAAAGATATGATTTTAGAACACGCTTACTGAAACCTAAGATGGCACATAAATGCCACTAAATTAAAATGTCTTATGTTCTACCTGGTTTAATTTAGCTTTCTTGAATATTTTTGTTTGCTATTAAATATTGTTTTTGTTTTTTTTTAACTGATTTGTATTAAGGTTTGTGTGCGTGTATAGCAATAAGGAGGTTTGAATACTTATGGGGGGTGTCTCTTTTGGAAAAGTTTTTCCTGTAAGTTCTCTTAGTAGTAAAAAAACAAACAAATTGTGCTTTACCTGCCCGGGTGTAGTGCTGAGTCTTGGTGGCTACTCCCGGGCGCCTCTTGTTGTCTGCTGTGCTGACGTCATGTCGACAGCGCTGCAGACAACTGAGATCAGCACCTCTGCTAATGTATGCGGCACGAGCCGCTCAGAGCTGCTGAGCTCACTGATTGGCTGCCATTACAGGTTGTTTTTTACTAATAAGGAAACTTATAGGAGAAACTTTTCTGAAAAGGGTCAGCCCCTTTAATGTTTCTTAACATCAATCCAAGTCATAAAGTACAGTATATTCCATATTCTATTGAAGAAGAGACTCCTACGAACAGTCATATGGTCCTATATGTCAAGCATAATATTCATTATCATATCGATTACATAACGCTTGTTTATCCATGTATGTAAAGAATGAAATATATAACCAAAGAAGTCATAAAATACATAGACCACATCAAAACGAACAGTGATTGTCAGGGGGAGGTAGGTATACACCATTGCACATATTAGGTGAACTAGTAGGACCCCAAAGCGACGAGACTGAGTCTTGTCCATCTCCCCATTAATCAAGGCCATGAGCGAAGTTCCTAACTTCCTTGATTCTGGTGTATAGATGAAAAGAGGAAGGTGGAGCGGCCTGTTTCCACTGACTTGCAATAACATCTGTAGAAGCAGAACTATACAATATACAGAACTGCGTCACTTCCACTGTGGCACCATTACTGAGCTGATCAATCACTATGGCATGAGTCAGACATAGCCCTAATCGGATAAAAATTGGACAGAAATCTGTGTAAATGCAGCCTCAAGCTGGCTGGGGTCTACAGAATGTCTTTGGTCATATACATGAGATCAAAATTGGCCTAACTCACAGGATAAGCTACTTATCTAATGTGTATCTTCTCTTCAGACTGACCTGACTGCAAATGTCAGATGAGAAAAGGATTAAGGCCCCGTCACACTAAGCGATGCAGCAGCGATCCCGACAACGATACGACCTGTCAGGGATCGTTGCTGCATCGCTAATACATCGCTGGTGAGCTGTCAAACAGGCAGGCTCACCAGCGATGAGGGGAGCAGCGATATCGTGGAAAGAATGGTTCCACGATGTCCTGCTCCCGTTACCAGCCTGCTGCAAGCAGGAGCAGGCTGGTAACTATGGTAAACATCGGGTTACTAAGTGCGCGTGTGCCCCTAGTAACCCGCTGTTTACCATGGATACCACTCTGCTACGGTGAGCTGGAGCCTCCGCTCACCGTAGCAGAGTGGTATCTATGGTAAACAGCGGGTTACTAAGTGCGCGCGTGCCCCTAGTAACCCGATATTTACCATGGTTACCAGCCAGATCGTTGGTCCCGCTGGTCACACACAGCGATGTGTGCTGGCCAGCGGGAGGCCAACGACCAAAAAATGGTCCAGGACACTTTGCAACGATCAGCGACCTCACAGCAGGGGCCTGATCGTTGCAAAGTGTCACACATAGCGACATCGCTGGTGAGGTCGCTGGTGAGTCACCAAAACCGTGACACAGCAGCGATCTCGCTAGCGACATCGCTTAGTGTGACGGGGCCTTTAGACATGGAGAACTTTACCAAATGCCTGGCAAAAGCTTATTCCCCTCTAGTAACTGAGATAAACATGCACACTTGGCACTTCGAAGGTGTCAGCACAAGGTGGATCTTCTATTACAGCAACCCACGCTATGCTTAAAGCGTGCAGGCTGCTGACTGACTACAACGCAGCAGGGAGGAGGAACACTGAGGACTAAGACGTTGCGTTCAGTCATCTCACACTGCTCAGTCAAGCTGTAGCTGTCAGTCAGACTGGGTGGGAGGCAATTGAATACACTTAGACTTAAGAGCTGTCACTCCTTACCAGGACTCATAAATGCTCATTTTAATATCTGGATTATTTTGCCATTCCGAATCTGATTTTATCGGCCTCATCAGGTCTAAGAGATGAATAATATTGTATGCTGCTTGTATTCTGAAATCTGCTGACAAATCTGCTTCAGTTGTATATGTTCAGCTTTATTTTCACTTCTTATTATTGTAGTTGGTTTTACTAATTTGATCAATTATGTATATATACTGTGTGTATATATATATATATATTTTAAAGAGCTAAATCAGTAACATCCTAATTACCGTAATACTGTTCATGCGTGTCTTTTGCAAGCATGAGTTATTATGATGTGATATTACATAGGTATAACAAGCCCATGTAGCTAAACACTTGCCTTTATGTAGCAATGCTCATTTATACTAGTAAGGTGCAGCTGCTATATAACTTACATTTTGTTTCATGTAACTATTGATTTTCTATTTTGTTTGATTGTATTTATGGGAAAGAAGGATGAAGTATGGTATTTTTCATTGGTAGTGCACATTCTGTTTGAGGGGGATTGCCACACTTAGGAAGCATTTAGTCTGTCTGATTGTGGCTGTTAAAAGACTGTGGATTGGCTACATGAATATTTAGACAGGATGATCACGCTTCTCTGCGCACAGCATGTTCTCTCCGCATAGGATGTCATTTTTCGCGGACGCACATAACATGTATATACAGGACAATGTGCTGCCGAGAACGATCTTTTTTTTTTTTTAGCTGGCTTAAAAATCATTTCACCTTATGAAGTTTTGACAGGCTGATAATTGGGAAATAAACGTTTCTAACAACGCTTGTTCCCGATTTATCGGCCCATATAAATTCACCCTTATTCCTCGGTATAAAAAGTTTTACAAGAATACATGCTGTTATAAAGTTACACCCTGTATTTAGAAAATATCAAAAAAGTTTCGATACGTTGAAGCCACTGCTTTGATTGTTGTGGTCTGGGCCCTGAAACCCTCACCGATTTGCTCAAAAAATAAAAAAGGCAGAAGCACTTGAATTCTCCGAGTGCATGCAGAGCGGTTTATAAAGCCTATGGCTCCAATTCAGTAAAACAATTTTGCCAGAATTCTGGAAGAAATTGCATTGAAAGTTTACAAAATGTTGGTACAATTGTGAGTTGCACAAAAATTTAGTGACTTTTGGCGTTTTTGTGACTTTTTTTTCCACGCTAATTTTTCAAATATGTGCCAAAATGGGTGGAGCTGAGGCAGGACAGAGGCGTGCAATCATAGCTCATCCAATTCATGACCCTTATGCCTGAAATCTTACTCCATCTAGGGACTGAAGTAAGTCCCCGATTCATCAAGGAATCTGTAACCAAGTCTTTGCTACCTCATCTGAGAGCAGCATAATATAGGAAAGAGACCCTGACTCCAGAGATGCATCACTTACTTTACTGGGTGAGCTTTCTCTGCTGTAGATGTAGCAGAGCTCAGAAAGCTAACCAGCACACATCACCAATTAGCAGCTTTTTATGTATAGTATATATTGACAGTAAGCTGCTAATCAATGCTGTGGGAGTGGCTGAACCAGGATACACATGGAAGATAGTCTGGCAGTTATAATATTCTGCTGATAAAAACAGTTTGTAATGAACAATAGCACACAGTCTAATAAGTGAAACATCTTTGAAATCAGTGTCTCAACCCCAACCTCATGCTGTCCTCAAATTACATAGCAAAAACCTGCTGACAGATTCCCTTTAAGTCAACCGGACCAGCAAATATCTGCAGGATCAGCTCACAGTCTAATATGTATGGGGCCTCCCGACTCTCCCCCGACAAATGATGTTGGAGGAGAGGATGATCCAGCCTGCTGAATTTCAACGGCCGATCCTTTTGTTTGGCAAAGCATCAGAGTAGTACTGAGTCAAGTGTTCCTGTGTATGGGGGAGTCAGCGGGGCACCTGTCGGCCAAACAACCGTTCTGCCTTCAGCTAGCTAATGTGTATGGTGGCCTTTCCATACAAATTGACATTTTCACTCATCCTACATTTGTCAATGCTCTGTGTTAGTAATTCTTCCTGTTTAAAAATGAAAATAAAAAAAAGTACACATATTTGTGTTCTGAGACGGTATAATATGATGGCACTATAGAAGCAAAGCTTAATAATAAGGGCAGAGACAGACTGCCGTATTTCTCGTGTGAGGGTCGCATGGTAAACCTCGTACTGGCCGGCATCTCTCCTGACCTGACTTTGACAGCTGCATAGAAATCGATCACGCTGTCATTCTCAGGTCAGGAGAGGTGCTGGCCAGTCCGTTCAGTGTGATGCGATCATCTCACGAGTTATATGGCAGTCTATCTCTGCCCTAATAGTAAAGCACCATGAAGTTTGGCCCCATGATCTTTTTAATGCATATGACTATATTAAAGTTCTGAAGAAGCTGAAAGTTGTCATTAGCTGTAATTCGGCTCTCATAAAAATCCTTGGGGCCTTTCTGTACTTTAACAAGCCATTGAAGTCAGCTCACGAGTGAGTTTATCTTCCTTGGAGAGTCATCGCACAGAACCGCCCTGATCCGGGTCGAGCATATGCACAGCAGGAAAAGAAGATCTGTCCAGCGATGATATTGTTAATAAAAATCCATTTCTCTTCATTGAATGAAATGTAAAAGATAATCCTGTGGATACAATCAAGAGCAACTACCATGCGCCCTCCATGGGGATCCAGATCGACGCGTTTCGACTCGTTAGATCTTAGTCATGATCTCAGATCATCGCTGGACAGATCTTCTTCTTTTCCTGCTTAACAAGCCATTGTTACATACAGAGGAATATAGTTTTTTTCTTCCTATCAGGTTTTGTCAATGCAATGGTAACATGTCATGTGAGTGTGAAATGGTGCTGTACCCACTACCGACAGCCATGTACTCTCCGTAATGGCAGCATTATGCCAGCAGAGGAGGAAGCAGACATAGCATGGGCATCTGCTTTGCAAACACGTTGAATGATGGATATATGTCAAGTAAATGAGTAACAACCAATTATTAAAATGAATGTATCGTAGGTATGAAGTGTGGCCGTCGGAAGGAAATATGGCAGTCGGGGGAGCCTACTCCAGTGTTCATGAGCACTACGAGTTGGATCCAGGACACAATCTTTTTCTGGCACAGTTTAGAAAAAGGGTCTGAGCAGACTGGATGGAGCGAGTTCAGGGCTGTAGTCAATGGCTAGCACTGCAGTGTGTATACTTCTTCGCCTGAACAACAGAGACAAACCACAATGTGCGAGTGCCTCAGCCAATGGCATAAAAAGCTTCAGCGACCGAAAGCAATGGGGATTAAAAAAAGAAAAAGAGAGAGCTTTTGTTTCCTCTGCAGATGCGTTTAAAGATGCTGAATCGCTGCTTTGATAAAGCATCATTCTGCATTGCCAAAAGTTTGGCTGCGGTCATGTAAAAGGCAGAGGAAGAAAGCTGGGCCGCAGCCAAAGCATGCCGCTAATGCCGGGTGTCAAGGAGACGAGCAGTCCCTTACCACGTGCACATTATTCTAGTGTGACTGCCATGGAGCATTAGCAATGGGAGCTTTTGTCTGAAGGCCTTGTTTAAAAGTTAATAAGATGTAAAAGTCGCTTGGCGTTGGGGCCATCCCCTTGACATTAGCTGACTTTACTCAGAGGGGAAGCTGTGTTTCACCGATCTCAGAGTTCAGACCTAGAAAATGGAGCTGTGTATTCTTCTGTAGCCATTATTAAAGGAAATGTCCAACTCCAAATTTATATTATTAAAGCGGTCAGGAGTCTCTTACATTGTGCTGCGAGGACTGCCTGCATCAGCTTTACAAAGGACTTACATGGGCCATAAAAGATGGCAGCGCCTCTAACTCCTGGCCATCAGCTATCTCATCTGTAGAAGCCAATGGAGAGGAAATAGAATAGTACATGGTGGTAATGATAGACACAAGTGTTTTAAAGCAGATCATTCACCAGATTTCACAATACAAACTGGATGTATTATTAAATTGATCTCTTAGACCTGATAAGGCTGGTGTACTTACATAAAAAAATCATGTCTTCCCCCTTGATATTAAAAAGAGCATTTTATTAGTTTATATTTAATCTCAGGATTACATAACCATTCTAACATTGATTTTTGAGGAAAGTCCACAAGCCCCATCAGGTCTAAGAGATGTTCCTGTTTTTCCTGAAGTGTCTTTTCTGACGTCTCCTCTGACGTCTCCTCTGACGCCAGTTAGAGCAGCTTTTTTTATTTTTTTATTTTGTGTATGAATAGTGAGCGGATTCCAAGTGTAAGCGGCCCATAGGATGGTCCGCTCACCTCTTTTGGTATTTTTTAGTGCTTTTTCAGGAGGGTTCCAGGCAGACTCCACCTGTAGAATACATTGCATACCCTAAGGAATGTGCTGGACACGCCAGCGTCTCTTGTCCTAAAGCGTCTTTTTCTGGCTTCTTTTCGATTGTTTTTATTTTTTATTTGTTGGCATTTTTATTTTATATTTTAATGTCAACTATTAAAGAATGGTCAGCTCACTTCTTTTAGCCGCTTCATGCTCTTAGAAGCCTGAAGTGGGTAAAAGAAGCTCCAAAAGACTCAATGGACATGAGTACTCTCTTTGTCATGGTCATAAACTCAGTTGACATTGGACTTTCTTGGAAAATCAGAGACTTTATTCCATCCTATTTCTGGATACCTTCAGAATTTTTTCTCCTATTTCTACGCTTTTCTCTGGCTCTGGTTTTGTGCTTAATCCAGGGAGCTCTTAAAGGGAACCTGTCACCAGAGAAGACGCTATTAACCTGCAGATATGGGGTTAATCGGCAGGTTAAAGGTATGTGCATGCGATCAGTATTTGCTTGCAGAAATTTCTGCCGCTTTTCTGCAAGGTTCTGCACCTCTTGGCAGCAAAAACGCTGCAGAAATTCCACAGCGTTTTTGATGCGTTTTCATGCATTTTTACATGCGGATTTGCCGTGCGTTTTTTTCCAATGCATTGTATAGGAAAAACACAGGTAAATCCACACAAAGAATGGACATGCTGCTTTTTTAAATGCACATGAAATCCTGTCTGAAAAATTCCTGATCATGTGCACAGATCTTGCAAATTCTTATTGAAAATGCTGGGATAAGGTTTGCAATGCGTTTTTGGGGCCAATTCTGCTCAAATTTAAAAAACGCACCATGTGCACATAGCCTAATAGCGTTATTAATCTGCCCAGCATACGCACTTAACCCAACGCTGCGGGGAGAAAATGCACTTTATTCCCCGCGGCAGCATTGGGGTTTCAGTCATGGGAGCGGTGCGGGTTCAGTCACTGCTCTGAGAATACAGAGCGTCAGCTGTAACCGGGCCCTGACTGACACTGGCTCTGCATTAGGGACGGCTGTCAGTCATTGCCGGGGGTGTGGTTACAGCCTCTGTGTATACTCAGAGCTGTGACTGAACCTGCTCCGGCTCCGCCCCCGTGACTGACAGTCGGCCCCAATGCAGGGCGAGTGTCAGTCAGGGCTGGGGGTGGTGTTACAGCCCAGGACTGAAACTGGAACGCTGCTGGGAAGAATAAAGTTCATTTTTTCCCACAGCGTTCAGCTAAGTACAGGCGCCTGGGAAAAATAGCGCTATGAGCTTGAAGATTAACCCCATATTTGCATGCTAAGTGTTTTTTCTGGTGGCAGGTTACCTTTAAAAAACTACTTAGAGAGCTAAATTACTGTTGACCAACATGCGGGATTCTTCCTATAAGGCCACGGCTCCACTATCAGTATTTGGTCAGTATTCGGTCAGTATTATTTCTCAGGCGTGGGAGCCAAAACCAGGTGAGGAACAATCAGAGAAAAGATATAATAGAAACATGTCACCAATTCTGCATTTATCACCCACTCCTGGGAAAAAAATACTGACCGAATACTGACCAAATACTGATAGTGAGGCCGTGGCCTTAGGGTATGATTACACTGAGTTTTTTATTTGGATTTTGGTGCTGATTCTGCTTCAAAATCCACGTGAATAAACTGTTCTAATAGTCTTTGAATAAGCTTTCATTCATTCAGTTCAATGTGAAAACATGGCTATAGTGCATGCAGTGGGAAAAAAACATGTCAGCTGTGTTACCTGTCATAATAGTAAGGGTAGGTTCACATGAGCGTATAAAAAATCTTTCAGGGTTTCATCCAAAAAAGTGGGATGATTTTTTTCTCACTTGTCATCTGTGTACATCCGGTTTTTTCACAGCAGCCACTATTAAACATTTACGGGACCATTTACAGTTTCCTATGTTACAGAATTGCAATGTATTCGTAAAAATCAGATGTCATAGTGTGGCTCCGTATGGGATCCGATTTTTTTTTTTTGCGCACCCATAGACTTGAATGGGCGACTCTCATACGACTAGTGCATGCTGCAAATTTTTTCACATGCAGATTTGGTCACTGAAAAAAATTGCTATTCTGCACTGCCCCATTGAGCAACTTTGGTTTGAGAGGCATCTATTTTTTTCATGGACGGCACTCAAGCCGAAAATACTGTCATGTGAACCCGCCCTAATCCTGCCTTTGATGATAAAAAGCCTGCTGAAAACACTTCCTGAAAGGACAGGAAGTATGAGTTAAAAAAAAGCCCCAGTGGCCAATATGAAAATTGTAAGATTACTAATATTGTGGGTTTTCGTTTGTTTTTTTTTCAAAGATAATCATATGAAAAAAAAGATTTGCCATTTTTTTTATATACTTGTAACACAAAACCCTGATTAAAAATGCCATTTTCTGTTGATATATTCCCTTTGGGCTTGTTCACATAAGTGTATAACTCAGAAGAATGCGATCCCATATTTTATTGGACAGCAATCGGACCAATGTTATACTATGGGGCAGTGCAGTTCTGACATGAGAAAAATTGGAGCAATCTGCAGGTGCATTCGATAATCAGACTATGCGCACCCATTACAAGTCTATGGGTGGATGTGAAACATCAGACTGCACTCAGATGTCATTTGAGTGCAGTCTGATTACCTCGGACACAGGCAATGGAGAAATTAAGTTCTCCATCTTCTCCGCACCTGTGATAAGATTCTCTCATGCGAGCGAATCGGATCACACTAAGGTGACATTAGCATAGTCGGCCCTATTCTCTTGCATGAGAGAATCATCGCCATGTGATCCAAGCCTTTAACTCACACTGTCAGGCTCCTTAATATTACATTAGTGTATGAGATAATCAAATGTAAAAATGTTTAAATGTTTTGTGTCCATATTAGTGCCCAGTTGTCTTTATAGACCAAAAATTCTTTGAAATGAAGATTTTAGATTATGATCATTATGAAATTGAAGCCAAACCATTTTAAAGTGGCAGATGTTTTATGAATATGACATTTTGGTTTGTTGTGATGAAACATTTTAGTATGCTTTGTGAGAAGACCATATAATTTGAAGAATGATCTGATTAATCATTTTGATATCCAGTAATTGCGATGTTTTATTGGTGGTATTACTGATAGGCTTTAATTACTTCTGCGTTGTTATTTCTGTTCTATTATTGCTAAACGTGCTGGACCCCGTCCATGAAGGACACCAGTGGCTCCAGTCTCTCCTGGATATAATGTCTTGGTGTCCAGCATTTTACCATGCAATACAGCGCAGCATGATGCTCTGATTTGTTGGGTATTTTGGGACAGATTTATGTCTGCAGCCTCCATTGGGGATGTGAACTGAGCTGACGTTGGTAGAAGGGGGCACCTGAGCTTGCTCGCTTTCTGATAGCGGTGATATAATGAATATAAAATCTAAAAATGTCTATCAGACTAGAATGGCACAGAACATCTCTGTCCTGATGGCAAAGTTATCCCAATGCAGTTTCAAAATGTGAAGTGTTTTTCAATTACAGTTTGCCAGCTGTGCATGTCATGTTTTCTCAAATTGATTCTCATGGCTTAGCATCCTGTTTACGAGTTATGACCATGAAGTACTTGATTCTCGTGGGGAGAGCAAATGTGCTGCATGCAGACACCAGGTTATGTGCTTTGCATATAATTTTCTCAGATAAATGGCAGATTAGTATGGTGAACCTTGTTATTATGTCCATCATCATCACTCAGACAAACCAAACTTTCATACTTTCTCGTACTGACAGTCTCAAAGATCCATTATGGAGCGCATTAGACTGATGCGGGCACGTTTATCCAAGGGCAAATGTGCAGATTAATGAAGATACTGGATTTGAGAAAAGTTGGTGGGACTGACTATCACATACCAAAGGCCTCCTCACTCTCCCCCGATTTATGATATCAGGAACAAAAAAAGTTGGGCATGTTGAACTTCAGCCCCAATCCTTGTCCTTCTCTCCCCATTGAAAACACATGTATACTCATCCCCCTATTGGACGGAGAGTCATCTAAGGTGTATTCTCACCCTTAGACATCTCTATTTTTCCACTGCCTCTTCCATTATCAATCACTTTAGCTGTCTATTGCCCAGGAAATATGCATCATATTGAACACACAGAGCTTTCTTTACCCTGGCTACTTTTTCACATTTTATCCGCCGTGATTTCCACTGTGCCACCCCCTTATTCCTTATCACAGACCATCTCCTTCTCTTCAAGTCTCTCAACCTCATACAAGCTATTTTGTAACATGTCATCTTAGTATCTCCACTTTCTACCAGATGTCATACTGTGATTATTAACTCCTTTCCCTATCTGGACCTACATCTACATCATAGGGATGTCCTTCATTCCAGAATACAGTATGTATGACGTGGTGATCTTGTTCCATCATGATAGTCACACTCCACCAATTCCTGTACCCACCATCTAACCTGTCGTTATAAATAATCTAGCAATGGAGAATGAATAACTTGTGTAGTAAGGTTGAACGTGATGGACCTGTGTCTTTTTTCAACGTATATAACTGTGTAACTACATGTAACCTTTTGGGAACATCGATATCACAGTAGTTATCTGACAATCCTGCTTTGGTCCGTGAAGTAAAACGTGACCTAAAGACAGGACTGCTTCCAGTGATTGTCTTGGATAATTTTTTGGCTTTCCAATGAATTTATTTTGTCACACACGCTCTAGCTATATCTCACTTTCACTTTTTTTTTAAACTGATAAATCCATTGACCCTGGATTATTTCTCTCTGCTTTGTGGGGCATAAGGAGTCCGACGTTTCCGAGAGCTGAACTCTGCTCTGCCCGCCCTGGTAACTCAGGTTCTTCCTGTTATAATTGGTTATACCAAATAACACCTTCAGTCATGAGAAAAACACCCTCTTTGATTTTTATGGTTTTATATATCGGGACTAATTAAAAAGCATCTTAGAAGATCTTAGAATTAGGTAAATGCAACCTCGATTGAACAACACAAGACAAATGACAAATTATTTATTTAAAAAAAAAAAGAGTCCAAAATGCAGAAGCTGTTTGTGAAAAATTGAGTTCATCCCATGAACTAATAGCTTGAATATCCACCTTTACCAGCAATAACTTGAAGTAATTATTTTCTGTATGACTTTATCAGTTTCTCACATCGTCTTGGAAGTATTTTTGACCACTCTCCTTTACATTCCTTACATTCATTGAGGCATTATGTGCAGCTCTCTAAATGTCCACCCCATGCCATTTCAATTGGGTTGAGGTTTGGACTTTGACTAGATCATTGCAATTTCACGATTGTTTTCTTTTTCACCCATTCTGATGTAGATTGTGATTTTGGATCGGTAACCAGGATTTAACGTTTGGATAGATGGCTTCAAATTTGACTCTTTTGGTACACAGAGGAGTTCATGATCAACTAAATGACTGCAAGGTGCCCATGTCCTCTGGTTACAAAAAAAGCCCAAATCACCACCCTCCCACCACTGTGCATGACAGTTGGTATGAGGTGTTTGTGCTGACATGATATGTTTAGTTTTCGCTAAACATGGGGCACTTTAGTCAAATATCTCCACTTTGGTATCATCTGTCCAAGAACATTGTTCGAGAGTCTTGTGGTTTGTTCAGTTGTTCTTTTTAGAAAGTAGAGGCTTTCTCCTGGCAACCCTTCCAAAGAAGCCATGTTTGTTCAGTCTTTCTTTAATTGTACTGTAAGTAGTGAAAGACAGCGTCCAAGTCCCGTGTGAAAAAGTGAAACAAAATTGATATTGTCATATAAAAGGTAACATTTTAACCTATCAAAAAGGTCTGTATCAAGTGCTTGATACAGACCTTTTTGATGGGTCGAAACTTTGTTACCTAAGGCAGAATAAATTTTGTTTTACTTTTTCACCAGGGACTTGGACGCTGTCTTTCACTACTTACTGGATTATTTTCAAGTGGGTTCCTTGGAGTTTTCATTTTTGATATAGTGCTGCTGGTTGCTTTTTTCATTCCTATTTTTAATTGTACTGTCATGAACTTGAACATATAACATATAGCTCTTTTTCTTTCTTTTTTTTTTTTACATTTCTTTGGAGCATTGCACTGTCTGATTTTTTAACCTTCTAAGGAACAGATTTCTTTTTTATTAGGTACTGATTTTAAGGGGTTATATGGTTTTAAAAATAATTTTCAAGTATTACCTTAGGGCATCCTGAATAAGGCCTCATTCAGACGTCAGTGGTTTTTCTCATACCCAAAAACGGTCTGAGTTTCATCAGTGTTTTTGATCACAATTTTGAGTTTTGTCATTGAGTTAGTTTTTACCTGTAGGCCAAGGACCCACTATCATCAGTATTTAGTCACTATTTTTTCTCAGGAGTGGGAGCCAAAACCAGGAGTGGGTGATAAATGCAGAATTGGTGACTTGTTTCTATTATACCTTTTCTCTTATTGTTTCTCACCTGGTTTTGGCTCCCACTCCTGAGAAAAAATACTGACCGAATACTGACCAAATACTGATAGTGGGGCCGTGGCCTTAGAATTTAATCAGTGTTTCACACAAAAAAAAAATGCCGGTTTCTCATGCTTCTCCTATCAAACAGTCCATGAAATACAGACAGCACATGGATGACATCTGACTGCTGTCTGATTTTTACAAGGACCCATCGACTTGCATTGGTGAATTTGATCCATGACTCTGCTCAAAATCAGACATGTCTCCATGATTTTGTGTGGAGAGCTTGGTCCATAAAAATACACGGACATGTGAAGAGCCCAATAAACTATAATAGGACCGTAATATGAATTCTCTCCATGGAAAACACACATAGAAGTTGTATATGAAAAACTGATGTCTGAATGGGGCCTTTATAGATGCATGTTCCACATTCAGGACCCTCCTTTATTACTTAGGGTGCAGAGCAAAAAAAATGAATGTCTTGTTCATGCAGTACACAGGTGATTCATTGATCTACATGAAAATGATGACTTTATCCTGTGGTTGCAGTAAAATGGAAGACTTGCTGCCAGGTTCTCCTACATTTTTTGACCCCTATCTGAAGCTTTGTGAGTAGGGAGACATATTCTTTTTTGGCCATAATTAAAAATATTCACCATCTCCTATCTCAGTAATGGGAAAGTCTGTCTTCTCTGAATACAGATTTTATTTCAGAATTGAGAATTTTGATAATGACTGATCAATTCCAGGCAGAGAAAGAAGCAGATTTCTCTGATAAGATATCTTACATAGTTGCTTATTTTCATGGGCACTATTGATTTATGAAATAAAAATTAAAATGACGGTTACTCTTTAAGTATTACCTGAGATCACACAGAATGAGGGTGATCAGCCATAGTGACCATATCCAACACCTATATAAAGTGATGTTCAGTTAAAAAAATTTACCTAAATATTTTTAAAATGTCAAATTTATCAACTAATATAGTTTAATGAATAAAGGTGTCCAATCTGAGGATATCCTGTTTGTTGCCGGGTCAGGTGGCTGTGCTTTTCCTGCGTCAGTATATCAGCAGTGCTATGTGTGTGTAAGGTTGGCTGACTGCTCATTCCATAAGCTAAGCCCCTTTCCCTCTGTATACTTCAGACAGAAAAGGGGGCTGGCTAAGCTATTGAAACGAGTCAGTGAGCCTGCATCCTACACTGATGGCGTGCTAAGTTTTTCTTTTTTTCTACATTTAGGAAAGTATAAATAAATCTGTCCCAGTAATTGAAATAATTTTTATTTTTTGCTATACTGATCTTCAATAGCTATGTAAAGACTCAGCACAGGGTTAGAGAGGTATATCAGCACCAATGGTATTTACACTACAACCACATTTGTTACTGTTACCCACTCTGGCAGCATAGACAGCTTACCTCGTTTTGCTTTTACTTACTTTTCCTTGTTCCTCCTACCATACCATGGGGTTCATTGTGTCATTGCTGGTGGATGTATTATTTATATATTATATGCTTTGCATATATAGCGCCATTAATTCCACAGTGCTTTACAGACATCATCACCCCTTCCCCCATTGGAGCTCACAATCTAGATTCCCTATCAGTATGTCTTTGGAGTGTGGGAGGAAACTGGAGAACCTGGAGGAAACCCACGCAAACACGGGGAGAACATAAAAACTCCTTGCAGATGATGTCCTTGGTGGGATTTAAACCCAAAGCTGCAAGTCACCATACTGGGATATGTGGGATATTCCATGCTATGACAAGGACTTAATGTTGGCAATGAAGCCGTTGTAAAGTTTTATGCAAATAAGCTTTTATAACAGCTCATTTAACGGAGCAATAAATATGATGTCATGTTATGATCATATTTTTATGTCAAAATTGTATTCAACAAGTCCAATAAGATTGTGTGCCCCTGCCCTGAATTCACTCTGACAACTTGTTCCCGCAGGTTCTAGCAAGCTGACTGCGTGACCTTTGTCTCAGATGTAGACTTGTTCCACTATACCTTGTTTTCTCGTTGGCTCTTGGTCCTACTAATTTTTTGCTGTAAATGGTACAGTTCCTGAACAGGTTGTGATGTGGCTGTAATATATGATAGGATTGTATGCTTGATAATGGTGCAAGCACAATATTCCCTATGTCATAATGGGAACATGTAAATGAGATATGTTTTGATATTACATTGTATTATTTGTTAACTTACTTTTTAACTTCAAGTACATTCCGATTATGCTATCTTTTTCAATGCTTGTGAAATGTTTTGCCCATACACTTCCTAACTCCTTTAAAGAAGGTACTCTAAGCAAAATGTTATCCCTAATCCCTTACCAATATGTATGTAGTGAAATGTGGATGTGTCAAAATACTTAAAGGGGTTGTCCACTACTCTGTTAACCACTTCTCAATCCGTATGTTCCCCATTGTACAATCATAACACCTATATTCACCACCGGTGCCTTTCCAGTGATGTTGGCACTGGCTCTCCCGGGCATCGCGTGACATTATTACATCACGCGATCCCTGTGGCCAGTCAGCGCTGGCTTCAGGTTCCTCTCCTACAGACAAATCACATTTATCCAGAGGATGAGAGAGCTACTGGTGTATGGGGAAACGTAGGGTTTGAGAGGGGGTTGTCCGAGTAGTGGACAACCCGTTTAAGGATTGCCATCTTCTCCAGTGACACAGCAATGCTACATCTCTCTTCTGCACCACTAGACCGATTTTCATGTTTGCCCGCTCCCACCGTCTTTTATGTGTGGACCCTAATGTAAGCCTACGAAACTAACTATGGTCTCTTAGAGTTACATTGAGAACGTGATTTCTGGTAGAAACATAAGACGCTGTGTGAACGTATTGCGTTCGTGTGGCTCACAAGAGGACCAGAATGTTGCTGGGAACAGAAGAAGACAGGGATCTGTAAATATTCGTACACAGGCACATTGCACATCCTATATGTTGCTAAGAGTTTAGGGAATCAGATACAAGCATCTGTGGCCCAAAATTTCAAATAGGCATATACTCGCTGGTCTTTTAGTCCCCCATCTAAATTAGGAGTATGATAGCCTTTGTTTTTCCAACAATGAAATGTATTTCACGCATATAAGGTTTTAGTAGTTCAGACGTGGTTTTGCCTTTCTGGTGTAAATACCCCCTAACACTTTACGAGCGCCTCTGCCTAGGAGAACGCTACCTCCCCACAGGGCTGTGGAGTCGGTAAGCTAAACCTCCGACTCCTCAATTTCCATGACACCGACTCCACGACTCCGACTCCCTCATACATGGCTCATGTTTAAGTAATAAATTTACTGTAGCACAGATTCATCTCAGCTAAAAGTCTAGACCCTTAGATCAGGAATAGGAAAGACATTTATAGGACATTTCATAACTTTCCAAAATTCTTATGAAAAAAATATTCCCCCACCAACTGCATTGAACTACTGTACCCAATTTATTATATATTTTAGGAGTTGGAGTCGGTCCATTTTATACCTACTCCGATTCCAACTTCACCAAAATGGAAACCGACTCCGACTCCACAGCCCTGCCACCCCAGTTATTTACCTATCTCTCCGGTGAAGTTCCCACTTTTCAGTTATTTCCAGTAGAAACACAATACACATGTTGCCTATTCCAGAACTTCCCACTACTACAACATATTGTGCAGCAACTTGCAGTCCTATACACAAATAGTTGCCTTGGACAACCCCCATGTTCCCTCTGTATGGCAAGAATGGGGATGTTAGGGGCACATTTTATAAATTTCAGATGATTTTCCAGTCGCTGGGAAGGGTAATCTGCCTGCCCTGCCCTAGAGCATGTGAAAATATTTTTTAGATATTACAACGTTAATGACCCTATTAATAATTAGGTGTTCATGTTTTTGCCTGTGTGCTTCTCTTTCTGAGTCAATCTAAAATATATTTTTTTGTTCTTTTTCTTGTACTTGAGATAAGGCTGTGCCGGTATTCCATGAAGCTGACTCCGTACAAAATAATTATACCTGTACGCTGGTCTAGTAGACACACCAAAGCCGCTTGTGTGACCTATCCCTTAGTAATGAAAGTAAATTAGCGTAGAGCAGAATAATTTCCGCCTCTGTGGACTGTGATGAGGATTAGCAGATAGGATAGAAGTGCGACGCCTGATGTTCCTAGCCTGTGTGTGGAGGGAGTATCGCATTTCTGCTCTTACATGACGGTACACCGGGCTGAGCTTATTATAGAAATGGTGTTTGAAGGGGAGGAGAAGAGAAGGCTTTTTACATCACCATGGGGCTGAAATTGTTGTTTCAGAAGAGAAAGCAGCTATTAGCTGTGTGGTAGACGTTCATTGGAGGCCGAGATGCTAATTAAATTGTGCCTCCGTGTTTCTGTCTTTTCCAGTGTGCGCAATAGTACTCCAAGTTTCCAGTATAAATCATTTTCATTTGCTATTTAGTATTCTTGCAAGTCACGATTATGAGTTTAGTGCCGTAGTCTGTTCTTATGGTCTCAGCCCTGTTTTTATTGATTGTTTAGTGAGATACATCTTCAGTTTTGTGAGGAGCGTTGACAACGTAAGCTTGGTACCGGCCTTGCTTTATAGTACTTCTAATTATCCCATTCCTGAAATTCTGACATTTTTTCTAAAATATGCATATTATAGCAATGAAAATTAGCGCTCCCCCAGAAGGAAAGAAAGCTATATTGATCGTGCCACCTATATTTGTCTGGAGACCCAGCTCCTACCCCTGAAACTGCATCAAGTACATTTCAGCAGGCCAAATCCTGCTTTATACTGACAAGGGGCAAGTACTTTGACTATAGATGGGAGACTGATGTGGCTAATATCGCTAGTCATGTCATAAGGCTTATTAATGGGTCAGACATTGATCTAAAGCAGGGATGTCAAACTCAAACACACAGAGGGCCAAAATGAAAAACTTGGACAAAGTCACAAGCCAATCAGTGTACAGTATAATGGGCCCACATAGTCCTCAATACAGAATAATGGGCCCCACATAGTCCTCCATACAAAATAATGGGTCCCACACAGTCCTCCATACAGAATAATGGGCCCACATAGTCCTCAATACAGAATAATGGGCCCCACATAGTCAATACAGAATAATGGGCCCCACATAGTTCTCTATACAGAATAATAGGCCCCACATAGTCTTCAATACGGAATAATAGGCCCCACATAGTCCTTCATACAGAATAATGGCCACATATAGTCCTCCATACAGAATAATGGGCCCCACATAGTCCTCCATACAGAATAATAGGCCCCACATAGTCCTCCATACAGAATAATAGGCCCCACATAGTCCTCCATACAGAAAAATAGGCCCCACATAGTTCTCCATACAGGATAATGGCCCCACATAGTCCTCCATACAGAATAATAGGCCCCACATAGTCCTCCATACAGAAAAATAGGCCCCACATAGTTCTCCATACAGAATAATGGTCCCACATAGTCCTCCATACAGTATAATGGCCCCACATAGTGCTCCATACAGAATAATGGGCCCCACATAGTCCTTCATACAGAATAATAGGCCCCACATATTCCTCTATGCAGAATAATGGGCCCCACTTAGTCCTCAATACAGAATAATAGGCCCCACATAGTCCTCCATACAGAATAATAGGCCCCACATAGTCCTCCATACAGAATAATAGCCCCACATAGTCCTCCATACAGAATAATGGCCCTACATAGTCCTCCATACAGAGTAATGTGCCCCACATAGTCCTCCATACAGAATAATGTGCCCCACATAGTCCTCCATACAGAATAATGTGCCCCACATAGTCCTCCATACAGAATAATGTGCCCTACATAGTCCTCCATACAGAATAATGGGCCCCACATAGTCCTCCATACAGAATAATGTCCCCACATAGTCCTCCATACAGAATAATAGCCCCACATAGTCCTCCATACAGTATAGTGGGCTCCACATAGTCCTCCGTACAGAATAATGGCCCCACATAGTCCTCCATACAGCATGATGGCCCCACATAGTCCTACATACAGAATAATGTGTCCCACATAATCCTCCATACAGTATAATGGGCCCCACATAATCCTCCATACAGAATAATAGGCCCCACATAGTCCTCCATACAGATTAATGGCCCCACATAGTCCTCCATACAGAATAATGTGCCCCACATAGTCCTCCATACAGAATAATGTGCCCCACATAGTCCTCCATACAGAATAATGTGCCCTACATAGTCCTACATACAGAATAATGGGCCCCACATAGTCCTCCATACAGAATAATGTCCCCACATAGTCCTCCATACAGAATAATAGCCCCACATAGTCCTCCATACAGTATAGTGGGCTCCACATAGTCCTCCGTACAGAATAATGGCCCCACATAGTCCTCCATACAGCATGATGGCCCCACATAGTCCTACATACAGAATAATGTGTCCCACATAATCCTCCATACAGTATAATCGGCCCCACATAATCCTCCATACAGAATAATAGGCCCCACATAGTCCTCCATACAGATTAATGGCCCCACATAGTCCTCCATACAGAATAATGGGCCCCACATAGTCCTCCATACAGAATAATGGACCCCACATAGTCCTCCATACACTATAATGGGCCCCACATAGTCCTCCATACAGAATAATGGCCCCACATAGGGGTGGTGGTTCTGGTGTCGAGGGCCAAATAAAACCACCCTGCGGCCCATGAGCTTCCATTAATAAGTGGCACTAGCAAGTCAGTTTTTCTTCCATCTGGTAGAAGGCTAATTTGCCTGTTTTTCCCATCGAGAGTTACCTAAGACTCCATATTCTGCCTGTCTTCTTAAGAACGGATTACTGCCTTTCTTTTATTACACATATGATATTGTGAATACTACTTTTATAGTAGTAGTGTGTCGTGTTTTTGTCTAAGGGATTACTTCTGGTGCTTTCTGTATGGGTGTGGGCTTAGCTTTAAGGAGTGCAAAAGTAGAAGTCACACCCAGACCTTGGTGCCTGCGAGGACCCAAAGGTCTCCATACAACAAGAAGACAACAATAATGTAAATTGTGGTAGGAGGCACTATAACAGAAGCTTCAAGTTACTACTCTGTCTGTAGGGAATAATGTAAACAAAAAAATCCTCAAATTTTAAAAGTCAAGTACAGTTCTGCATTAGAGTTGATGTGAATTGATGCAGGACCCTATCTAGCGGCCAGGTCACTAATCTCTGGCCGGTGGATGGGAGCCTTGAAAACGATCTTCTGCATTCGTGGCTCTTTTCATTATTCAGCCTTGCTCCATGTCATGTGTGTCATGCCACGTTGATGACGTCATGCCAGACGAATAATCAGAAGAAGAGACGCAGGTGTCGGGAGGCAGGAGGCGGATCTCGGAGCTCCTGTCCAGCGGCCAGAAATTACTGGACTGGGTTCATGTTTCATATTTTGCTGTGTATAGATTAAAACTCGGCACTCAGGTAGATGAGCAAACAAAAGGAAGATGCAATCCGAAAATAATTGTAACTATTTGGTCCTATAACTCGACCTTCATCAGAAATGGGTAGATTGTATGGGAAGAGGTAGATAAGGGTAGATGCAGCACACATACATCGATGGACGACGCCTTTACCTTAGTGCTGCATCTACCTTTATCCACCACTTCCTATGCAATCCGCCCATTTCTGATGAAGTTCCAGATGCAGGACCAGAACGTCAAAAATTTTTTTGATTGTATAAATTAATATTACCCTTTTATTTTCTCATGTATGGGACTGCCAAGTAGTGGCAGTCTCGTAGTGGCAGTCTCATAGTGGCACTCTCGTAGTGCCTGGTAATCATTGACTATGATATTCTGCTGTGGTTACAATACCTGAAGCTATCACAAGATTTTCATCTCAGTATTTTGACAATTATCACCTTTAGGGTGGTGGAAGGCATACCTCTTTAGGAACTTACGGTGGACACAGACCGAAAAGGGATCCTGTGCAAGAAAAGTTTATGGGCCCTTTCCAGTGCAATAGCTCATCATAATGCAAAATTTCTCCTGCTATGGAGGTGGGAATGGACCCCCTTACCTCTCGGGTCCCAGTGCGGCTGCACAGGTTGCACCAGTGTTATGTGCCCCCCTGGAATATACAATAAATATGTTACATACCGCTCTTTATCCTGGCAGGCAGTATGAATGGTAGTATAAATGAATAGTCTAGTATATTCCTTAGTAGTGATCCCGGATTGCATTGTGTAGAAATTTGTCAAGGGTAGTATTGTGTTGTAAGAGAATTATATGATATGTACAGACAAAGAGCTTACAGAGTTTTCTGCTGCCGGCTTCTGGGACTATTTAGTTAGATTATCAAATGGACACAAACATAGGAGTGATACGGTTATCCGGCATGTCACTGCCAGTTTATTGTATTTCAAAATATATTATGTGAAATTGTCCTCCTGAGATGTGCCAGCATTGATCTGACTTCAGGGTCAGGTCTCTTTTGCACCGAGGAAGGGCAATTAAGGCAACAGTTTAGTTTTCTTCAACACTTCCATAATATTGCACTGTATAAATGGCCGTGGTATCGTACATTTCATGCTTATATAGCTTTACTGACATACAATAATAGATAAAGGGACAAACATAAAACCTCGCAGAATCAATCAATGTATGGTTCATAAATAATAGCACCTTTGCTTTGTTTCCTCTCCACTACGGTAGAGAAGTAGCTGAAAGTACATCTTCAAATTCCGTTTAGCAGGGTCGCCAAAGCAAATTACACTTTTTGTGACTCCACATATAGGGAACAGTGTTCTTCATGTGACAACTCCCTTTAACGTGATCCTAAATCACCATTGCCTAGTTGTTATCTCACTATAATAACTCTATAGCTTGGTATACATGCAACTGCCATTAAAATTCTCAACAAGTTGATAGATAGGGGATAATGTCCCGATTGCTGGGGGGTCTGACCGCTGGAACTCTCTTTGAAGAGTCCCTTGTGAATGGAACGGTGTTCGATCGTGCGCTCTGCCTCTCCATTCATTCTAATGGAAGTGCTGAAACCAAGTTGAGCACAAAACTCGACTATCACTGGCCGTTCCATTAAGAATGAATGGAGTGACAGTGCGCATGATTGACCTTCACTCCAATCACACGGGGCCCTTCAGAGCCCTGGTTCTATGGATCGGAGGGAGTCCCAGCGGTCAGACCCTAGCGATTGGAAAGCTATCACCTACCTCATTGCTAGGGGATAACTTCCAAACTTGCCAACAGTTTTTTATGTTTTTCTTTTTTTTCATACAAATGAATTCATTTAAAGTATTTTAATAATGAACTGTCATAAACTAGTAAGTATACGCTGCAGGGAAAAACATGGCATTTCATTATAGCTGGACACGCATTGAACGATATAGCCTACAACCTGCAGTAAACACCACTGCACGACCAGCTCTACCCTCACCTACTGTATCCTCACCCATCCCTCGTAGACTGTGAGCCCTCGCGGGCAGGGTCCTCGCTCCTCCTGTACCAGTCGCTGACTCGTTTTGTTAAGATTATGTAAATGCTTTTGTTATGTATATCCCTATCACATGTAAAGCGCCATGGAATAAATGGCGCTATAATAATAAATAATAATAATAATAATAATAATATTACATAGTGTGATATATGCTCATTTTCTATAAGTCCAGCGTTTTTTCCTTCCTCGGTGAGTATTCATTCTGCCCACATTTCCTGAGTGTTCCTTTGCCGGTCACTTTACATACATGATCTTTGTAGTTTTTAATAAATAAGTGAAGGTAACGTAAAAGGATCACAATACCACTCTAAGAGGCTTATTGGAATTGTTCAATGTCTTTGACTTCTAAATTCTTCTATAACAAAAAAAAAAGTCTTATATGCGCTCTCTTGTTCCAACTCCGAAAATCAGAAAATCTCATTGCAGGTTTCAGGAAATACCAGCAGGAAAAGGTAACAAGTTAATCCCTTAATGACCGGTGTAGCCTTGCACGATAACCCTTGTAGAGTTGCCTTATGGCTCCTGCATGCATTAGAGCCCTCGCAGCTGAAAATCCTGGTGGTGGGATCATCTGTAATCCCCTTGCAATTCTAGGTTAGTGGTTTATGTACATATACATGGTTAACCTTTCATTAACACCATATTTCCTTGCTTAAAACAAACATATTGACAGGATCTATATTTCCCAGCAGCAAAGAGACGTCGGCCCCTATTGATAGGCTGAGCTTGCTGTGTCACAGATTTGCTGTGCATTATCTGCCTGCATCCCTCCTCCTCCTCCTTTGCAGATGGCTGTCATGTTGGAGGGATTACACAGGTTAATGTACAGCCCTAAGTAGTGTCTATAGGCTCAGCCCCATGATATCAGACATTCGCAATCCATATCTGTGTGATCAGGGCTGAGCAATAATAACACTCTCCGGTCAATGTGATTTGACACAGCAGATCTCTTGTTTGATTTTCTGTAAATCCCCAGAAATGGTTCTTGTCTTGTGATATAGGTAGTGTCAATAATGATGATGACGGAAAGACAAACTGCCAAGACTCTAGTACCACACTGATTAAGTGGGCTGTCCCTTAAAGATCCTACAAGCTATTCATTATTTGCAGTAATGATGCAAGGTAATTAATATTGACTTTATATAAAGAGATTTATAATATTAATATAGAAACGATCAATTACTATGAGGATGACAGGAACAAAAGCAAACAGTGTCAAATGAAGAACTCCAGCTCTCCGGAGGACTTGTGCTGTTTGATGTTCTGATGGAGACTGTAGATATGAGAAGTATAGCTGCACAGCTCACTTTCTACCTATCATTCTCTTAATCTTAGGGGACTCTCGGGCAAATTAATGCTGCATTATAATAATTATTTCATCTTCATTAGCCAAGACAGTACAACTGATGCCTGTATTAAAAGTTGCATCTGTATAAGTATCCGTGAAACCAAGTGAACTACAATTTTAGAAGGTTTAAAAACCCCACTTTGAAAAAAATAATAGAAATAATTAGAAGGTGACCACTTCCCAAACCTCATCGACCAATAACAGAGATTAGAAACAATAACCGTCGTCTTCTAGTCCTATTGATTAAAATTGAGACTCTGTCAAGCTTTATTTCACCTGTAAAGGTGCTGCAGGGAAATTAAAGGGGTCATCTGGGACTTTTAATATTTTCCATGTGGGGCTAAGCACTTATCAGCAGGTAGTTGCTAACTACCTGCCTGTTCTGCAACAATCTCTCGGCTCAGAGCGGTCACAGGCCACTTCTACAAGCAATTTTCCAGCTTCCTGTGACGTCACGTCGGCAGAGCAGTTCCTTCTCTTCCACTGTGCTCTGTTGACGTCATATTGATTTACAGTCGGCTCAGTCTAATGCAGCGGGAAGCGGGCCGTCAATCTACATGACATTGGCAGTGACATCCTGATGACAAGGCAGAGCGAAAGAGAAGGAACTGCTCTGTCGACATGACATTACAGGAGCAGGAGAATTGCTGAGAGAGATCATCGCAGGGCAGCATTGACAGGTAATTTGCAACCTGCCAATAAGTGCTTAGCCCTATAGGGAAAAAAGTATTGGATAACCCTTTTAAAGGTTGCAGGGTTTCTCTCCAGTTTACAGCTAATCATTGAGATTTTCAGCGTTATTGTTTTTTTTGCTGCAGTACTATTGTAGGAACATGAAGATGCTTATTGAAATCAATGGAAAAAAGGTCCATTGCTGTTGCCAGATACCAAAAATCTTTTAGACAACAGGGCCAGAGAAAGTTGTCTAATATACAGTGCTCAGAATAAATGAGTACACCCTCTCTGAAAAGTAGGATTTTAAGCACTATCTCGTTGAATAATTTCCAAAATTTTGACAAGACTGAGTTTCATAGAACATTTTTCTAACTCATACCATGAAAGTAAATTTAATAATATAACTTTCATTACAAAATCTTCAGTTTTACTCAAATTAGTTAATGTAAAAATGCCCACATCAAAAACTACTACTTCTAGTATTTTGTCTGACCTGATTTTTAAGGACAGCACCAAGTCTTCTAGGCATGGACTGAAAAAGTTGTTGACATATTGCAACATCTAACTTTTTACATTCTTCAAGAACAACCTCTTTTAGAGTCTGGATGCAGGATGGAGAGTGATGCTCAACTTGTCTCTTCAGAGTTTCCCATAGGTGTTTGATTGGGTTCAGATCAGGAGACATACTTGACCACTGAATAACTTTCACCCTGTTCTTCAGAAATGCAACTGTGGCCTTAGATGTGTGTTTTGGATCATTGTCATGTTGGAGAAGTGCACGTCTACACACCACCTCCTCATCTCGCCCCTATTTTTCAGTGTCCCCCAAAGTTCAGTCCTAGGACCCCTGCTCTTCTCCACCTACACCTTCGGCCTTGGAAAGTTCATAGAGTCCCATGGCTTTTCAGTATCACCTCTATGCTGATGACACACAGATCTACTTCTCTGGACCCGATATCTCCTCCTTACTAACCAGAATCCCACAATGTCTGTCTGCTATTTCATCCTTCTTCTCTGACAGATTTCTAAAACTTAACATGGATAAAACTGAATTCATCAACTTTCCACCGTCTCACTCAACCCCCCCCCCCCAACTGACCTATCCATCAAAGTCAATGGCTGCCCATGCTCCCCAGTCCTGCAAGCTCGGTGCCTCGGGGTAACCCTGGACTCTAATCTCTCCTTCAAACCACATATCCAAGCCCTTTCCATTTCCTGCCGACTCCAACTCAAAAATATCTCCCGGATCCGCACATTCCTCAACCACGAATCTGAAAAAACACTAATGCATGCCCTCATCATCTCCCGCCTCGACTACTGCAACCTCCTGCTCTGTGGCCTCCCTTCTACCACTCTAGAACCCCTCCAGTCTATCCTAAACTCTGCTGCTCGACTAATCCACCTGTCCCCCCGCTATTCCCTGGCCTCTTCTCTCTGTCAATCCCTTCACTAGCTCCCCATTGCCCAGAGACTCCAGTTCAAAACCCTAACCACGGCATACAAAGCCATCCCCAACCTGTCTCCTCCATAGATCTGTGACCTAGTCCTCCGATACATACCTGCACGCAACCTCCGATCCTCACAAGATCTCCTGCTCTACTCCCCTTTTATCTCCTCTTTTCATAATCATATACAAGATTTCTCCTGTGTATCCCCCCTACTCTGGAACTCTCTGCCCCAACACATCAGACTATCGCCTACCTTGGAAACCTTCAAAAGGAACCTGAAGACCCACCTCTTCCGACAAGCCTACAACCTGCAGTAACCCTCGCTCCACCATACCGCTGCATGACCAGCTCTACCCTCACCTACTATATCCTCACCCATCCCCTGTAGATTGTGAGCCCTCGCGGGCAGGGTCCTCGCTCCTCCTGTACCAGTCGCCAACTTGTATTGTTCAAAATTTATTGTAATTGTTTGTGCTATGTATATCCCTTTCACATGTAAAGCGCCATGGAATAAATGGCGCTATAATAATAAAAGATAATAATAGTCTACCAAGGGCATGCAGTGATGGTAGCATCTTCCCTTTCATTATAGAGCAGTACATCTGTGAATTCATGATACCATCAATGAAATGTAGCTCCCCGACACCAGCAGCACTTATGCAGCCTCATATAAGAACTCTGCCACCACCATGTTTCACCGTGGGCATCATGCATTTTTCTTTGCACTCCTTATCTTTGTGATGCCATATGGTTTTGAAGCCATTAGTTCCAGAAACATTTATCTTGGACTTATCACTCCAGAGTATAGAGTTCCAGTGTTCTTCATATTTTTCAGCATGGGACCTGGCAAAATTTAGGCAGGCTTTTATGTGCATGAGCTTTAGGAGAGGCTTCCTTCGTGGACAACACGCATGCATGCTATTCCTCTGCAGTCTACACCGTATTACGTCATGGGAAACACTCGCACAGGTTTGGATTTCTATTTCTTTAGCGAACTGCAGTGAACTTGCATGTCGAATTTCTTCAACCCTTCTCATCAGAAGACACTCTGGTTTAGGTGTTAACTTCCATGGTTGGCTTGGTCGTCTCTGTGAGATGGTTGCTGTTCCATCTCAGTTAAATTTTTGTATCACTTTTGCTACAGTATTCTAACTGATGAGTAAAGCTTTGCTGATCTTCTTTTACTCTTCAAATTTCTTGTTTAAAGAAATTATTTTCTTTCTCAGGTCTTGTGACATTTCTCTTCCATGTGGTACCATTGCTGACAGCATGAAATGGAAATGGGTTTTTGTTTGTTACGTAACGCCCTTTTATAGTCAATTGTCTAAAGGACAACTGTTTAATGAATAATTAGACTGACTTGTGGTTGAATTCTTATTATAATATAAATAAATTAGAATGTTGTAGCCTAAACTTTAGCTTTGCTCCTAAGACTTTCATTGGGGGGTATACTCATTTTCGCAGCCTGGTCTTGAATGGATTTGTTATTAAAATTACTTTCTTGGGTGTGCAAAATAACAAATCTTGTTTGCAATAAATGGCCCACATTTCTGGGAGTATTTTTCTAGTACAGTATCACATAGAAAATGTTGATTCTGAAAGGAATCTAAAGGTTTTCTGACAAATCTGTTGGGGTGTACTCATTCATGCTTAGCACTGTAGAAAAAAAGCACCAAGTTGTAAATCCTTACATGCAGGTAAAATTACTCCCTTATAAAATTATTAACGTTATTAATATGCACATTGCTGCTAAATATGCATGGACGCACCTGCGAGTTAGTTGCAATACGACGTGATAATTAGGCAGCTCATCACCTGACGTGTAGTAACTATAAATCGTATTTTGTACACTCGGAATCCAGACAACTTCCTCAAACAGAGATTTCAATGGTTTTACTGCTTTTACAGTAAATACCGTAACCCTTTTTATCAGTTTGAAGGAAATTTATTTTCTCTAGGCATATTAGATTCTCCCATCAGACTTCATTCACACGCTGGCTTAAAATTCAACATGTATTTCCGCTCCAGAAATTAGAGGTTTTCTTTTTGCTTTGTATCTGGATGAGTTTATAGGCCCGATGTATCATTGACTGGTTGTTTGTTACTTTTCTTTTTTGTCTTTTGCTATTCATTGCCATTTTTTCCAAATTCTTTAAAATTGTGCAAAAAGTAAAAAAAAAAGTCTTTAGTTTTGCCTTTAAACCTTTTTGTAACTCTTTACTTGCACATCTTGTAACGTAGCACAAAAATTGTAAATTTGCAACAAACTTTACGTCTCTTTGAAAAGTCGTACATGCTGGATCAGCCGAAAACATTTGGATTCTCTTAAGGCCCCGTCACACTTAGCGACGCTGCAACGATCCCGACAACGATACGACCTGTCAGGGATCGTTGCTGCGTCGCTATGTGGTCGCTGGTGAGCTGTCAAACAGGCAGGCTCACCAACGATCAGGGGAGCAGCGACATCGTGGAAAGAATCTTTCCACGATGTCCTGCTCCTGGTTACGCGCCTGCTGAAGCAGGAGCAGGCTGGTAACTATGGTAAACATCGGGTTACTAGGGGCACACGCGCACCTAGTAACCCGTTGTTTATCATGGTTACCACTCTGCTACGGTGAGCGGGAGGTTACCGCTCACTTTAGCAGGCTCGTAACCATGATAAACAGCGGGTTACTAAGTGCGCGTGTGCCCCTAGTAACCCGATGTTTACCATAGTTACCAGCCTGATCGCTGCTCCCGCTGGTCACACACAGCGATGTGTGCTGACCAGTGGGAGGGCAGCGACCAAAAAATGGTCCAGGACACTTTGCAGCGATCAGCGACCTCACAGCAGGGGTCTGATCGCTGCAAAGTGTCACACATAGCGACATCACTGGTGAGGTCGCTGTTGCGTCACCAAAACCGTGACACAGCAGCGATCTCGCTAGCGATCTCGCTATGTGAGACGGGGGCTTTAACCCCATCCACAATGGTGGAAACGAACAAGAACAGGTGAACACATACAAAAAATGAACTTTAAAAAAGGTGCAAATTAAAAGAAGAATTAGGCGCATTTAAAAAAAAGCACCCAACAGACAAAAATAAAAAGGAACAAATGCAATAATGAATTGGGCACTCAGTGTAATACTTTCACGTATGAGATAATGGGAGGATGTGCCACAAACCAGCTCCATCTCTCATGCCCATATTGCTGCAAGGTATGTTGGCACGGTGGAAGGAACTCATAATTCTCTAATTAGCACATTCACCTCACTTAGACATTATAATAATAATTCCAGTCCCTCAAGCCTCAGAATACACGTGCTTGTCGGTCGAGTTGTGTGAATCAGGGTGGCTTAGGAGCTCATCTACTCGCATCGTAATCCTATGGATGTTTGAGGTTTCCATGTCATTCTCCCATGAATGCAGGAGGGTATTATACCTGCTTTAGGTAAACCCAAGCTTTGATGCCGTGATATTATGGAACATGTTTGCTCCACATGCGCTCGATCTGGAGCTAAGTAGCTGCTTGTGGTGTAATATATGGGTATGGTATCTTCACAGTTTACAAACCTTGCTGTTCGAGGGGTCAGCACGCTTGACTAGGACAGATTGTTTTACCTGTTCTATAAGAAGGTCATCTAAACAATATGTCGAGTCATTTCTTTGCCTGGAGAGATAGACGCTTGGATGTTCCTAATATACAATATAGACCCTTAAACATCACGACTCATATCTTCACAGCTTGGAAATTAATTCTAGGGTGGTCCTGCTATCTCTCCCTGTTTTATCCTCCTACACCTTCATTTTTCAGTTGCTTTCTGTCTCGCAGGCGACTCGCTGTTTTCTCGAGCCTTTGTCAGTCTTCTCGAGTTGTACAGCGATTGGCTCAGCTTTGTCTGCGATACAGCACTGCTCACTTGGCAACAGGGAGATGGAGAGGCAGAGCAATGCCACCTGCCTTAGCTGACACCAGAGAACAGCTTTGCAGCACTGTGGACAACACGCGGCGTCACATTCCGTTTAACCCTGTCATGGCTGATTTGTACCCAAGATAAACATGCATGCAGGGTACATGAGCAGCAGCATACAGAAAGTGCAGACTGCTGGCAGTATCTCATGTGCCACACGATGCATGTAATGAGGCAGGAACATAGCATGGTGGTTGTGCCATGTGTAAAGCAGCAGTCGAATGTCGCATTGTCAATTGTATGCTGGTTACAGAAAGCTATTAGTTGTGATTGTAATATTGGAGGATCATAGCTGTAAATTTGTGGGACTGTCCTCGTACAACCTGAGCATATATATACTTTATATATTCAGTGTTTGTTCAACATCAAGCATCATATTCCCAACTAGCCAAGCGTACTCCATAGGTTGACCATGTTAATGTTATAAACCATTATTATTTTTTGTTGGTTGTGTCTGTATTTCTTTCTATATACCAGGAGCGGACATACCATTGATTCAACCTGGGCAACAGGGGCCCAAGAGGTAAGAAGGCCCATCTCTACCTACATTATTATGAGTTATTGGACTGTAAAGGGCCCATATATTGTTCTTGCAAGAGGCTCTCTTATGTTTATGTCCGCCACTAAGGTATACATTTGATTTTTCCTTCAATTGAGGCCTGGAATTACCATAGTTATGACTATATCAACTTTTTCAGTGACTTGGCAACTAGTCATCTGGCCCAATGCTCATCTGTTACTGGTTGTTGACTTGATCCAATGCTCATCTGTTACTGGTTGTTGACTTGGTCCAATGCTCATCTGTTACTGGTTGTTGACTTGGTCCAATGCTCATCTGTTACTGGTTGTTGACTCTGTCCAATACTCATCTGTTACTGGTTGTTGACTTGGCTCAATGCTCATCTGTTACTGGTTGTTGACTCGGTCCAATGCTCATCTGTTACTGGTTGTTGACTCGGTCCAATACTCATCTGTTACTGGTTGTTGACTTGGCCCAATGATCATCTGTTACTGGTTGTTGACTTGGCCCAATGATCATCTCTTACTGGGTGTTGACTTGGCCCAATGATCATCTCTTACTGGGTGTTGACTTGGCCCAATGATCATCTGTTACTGGTTGTTGACTTGGCCCAATTATCATATGTTACTAGGTGTTGACTTGGTCCAATGCTCTTCTGTTACTGGTTGTTGACTTGGCCCAATGCTCATCTGTTACTGGTTGTTGACTTGGTCCAATGCTCATCTGTTACTGGTTGTTAACTTGGTCCAATGCTCATCTGTTACTGGTTGTTGACTTGGTCCAATGCTCATCTGTTACTGGTTGTTGACTTGGTCCAAATGCTCTTCTGTTACTGGTTGTTGACTCGGTCCAATGCTCATCTGTTACTGGTTGTTGACTTGGCTCCATGCTCATCTGTTACTGGTTGTTGACTTGGTCCAATGCTTATCTGTTACTGGTTGTTGACTTGACCCAATGATCATATGTTACTGGGTGTTGACTTGGCCCAATGATCATCTGTTACTGGTTGTTGACTTGGTCCAATGCTCATCTGTTACTGGTTGTTGACTTGGTCCAATGCTCATCTGTTACTGGTTGTTGACTTGGCCCAATGATCATCTGTTACTGGGTCTTGTCTTGGCCCAATGCTCATCTGTTACTGGTTGTTGACTTGGTCCAATGCTCATCTGTTACTAGTTGTTGACTTGGCCCAATGACTTGATTGATTATACTTTGTGGCTAGCAATATATTCACAGAAGCTTTTAAGCGGGATTCCACCTTGGTGTATTCTTAGAAAAGCACATTAACTCCACAACATGAGGCGAGAAATGGTATCTCTTGACTGCTGCCAGGATGGTTTTCCCCCATCTATTCTGCCAGCAAAGGGCCAATGTTTCTTTCAGCAAAAAGTCATACGAGACAGACCGGTTGTTAGGAATACACTACTTTACCATAGGCTTTTAATGAGGTTGTCAGAATACTAAGATTGACACTATACAAAGAGATCTGGGTCCCTTGGAGGACTCCACCAAACAACAGCTCCACATATCTCAGCTTCTGGGACCTATCTAAATATGAGATGAGAATAATTCAGTATTCTAACTGAAGTCATACCTGAAGTGTAAGATTTTGAGTGGAGTTCATGTCTAAAATTTTAAGTTTTCATCTAACATTGCAGCGTTTCATTTAAAACATAATTTGAACAGCAGGCCGGCGACCAGATGACTAGTCCAATGTGGCTTGTCTTCACTCTGCTCCCCTAGACGGGTCTCTAATCTAATACACTTCATACCACAATACAGTTCTAAAGCACCATGAAAACTTTTACAACAACAGCTGGTAAAACTATAAAGTAATAAATGGAAGTAATACTCAATCCTCTGCCGCTCCCATGCCACGATTCTCCAGCTCCAGTGATGACTTGGCATGTCAACACTTGACCGAAGAACCAATCACTGGCTGGAGTGATGACGTGTCGACACCATTGAGGTGGAGATGACATAACATCGCTGGAGCGAGGTGAACGGAGGCTGGTTGGGGACCAGAGAGGATCAACATGTAGCAGCGACTGATTGGTAGTGATTACTTGTCCTTTTGGTTTTTTTTCATACCATTGTCAGCTGTATGTAAAATACTTTTGGAGAGGTGCAAAAACTTAATTAAGGGAACATGTCATTAGTTTTATGTTGTCTGATCCACAGAAGCAAGACGGCACAGGGGAGAAGAGTTCGGGTATTGGGAGGAGTGTCCTCCTTTTTTCTCAGGTGTGGGAGCCAAAACCAGGAGTGGGTGATAAATGCAGAATCGGTGCACTTCTTTCTATTATACCTTTCCTCTGATTGTTCCTCACCTGGTTTTCTCTCCCACGCCTGAGAAAAAATACTGACCGAATACTGACCAAATACTGATAGTGGGGCCGTGGCCTTAAAGGGTATCTGTCACAAGGTTTTTTCTACCTCATCTGATAGCAGCATAATGTAGAGACAGAGACCCTAATTCCAGTGATGTATTAGTTACTGAGCTGCTTGTGCAGTCTTGATAAAATCCCTGTTTTATCTGTTGCAGATTATTATTATTGTTTATTATTATAGCGCCATTTATTCCATGGCGCTTTACATTTGAAATCTACCAGTTCTCTGAATGCTGAGCTCTGTATAACACACCGTTTAAAACATTGCAGTGTACGCTGTGCATAGGCAGAAAGCTGCCAATAAATGGTGGGGACAGTTTATACAGAGCTCATGATTATGGGGGACTACATGGCAGCAGGTTTACTAGTTCTTTAGTAATAATCTACTGCTGATAAAACTGTTATGTTTATCAAAACTACAGCAAGCCGCCAAGTAAGTGACACATCGCTGCAATCGGGGTCTCTATCTGTACATTATGCTGCTGTCAGATTAGATGGCACACACCTGGTGGCAGATTCCCTTTAGTGAGGGATGTGATTGGGTACAATAAGATACAATTGAAACCAGAAGTTTACATACACTATATAAAAAGACACATATGCTAATTTTTCTCAATATCTGACATGAAATCAGAATAAACCTTTCCCGTTTTAGGTCAATTAGGATTACCATCATTTTTAATATTTACCAAATGCCTGAATAATGAGAGAGGGAGAATGCAGTAAGTAATAAAAATGCCTTAAAACAAAGTCAAACGTTTACATACATATAAGATTACTATGCCTTTAAACAATTCTGTTTTTTTGGCAACATCTGAGTTAATTAGAGACACACCTGTGGATGTATTTTAATGCACATCTGAAACACACTGCTTCTTTGTGTAGCATCATGGGGAAGTCTAAAGAAATCAGCCAAGATATCAGGAAGAGAATTGTGGACTTGCACAAGTCTGGCTCATCTTTGGGTGCAATTTCAAGATTCCTGAATGTGCCTCATTCATCTGTACAAACAATTATACACAAGTACAAACAAGATAGGAATGTCCAGCCATCATACCGCTCAGGAAGGAGATGGGCTCTGTGTCCCAGAGATGAACGTGCTTTGGTCCGACATGTGCATATCAACCCAAGGACAAAAGCACTTGTGAAGATGATGGCGGAAGCTGGTAAGATTGTGTCAATAACCACAGTGAAACGAGTACTTTATCAACATGGGCTGAAAGGCCACTCTGCCAGGAAGAAGCCATTACTCCAAAAGACACATAAAAAAGCCAGATTAATGTATGCAAATGCATACACGAAGAAAGACCTTAATTTTTGGTCTGATTAAACTAAAATTAAACTTTTTGGGCATAATGACCATCGTTACGTTTGGAGGAAAAAGGGAGAAGCTTGGAAGCCTGAGAACACCATCCCAACTGTGAAACACGGGGGTGGCAGCAACATGTTGTGGGGTTGTTTTGCTGCAGCAGGGAGTGGTGCTCTTCACAAAATAGATGGCATCATGAGAAAAGAAGATTATGTGGCAATACTGAAGCAACATCTGAAGACATCAGCCAGGAAGATAAAGCTTGGGCGGAAATGAGTCTTCCAGATGGACAATGACCCGAAGCATTCTGCCAAAATGGTAACAAAGCGGCATAAGAATAACAAAGTCAATGTTTTGGAGTGGCCATCACAAAGCCCTGATCTCAATCCTATTGAAAATTTATGGGCAAAGGCAGGTGCGAGCAAGGCGACCTACAAACCTGGATCAGTTACACCAGTGTTGTCAGAAGGAATGGACCCAAATTCCGACCAACTATTGTGAGAAGCTTGTGGAAGGATATCCCAAATGTTTGACCCAAGTCATTCAGTTTAAGGGCAATAGTACCGAATACTAATGAAATGTATGTAAACTTTTGACTTTGCAGTAAGTAATAAAAATGCCTTAAAACATTCTCTCTCTCTCATTATTCTGGCATTTGGTAAATATTAAAAATTATTGTAATCCTAATTGACCTAAAACGGAAAAGGTTTATTCTGATTTCATGTCAGATATTGAGAAAAACATACATATGTGACTTTTATATAGTGTATGTAAACTTCTGGTTTCAACTGTAGATGACCAGTTCCTATGAAAGACTTACGGTACTTTGCCCATTTCCTTGTTTCCCTACTTACAGTATCAAAATTTAGGAGAAGAGACAGTCATGATCATTCATATGGATGCTTTTTTAGGAACGGTTAGCCCTGTTCAAGCGGCGCATGCTATGCTATCTCTGTACTGCAAGCACTGAGGGCAGCGATGCTGAATCATGACATGATTGACAGTATAGATGGAAACACGCCTCAGTATGCAGCTCAGTGCAATATCAGCTTTCTAATGAGGGCACAAACAAGAAGACTGGAAGGTACGGCAGCGAGGAATATTCCTAAAATTAGGAACTTTGCGCACTGAATTTTCTTTCTGCACAGTTTTGTTTTAGCTGTACATTGTAATTGTATTATTTCATTGTGTGTTATGGGGGCCATTTCTCCTGAAAGAGAATTGTGAGCAGCAACCACAAAGCTTAGATTTTACTCCATTATTGATCCAGAGTTAACTGAATGAGAATAAAATGGGAACAGCGGAGCATGAAATGTGTTAATACTCAGTAATAGTGGAGCGAGAACCACAAATAGACAGCATTAACCTTGTGGAAAGTGTTACCATACACGAGCATGAATGTGTAATTTGCTGGGTTCTGAGGGACGTTGGTGGCTTATTACACATCATGTAACAAAAGGTGTCAGGTCGGCATTGGATTTACATAGTTATCAATGCTCTGAGTCATAGTCATATACGCGGAGCCCCTCCAGTCACCCCCACTATCGCACTCACATACAGTAACAACTTGTCGCATTGTGGAGGTAGGAGACATGTAAAATGATACGGGGACGTGGGACATATTTACTAAAATCAGCATTTACCTCCAGTATGGTTAACATGACCCGACGCAGATCTGCGGGTTGGTGGTAAGTGACTCATGTTTGATAAAGCACCTCCCTGAGATAAGGCACTACTAACGATATTATACCAGTGTATTACTACTGTACGGGCACGGATTGTGGAAATATCATGGCAGTAGCACCGCCAGACAGCGTAATACTCCTGAACACGGTGAAAATGATAAGGTTTGCACGGGTATATGCTTGTGTATACCGCATATTGTATATATATTTTATTTTTTTACCTCATTGAGTTACCCAGAATCCAGAAAATACATGACGAGTTCACCCTATGATTTTAGCACTATGATTTACACCCTAAGATTAGCACTTAATAAAAGACAAGCAAACTTTACATCCGGGTGCTGTCCATATGCAAAACTAATAGCAGTCAGACAGCGTACAGACCAGAGCAAGTCAATGGGGTAGTTTACACGAGCCGTAAAAAAAAGGATGCCATATGGACACCCCATCTCTACTGTTTTTTACTGACCTATTGCAATTATTAAAGTGAACCTGTTAGCTGATACATGCTGCCCAATCTGGGCAGCTTGTATCTGATGCCGGCTGTATGAACTCATCCAGCCATGTTTGACTGCTGCGTTTCAGAGAAAAAAAATACTTTAATAGCCGCCGTGCTTGTATAAGCAGAGTCGTATCAATCCAGGGCAGCGGGCAGTGAGAAGCCGCCGAGGACCTGCCTGTCCAACTAGTCTACAACGTTGCTCAGTCCCCGCCCGTTTCCCTGGATTGATAGGTCTCTGCCTATACGCGCACGGCAATTTTTAAAGTGTTTTTTTTCTCTGAAATGCTGCATTATTATTTTTTAATTTACTGATTTAATATAGATGTAAAAAACAGACATACAACGAAACACAGAGCATCATTTGGATGAAAAATAAGCATTTACTTCTGGATGAAAAATTTACAGTTTTACATATGTTCATCTGAACCTGGCCTAGGTAATCCAAGCGTTGTGCTCACTAAGCTGAATGGCAAAATATGTAAGTTCCTTTGTAAATCCAGGACAAGTGACAGTCTAATGTGTATGTGGTGACCCGACTCTCCCTCAACGGTAGATGTCAAAGGGAAAAAGAATTGGGCATGTTGATTTTCATGGTAGTAGAGCAGTGGCCAGAAATGCTTGGCTGGAACTTATTCCTTGCTCGGTCAAGATGAGCATTCATGTCTTTGTGGGTAACTGCGGGAAATGGCTTCAATCTGCTCTCTAAAGTATATGGCTCCATTAATGGGTTATTCCCTTACTTGAAGTTATCCGCTATCCACAACATACCCTGCTGATCACGGGGTCCTACTGCTGAAACCTTCACAGATTTTGAGAACGTGGTTCTGAAACGGCCCAATAGACTGGAGTGGTCCTGCACATGCACCGATGCTCCAGTCATTGCTAACTGCTTATAGGACTGCGGGATGTAGCTAATTATAGTACTACCATGGGAATAACCCTTTAAAACATGGTAGGTTTAAATGCAGAAACTATGAAGGAAAGAAGGTTTTCTGACGGTGCGTTTGCTGGGCAAATGAAATTTTGTGAAAGTTATGAAAGACATTCTTTCCCTTAAAGATAATACTCGAGGTACTTTGGCTTGTGTTGTTTTGCGGTATGATATGGGTTAATTTTTACCATGATACTAAAGAAGAACATTCAGCAATATATTATTACAAGTTAGTACATGCTGAAAAGCCCCAATGCTGGTCCTTCTTTTATTTTAATACTTTAATTGCCAGCAAGCTTCATGATAAATGGCTTTCAAAACATTTTTAAGTTAATCACAGGCCCACATCTGAAAAACAGTGTTTACGGGCAGCCAACGTTACTGTGTGAATTCGTAATAACAACGCGAGGTCTGTAGATCCCTGGCAAGTTCACCCCAAATTCTGAGGTGAACCCTGGATATGTCTTAAGGTACTACATGCAAGATGACTGGTGTCAATCAGCTGATGGCATTGTAAAATCATGTTGAACCCCACTGCTCGGTTCTGCACTAGTTCATATACTGTATCTATTAAAATCACAGTCCCCACACTCCAATGTATTCACTAATATAATATATAGAAATACATTTAAAAAATAAATATATTATGACTAGTGATGAGCGCAAGTGCTCGTTACTCGAGTTTGCCTAGGGTGCTCAGGTATGCACTGAGTATTGCGGGTGCTCGAGTGACATATTCGAGTCCCTGCTCCACATGTTTCGTGGCTGTTAGACATCCACAAAACATGCAGAGATTGCCTGACAAACACGGCCAATCCCTGCATGTTTTGTAGCTGTCTAACAGCTGTGAAACATGTGGGACGGGGACTCGAATATGTCACTTGAGCACCCGCGATACTCAGTGCATACCCGAGCACCCAATGCAAACTCAAGTAACGAGCACTTGCACTCATCACTAATTATGTCATGTGGACCATCTTTGCATGAATGTATTTGTAACCACTGTAGGTCTGTACCTCTGCGTTGTGCCTAACCCACAGCTAGGAGATGCGGACGGAAAGGAAGAGAGCTGCTTCTCCTGTGACAGAAGCCGAAGAGCACACGCCATAGTGCGTCCCCCACCCTGTCAGCGAGGATGGCGCATGCACCGCCTGACTGTAAAAAGAGCATACCTGCTATAGAAAATAGAGAGGCATTGAAAGCGCATACACAACCTTTTAGAGAGATAGGACAGATCTATGGGCAAAAAATTAAACAAATACCTGTGACATGCTGAGTTTTGAGGTTAGATATATATAGAGTTGAGTTTTCTTTTGGAAATTTATTTAATTTATTTAGGATTTTAAGCCACTGAGCTAGGGTTAATATTGTAGGGATTATTTTATATGGCAGAGATTGATCTGTAACTTACTATGTATGAACTACCTTATAGAAAAACTGTCAATGTTGCAGATGTACAGTTGTAGACCTCAGTCCATTGTTACAATACTACGATCCTGAATCTACCTGCAGTGCTATTGTCAATATAATTAATTATATTATCTAATTTCATTTAGATTGCACATTACCATGGTTCAATGTATCACAGAAATCTCACGTCACAGATACCTCAATAACATACTTTATGTTTCCGTCCACTCTTCTTAACATTAACAACCCAGGTAACCCTCCAGTCTTTCTAGGTGCAACAAAAATGGCTAAAGTGCCCTCTGTGGAAGACATTGTAGTTAATGCTCTCATTTCAGACTAATTGGCTGCAGAGACTTCTCTCATATTGCATTTAGTCCGATGGTTTTCTATCACTCAATGAAAGCAATGGACGGCCAAGGCAATTATCACTGCAATAGGAAGCATTGCAGTAGAAGAGGCTGAATCAGAGACCTATAGGTAATGGTTAGTGCCAGCTGAGACCCTCTTTCTACTAAATGATGTTTTCAGAATATGCCACTCTGCTAGGTGCTTCTGTATTATCTAAATGTACCTGATGCCCTGCTTACTTGCTTCCATTCTATAATGAAACAACCTTAAAACCTTTTTATGAATATAACTATTTGCTGAAATATTATTTTGATACAATGCAATTAAATAAATAAAGTAATTTTGGCAAAAGTGTATTAAAAACATCCTACACTTTTGTGTATACAGCCCCAGTGCACATCTATGTGTTGCAGTTCTGATCTGGTTATAAAGAATATATATGCAGTCTGATTCTGCAGTTTTGCAATACTCTACTGCATCTTGCTCACTTACTCATCTACATTGTTGTCAAATCGGGTTACTATTAGCTTTACTATATCTACAGGATATTGAGAGCGGCATTATACTCATAACTTGCACAACAAGATTAATGTGATAGAAGGAGGGGCAGAGACACTGGCTAGAGTACTGAGAAGGAAAGGGGAAAGAAAGCTTGCTTCATGGGGAATGCCCACTGAGTTCTGAACTTGCAGCTGCACAAATAAACTAAAAATAGTCAAATTAAATCTTTAACTCCTTTACAACATCCGCCGTACATGTACGGCGCAAGTCAGTAGCGGGCATATGGAGCTCACAGAGTGAGCTCGCCCCATACCTGGCAGGTAATGGATGTGTTACAGCCAGGACCTGCTTCTAAATACTTTGCGTCACTCACGATTATTAACCTGTTAAATGCTGCTGTCAAACTCTGACAGCGGCATTAACAGCGCAACAGCATGGGTGCGCGTCATGGGTTGCTATGACACCGAGGGGTCTCTTGAAGACCTCCGTATTTGTCATTACAGAGCTCCCTTGAAACCCTGTCTGTGGCCAGGCTTCAAAGTAGATATTTACTATATGCAGTAATACTATGGTATTGCTGTATATAGTACAAGTGATCAGTTGATGGCATGTTCAAGTCCCCTAAGGGAACTAACAAGTACAGTGAAATGTAAAAAATTTTTTTTAAAAGATAAGGAAAACTAAAATAATAAAAGTTCAAATTACCCCCCTTTTCCCCTATTAAAAATAAAGATAAAAAAAAGAATACGCTTATGTGATATTGCCGAGTTTAGAAAAGTCCAATCTATCAAAATATAAAAATAATTATCCCAATCGGTAAAGACTAAACGGAAAAGAAAATCAAGAACGCCAAAATGACGTTGTTTTGCTCACTGCAATACCACAAACAATGTTGTAACAAGAGATCAAAATGTCATATCTGTCCCAAAATGGTATCAATAAAAACATTGTCTCATGCCGCAAAAAATTAGCAGCTCCATCAACTGAAAAAGGAAAACGCTGCGAGTCTCAGAAACTGGTGACAACAAATATTTTCTCCCAAACTTAGGATTTTTTTTTCACCACTAAAATAATAAAAAAAACTGGACATGATTGGTATTGCCGTAATCGTACTTATGAGGAGAATCATATTGCAAGGTCATTTTTATCACGCAATGTACGCTGTAAAAACAATTCCTAAAGAACAATGTCAGAAGTGGTTGTGTCGGGAACGGGTTAAAGGATTAGCAAACTTCAAATCATTTTAGCTATTTGTTTCTTTCTGCGGTTTTAAAAATTCATTATGTACAGTACAGACCAAAAGTTTGGACACACCGTCTCATTTAAAGATTTTTCTGTATTTTCATGACTATGAAAATTGTACATTCACACTGAAGGCATCAAAACTATGAATTAACACATGTGGAATTATATACTTAACAAAAAAGTGTGAAAAAACTGAAAATATGTCTTATATTCTAGGTTCTTCCAAGTAGCCACCTTTTGCTTTGATGACTGCTTTGCACACTCTTGGCATTCTGTTGATGAGCTTCAAGAGATAGTCACCGGAAATGGTCTTCCAACAATCTTGAAGGAGTTCACAGAGATGCTTAGCACTTGTTGGCCCTTTTGCCTTCACTCTGCGGTCCAGCTCACCCCAAACCATCTCGATTGGGTTCAGGTCTGGTGACTGTGGAGGCCAGGTCATCTGGAGTAGCACCCCATCACTCTCCTCCTTGGTCAGATAGCCCTTACACAGCCTGGAGGTGTGTTTGGGGTCATTGTCTTGTTGAAAAATAAATGATGGTCCAACTAAACGCAAACCGGATGGAATAGCATGCCGCTGCAAGATGCTATGGTAGCCATGCTGGTTCAGTATGCCTTCAATTTTGAATAAATCCCCAACAGTGTGACCAGCAATGCACCCCCACACCATCACACCTCCTCCTCCATGCTTCACGGTGGGAACCAGGCATGTAGAGTCCATCCGTTCACCTTTTCTGCGTCGCACAAAGACACGGTGGTTGGAACCAAAGATCTCAAATTTGGACTCATCAGACCAAAGCACAGATTTCCACTGGTCTAATGTCCATTCCTTGTGTTCTTTAGCCCAAACAAGTCTCTTCTGCTTGTTGCCTGTCCTTAGCAGTGGTTTCCTAGTAGCTATTTTACCATGAAGGCCTGCTGCACAAAGTCTCCTCTTAACAGTTGTTGTAGAGATGTGTCTGCTGCTAGAACTCTGTGTGGCATTGACCTGGTCTCTAATCTGAGCTGCTGTTAACCTGCGATTTCTGAGGCTGGTTACTCGGATAAACTTATCCTCAGAAGCAGAGGTGACTCTTGGTCTTCCTTTCCTGGGGCGGTCCTCATGTGAGCCAGTTTCTTTGTAGCGCTTGATGGTTTTTGCAACTCCACTTGGGGACACTTTCAAAGTTTTCCCAATTTTTCGCTCTGACTGACCTTAATTTCTTAAAGTAATGATGGCCACTCGTTTTTCTTTACTTAGCTGCTTTTTTCTTGCAAATTCTATAATACAAATTCTAACAGTCTATTCAGTAGGATTATCAGCTGTGTATCCACCATACTTCTTCACAACACAACTGATGGTCCCAACCCCATTTATAAGGCAAGAAATCACACTTATTAAACCTGACAGGGCACACCTGTGAAGTGAAAACCATTTCCGGTGACTACCTCTTGAAGCTCATCAAGAGAATGCCAAGAGTGTGCAAAGCAGTCATCAAAGCAAAAGGTGGCTACTTTGAAGAACCTAGAATATAAGACATATTTTCAGTTGTTTCACACTTTTTTGTTAAGTATATAATTCCACATGTGTTAATTCATAGTTTTGATGCCTTCAGTGTGAATGCACAATTTTCATAGTCATGAAAATACAGAAAAATCTTTAAAAGAGAAGGTGTGTCCAAACTTTTGGTCTGTACTGTATATCATAAATCATTAGCAATATGTGCAAAACAGTGACAAGACAGGGGAAAAATTTAAAATTATGCAAACCATTTACACCAATTTTTCGTGGCATGGTGCATGTTTCCAAATATATTTATTAAAAGAGAAACTAACCAGGTCAAAAGTGCCTTGATTTTCTTTGTGTTTTCTCTTAAATCTACAATACATTTCCCAAGATATGGACCTTCTTATCTACTGTGCCCAATATGCTCTTTTTTATGATCTTTGCCAAGGGGGTGTTGCTCACATGGTAATAATGCAAAGTAGTCGAAAGACGTCACCAGAGCACCCGGTGAGCAAAGCTCCCTTTCTAATAATATGAGTCCGGTAAGTAAGAAAAGGGTGCCTGATTAAAAAGTCTAAAAAGTTGGGGTTGATAGCATTGATTTAATAAACTTAAACATTGAGGAAGAATTTATTTTAACAATCTCCTGGAAGCTCATGTTGTGTTTGGAGTTGTAGTATCAGGAAGTCAGGAAAAGTAAGAAACGCATCATACAAAGTGATATTCTTCAGCGAATCAATACAGCCGGGGTAGAGGCTGCTCCGGCTCTCCAGACTTAACAAATGCTATTTATTTACTACATCAGTGTGCCGAATCAATAGCCTTCAGTTTAGCGAGCGCAGAGCTTCAGTCACTTCACGTTCAGGAGAGAGATGAAATTTACATAGCTGCTACACTGAGAAGCAGACATTCAACGTCCATCAACTCATATTTCACCTGCCTGACTTGTCAAGTGAAATCTGGACTAAAATGCACATCAGCAACCATTGCAATGTGTAATGTACAAAGCGGTAATTGGGCTCTCTGTATTAGAAAGCCATAGCTGAAATAAACAAGAAGCTCAATATTGTTTCCCTTTCTGCCTTTCAAAGAGTTTTCTTTTCTCACTATAATATTTGGAAAATATTCTACAATTCCTCTTTCAGCACAGCATTTCTTTTCTGTATGAGGCTTACGCTCTACCTGTCCGATCAGGCGTTCCGGCTTTGTTCCATTTTAGGAACAGACAAATGGAATGAGTGATCTGTTACATAAGTTATACAAGCAGGAGTAAAGGGACCTCATTGATAATGATAGGGTGCATTTGGGTTAAGTTATTTAGAACAGAATCAAAGGTACTGCATGCAGGGCTTTTTTTGTTCTAAAAAATGGACACCAAGTGGACCTCATAATTATCAGTGGGACCCAGTTTCTCCTGCTTGCATAACTTATGTAACAGATTACTTATTCCATTTGTCTGTTCCTATTATGGACATATGAGCAGAGCCTTCAGCTGATCAACATTTGTAACCACGCAACACGATTGCATCCAAGAAACACCCATTCCAAAAACTTTAGGCTCCTTTTACATGGACCGGCCTACGGCACAATATGACTGCCGATCGACCAAGTTAAATACCTGTTCACGCAAGTCAAACCAAAGTAGACGATGCTCACTGAGCAATCTATACTACATCATTCGGGGCCATAGTCCTTGGCAGTGCCAGTCTTGCTTAAGGATGGTTCTCATCTGAAACACGTAGCTCTACATTGTTCTTTGTGGATTTTTGTACATGACATTTGATGTCTAAATTTTAACCCTTGGATTTTCTACAAAATACATTTTTCTGCACACCGTAGAGCTGAACTTTTGCCTTGTTTGCTATCTACTATGTATGAACAGCACGTTTTCTTGTCCCAGAGTCTTGAAGTTCCTTTTGAGGGTGAGCTGGACTCTTTCTATACATTACCGGTCTTGCTTACACAGGGCGAAGCACCGCTGGCAATGTTGATCTTTTATGCTGCATAAAAGATAATTTCACCTCATTTATCACGTGATCGGTGTTTTACCAATTCTATAGAAAACTGCAATTTTTCCCTTCTGCTCAGTTTCTCTCTGATGTGTTACCTGCCATAGGTTTCCTCCAAGCCCCTGTGATTTAGAGTCGGATTTACCAATTTTTTGTTTCAATAGTCTCATAAACTTCAGAAGAGTCCTGACTGAAGGAATCTCACTAATGCAAGCCTTTGAGGTTGACGAGAGGTGTCATTGCTTGGGATGTAAAGATTAGCACCATTTCTTATCATTCACTGAGATTTTGTAGATGTATATGTACTGCTGGACTGTCAAATGCATTTTAATTAAACCTCAAAAATACTTTGATAATTGTTGCTTTGGGGTGTGAATAGGTGGGGCATTTCACTTTACATAACGCAAGTGACTTCAGTACAATGTTAACCCATTAGGTACCAAGAGGGCTGCAGGAAAGTGACTTTACGTAGAGCTGCTGCTTGGTCCACAAGTTCTTAGTATACAAGCCATGTCAGCACATTACATTTGTGTGTTCACTATATGACACTTAGAAGACAACTGAAAGATGCCCAGACTATGCAGTAACCTGCCAGGTGGTAGTGATATGTTTAGCACTGATAGCTTCATGCCCATTAGTAGCACTGTGCATTTCATTTAGAATGACCATTGAAGCATTGCCTGCGGTCTGTTCTCTCAGCCAGGACAAAAATCCATATTGGGCTACAGCTACCAAATCCCCACCTTTCAGTCTTTCATGACTTGTTCTACCAGCATTTCATAAAATAATAGAAATCGCCAATGTATGTGCTACTTAAAGGATTGTCTCAAGTTCTCATGTGGTTAAAGGGAACTGGTCATCTGATTCATGCTGCCCAAACCCCGGGCATAATGAATCAGATGTTGGCTTCACAATTGCAGACAGGTATATTTTACTCTGAAACTCTCCGGTGTTTCAGAGCAAATGAACTTTACAGATCTGGCCGGAAAAGAAATCTGAAGGACCAGACATATCCTGCGTTGCCTCTTTACAGCGCTGCTTCAGGTGATTACAGGTCTCTCCCTATGTACAGGTAGAAGGCAGGAAGACATCCAGCAACCACAACAGAAAGAACTATAAAAACATAGGACTACGTGTTTCAAGCACTAAGGCTCCTAGTAATAAAATTTGTCTTTGCCTTTGTTCTTTCCCTATGTACGTGAGAGAGAGTCATGTCAATCACCCACAGCAGTGCTGGGAAGAGCCGGCTAGGGGCGGAGTCGGACTAGTCTGCAGTAGTTTCCAGCTATGATCCCCGGCCAGATCTGTAAAGCTTATTTTCTATGAAACGCCGGAGTGTTTCATAGAATGATGTACCTGGCTGCAATCGTGTAGCCAGGCTCTGATTCATGCTGCCCGCAGTAAATTACGGCACATTGCAGGCAGCACAAGACAATGCCCAGCTTGGAAGTGTCAATCTTTAGGAGCTCACCCCCACCCCGAGCAACAAGGAAACTGGAGGCCGAGAGCGGTGCCCTCCAGAAGAAAATAAGTTAACTTCTTTGGATTCTGTTTACACTGCATTCTGGGCATAAGTCTTGCCTGTGCCCTTAATGTGTGACAAAACATATGCCCCAGACATGCAGTATGTAACTGTGTAAAAAAAAAAGTATACTGCAGGATATAGATTTTTTTTGTAGAGTCTCCTTGTATTGAAAAGCATAGTCAACTATGGTGGTCTTGTTACAGATCTTGAGTTGGACTCTGACATTGGCAACTGCTTTGAATTCTGAGCCACCTTTTGTAGCAACTTATAAAAAGAATGCCCATTCTGGGATAGACCCCTACCTACCTCCAGGATGGCGAGCCCTGTCTCGTACCACTGGAAATGGAAATGTGGTCGCACATACTTAGATCTCTATGCTTCCATTGGAATTGCCAAGCACACGTACTCTTATTCAATAATAATCATCATTATTGTTTTTTTTCAAGCATTTTTATTGGCCATTTATATTACATTACTTACAGCACGCGTCTTATGGAGAAGTCTACAAAAATAAAAAGTCAAACAAAAACCCATAACCAATTAATGCTGCGCTTTAAAAAAAAAAACCTGCCACTTATCCTAAAAAACACCAAAGTTTCACAAAACAGCACATTTTTGTGATACTTTTAATATATTATTGTAGACTGTGAAGTAGCACATTTTAAACAGCATAATAGGCTAGATAAAGGCTAAGCAGAAAAAAACATGTATGGTATAAGTCTCCGCAGTAGTGTACAGAAGTAAACTAGCAAAACTGTCGTGATTGTTGATCATCTGTGTAATAGCATAATTATAGTGAATCATAGATTTTGGAGTTTTTTTGTTAAATCTTACATGGAAAGTGTATTTTCAGCTGTTAGATGCCTGACTGCTTATTTTCTGGCATGTGTATAATACCTGATACTACTCACACAATCGTAGGAAATGGCATTCAGAAATGATTATGGGTATCTATTTTCAGTGTGGGTAAGAGACGTGTAATTGTAGTGATAGATAAATGCACTGTTTTTAAATACTATTAGACTTACTAATGTAATAATGGCCACTTCTGTCTTTCTTCACCTGTTACAGTTATGTCATTTGCTATATTTATTATATATATATATTTTGCTATGAGATTATAGTGCAGTAACCCTGTGCAGTACCTAGGTACTGGGAGAGACCTCCCTATACAGTCATGGCTGAAAGTGTTGGCACCCTTCAAATTGTTCCAGAAAATTTCCTTTGTGTGTATTGAAACAACACAAAAAAACAGAGGAAAAAAAGGAAAATTAAACATAATTTCACACAAAACCCCAAAAATGGACCGAACAAAATTATTGGCACCCTCAGCTTAATATTTGGTTGCACAGCCTTTGGAATAAATAACTGCAATCAATCGCTTCCTATAACCATCAACAAGCTTCTTACACCTCTCTACTGGAATTTTGGACCACTCCTCTTTTGCACATTGCTCCAGGTGAGGTCTCTCATATGTGAAGGCGCCTTCTCCCAACAGCTATTTTAAGATCTCTCCACAGGTGTTCAATGGGATTTAGATCCGGACTCATTGCTGGGTCTGGATCAAACTAATTTTTTGTTGTCTCGTTTTATTCCTCCTATACTTCCACGAGCCATAACTTCCATTTTCCCGTCCACGTAGCCCTTTGAGGGCCGTGGGTTTTTTTGCGGGACGAGCTGTAGTTTTGGATGACATCATTCACTTTACCATATATTGTACTTATCCCTCCTATCTTCACCCTAAAATATATGAAAGTGAAGGTCCTTTTAGATAAAGTGCATTTACACTTTCTAGGAATGGTATCACTCACGATGATCTTGCCGATCACCTAACAAATGTGCAAAATGTCTGTTCATCGATTAAAATAATCTTTTGGTTGTCACAAAAGATCATTGTTTTCGGCAATACATTGCCCGGTGTAAACGTGACCTGTGCTGCTGGGAACAATGCCTTCGTAAACAGGAAAAAAACGACTGCCAACCAACAAACATGTTGCTGATCTCCAGTTGTTTAACGCCTGCAACCATTAAGGCCCCCATACACATTAGACTAATGTCGGCTGAGCGTGCTGATATCTACGACAGTCGATTCTATATGAGATAAGGATACAGGGTGTCTGATTTCGGACTTCTGATGCTTTTGTTCTCTAATAGATTTGCGGTCTCCAGAGGTGTTTGGCTATGGCTCTCGGAGAGCACCCAGGAATGCTCCTGAGTATGGGAGATTGGGGCGAGATAGCTGCCTGCCGAATGATGGACCAAGCCAGTGTTCATCTGACAACTTTCTACCGTAAAAGGAGGCCATTGAGTTGTAGAATAATGTCTAGGAAGCACGCTGCATAGTGTTGATGAACTGCATCTAAACTGCAGCAATTTTATTATTCTGTTCCTTGGTACGTGAAAATTACATTTTTAGTACCTCTTTTTTTTGGCGGGGAGGGCAGGCAATCCCTTTCTGGTCCTGGTATTTGGAGCTTTCTACAGATTTTTGATAACCGGTAGGTATGCCAAGTGAAATCACTAGCAAGAAGCAATGTCATCAGAATTTACCATGTACAGATACAATTGTTTCCCCACATTGGCGTCACCATTGTGTGTACATGGTTGACGTTAATAGAGCGTTTTTTATTATTCTAACTAGAAATATTGGGAGACAAATCTCAACAACCTGCAAACAGAAATGTAAAAGAGTCGGTATGGTTTGGCATCTTTTGTACAGACATGAATGTTTAAAAAGCAGGCGCACCATTGAGATAATGTGATATTCCTGGCTGTCAGGAGTAGATGGCCACAGAGAACGTGGGGCGCACACAGCCTTGTTGCTAGGTGACTGTATCATATGTAAAATATTAAAATTATAAACTGTGCCTTTAGAAATGTGACACACACCACTGTGCCTTTCCACTAACACGATTTAACAGCTGCATTGAAAAGGAAGCTAGGACAATTGGGCATGGCGGGAGCAGCAGCTAGTTATGCCATGGCGGGTGTTAATTACCCGCAGCCCATAGACAACTCAAGGCCCTTTGTTAAACAGACGTTTTCCTGTAGTTGCCTGAATAAATTTTCCATTGAGAAAATGTGTTACGCTGTGAATCACATTAAACCTGCTTGATCTGTGTATGGGTTTAGGGTTACAAAAGATTGTAAGATGTGCAGGGAGAAATAAATATAGTCTTTCTGGGATGAAACAAAGTTTATATTATATCGTCATTGTAAAGATGGGTTTTATCTAAACTATACAGGGATAGACATTGCTCCGACAATGTAGTGCTGCGTTGAGGGATATTTTGTGCCCATTTATGTATTTTTTATGCAATAAATCTTGTTTTTGCAATAAGGAAATGGTGGATGATTAGATCGATTGATCGACAGGTGGATAGATCCATAGCATATTGATTGCTGTTCATCCAGTGCATGCAGGTTAAGAAATTGCATTGTATACAGGAAGAAAGAAAATAATTTCTTTCTTGGAAGCCGTCATGACTCCATAGTCTGTCTTGTTTGCAGGTTGTTAAAGGGCCTGAGGAGCAACTGAGGAAATGTGATTCTGCCTTTCTTTAGCTAAACATCGACTATGCTTATAGCTGGATCAATTGCACTAATAGGTACTGGAGATAAATAACTCTGTGGTTCTTAAACCAGAGCAAAAGGCTACAGGTGCCCATATACCCTTAAAGGAAACCTCTCAGGTACCCATGCCCTCCAACCCAGCCGCATTCACCTATGGCTTCCGGTCATGCGCAATACGCCTCTGAAGCCGGGAAGCGTACACCCGTCTTCAGAGCCGCATTGAAGCTGCCAAAATGTGCTAGATTTGCATGAGCTGGCTTTGAGGTTGGCTCGTGCAAATTATTAACAAAATAACATGAAAAGAGGGCCGACTAGTCTGGGGCAACTAACTCCCTGTCGACCAGTCAAAGCCCTTACTATCATAGGGGATATTATAAATGCTTTTTTAACGCATTTCTTTAACTGAATTACGTTTTACAGGGCTGGTTAGGCAGGGAATTTAATCATACATAGGTGAATGCTGCTGGGTTGGAGGGCATGGGGGACCTGATAGGTTCCCTTTCATGGGGGTGCTCGGCCTGCAGTCCCTCTATGTGATTATAGACTTGTGAATCCTCACTGTGCACTGTGAGTATCCTCCGTTGTTGGGAGTGGTGGGCATATGACCACAAGTATGCGGTCACATGGCGACTAGACGTGCGTGGCCTCTCTCAATTCCAGTGCATTGAGCGAGGCTGGATATGTCTAGTCAGAGTGTGGCTGGAAGTATCAAATCACATACTTGCGGTCAGAGGACCGCCCGCTTCCGCCACTGGAGAATCCTCACAGTGTGCGTGCTGTGAGATTTCACAAGTCTGCAGTCATATAGAGTGACTGCAGATTGGAACCTAAGGCTGGAAAACCCCTTTTATAGATGCTGGCCAGATGCTTATTCGGTCAAAAGATGAACTGCTTGACTCCCTCGTACAGCTGACCATGTATGTATTTTCAATGGGGAGAGAGAAGTGAGCCATTATTCATAGAGAAACAAAATATCATGTGTAACCATGCTGGATCCTTCTTTTCCCTGACATCACCTGTTGGGGACGAGTCAATAGCCCCATTATGAACTGCATTGTTGCCAGCCAGTACCACCAAAATCAGCGAGTTCAGATGATATGTCAAAAGGATGGTGTTTGTCAAATTTTTAGTAAAACATTATGAAATAATTCACTGTTTCCCAATCTGTCACCTCTAGAAACTAATTTTGTTGTGTAGACATGTTGGCATTTTAAGCTGTCTTTTGTGCAAATTGCTCTTTTCTGCAGCCTTTGAATGGTAATGTAGATTGTCAAAGTTCTGGAGAGAGGTGCTGGGCTGAAAGGGACTTTTTTCTTTTACATAGAGCTGTCATTCTTGGAAACAGTAATGAAATAAAATGAAGCATTTTGTAGAAGAAGAACCTGTTAGATGTGATATTTATCCTATTTACTATATTACTATAGCTTACACATCCTACGCTTGAAACAAACGCATTTCCCAGAGGGCATCAGGTAACATTTTATCAAGTCCCAGGCTCCCTTCTTTGTCTCTTGTTTCACAGTGTACTGTGTGTGCTGTAACCATGTTTTGGTATGGAGGTTTCTATTATTTGTATGAACTTATTGTTTTTTATTGAAAATCTCTAGAATAGTAGAACAGAAACATAGATTTCAAGAATATAGTTCAAGATCAGAGCAGATGATTTCCCTACTTTGTTAAAAATTTAACGAACATTATGGAACCATATAAAACACAAAGACATATTTACCATTGGAATCCCCCATCATCCCAGTACTGCAGCTGCGATGGTCATCCCCGGCACTGGGAGTGATAACATCTCGGCCACCAATCACCTAACCTTGCAGTCTATCAATGACCTCAGTAGTCTGATGACTGGTGGTCAGAACATCATCACTTAAAGTGTGAAGAAAAGTTCATTAGTCACTTGACCGCTGCAGCCAATCAGTGGCCTCAACTGCAGGAGAAGTAAGAAACTAACTGTATTGTAACTGCCAACACTAACTAACATCAGCAACAAGGGTGATGCAAGGAAAAGATAGAATTATTTTTAATAACAGCATTTCTGGACTATCTATAAAAATGATTCATGGAATAGCCCTTTACTAGTTGTGGCCCATATTATACCCATGCCACCCACAAGCTAAGATGGCAGCTGATGCTTAGGACTTGAGCACATGGATTCTCCTTTGTACTTTGAAGTGGGTAGATTTTCATTGGCTCCCTACCAAAACGTCTATAAATTACTAATGAAATAATCATAAGCCATTTATACTAGTTTCATTTGATTCCATTTGTGTCCATCTTTGGAATTGCTTAAGCGGTCATATGGCTTACAGGGTCCCAGCAGTCAGACCCCCACAACACTAACATTTATCAATGTGTAGCAAAAAGAAGAAGAGAAGCACTCACCAAAACCTTTTCTTAAAAGCCCTTTAGACCATCAAGTGGGACACTACTGCCGGTCCCCGTAGAAGCGCCATGAAGACGCGAAACGGCCATAGTCTTCTCTCTCCCGCATATATCCCCTGCGCACCACAGTAGTGTCACACTTGATGGATTAAAGGACTTTTAAGAAAAGGATTTGGTGAGTGCCGCTCTTCTTCTTTTTGCTACACATTGACTTTCCTGGATCTAAGCAGAGCACCATTATTAACCTTGTAATGCTGATGTTATCCAACATGAAGGTATGGGATCTCAATAAGCGTTCAGTAGCCTGGTGCCCGAAAACTTCTCCCTTGCCGGTTCATTTAAACTAACATATATCACCTATGGAATACAGCAGCTCCTAAAATTACCTTATCATTGAAGTCATGACTAAGCTTTTCCCAAAAGCCGTCACATATAAAAAGGATCGGTTTTTCAGTATATCCTTTCATTGACTTATAATAGAACTGTCAGTTTACGATTTCCTTTTTTAATATGGGGTAACAGTAGAGGTCATTGGTCGTTATAGTGTGATCCCCCCCAACTTTACCCAGCACAATTCTTTGAGAAGATTGCTTTCCAATCTCCAAGTATTATTAGACTTGGACACAGTTAGCGGTAATGCTTTGTTATTCTGTACGCAGGGCTTCTCGTCTGTATATGCTAGGAAAGACTTTGGTTATTGAGTATCAGTAAAATGTCCTCACAGCATGTAATAGCGGCTTAAGGGAAAATTACTGAAAAATTGCAGAGTGATGGATGTGGTAAAGAAGATGGGAGTATAAAGTCAATTTGTAAAAATAAAAAAGTATATGTTTTTCAGTGGCCTAAGTGGGGACTGCTGTTAATATGATACTTTAATAATCCGGATCCGTATCTCTTGACAGGTGAAAAGAGCTTTATCTGTGAGTGAAGAAACACTAGCAGTCTCTGAAGCAATCCCTTTCTCTGAGTACAGGAGATAACACAGACATGAAATAGAGGCTGGGTATTAAGGGATGTCCTGTGATAGTGAAGAGGAGGAGGGCAGATATCAGAGAGAGTGGGCGAGGGGCTTGCTTGCAAATCATTAGTCATTTATTTGCACAGCAAGCTATTCCCTCAACCCATTCAGCCATCTATTACTTGCTGGTGAAAAGTCACAAAGCCCTGTCATTAGTGGAATCAATCACCATGGGGCCCACGGAGGCCCTCCCATGGCCTCTCATTTACTCAGCTAAAGAGCAATGAATGTCTGCCTGTGGCGGACTGTCTCCCTCTCTTCCTCCCAGTGTGAGCCACCCTCCACCCCATGGTCAGAATCGGTGTCTTCTGCGTCTTGCTCACACCATTTGCACTGGCTTTGTAATTAATATGTATTTCTTACAGCGACATGGATGTTTAAGATATTCAGTTTTCATCAAAGTTCTCTAATGAACGAGCATGTGTAATAAGATAATGTAATGATAATAGATTTGGTTACTTGCACATACTGTATCATCTCATCGGTAAAAAAAAATCAGATTTTGTATTGTGGTCCCGGCAAGTGCAGTGGGCGGGCTCTGCACTTACAGATCTCATGCCTCTCTGCCTATTCCCCACTTGCTGCCTGTCTCTGACTGACAAGTCACTGCATCATGAGTTACCTGACAAGTCAGAGACAGGAGACACGCAGTAGGTTGGGAATATGGAGAGAGGGAGGAGACTTGTAAGTGCAGAGCCCGCCCACTGCACTTGCAGCTCATTAGCATACAATTTTAACTATGGATTTCTCTAAAACAACAAAATGGAATTCTACAAGAAAGGTAAGGATTTACTCAGCAATAAAGCACCTTTACATACATGCCATTAATTTGGGGTATTAAATCCTGGTGATAAAACCCCTTTTCAGGGTAAGTTCTGGTTTTGAATAATCTTTCACATCAGATGTAATTTCTAGAGAGGAGCAAAAAGATTTGGGGTTCCCAGTTCCAACCATTGGTCTGGTCCACTATTGCAGATCCAACTTCTTTGGCCCTGGATCTCCAGGGCACCTTTATTGCTTCCTAGGTTCCGCAACATCATGACATCTCATGAGGCCTACTCACTCAGCCTCATATGACATCATGATGTGCATTGTGCCATGACGCCGTGTGTCTTAGGAAATGACTGAGACAACCAGGAGATACTGGGCCGAGGATGCCGGCTGCAGAAGTGAAGCCTGGCTGGAACAGAGGACGCAACTGGGTATCCCGAAAATTTTTGCTCATCACTAATAATTACTTGTCTTGTCCAGCTGAATGAGCCATTAAAAAATCAAAGTATCTTTTGTTGGGCAACTCTTGGCAGACTTTTTCCTTTTTTGAACTTCACAGGAGACATCATTGGCCATCATCCACATATTGTGCGTAGCAATACATTGGACGTATTTGCCATTGGAGTTTCCCTTTAAGCTGTGACATCAGATTCACTATAAAGGATTCACTATAAAGGATGCTATATTTCTAAGGTTGTTTGTTTTTTTCTTCCACCTTACATATTTAGTGTCACCCAACCAGGCCAAGATCGTTAGCATGTCAGGTCAAAATCAGTTCATATATATTTTATAACTACGTGATTGTGTGATGACTTAGACTTTACTTTTTCACATAAATTACAGTATGTTTCTCCTTGGGATTTTTTTTTTTTTTGCAAGAAACGCCATATGGCATCATGAGGGAAATTACAAGATATAAGAAATATACTGGCAATGCACATTTCCTCTGTCGATTTCGAGGAAGCGGCTTTTATGCAGTACTCCTCTGTATAAGCAGACCTTTCCCTAACCTAATCCACATAAATTCTTATTAGACATGATCCATAACCACTTAATTGGCCTCTTAAGTGCCAGACAAGGTTGCCATCTGTCCTAGATTAGGGGAACATCTGCAAACAGCACTGTTTTTATACATAGGAATATATTATTTAACAGCAACGTCCCAGTGAGAGGATTAAAAATGTCTCCTATCAGGGGTGTCATATATAATCCCGTTTCTTCCGTATCTTGTGTTTCTTTTCATTCAAATTATCAGTTTACTCCAAAGTTCTTACTAAACCAGTCAAACTTTTATGGCATTAGTCTGTCTTTTAAGCAATACCCTTTGCCATATATCTTGGGGCTAAAGAGAAGAATGACGCAATATTATGTATGTGCAGAGACAACTACCTGACTGTCACAAATTGATCTCCATAAAACGTGTCCATTGTGGTTCAGCACTGTACCTTGTGCTCAGGGAGATTCCAAAATCTTCACTTTAACATTATTTTAAGTTACGTTTTCGTTCTTTTTTTTTTTTTTTTTTTAGAAAATTTACATTAATTTGGTATAACTTAAATCATCTGAATTAGTTATTTTGGGCACACTTTATCACCTGCATTTTTTTTTCTTTAAGTCACTTGTCTTTTTTTTATTCTGTGGTATTTTCTTACATTCTTACCCCAAATACATAAAAAAATCATGAATTTTGCACAATGTCAAAAATATTTTTTTCTTTTCTGTCTTTATTCATTTTTGCGACTTTTCAGTGCAAAGTTGCAAAAAAATGTTCAAAAATGTAAAATTTGCAAAAAAAAAAAAATCACTCCTGGATTGGGGGGAGGGGGAGGTATATAACGGGGGAAGGGTCCTGAAGTACATTTGCAACAAATTTTGTGCCATTTTGAAAAGTGATGAATAAGGTGAAAATATCTGCAAACCGTAAGCGACACCCACAGTGGTGAAGGTAAAAAAAAACAAAAAAAACGAGCACATGTAAAATGGATTTAAAAAAGGCAGAAATAGGTGAATTTGGTAAAAAAATAAAAAAAATGCAAAGCACAAAAAAAAATCCACAAAAAACAAACTGGTGCAAATGCAATAGTGAATCAGGCCCGTTAGGCAAAATGTACTAAGCAATATGTGCCAGAATTCTGGATCAAAGACATCTTTTTACAATGTCTAATTTTTATTTTTAAATGATTATTGAAAGCATTGCAAGTTATCCCCTTTCCACAGGAGAGGTGACAAAATGCTGATCATTGGGGGTCCAAATGCTTTATTATCTATGGGACTGCTGGAGAAAGCAGGGCACCGTACTCGGGTATCTTGTGCCGTCCCGTTGACAATGGACATGCAGCCATCACTCTACACCAGCAGGGCATTTCTGTTCCTTTCCCAGATTTGCCGCTGCGGATTGACAACTTTTTCTCTATACCGGGTATAATGAGAAATCTAGTAACGAGAGGTTGGGACTGGGAGTGCAGCTCATGAATATTAACCCCTTTACCCCCAAGGGTGGTTTGCACCTTAATGACCGGGCCAATTTTTACAATTCTGACCACAGTCACTTTATGAGGTAATTACTCTGGAACGCTTCAACGGATCCCCCTGATTCTGAGATTGTTTTTTCGTGACATATTGTACTTCATGATAGTGGTAAAATTTCTTCGATATCACTTGCGTTTATTTGTGAAAAAAATGGAAATTTGGTGAAAATTTAGCAATTTTCAAAATTTGAATTTTTATGCCCTTAAATCAGAGAGATATGTCACACAAAATAGTTAATAAATAATATTTCCCACATGTCTACTTTACATCAGCACAATTTTGGAACAAAATTTATTTTTTTTATTAGGGAGCTATAAGGGTTAAAAGTTGACCAGCGATTTCTCATTTTTCCAACAAAATTTACAAAACCATTTTTTTAGGGACCATATCACATTTGAAGTCACTTTGAGGGGTCTTTATGACAGAAAATACCCAAAAGTGACACCATTCTAAAAACTGCACCCCTCAAGGTGCTCAGAACCACATTCAGGAACTTTATTAACCCTTCAGGTGCTTCACAGGAATTTTTGGAATGTGGAAGAAAAAAAATGAACATTTAACTTTTTTCACAAAAATGTTACTTTTATACCCAATTTTTTTATTTTCACAGGGGTAACAGGAAAAAATGGACCCCAAAATTTGTTGTGCAATTTCCCCTGAGCACGCAGATACCCCATACGTGGGGAAAAAACGCTGTTTGGGCGCTCGGAAGGGAAGGAGCGCCATTTGACTTTTTGAATGTAAAATTTGCTTGAATAATTAGCGAACGCCATGTTGCGTTTGGAGAGCTCCTGATGTGCCTAAACAGTGGAAATCCCCCACAAGTGACACCATTTTGGAAACTAGACCCCTCGAGGATTTTATCAAGGGGTATAGTGAACATTTTGAACCCAGAGGTACGACACAGAATTTGATAGCATTAGGTCATCATATTGAATAAGTTGTCATTAGTCATGAGCGCAAGTGCTCGCTACTTGAATTTGCATCAGGTACTCGGGTATGCACCATGTATCACATGTGTTTGAGTGACATGCTCGAGTCCCCGCCCGCATGTTTCACGGTTATTAGACACCCAAAAAAACATGCGGGGATCGCTCGTGCATGGTAGGCAATCCCCGCAAGGTTTTTTTGGCCACGAAGCATATGGGGCGGAGATGCTCTGATGCAAACTCAAGTAGCGAGCACTTGTGCTCAACACTAGTCGCCATATCGTCATCTTTTTTTTTTTACTTTTGAAAAAAATCTCAACCCCCCACCCCAGCCCAAACCTAACCCCAACCCTAACCCTAACCCTAGCCCAACCCTAACCCCAACCCTACCCCAACCTTAACCCTAGCCTAACCCCAACCCTAACACAACCCTAACCCTAGAGTTTATTTTTTACGCCGTTCCTTGTGCGGTATAAGTAATTAGACGACTTTATTCTTCGGGTCGGTGCGATTACAGTGATACGAGAATCATATCGGGTTTTATGATTGACAGCTGTCACACACTAAAAGACGCATTTTTTTGTAAAATCTAGTTTTTGCATCACCATATTTTGAGAACTATTTTTCCATTTTGAGAGGAATTTTTCCATATTTTGGCCAACAGAGTTATGTGACAGCTTGTTTTTTGCGGGACAAGTTGACGGTTTTATTGGTACCATTTTCAGGCACGTGAAATTTTTTGATCGCTTTCTATTCCGATTTTTGGGAGGCAGAAGAAACAAAAATCAGCAATTCCGGAATTGTTTTTATGTTTTTTTTTTATGCTGTTCCGTGTGTGGTAAAATTGATAAGGTAGCTTTATTCTTCAGGTCACTACGTTTACAGCAGTACCACATTTATATTGTTTTACACAATAAAAGCTATTTTATAGAAAAAAATATTTTTTTGCATCGCTTTATTCTGAGAGCTATAACTTTATGTTCCGGCTGATGGAGCTGTATGGCGGCTTGTTTTTTGCGGGACAAGATGACGTTTTCAGCGGTACCATTTTTCTTTATATTCTTCTTTTTGATCGCGTGTTATACCATTTTTTGTTTGGCAGTATGATGATAAAGCATTGTTTTTTGCTTTGTTTTTTATTTTTATTTTTTACCGTGTTCACTAAAGAGGTTAACTAGTGGGACAGTTTTATAGGTCAGGTCGTTTCGGACGCGGCGATACCAAATATGTGTACTTTTTATTGTTTGTTTTTTTTTCATAATATTTATTGATGGGTACATTATATTTTTATTTTTGGTGGATTATTTATTTATTTTTTTATATATTTTTACAAATTTTGTTTATTTTATTTTTTTCATTTTTTAACACTTTTGGACTTTTATACTTTGTCTCACTATGGGACTTTCACTTTTTACATTCTGATCACCTGTATAGCATAGGGATGGAGCACCGTGCTATACAGTCTGTCAGCGCTGCAGATGCAGAAGATACTTTGGTCATGCACTGCACATGACCAAAATATCTTCCTGATGTCTGGTGACCCGGATGTTGTCATGACGACTTCAGGTCGTCATGGCAACATCTGGGAAGCCGCGTCAGACAGCGCTGGAGGCCAGGAGAGGAGGTGAATATTGCGATCACCTCCCCTTGCCCCCACAATGCTGCGATCAATCGACTTCGATCGCAACATTGAGGGGTTTAATGTGCAGGACCGCTCCCTGCACATAGTCACAGCTGACAACCGGTACTATCAGCTGACACCCGGCGGTGATCACCCCGCACCGCTTGTGTACGGGCGCGATCGCCATATGACCTAATATTACGTCATTGGTCCAATCAGCCCAGGTCACCTTGACTTATTATTAGGTCACACATCAGAAAGGGGTTAAGGACTCGGGACGGCGCTCATATAATGGGGTGGACTCCAGTACTCTGCTTGCAATGTGTCTGATAGAGTTTGATACATCGAAGGCCTCTGTCATCACTTTACACTGCCCTCGGATTACATAGCGTAAACCTAGTGACAGATTCTCTTTTAGATCTTCTCAATCTTTTTAAATAGCCGCAACATACGTGTTACTCAGTTATCTGTCATATGCCTTCCTTAAAATATAAAGCACGCCACAAGTGTCAATCCATTTCCTTGTGCCCAGTTGTCATGCAGTGAAGTTTTTCCTTTGTTAAATGTCACCATGAACTGAGTTATAAGGATTGAAGAGTTGCTGAGAAGTAGGCCAGCGCTGCAGGGGCTGACATATTATGTGACACTCAGCCATTGACAATCAGTGTGCGCACTGTGGATAGTCTTTCTGGCCTTTATACTGATCAGACTTTTGAAAATGATAAGGAAAAAAATATACTAGTATTATACCTTTATATCAGGAACTGTATAAATTATGGTATGTTTGCACCTGGCAGATTTGGCGGAGCCATAATGCAGAACACGTATAAGTCTACTGTCCGTTCTGTACTAACCTATACCTCAGTTTAGCAAAAAATCCAACTGAAAAAAAAATGTGACATGCGCCACTGAATTGTGTATTATGGAGGCATTCTCTCCTAAAATACATCCTTAAAGGGAATGTGTTATCACAAGATTGCCTATTTTTAAATCAGGCTTTTATGTGAAATGTTTTTTTTTTTCATTTCACTATTTGAAAAACAGCCTGTATTTTTTACACTGAAAAACTAGACCTAATATTAGACTCCTATTTTCTTACATTGGCAGCAATACACTGATTCAGATGCATTTTTTGGTATTGAAGTATTCAGTGCCAGACTGAAGAACATTGGGCCCACCAGAGGATTTGATTCTGAGGGCCCACCTTTCTCCCCCACTCAAGAGCCCAGCCCCATAGCAGCTGCAAGGTTTGCACTACGAACTCTCCTGAAGGAGAAGCCAGGGCCCACCGGAGGATTCTCCGGTTCTCTGGTGGGCCAGTCCAACCCTGCAAGTAATATCCGAGCATGCCCTGATCTGGGCAAAGCTCATTGTGAAGAAAGGTGGAGCGGTGAACTGTGAGGTCACCTATTGTGAATGGTGGATCTTTTGTTATCTACTGTAAATAGAAGTGTTATCTTTCATTTTAATCCTGTCTGTGATGAGAATGAAATTGCTGAAAAGCCATCAGTACAGAACAGGCAGTATGAGTCTAGTGTAAGGCATAGTAACCAGTGTTAAAAGACAATCAGATGCCTCCCTGATGGTATTGCATGATGGATAAATATCTGCTTGTATTTCTCAGCATCGAAGGCACCAATGCCAATTCCTGACCAAATCCCCAACTCCATGTGCTGAAATACAGCTGAAACTTGCAAGAAACCTCTACCACGCTTCACTATTGCCTACGTACACTTATTGTAGTTTTCTCTATCCTCTTGGTGAGCAAATTGTCTTTTGATACAGCCAAATATTTAATATTTTGACTCATCAGTCCAGATCACCTGCTGCCATGTTTCTGTACCGAAGGTATGGATATTTGGCTGCAATTCTTCCATAAAGACTAATTCTGGCCAGCCTTCAACAAATAGCAGATGGGTGTGACTGGGTCCCACTGGTTCGTCAATTCTGAGCTGATGGCACTGCTGGACATCTTCCGATTTCGAAGGGAAATAAGCATGATTTGTCTTTCATCCGATGCACTAAGTTTCCTTGGCTGACAAATGCATCTGCTGTCCTCAACGTTGATCTTTTGCTTGATGCTTCTTCAAAACAACGCATCTTTAAATCTGAGTCTGCTTTGAAATCTTTACCTGGGAGACACCTTGCTGATACAGAGAGTGGCTGTTCAACACCCAATTTTAATCCTCCAACACAGCTGTTTCTGTTTCAGTTAATGACTGATTCAACCTACATATGAAAATGATGATCATTATCATCTGTTTGGTATAACTCAGAAATCTGACTATAATCCTACAAAATCCCTGACCTTGGGCAAGTGTACCTAAAATAATAGACGCTATTTTGAAGGCAGAGGGTGATCACCTTAATATTGATTTGGATTCCTCTTTTATTCATTAACTTTGCACTTTAATTGCTAAAAATAAACTATTAACACTTCTATTTTTGAAAGCATTCTTACATTGCAGCATTTTTTCTACACTTGTCAAAAACTTTAATGAAGCACTCCTCCTCCCATCAATGTTTTTATCCTCTTAATATATTGCAAGCATCATATTTTATAGCACTGTGAACTTACAATTGCTCAATTTGCCTTTCTACCCAGTTATATTCTCTTTTCTCTGCTTTAACCCTAGAACGTATACCTGGGGCCTCGCAGGCCCGCCCTGTTAATTGTTTTCTATTTTCTGCAAGATTACTTTAGTTAGAATTTTGAAACTCTAGGTATTCCTCAGGTATATAGTTGTTTGTCATTTCCAGTTGTTCATTTATTTTTATGTTACAGGCATTTTCGGTATAACAACTCTTTTTTGAAAATACCCATTTTTATGGTCATGCGTTCTAGGGTTAAGTAGAAACAGGAAGTTTTTTTTTCCTGACATTTATCGTCCCCCTCTTCAGTGACTTATGACTCATGCAGGGAAAGAGACCTCCTGTTTCTACATAGAGCTTAGAAGGATTCAGCTAGTCAGTTTTTAATCACATGATGTCATAGACCAAATGGAAATAAGAAGAATTAGCTGGGTAGAAAGGCAAAATGAGCAATTGTAAGTACACAGTGCTATAAAATATGATGATTGCAATATATTAGGAGGATAAAAATTTTGACGGGAGGAGGAGTGCTTCTTTAAGTACTATAATGATTATATATATAATAGCAGATCAGAGCAAAGGGGTTAAACAGATGGATGGTCAGAACTAGGTCCAAGGTCAGTCAAAGAAAGATCAACAAACCGAACACAAGGCACAGAGAGACAAAACACACAAAATGTACGTCTGGCAGAGGTCTGGGACTAACAGCCCAGTTAAGTAGCCTGGCAGTCACCTGGGACAATGAACGCCTGGAAATAGCCAGCGCCTCCCAGTCTCAGATTGGAAGGCCGAGCTGTCAATCACAGTACTGACAGCCCAGCACGCCCCTGTACCAGACAGGAAACTGAGCTGTCAATCACAGTACTGACAGTTTCAGCACGCCCCTGTACCAGACAGGAAACTGAGCTGTCAATCACAGTACTGACAGTTTCAGCACGCCCCTGTACCAGACAGGAAACTGAGCTGTCAATCACAGTACTGACAGCTTCAGCACGCCCCTGTACCAGACAGCAAACTGAGCTGTCAATCACAGTACTGACAGCTTCAGCACGCCCCTGTACCAGACAGCAAACTGAGCTGTCAATCACAGTACTGACAGCCCAGCACGCCCCTGTACCAGACAGGAAACTGAGCTGTCAATCACAGTACTGACAGTTTCAGCACGCCCCTGTACCAGACAGGAAACTGAGCTGTCAATCACAGTACTGACAGTTTCAGCACGCCCCTGTACCAGACAGGAAACTGAGCTGTCAATCACAGTACTGACAGTTTCAGCACGCCCCTGTACCAGACAGGAAACTGAGCTGTCAATCACAGTACTGACAGCTTCAGCACGCCCCTGTACCAGACAGGAAACTGAGCTGTCAATCACAGTACTGACAGCTTCAGCACGCCCCTGTACCAGACAGCAAACTGAGCTGTCAATCACAGTACTGACAGCTTCAGCACGCCCCTGTACCAGACAGCAAACTGAGCTGTCAATCACAGTACTGACAGCTTCAGCATGCCCCTGTACCAGATTGGACGGCTGAGCCATCAGTAACTGCATCCCAGACACACTGAGAGGTGGAATCGTGACACGCTTGAACTCTGTCCTGATCCCACATATGCATGATATAAAAAAAATAAAGATTTGTTCCAGCTCCCAGGTAAAACTCCAATACTTTAGTTATACAAGCTTAAAAATTGTATGGTAGATTACGATCAAGTCTGTAGTTGAAACACGTCGCTTATTTTCTCTTTTGTTTTTCAACAGCCTAGTGCCATGCAATTTTTAAGCTTGTATAAATAAAGTATTGGAATTTTACCTGGGAGTTGGAACAAATATATCTATATTTTTTTTCATAAGGTATACCACAACTGAATAAATTAGGTGAGCTTTTGCGTCACAGTTTTGTCGCTCATCAGCTCCACCCATTTTGGTGAATTTGGGCAAAACTGGCATAAAAATAACAAAAAGTCACAACATTTTTATGCAGCTCCACATTGCACAAATTTTTGTGACTTTTCAAAGCAATTTACACATAATCTCTTTGTTGAATTGGGCCCATAGTTCTGTAACAAGACTTCTTCACTCCAGCTGCACAAGGCAATTATTTTTGTCCCATACTGTCCTTCTTATTCTGTTGCGAGACAGTAGTACACAGTTGCTCTATGATAAGCCAAAGTGTAGTCCCAATATTTGGTAAAACAAGATCTCTTCTTAGGTTCCTTAGAGGTGCAGCGGAATCACAGTCCACCCACGAGAACTTGTTTGTGAACCCACATCCTGCAGGAATAGGACATCGCAGTGGCTGGCGTATCAGCAGCATGTGGCCAGCCGACTTGTCTGGCCAGACTCTACAAAGCAAATTAGAAATTGATTGCAAAATTTTTTAAAACAATGGCCCTTTAATAAAATTATGACTCTCCACAATTTTATATGTATTTTGCATTTTCTCAGGATGCAACTGTTGATAGCAGAGATTGTTCTCCGGTGAAGCATACAGGAAAAACATGCAACACCTAACATAAATTGTATTTGATTATGTTTAATTATGGTGCTGTCATATAGACGGAAAAGAGGGTTTGCTTTGTCAAATAGCAAAAGAATAACCTGCTGTCTGTCTGCTGACTTAATGGCTTTAATTGCCAGCACAAAATCAGAATCTGGTGAATTTGTTTGAACATATCAGCGTGAACCAAATATTTTCAATTAAGATCAAGTTGTGTGATTGAAACAATTCTAATTGTCGTCAGAACCTCGGGTTTATGACAGGGCGCGTTTGACAAATTCTTCTTTATTGACGTAAAGGCTCTTTAGAGGAATCCGGAGAGGTGGCTGACTGGTGGACATCTGTAATCCAATGAGTGCTAAATCCCTCAGAAGTTAGAATATACACCTGCGCTGCTCCATCATTGTTCCTAGACATAAAGATCACACATCGCCTTATTAAGACCTATTAAAGGGGAACTGCGCCTTTATCTACTGACTGAGATTCTTTACCACAACATGACCTACATGAGAACAAATACTACCCAAAGTTTTCGGGCCGTGTGATGTAGCACAGCAAACTCTTGAGACCAAAATGTTTCCTTGTCAGTCATAATCCTGTCAAAGCTAAAACATAAAAATGAATTAAAATAAAGAAATACATTTTAAAGAATGAAGCTAAGTTCCCACGTATCATCTCTGCTGTGGACTCTCCAATGCAGAGATGCTGCAGCGAATATCCACATTTACCGCTGCGGGTGTCATTGAGAAGTAAATGTCTGGGAGCCTCACATTTCACCTTTGAATTGGAAAGGATAAAACTCATACATACATCTGCAGCATAAATTCACAAGTGGCAGATCGCAAATACGCAGCTCCTGTCAATTTACGCTGTGGAAATACTGTATTTAGCAGCACGTGTATGAAATTTACTAAAATGTTCTGAGGACTGGAAAAGGCAGTGGATTTTCTGCTAATGAATTTGTTGATTTCGCTGTGTTTTTACACTATGGGAACTTATCCTTACGTGGTCATAACCTGTATTAGGGTATGTGCACACGATCCTTTCTGGCAGCGTCCAAAGCAGGGCTGTGGAGTCGGAGCCCATTTTGTCGGAGTCGGTATAAAATGGACCGATTCCGACTGCTAAAATATATAATAAATTGGGTACAGTAGTTCAATGCAATGAATATTTTTTCATAAGAATTTGGGAAAGTTATGAAATGTCCTATAAATGTCTGTCCTATTCCTGATCTAAGGGTCTAGACTTTTAGCTGAGATGAATCTGTGCTACAGTAAATTTATCACTTAAACATGAGCCATGTATGAGGGAGTCGGAGTTGTGGAGTCGGTGTCATGGAAATTGAGGAGTCGGAGTCGGCGGTTTGGCTTACCGACTCCACAGCCCTGGTCCAAAGCGCTGCACGCAGGTGAATCCGCATGTGTTCATTGAACCATGCGGATTCACCACATCCTACACATTGCACTGACAGAATTTCTCTTGCGGAGACTAGAGTCTCCACAAGAGAAATTGACGTGCTGCATTCTGGAAAGACGCGCCGCATGACCGTGTCCGCGGGTAATCCACAGGAGCACACAGATGCATAGTAGACATGGGATTTCTTGAAATCAAATCCACTATGCTGTAACATCTGGCCGCTGCGGATTGCACGCAGCGCAAACACGGTGCACATACCCTTAGTGTTAAAATTGGGGGGTTAGGAGAAAATTTTTGCACCAAAATTAAACTTCATGTAATAGCTCTCACATACTTTGCAGGAAAATAGGATTTCCCTTGAAAATAAACTGGGAAATCTGAATGAATATCTATAACATGTGAGGATTTAAACTGCAGATATAATGGTTTTCCTCCATGTTTAAACACAGTCACACATAGGGAGTATATATAGCATGCTTCCACTTCTTCAAAAATCAAGACTGAATCCAATCTAGTAGAGACTTGGGGGGCAGATTCATTAAGACTGGCGGCTAGCTGGAGTATGATATGCCTAAGGGGCTCACATTGGCGTGCTTCGCTGCCAGACATAGCTACTAAAGTGGTGTAACTTTTCATGAATTTGACAGGTGGGCATAGCCATTCATATTGACATAGCTGTCGGAGACAGAGATGTAAACGCCAAATGGCGAAACTTCCAAGTTGCGCAAAAATATTGCGACTTATTAAGGTGGTTTACCCCAGAATTTTGGCATAAACACCTTAAAGGGGTTGTCCACTACTACGGTAGGACAACCTCTTCTCGATCTAAATGTTTTGTGCCAATAAAATAAAAAAGCTTATACTCACCTCCCATGCTGGCGCTGTGCTCCGTGCTTTTTTATTTTATCGGGGCCAAGCGTGGGTTGTCCAAGTAGTGAATGAATTGGCCCCATAAAGTTTTCCTCTGTAGAGTGATCCATCATTTTACAGTACAAAATCTTTGTAGCATAACCATTGTCGTTTGAGACCATGAATCAAAGGCCCCTAATATGGGAAAAAATTAAGATTGTAGAAAAAATAGCAGAAAACTAATACAAAACCAGCAATTTGTAGGTATAACAGTAAAACTTGGCTCTTCCTTCCAAAAGCAGATATCTGGATGGGAAGCACTACCTGTAAGTCCACCATCCGCCCATAGGCGTTAGTAGTAGGACACCCAATGATTGGCTATATCCTGGCTCACTGTGACACATTCATTCACATTTTACCTGGTATGTGATCACCACAACCTGTGAGATTGAAAATTCAATATTGGTTAAACTTACAATGGTCCAGGAAACGAATCCCTGTAAATTCTGGTCCCAGTTTTGAGGAAATATATTTGGGGGCAGCAAAAGTTCTGAGCCAACATAAAAACTGTCCACATGCCGGTAGTTGTTGAATTGGTATGTAACATTGGTAAATCGCTACTCGTTGGTACTCCATCCTATTCATTATAATAACACAGAATGGAAATAATTCTGCTCTCAAAATAACCAGTAAAAATGTTTTATTAGATAATATTATTTTTTTTTTGCATTTATCTCCAGCTAAAGAGCTCGATAATATGTAGTTACATTTTAGAATAATGTTAATTTTCCCTCACTTTTCTACACAGTACTTACTGAAATGAATTTTATGAAGCATGCTACATATTATCGCTCTGTCAATATTTTCCCTGCGTTATGTTCATCTCATCTTTGTGTATTTAAAAACAAACGAGAAAGAATCAATTATTGTAGTCTGGGCTGCAAGGAGAAAGAAGTTTGTCTTTTCTATTTATTGTATGCATTAGAGATGTAACTTTGGAGGATTCATTGTACGGAGAAGCGCATCAGTGATGAGAGATGTTCTTCCAACACCTCGTCAGCCCTTCTGCCTGAAGAACAACGCTTAGTGGTAGCACATCATTTGGCAATCACTCGCAGGTCCCTTATCCTGGCATTGCGGGCTCACGTGATGCCGTTGCTGAAGATTTTACTATTTTCGTTTGATATAAACAGTTTTATTAGATAGGTAAATGAGAGGGTTCGGTGTACACTTGACACCCAGCTGCTTTGTAGTGCTGCGTGCAGCGAGTGACCGGTATACTCAGGAGACACTTGTGTGAGCCCTCGGCTCCTTCAGTGTCGGTGTGTCCAGGCCTGGGGATATAGATCAGACAGAGCTCCAAATCAAGCGCTGTCAATCACCATAAGGAGAGGTGCAGAGAATAACTTAGGGGGTGCAACTGAGCACTGAGCCCTTGGCCACATCAAGAGTGCATTTACATATCTAATAAAACTTTTTCTATAAAACAAAAGTAGTAAAATGTAGAGTACAAGTATGTTTTTTCATCGGTGCTAAGTCTCCTATATGAATGTCTAAATGGTTCAATTTGAGTTTTGAGTGTGAGAGACTCCCTTTAAATATGTTCCTGGTATAATTATATACCTTAAAGCACCACTCCAGCGTTTTTTTTTTAATTTCAGCATTGGAGTGGTATAAGGCCCCTGCCCCTAACGTAAGGTTCCTGCCCCAAGTATTATACTTACTTGCCGCCATCTTCAGCTCTTCCAGGCGCCGCTCTGGTCCCAATCCACCATTTAGTGACTGCGACTACTGACTGACCGGAAGTCAGAGGTAATGGTCACAAGCTCTTAATGTAAGTCTGTGAGCCTTGTTCTAGCCTCTTTCTGGCTCTCATAGACTTACATTGAGCAATATCTTCTGGATCGCCCAGCAAACACTGGAGAGGTCCAGCAGGTCACAACCTGCAGAAGATGACCGGAGTGGCAACTGGAGAGGACCGGCAGGTCACAACCTGCAGAAGACGACCGGAGTGGCGCATGGAACAGATGAAGACGGCAGCTTGTAAGTATGAGACTAGGGGCAGGGAGGGAACTTAGATTAGTGACACCACTCCAGCAGTAAAATATAGGAAATTCCGGAGTGGTGCTTTAAGATATATATAAGTATACTAGGAACATATTTAATAATGGGCTTGTAGTTTAAAAGTTCCACTACTGACATTGTGTCATCTACACTCCCTGCCCTTGTCTGCATACACAGAGACGGACTGGCTTAGCTATTGAAATGAGCCAGCAGCCAGCCCCCTTTGTACACAGCACTGATGACGTGCCGATCATTTTTTGTGAACAACCCTATTACTGTTGGTGTCTCCTAATTGGTGCCAGAGCTATTTTGTACAGAATTAGCTGGAATTTCTCAGTCTGGATGCCTTTAGCATCTAGCAAGGCACACAATGTCAGGCAAGTAATGGCTGTTTCATTGGAATAATATTTTTTTCCATGAGAAATATCTTTTTTTGCTATACCTCCATGATTATTTTGAGTTAGTGCAAGTAGATAACCTTTGTGTCATGGCCTGTTACAGAGAATGGCAATTCGCTCACACCTGATCTTATAAATATGCCACCCTCTAGGGCATCAGTTTTTCTGTAAATGGTTTCTTTCACACGCTACCTTTTTACTTATGAAGAAGCTAGTGCCGGTGAGCACACACTTTGCTCCTTCCTCCATTACTACAACTGTACATGTTGATTTTTGCTCCTGTGTTTCCTGCTGTCAGAATAACAGTGACAGAAATTAGCTCGTCCTTGGTAAATCACTATATTAATTGCTTTTCATCGTTTAACTTGTTTAACAGCTGTAATAATTCACACTTCAAAGCATTAGTATTATGGATAAAATAATGTCACCATTACAGTGTGGTTGGTGCCTGGTAATAGCAGCCAGCCTGGTAATATAGGCATTTTACATCTTAAAAACTAGGCAGAGACTTGTCACAGGGGGTGTGACTGAACATCGCCGGCAAATTTGTCGTCATCTTTTGCGGTGGCGCTCAGCAGCTGAAAGATGCACCAAGTTCACTCACTTAATGATTTTGGTGCATCTTATTCTTGATGAATCGGAGATATAGTTCACAGTTCAAGAGAAGAATAGGAAGAGGCTCTTCTTTGTGCCTGACATTACCTGTCTTACAAACACATTGAAGGTAGGAGGTAGAGGAACTGAGCACATTCACGTTCAGAAGCTAAACATTTCTGGACTCACCATGAAAGACCAGCCATGTTGGATTCATTCTGTGTATCGAGGAGCTCCATTGTAAAGTATTTCTGGTGGACCTCAGAAATTGCTTTACAACTTCCCCTTCTCATCAGTACATGCAAAAATACATAAAATATTTGAAAAAAATATTGAAAAGTAACTTTTTAGAAGAGGACAAGGACCTGAGCTAAAAATTATGTGTATTATCCTTTAGTTGAGATCTTAGAGATTTTAGAGATTCATATATGTGTATGTATATACAGGTGCATCTCACAAAATTAGAATATCATCAAAAAGTTAATTTATTTCGGTTCTTCACTACAAAAAGTGAAACTCATATATTATATAGAGTCATTACAAACAGAGTGATCTATTTCAAGTGTTTATTTCTGTTAATGTTGATGATTATGGCTTACAGCTAATGAAAACACAAGTCATTATCTCAGTAAATTAGAATACTGTATAACACCAGCTTGAAAAATGATTGTAAAATTCAAAATTTTGGCCTACTGAAATTTATGTTCAGTAAATGCACTCAATACTTGGTCGGGGCTCCTTTGGCATCAATTACTGCATCAATGTGGCGTGGCATGGAGGCGATCAGCCTGTGGCACTGCTGAGGTGTTATGGAAGCCCAGGTTGCTTTGATAGCAGCCTTCAGCTCGTCTGCATTGTGGGGTCTGGTGTCTCTCATCTTCCTCTTGATAATACCCATAGATTCTCTATGGGGTTAAGGTCAGGTGAGTTTGCTGGTCAATCAAGCACAGTGATACTGTTGTTTTTAAACCAGGTATTGGTACTTTTGTCAGTGTAGACAGGTGCCAAGTCCTGCTGGAGAATGAAATTTCCATCTGCAAAAAGCTTGTCAGCAGAGGGAAGCATGAAGTGTTCTAAAATTTCCTGGTAGACGGCTGCGCTGACTTTGGTCTTGATAAAACACAGTGGACCTACACCAGCAGATGACATGGCTCCCCAAACCATCAGTGATTGTGGAAACTTCACACTAGACCTCAAGCAGCTTGGATTGTGGCCTCTCCACTCTTCTTCCAGACTCTGGGACCTTGATTTCGAAATGAAAATATGAATTCTGGGACCCTGTGGAGTGTGTCAATGACTGCCTTCTGGACATCTGTCAAGTCAGCAGTCTTCCCCATGATTGTGGAGCCTAATGAAACAGACTAAGGGACCTTTTTAAACGCTTAGGAAGCATTTGCAGGTGTTTTTTGTTAATTATTCTAATTTACTGAGATAATGACTTGTGTGTTTTCATTGGCTGTAAGCCATAATCATCAACATTAACAGAAATAAATACTTGAAATAGATCACTCTGTTTGTAATGACGCTATATAATATATGAGTTTCACTTTATATATTGAAGAAGTCAAATAAATTAACATTTTTGATGATATTCTAATTTTGTGAGGTGCACCTGTATATATATATATATATATAATATACATATATGTTTATATATATATACATATAATGTAAACTCTATCCATTTCTCTTCTACCAGTCTTCAAGATTATTTTTAAAGTAGTTTTCCCAATTCAAAGAACTCCCAAAAGCCATGTATTGAGGATTTCCTAGCCGGGCTGTGGAGTCAGAGCCCATTTTGGTGGAGTCGGTATACAATGGACCAACTCAGACTCCTAAAATATAAAATAAATTGGGTACAGTAGTTCAATGCAGTTTGTGGGGAATATTTTTTTCATCAGAATTTGGGAAAGTTATGAAATGTCCTATAAATGTCTGTCCTATTCCTGATCTAAGGGTCTAGACTTTTAGCTGAGATGAATCTGTGCTACAGTAAATTTATCACTTACACATGAGCCATGTATGAGGGAGTCGGTGTCATGGAAATTGAGGAGTCGGAGTTGGAGGTTTGGCTTACCGACTCCACAGCCCTGTTTCCTAGGGGAGCCTTCTCATATTGTGGCTGAAGCGCAGCTCATCTGCATCGGGCTAATGTCTGTACGATTGTGAAACCAAATTGTGCAGCATTGGTCATCGTGGTGAATGTTGTTTTGACCACATGTGGACAGCCACAGTATTTTTTTATGGTAAATCCTCAAGTCTTCCTTAGAACTTGCACTAAGTTTACAATACCTATTAGTTGGATTCCTTTGTGTCTGAAGTTTTTTTGGTACGCTGTGGTGCAGGTACCACACCGCGTCATGCAAAACATTGCCTCTTTTTAACAAAATCATGCCCTCTGTTGGTCTAGGTGCAGAACATGTCTAAAATACAATAAAAATATTGCAAGTCAAAAAGGCAGCAAATTCCACCATATTACAGCTCATTTAGCTTAATAAAGCTCCCGGCTGTGTGTAAAGACACCATTAAGGCAGCATTTTGTCAGCTAATCACCTTTTGATCATATAAAGCAAAATAGGCAAACTTTTTCACTAGAGGAATTGCAGCACTTCTTGTAGAGGCTGAGTTAGGAACATGCTCACATTGTGGGTCCTGCTACAAATTTCATTCATATATGAAATGTGGGATTGAAATATTATCGTCAAATATATGAGCAGGATTTCCCTGGACTTGTATGACAGTTGCCGTGTTTTATTCATTCTTTTTCAGCCTGTCTTCGTAATGATGCATACGGCATTGCTGAATGGAGAAGGGTTTCTTTAGAGCTTGTGCCATTCTCCAGAGTCCATTCATTGAAGTGTGCCAGCTCGGCTCACTGCGGATCATAGTAACTAGAGAGGCTTTTCGCTGGAATAAAAAAAGAAACACTTCAGTTCTCATCATGTACGCGCTCTCCAATCTTTATCATACGTCCATTAGTGGAGATAATTATTATTATTAAAACAAAGCCTTGACTAATAGCTATTTTAGACAGTATTTCATAAATATGGGCTAGGATAGGATTTTTTCAATAGAGAGGTTTTTGGCTGCTATGAAGCTGCTCATGTATAGATGTATGGATACACTCAGAGATGAGCACTATCCAGCATCACTTATCCTTGTAGAGTTGTCAGGTTCTGATAGAAGAATATGATGTGGATATAAACATTTCCTCCCATGTATGTTATATATTTATCTGTGGAGAATACTGTAATACCCAATACAGAGACATAGTTATATTCACATAAAGCTCTCACTAAATGAGAAACTTTTTTATTTGGGTTTGTTTACATGTAGACATTCAGTAAGGGTGCGTATCTGTGCTTTATGCAATGCAATCTGTGCTTTATCCCTTTCAGCCAGTTCAATTGCACAGGGGCCCGTGGGTGAGGGGGGCCCTGTATCACTGCAAGTTTTTCTGTGGTTGCTGAGCTCATTCACTTTTTTCCTCCAACTCTGGTGACATGGGTGGAAGGACCTCGGCGTTCCTCTATGCTCAGTAGAAGTGTATTAAAGAGATGGTCCAGTACCTAAAATGTCCTTTCTAAATATCTCTCTTTACACCATAAGCACTTTTGTAATTAGCTTTATTATAAAATACCCTACACTTCTCCCGAGATCCCTAAACGCGTTCTTTTTACTTCACTTTCTGTGACGTTTCATTTGAAAAGAGCCTCAAACGTGATGTCACAGGAGGCTGCACTTACTTCCGCGTACCGGCTATCGCCCTTCCTGGAGCAGTGTTACAGTTACTTACTACAGATTCTTGCTTCGCTGCTCTGTAAAGATGTCCTGGATCCATGATGATAGAATCTGTGGGAGATGTGAGTGCAGCGCCTGCAGGTAGGTGAGTGCAGCCCCAGCCTCCTGTGATGTTCTGTTTGAGAATCCTCTCAACGAAAACATCACAGGAAGTGCATTTAGGGATTAGCTAGATAGGGAAAGTTGTAGGGAATTTTATAATAAAGCTAATAAAAATGGTTAGGGTGCAAAGATAGATATTTAGAAAGGACATTTTAGGAATTAGACCACCACTTTAATTATTTGCTTTGTTTGGAGTTCAGTCTATCCCAAGATTTACATTCAGGACTTGAAGCATGGCGGGTGTATTAACAATGAGCCACAGGCTGCACTGCTAAGTAAAAGCGTATTTTCTCTGCCTAAATAGCTAAATCGTATCCTTCATTATTATAGGCATATTGTACTGGTATATAGGGATATATCTCTATATCTTGTTATACCAGTACACCCTTAAATACCTGTATATTAGAGGTTAAATAAAAGACAGTAATTTTGTAGGAAAAAATATCTTAAAAACAATGAAAAACAATTGAAATAATCCCAGTTTTAATACACTTTCTAAAGATGTCATAAACCAGTAACATGGACATATTTGGCTTCCCTGTAATCGTAACACCCTTACAATACAGTGAACAGTTTATTTAGGGTGATGGATAAATGGCATAAAAAATGGCGTGATTATATTTTTTCTCCATTAAATTCATAAAAATTTTGCACAAATATAATTCTTACATACGTGTTTGGTAAAATATCTCGCCTCTAAAACTTTAAGACTTTATATATGAAGCTTACATAAAAGTAAAAAAGGTTTGGCTGTTACAACTATGAATGAATGAACAATAAAATCATCTAGTTGTCTGAACAAGTTCACTACAAATATGTAATGCATATGTGCATATTTTATATATGCTTATCTGTATGTATGTACTATGTATATTTGTGCGTAATGTGTACATTTGTGTTTAATGTATTAGCATGTGCATATTTTATTATATTGTGGCTAATGTGAATATGTATGCAAATGTATATGTGCGGATTGAGGGGCCCAGACACAAGTCCTGCACATGGGCCCTTCAATGTCAATGTCAATGTCTGTGCATGGATTCTACTTATAGTGATATATTCAATTTATTGCAGGGGGTTTCTGTGCAATAAAAATGATGCCCCAAAACCCTTATACTGCTTAATAATACTGGTACACACCGTTTCCCATGAGTCCCAATCTGGAGCTTAGCAGGTCCTCAGTGATTTGTGCTTTCTGTTTCTGTCCTCAACACACTAGATATAGCTGAAAATATTTAGTGAGCCGATCTTTGGTCACAGACTGATCTTCCATAGCCAGCGATTGGCTGAGCATGAAATTTCGTTGTGTTTCCAGGAGCAAGATGCACACACAGAACAGCAGGGACTGGGTCCACCTCTAAGTTTCCACCACTGATCCAAGTATCTGATATTGGCTGTAGCACTGACATAACATCGACAGCGTGGCAGCCAATCACTGAGTGCATTGGCTCTAACCATAGAGACTGAACTCCCTGCTCACTGATTGGCTGCCGTGCTCTTGACGTGATGTCAGTGCTGCTAATAACAGCAAATTTAGTTTTTTTAGGGTGGAAAATAATGTAACAAAAACACAGCAAAAAAGTGCTATGGGTGAACAAGCTCTTTTTAGCATTAACAATAATGATTAATTTTTAGTTCCATTTTTTCTGGTGCTTTTTGCCTTTTTTTATTTAAAAGAAAAACCTTGTAGCCAGATGTTAGCTGTGGGCTATAGGAATATAAGAAATGCAATACAACACATTGTACGTTTTTGTTGCATTTTTTCACTTGTTGCTGTTTTTGGGTCCTTCAAACATGCACACTAAAAACAGGGCCCGAGCATCCTTTATACAATGGTAAATGAATGAAAACGATCAGTTGATTTAGGTTATGTTTAAAAGACCAGAAAATCTGACACGTACTCTTCTATCATTGATAATGAGCCAGATGCATGACTTTCCTATTGCTTGTTTTCAATGTCTAAGAGTCGCTGAAGATATTCTCCAATATCTCCTTTATATTTTACCAGTCACAGTACTAAGCCATAGAGGAGTTAAGCACATCAAATCTGCGGCCGTGCTGCAAGAAGTAGATGCTATTTTCTCTTTGTTAAACGTGATTATTCTGGAAGATTTGAGCTGAGCACAGAGGAAAAATGTTTCAATGCAAAAGCCAATAAAATATGCAGAAACCCCATTGGAGTTAATTATTTTTCATGCTCCAGGTGAACAATTCTTAAGATTATTGACACCTTGTTATTTCAATGTGGAAACACGTGGAGGAATAAGCCATACATATATACAGGGCAGATGACAGTGAAATAGTGTTATTTAACACTCCAGTATTAATCATAAGTAGAAAGAAATAACAGGCCTGACAGTTATTAAAGAACATAAGAGAACGGTAAATCCTCTATTATATAGTGGTTAGTTATGTCCGACACTCGTTTACATGGGATTCTTCTAGAGCTCTCCTTTAGTATCAGGCTTGGACTGGCCCACAGGAGAACAGGAAAATCCTCCGGTGGGCCCTGTGCAGGACACCCTCTTATATGAGCAGAACTTGGCACAATATATGTGAATCACTAAGTACAGACAAAGGCAGCATCTTATTCACTTACCAATCTACCCAGTTCATTGTTATATACATTTGTGATTGAGGATAATGTCACATTTGCATGTAGTTGAATAATGGGGCCCTGGAGTTGGTCACTGGTGGGCCCTTGGCACCCCAGTTGACAATGAGTATGTTCCCATTATTTTACCCTGTGACAAACAATGATGATCCCTTACTGCTTACACTGAAATGTTCCTCCAAGTAGAACAGACGATCACATCTAAAGCCGAATTCTGACAACTGTGAAACACAGTCCCGAGTACAGACGACAATGTCCGGACCAGCAGCGGCTCTTCTGACCAATAGATCTATGAGACTGTTGAGGTCAAGTCAGGACACCTACCACCGGTCTGGAAATCATGATCCGTGTACATATTTCACAGACCTCTGAATTTGGCCAAATATTACTAAGGTCCATGGTATAATGTTGCTGATAATATTAAGCATTTATGATATTTTCCCCTTAAAATGCCCCGATGCCTAACTACAAATTAATTTTGCAAATTACGGTTACTGAACTCCCATACACTTCAATAGAAAACCGGTCAAAATGAGCCATGAAGAAGTCAGGTGTGTTGGCTACCTGACTGCTCTGCCCAGCCCTGTCATGTAGTCTTTATTTTGCGACTAGTCTTCAACACTGTATTTTTCTGCCTGAAAAATGCAGTCTACGGTCAGAAACCTGCAGCGTGTTTTTTTTTTTAATGCTAAACCATTTTGATCCCTATGGGAAAAAAACTGCAGTAAAAACTGTGAAAGAATTGATAAGCTGATTTTTTTTTTTTTTTTTAAATGCACAACAGGTCAAAAAAGCACAGTGTGAATGAGATTTAGAAATCTAATTCATTTTGCTGTGACTATAAAACTCTGTTTGATTTTTTTTCACACGACTAAACATGCATCCAAAATGCTACTTGTGAACAAGTCCCTAGGGTCAAAACTTAGTGCCCAGGATGGTCATATAGGCCAGTTTATACTAGCAGCTGTGGTCACTTTTGATGTCTTGCGATATCATCTAGATTGTGCATTTTCATTTATATTACCATAAAGCGCTGAGATCACCCCAGCATAAAGCAAGTAGGCCGTCATGTGACGGATATTCCTACCCCGCTGATTGATGGCCTCTATACATTCAGGCGGTAAGATGAGCAATTTGTTTCCCTGAGACAGAGCTCATGTGATCTTCTCTGTTAACTGGGGGGTCAGAAAGGAAAGACGTTTTTTTGTCACTTAACTGAAATCATATTCTTAACATGCATTATATGGCATCATATAGTCCGATATCCAGATGAACACAGGTTCACTTTATATTAATTGTAGTTTCATCAGCTTTTCGTTAAAAAAAGGTATAACATCTTTACCTTCTCAAATGGGGGCTGAAGTGGTACCATGGCCAGGCCCAACATTACTGTGGTAGGTAGTACAGCTGCCCGGAGAAACTTGTTGTTCAAGTAGAGGCTGAGATGAGCAGAGATAATACTGCTATACTAGTGATTACCTCTCCTAGTTATCCAGGGCATGCTTCGCAGTAGTTGTCTAGTCAGTCCTAACCTTCAGGGCCATACCTACAGTGGCTACCAGGCCCTCTAGCCTGTGGAGGCCCAAAACGTCTCTTTGACCCATATGAGAAGACCAGTACTATTAAAGACCACACACACTGCAAGTTACACCACTGCTAACCAGTACTATGGCTTTCTGAGATAACTGGTCAGTCATTAAAGGGACTCTGTCAGGACAGAATGACTATTCAAACCAAGTACAGGCTCTTGGTACGCCCTTGGCGTGGGCAAATATTTAGGGGCACCTTCCCACCTACTTGTTTTCCCTCTACCGCCTTCCCCAGTCTTCATTGATCGACAGCTCTGGCTTTATAGAGTCATAGAAGGGTGGAGAAAGATGGAAAACAAGCAGGTGAGAAGGTGTATACAAATGTTTGGCCCCGTCATGAAGCACTGAGCGCCTGTACTTGATTTGTACAGTCATTCAGTTTATTCATCTTCTTCTGCTGTGCGTTGAAATCAACTCAGGAAATAAAAATGACAATGGCAAAGAGGAAGACAGTGAGCAAGTGTGGAAATTGTATGTGTGGTATACCTTACAAAAAAAATATAAAAGAACTAATACATCAAACAGTTTGCATCAGAAAACCGGCATAAAACTGTTATAAATCTTACAAACAGGTAGTTGGGAGATATTGGTCGCCTTTTGTCGTTTTTGCGGCAGCTCCACCAACTTTTTGAACAGTAGAGCTCAGCGGGAAGGGTGGTGGTCTAGCATCGTTCAAAAACGTAAATGTTCAATCCATGTTTTTCACAGATAAAACACGTACCAATTAAAATTAAAGGTGCTGTTCACATGTCTGTGTTTTTCTGCAGACCAAGTGGTCTGTTTTTGAATCAGTGTCCCTGGTCAAAATTACCCATAGAAAATCCATTCAAGTGTATGGGTTTGTGAAAATCACGGACAGCACACGGATGACATCAGTGTGTAATCCTTGTGCTGTCTGTGATTAACATTGTACTAGATAGGAGATTTGTCATTTATTATTACTTATATTATTTTTAATGTGAAAATTAGTGATCCAAAACATTTGGACTATTTTTTGAATAAGTGAGAAATCATGGATGAGGCCTAAGACTGTTTAGTCTAAGTCTGCACTGTCAAAAAATGAGACCATTTTAGTAAATCTGTCCCAATATGCCACTTTACATAGATTTTTTGTCACCCCATTACAGCTAAGCACTTTGGAGTAGTTTCAGGCTCGGACTGGCCCACAGGAGAACCGGAGAATCCTGTGGTAGGCCCTTGTGAAGGAGTGCTAATGAGCAGTGCTATTACACTTTATTCACAATTTACAGAAAAAGATATCAGCTAATGATTCATTAAACAAGCTAGCCAAATTAATATTACATAGAAGCAAAAGTAAATTTGTGTTCTAGGGTCAGGTTAATTTTTGCATGAAGTTGAACAGTTGACCCCAAGAATCAATGTTACTGGTGGGCCTTTGCCAACCCAGTCCGACACTGAGTACTTTTGTAGTATTTTTGAAAGCTGTCATCAGCGGGATGCAGGCAAAGTGACACCTTTCTGTCAGTACAATGCAGTTGGTTACTGGTAAATGAGAAATAGAATTGAGCACATTAGTTTTTCTAAGTGACTATAGCCATCTATCATATAACACACCTGTGCCCGGAAACCCTAATAGCCTCCTTCTTTTATAACGGGTTAAAATGCTAAAAGATCACATAATTGCCTGGCACAGCCTTGTTTCCTGGCCCTAATGGATGCTTGTTTAAACACTGGAGGTGTTTGCATTGCTGTGGCTCACTGCACGTTAAACACAGGCCTCTGAAACAGTACGCCAATCCAATAAAGGTATCAGCAGTTCAGCGTTGGGAGGCAATTACTACAAGGTCCCAAGTGTGCCTTCTAAGCTCTAGGAAGGAAAATTTGATCGAACTGACTAAAAGGAAAATCTGATTCTGCTCAGCGTCACGTGGAGGACACAAGGCTTAAACTGCAGCCGGGTATGAGGCGGGTAGCAGAAAATCAATACTCCCGCGAGTGAGAGCAAGTGCGCATTGTTAAGGGGAGGCTTGCAGACAGCCTGTTAGTAGTCGCAGAAATCCGATCACATGTCCCCCCCTCCATTCCTTCTGCTTCCTCCTTATATGCTACATTATACATGCATCACAGACACAGGCTGCCTGCCATACGGACTCATCCATGAAATCTTTGCCATGCAAAAACTATAAAATTAACTGACCTGAAAATGCACTGGGAGGACCCCTGAAATAAGTACTGGTGCTTAAAAAACTGATGTATAGCAGAAATAGCAATAAATGTGTACCGCCCATTCTATTTTAGTTTCCAGATTGCCTGTGGGAGGTGTATACGGACACTGACAGACATGTAACTGCTGCATGTTCGGGCAGCATGGCACAGCTACTTACTCCCAGCATTTAATGTAAACTTTTCCAGCCAAGTCTGTGCTTTTAATAATAACTGGCATAGAATAGAAATGCAATAGCAAGGTAATAGTCTTAAATTGTAGAAACCTTCACTTTCCAGAGTCTGACAGCACCTACAAGATTTGTCTAGAATTGCAATAGGTCTTATTATGATCTGCGTATGAAAAATTGTCCGATTTTTATCCAGAAAACTCAGACGATTTTTAGCTGTATTCTCATGCATGTGTCTGTATTTTATGTCCGTGTGATATTTCTTTAGCATCCATATTTATACATCAATATTTTAAAATGTACATTATGAAATACAGGTTCCTAGGTTAACGATGGGAATGTATCCGTAAAAATCGGATGCAATACATATGATCCAATTTTTATTCTTACACATGCGTAGCGCATACTGCGATTTTTTTTTCACATGGATACTCAGTCTATATGAAAGGACGGTCATCTGAACAGCCATATTGAATTACATTGGTCAGCGCCCTGTTTACTCAGACTGCACACGTCCGTATTATACATCCATCTGGATGAGCATTTAAGGATACTATATTTTTACAGATTTCTGACCGATCAGAGACAAATCATGCTTGGTTAGTGTGTGAAAGGCAACTATTCTGGTCAATTGATATTTGTGTCATCTGCCAAAATTGATCCAAAGGCCCCCATGTGCATTAGACTAATAACAGCCGGACCCGCCGATATTGACTGGTTATGTCTACAACGTAATGTGTATGGGGGCGCTGGTCAACTGGTTGTCGGGGGAGATGTTGATTCAGCATATCCAATTTCGGGCTGCCGATTGCATTGTTCTCCCGGAAATAAGCCGCCGGCCAACATTTCAGCCAGCGTCATTCTCATAGAGAACAGAGGAGCGCTTAGTCAGGAGAGCATTCCTGTGAACAAGAGAGTCAGGTGGACAGATGGCCAAAGCATTTTTTGTTTAGCTGACAGCCATCTAATGCGTATGGGGGTCTTAAGTTGCCTAAAAAATCTCCTGTCAATCACAATGATTGTGGTGTGTAAATAGCATCTGACATGTATCTGATAGACAACGACATTATAGGGAATAGAAGTTCTGGAAAATCATTCAAAAAACAATTTATCTGTAGGAGTCGATGTCTAAATTGGACCAATTTCATCATTTGTAAGATCAGTCATATCTGGTCAAAAATATAGAAAGCATATCTTATGGTTTACAGATACATAGAATCATATGTCAGGGATTTCAATTATCTGCAATGGTGGAGAAAGCTCATAAGTGCCATCTAGAGTTTGCTTAACGGCCCCAGCAAGGGATTTCTTTTCCCCACGGCTTTCCCTTTTATTGCTTCAGACCTATTGTATACAGCAGACGTTCTTTTACTGGGAGTATTTCAGGAAATCACCTATAATAAGATCTCCTAATATAGGAACCCATTTACCTCCAAACCACATCTTTGTAAAGTGAGTATTTGCTTCCTCCGGAAATTGAACAGACATACAGTATTTATGAGAAATCAAAGGATATAAAACCTGATAGATGCTAGACAGCACTGTGATGTACAACAAAGACCCTCCCAGTGCCAATTTTAGTCATGTAATGTGCATTCTGGATGGTTGTATTGCACTTGATATAAGTGCAAGGTTTTTGAAAAGAAATCTAAGGCTGCGTGCCCACTATGCGTTGTTCAAGCGTTTTTGCCACGGAATTTCCGCAGCGAAAACGCTTAAAAAATGCTTGGTAATACGTGCCCCATGGTCCCCAATGATAATCCGCATGTGCAGCGCACATGCTGCGAAAATTTCCGCTGCGGATTATCATTGCGGAAAAATGCGCAGCACGTCCATTAATTTTGCGGACACGCAGCGTAATTGCCGCCATTGACTTGCATTGAAACGCATAATATCCTGGTCAGTACATTTGTACACACGGATATTATGCGTTTCTATGTGCGGATGGTACCCAGGTCTGGAGAAGAGAGGACTCTCATCCAGACCCAGGTACCATAGAACCTGTAAAAAAAAGAATTAAAAAAATAAATAAAGATTATACTTACCTTCCAATGTCCTCCCAGTGTTTTCTCTGCTCCGTCTGGTCTGCTGTATGGGTCGCGGTGTTGTGAAGGACCTGCCATGACGTCATTGAGTCATGTGACCTGACACATGACTCAATGACGTCACCGCAGGTCCTTCACAACACTGCGAGCCGCCCAAGACACCGGACGGAGCGGAGAAAACACCGGGAGGACATCGGAAGGTAAGTATAATCTTTATTTTTTACCATTCTTATTTTTTTTTTAACTATTACTTGGTCACGCTATATAAATCCATGCCTGTTACATGGATTTATATAGTGTGACCAAGTTGTCAAGCACTTTTCCAAGTGATGGTAAAATCGCTCGGAAAAGCGCTTGATAACCCGCATTCAGAAATGCGTGCAAAAACGCTTGACAAACGCTTCTACCTGGCGGGAAAAACGCATGTAAAATCTGCATGCGTTTTTCCTGCCAGGGAGAAGCGGAAAAAATATGCAGCATTTCTGCATCGTGGACACTTAGCCTAACAGTAGTATCAGTAGAGAAGTTCACTTATTGCAAATGCAACATATGGATATAGGTATACTCTAGTGAAAACAACACAGCAATCCTCAACAATTGCCAGGACAGAGGTCCTTTGCCCCCAATTTGAATGGAACAGTGGTTGTGCATTTGCACTACTGCTCCATTCAATCTCTATGGGACCGATGGAGATAGCCAAGTGCTGTAAACTGGCCAATTTGTTCTAACATGCTTGGATTAGGGATACATTTTTAATCATATATAGTTTGTCTAAATGTTCTTTCATATTTGGCAAGGTTTGGTAAAGAGGAACAAAAACAGTGTGTCATCGGACAACCCTGCAAGTGTTAGAGTATCGACCCTTGTGGGTTCCACTTTATAGTGTTTCACCGAGTTAGTTCTTCTCACCTTTCGGTGTTTTCTTAAGAATACAACCCTTCTGTGCACCTTATTAGTTGGTACAACCACTGCACCCATCTGTCACAGGTGTGTTAGGTTTGACAGACACACATTCTGGATCTGGCTGTAGAAGGTTGCTGCGCTTGGCCTTGCTGACTCCTTCTTGATCCTTTCATCATCCCTCCCTCTCTAGGACACACCCTTACTGGAACTTTAAATACACTCAGTTTTTCTAGAGAGTTTCTGGTGATAGAGTTAATTCCTTTGTTCAAGTCTCGAATTCTAGCAGTCGGCTAGATTCTCCTTGGAGTTCCTTTGTGGATTGTAGTCGTTATCTCTCTGGTGTCTTCTCAAAGCTAAGTGTACCCCCTTGTGTGTTTCCCTTGTTTGTCTGACTAGTACTCACACCTCCCTACCTAGGGCCTAGCTATAGGGTCAGTCAGGGCTTAGGTATCCTGCTCGGCGATAGGTGCAGGACCTATTTAGGGACAATAGGGGAGTCAGGGTGTTGTTAGATCTGCTTACGGGTCTCCACTCCCCCTTTCCCTAGTTGGTGGGCTTCCCCCCTTTTCCCATCGTCGTACACTGGGTCCTTCCCATACCCAGCATGACACCACCTCTTTCCTAACTAGTCCGACTGCGGACATCTGAGGATAATGTGTAGAAAAAAAATCTTGATGGTTGGCATAGTAATGGAACGAAAGTCTAGTTTCTTTTCAACGTGTTTTGAAAGTTTACCAACCTCCTCTTCAGGCTGTCTTATAGAGGACATTTGTACAATCTCAAAACTAGTTGAGAAGTCACTATAACTCATTCTTTTGTATGAGAAATTTCCGGCCACAGAGATGGTTCTAATATACCCCAAATATACTAGCTTGGTAGTAAGCAATTTATTTAGAAGGTATTGCCTATAGCTATTACAGTTGTGGAAGGCTCCATATATTGTGTTTTCTAACATTTGTGTATTCTTTAGCTGTGAATTCATCCCTCAATGAATTTGGCAGTGAACTTGACTGGCTGTTCAGACGCAAAGCCTTTCATCAGAGTTAATTACTGTTATGATGATGAGATCGAGTCACTGTGTGGCACTACCAGCCTACTGGCATTGAATAAGTTAAGAAATTATAGTCTATGTCGAATGACTCATGCCCGCTCTGTTCCTCACGTAAGTGAGATAATTTACCTAAAAGTGTACTCTTCAGATATATACACTGGGGGAATCTAAGCACAAAATCATGCTCCGTGCTTAGCCATTGTTAGAGAATGGCCGCTGCTCACCCCATGCTTCCTATAGAGAAGCGTCATAAGCCTATAAGACACTTATAGAGATCCAATGTGCTGGGTTGCACTAACCAATAGATCTGTAATGCAGCGTATAATGTCATAATTATTCTCTTAAAGGGGGTTCTCCATGTATAATTATTTTGTACTGATGTGCTTCCTCTAGGTGAAAATAATATATGTAACGGTTAGGGCTCATGCAGACGTTCGTGCAAATTGGTCTGAGCATGGACTTGCCGCCGGTCTCCCGACCAGAGTATGACAGCTTCATGTATTTCTATGAGGCTCTCACAATTGGATAGGGAGGCCTGTGTCCAGTCTGCGCATTGTGATCCGAGATCCACGGATGTCTGCATGAGCTCTAACTCACCTTCACTCTCTCCAGCAAATCCTTTTCACCGCTGCTTCCATCTTTGTTGATAGGCAGCAGCAGTGAGATCATGATTACAGCACAAATGACCCCTACATCCAATTACTTGGCACAGCGGTTACTGCTGTTATATACAAGCTATACAGTAGAATAGTGAAATGCACATACATAACTCTCTGGAATGCACTACCCAGGACAGTTCGATTAATTCCCAATACCCACAGTTTTAAGCGAACCCTAAAAACACATTTCTTTAGACTGGCGTATCACCTAAACATACTCTGTCCATCCCAGCTTTCCCCCATATTAAAATCTTCTTCAACTTCGGGTTCAAACCAACCATGCACATAAAAGCCTCTGTCAGGACTGCACACATACTGGCTGGCGACCAGTCCATGTATTATTATTTATCCTATTCAGTATATCAAGGCTGCATTATACAATATATGTACTTTTTACCTTTTGTGTCTCCCCCATTTCCTCATAGACTGTAAGCTTGCGAGCAGGGCCCTCACTCCTTTCGATATGAGTTATGCTTATTCTGTATTGTCTGTATAAGTCCCCCCTAAAATTTGTAAAGTGCTGCGGAATATGTTGGCGCTATAAAAATAAACTATTATTATTATTATTATTATACATAACTTTTTGCCTTTCTACCAGTTTGAATATGGTTTTTCTGGCGGGTCATCACTAAGTTCCACTATCTTCTTGACTCTTTAAAAAGTCTGTTCTAGTCTTAGATTGTCAATCAGCTATTTGAGGGGGGCTCAGCTATACAGAGCAATGTAAGCAATAAAGAGGCCACATGGTTTGCCCAGTACAGCTAATCGGCAGGGATCCCTAGGCTCAGACTCCTACTCATCTGATATTTGCTTATTCTAAGGATAGGACATCAGTTTTGGAAAACTCCTTTAATATTAGAGACTGGCAGCCATTATAAGGAACATTTATTGGGAAGGTGGTTTTGCTATTATTCTTGATCCTCGTATATTAGGAAAATGCATTATCAGCAAACTGATAAAGGACAGGGCAGTGACAGAGCATTTCTATGTTCCATGGCTTCCCTTCTGGCGTCCTTAACAAAATTAAATTTGGGCTGTGTATGACATGGAGTGTCCTACTGAAACCCATAGCCCTTTTAGCTGTGCACTCTGCATAAGGACTTTTGATTGTTGTGGGATTTCTGTGGGGCTCTAGATTTTTTTCTTCTTTTTTGGCTGCCATAAAGACTAAACTCCGAGACTATCCATGCTCCTCGAGAATACCCTGCCGCAGAGCGGCTGACATAACATGGTTATTTGTCCCTATGTGGGCATCACAGCAATGTATCTGCTCTCCATTCCCAATTATGCCTGGATTCTGCTGATAGCATTGGGAAGGAAAGTGCCTTAGCAATGGATTCCCCATGTCTACCTTGCACTTTTATTTATCTGTATAACGCTATTGATTCTGGTAATGGATCTACAGTACATAGGGAATTACCAATATTGGGTTCTCTAATACACAGTAATCTTGAAAGTTAGAATTGAGTGTTATACACCGGCCATTCTTAATCCTTACCTAATAGCTGAGGTTTTGGAAGACTCCACTTATAAAATAAAAAAAAGTTGTAAAATGTAGAATGAGGACTAAAATGAATGGCATTTCATTAAATTCTATATTATTACAAAAGAGAGCCGAGAACCACAATGTCGCCCTACACAGATCCTTCCGTACATACTATTAGCATATCAAATGGGAGGAAAGGCCTGAAAGGAGCGCAGCAGTCAGGCAGCCGGGGAACTGAGAAGAGAAGGACCCCATCTTTAGATGGAACAAAGCCCATATGTATGATTAGAGAGGCTAATATTTCAGGGGAAGCTGTGTGCACATAGACAGGAAGTCACGCTGCTGCCGAAGCTTTACACTCGGAATAAGCGGCCCACCATTCCGGATGTGTCAGATACTGGGAACGTCTCACCAAAGCAGGCAGCAGATTACAAATCATCTGCCCTAGTTTCCAGGGTTGCTTCTGCCTTATTAAGGACAGAGTTCTGTCTGCCGGAGCCCCTCACTGGTGACACAAGTGGGGAAAACTGATTTATTTGCAGAATAACCTGACTGGATGATTGATATTACATCTGCATCTGAAATGTCTTCTAATAAAAAGTTCCCTGTGGAAGACGCGCTGAAACGGTAGCTTTCACATATATTTTTTAGCGTTCTTCAGAATAAAACATTTTTGTGCCTGAAGCTCATCTGAGGGGGGTTTTGCCAATCACAGAGGTGCAAACTCCTTCGTTCAGACAGGCAAAAAAGTTCTCTTAAAAGTTGTTTTTCTTTTTGATTTCTTCAAGTTTCGACAAGAAAAGAATATTATTTATTCGCTTATATGATGGTTATTGATTTTTAGTGAACAGTTTTGCATAAGACTGCTATGTAATTGTAACTGAGAAAGGGCAGGCAAACTGGGGGTCTACCCAGAGACCATGTTTTCTTATAGAGCTGCTAAAGACAGGAATCCCAGGAGCAAACTAAACCCACCCAATATTATCCAGTAGTGGATCGGGGTAGTTTTTGGAATTGAGTTATGGTATCTTGTAGGAAATAAATGTCATTATTATGTAAACTCTTTAAAATAGAATTATTCACATGCGGCATATTATTTGAGCACTGTATGGTGGCATTATGTGGGCTGTATTGGCTGAAATTACGAGGAATGACTCCTGCTCTCCTTAAAGCGATTACTAATAAAACTATGCATAAATGACTGGCAAATTTAGGAGATAAAATGTTGTCATTTATAGCCACATATTGTGTGTGGGATATTGAAAATTCCTATTCATCACCATGTCAAAGGCCAAGATCATGCAAAGCCACACCACAACCACAATGAGAATACAACAATTCTACAAAAAAGTGCAGGTACATTAACAGAATCAGATTGACTGCAAAACTACACTGTTTTCACACACTTTCCATTGAATGAAAGGGATTGTCTGAAGTACTTTAACAGGAGCACACTGCTCCCCTGTCTCCCGGATTCCTGTTTGTGCTCCTGATTGATTGACATTTCAGATGCTGACCCAAGCCGTGTGCTCTCTGATGCTGCAAGCAGAGGCAGATTTGGTTCTGCACTATTGGCACTGAAGGTGGCTGGATCTAGCTATCTGTCCTGCTTACTGTCCATAAGTGCTTACAAGCTCTATAGCAAAGAGCTTGTAAGCACTGATTTTTGCATAGCGGAAAGGCCACCATTGATAAACTGTAGAGCAGAGAGTATACATTAAAATAAAAAAAATTCCCCCATTATTGAGAATGGAAAGGATTTTTAATAACAGGTAATTGCAATGTTGCTTCTTTTTACAAACACTTTACAATTTTACTAAGTATGATGAGAGAACCCATTTAATGGAAATTGAAGCAGATTTGAGCCAAAAGGTCCCATTTGTAAAGCAAATCCCAAAATACATTTGTTTAACGCATTGGAATGCAACATGTCTCAGACCACCGCCGTCTCTGTAATGTTCTGACATGACTAAATGGTGGTCCTGAAATTTGTAAACTGAGGGCTTGCAGAAATTAGTATGTTTAGGGCAACGCAATCCTATTCAGATGAATGGAACTGATGTTAAATCATAGAAATGTCTGCAACAAATCTGCTATTTGTGAATGTATGACTATGAATAAAGGTAAAAGCATGGATATTCCTGGATATTCCGGATGAGGACAACTTTTAATTGCACCTATTATTTGGATTAGTGCAAAACCCTCATATCAATATAGCATTTGGTACATGGCATGTAATATGCCTAATCATACATTTTCACTGTTTTATCTCTAGGCTTTATCGTAATTCCTTTCATTAATCAATGGATAATACTTTTCTTTAGTAACAAGTGTAAGTTTTCAATTACACAGTCCCTGAGAAGGGCAACATTCGCTGTCGGATTTATTTTACACGGAGGTGTGATATCAAGCTCCTGGCCCCAATGCAAAACCTATAACTTGGCTCCCACCTAGCACATGTCATCAGTGTATAATACTGGGGTCTTCCTATGTGGCAGAGGGGCCTTTTAGGACCCTCATGGTAGTAGGGCCCAGGGAAGACTGCTACCTTTGCACCACCTATAACTACATTTCTGGAGGTACAGTTGAGCGCCTACATAAGTCTTTACATGGAGGGTCTGTAGTATATTCAGCTGCATGAGCTCTCGGTATCACGGCATACTCAGGTGTCATATCATGATTGTCATCCATAAAAGGCACCCACCACACCGTAGCTACTTAAGGCTCCCAGAAACATCATTTAAAAGTCGTCATAATTTTACCGAATGATCGTTGGCTGCCTTGGCAAAATGAAAGATTGTTCATTTCAGCCGATAGCCTGCCGAAGAACGTTCATTACCATTCAAAACACCGACATGCCGTGTTGGACATTTTCAGCCAATCATAAGCACCTGATGTATAAACTGCCCAGAAATCTAACATGGCAGATGAGATGGTTTTGTTAACCCATCGCCCAACGGTAACACACCTTTACGGTACGCTACAGACACATATTGTATCTGTCCTTGAAAAATAAATACGGTTTCTGTCAATAGATATGGATTTTGAAATGCCAAAAGATGTCACCTCTGTACATAATGAAACATTGAGAAGAAGCAGGATTGTGTCACCTTCACTGTTATATGGACATCCAGTTCCTATGACTGCTGAACTCCACACTGGGTTTTAATGGCTATGCAGAAAATAATTAGCAAAAATAAAGTGAAATAGATAAATTTCCCTCCAGTGTGACTTGGGATTTGAACGTTTTTCTGCTATGCCAGATCTAAAATGGATATTAGGAGGATTCTGTTTATTTCCTATTTTATGGATAACCAAATTTGCAGCCAGAGATACATTCAAAGCTCATTAATATCTCATTATGTTCATAGGAATATCACAGCTGATGTAATTTAACACATTGCGTGCCACTGTGACCAGGGCATAGACTGGAGCCATTCCCTTCCTAATGTTTTATTGGGGATAAATGGATTTTTAGCTTTGGTTCTGCTTGTGTAAGCCACTGAGTAAAGGGTTGTCAGGAACTGATCCTCATTACCTCAGACAGAAAATCATTGACAACAAGAATGCTGATGTATGTTACTGTATCTCCGGTACACTCCAGCCCACCTTCTTCTATGTGGTACACTATAGACAAGCCTTTTGTATGAGTAAGCATCAACGTCAATGGAAAAATAATAAGACCATATCGAGGGCGTATCTATAAAGGGTACAGAGGTAGCACTTGTGCACAAGAGCCGTGCCTACTGCCGCATACTAGGACATCAGTATTAGAAATTACGCATGGTGGAAGCACTTGTGCCCAAGTGCCGTGCCTACTGCCACATACCAGGACATAACTATTAGAAATGGTGCATGGTGGTAGCACTTGTGCCCAAGCGCCGTGCCTACTGCCATATACCAGTACATCAGCATTAGCAATGACGCATGGTGGTAACACTTGTATCCAAGAGCCGTGCCTACTTCCACATACCAGGACATCAGTGTTAGAAATGACGCGTGGTGGTAGCACTTGTGCCCAAGAGCCATGCCTACTGCCATATACCAGTACATCAGCATTACAAATGACGCATGGTGGTAGCACTTGTGCCCAAGAGCCGGGCCTACTGCCACATACCAGGACATCAGTGTTAGAAATGACGCGTGGTGGTAGCACTTGGGCCCAAGAGCCGTGCCTACTGCCATATACCAGGACATCAGCATTACAAATGACGCATGGTGGTAGCACTTGTGCCCAAGAGCCGGGCCTACTGCCACATACCAGGACATCAGTGTTAGAAATGACGCGTGGTGGTAGCACTTGTGCCCAAGAGCCGTGCCTACTGCCACATACCAGGACATCAGTATTAGAAATGATACATGGTTGTAGCACTTGTGCCCAAGAGCCATGCCTACTGCCATATACCAGTACATCAGCATTACAAATGACGCATGGTGGTAGCACTTGTGCCCAAGAGCCGGGCCTACTGCCACATACGAGGACATCAGTGTTAGAAATGACGCGTGGTGGTAGCACTTGTGCCCAAGAGCTGTGCCTACTGCCATATACCAGGACATCAGCATTACAAATGACGCATGGTGGTAGCACTTGTGCCCAAGAGCCGGGCCTACTGCCACATACCAGGACATCAGTGTTAGAAATGACGCGTGGTGGTAGCACTTGTGCTCAAGAGCCGTGCCTACTGCCACATACCAGGACATCAGTATTAGAAATGATACATGGTATTTGGGAGGAAATCTGTTAAAGATTTTATACTGGTGTAGAAGTTTCTAGTTATGTCTCTGACATTGGATTATGAGTGATGTCTCTTGAACCACGGCCATAGTTGCCTATCTTTTTATGCCGAGTTTATATTTCTTCTGGAGTAACTCCAAAGCCATTCTGGCACATTTAGTACATTTGAAGTAATTTTAGTACATTGATTGTATTTTGGATAATTTAATTGTACTTTTCGGAACCAATGACTGATCTTCCTACCAAGCACCAAGAAAATGTTGGCTTTATATAAATGCCGGAGGGTAAGAAGTTTTATAAAGTAAATGTTGCCGGATATACATGCTTCATCCGTGACACAGAAAGACGGGAGGTACCTCCAAATATTGTTTGGATTTAAATTTCTCTTTTGGTCAATCACTTTGCATTTGTCAATTGATAAAAATAAACAATCAATAAATTTAGTTATGGAATCATTTTCTCCTTGCAACATTTTTTCCACACCTACCGAAAACTTTTGTACAGAGCTGTAGCTCCTTGAAAGATGAGCCAATCTGTACCTTTATTTAGAAAGTCCCCATCTCCATAGCGGAAAAAAAATTATGCTTTAATCCATATGCAAATGAGGCTGAAGTGCTCTGAACGTAATCACAGCACTTTACAAGCCTTTACCTCCCCAGCTCTATTTTCTGCCTTGCACCACTTTATTCTGCTTGCCTGAAACTCACTGGCTTGACCACACAGTATACCCATGATCATTCTATGTCCTAGTAATGGTGTAGTTCCCTCTTTTTCAGGGGTGTACTACCTTTTCTGAACCAAGGGCTGCATTATTATATTGAATCAGTCCTAAGGGTTGCAATAAAACTTAAAGGAACGTTGGCATTCAAGACATTTCTGGCATATTGGAAGAACACCCCATAAATGTCATAGAAGTGTAGAAAGTAGAACCTGTGCCTATAACAAGGATGGCAGTCCCATTCTCCCACAGCTAGCAGTGTATAGAGGAGAAGGCCATGTGTGCATGTCTCTCTCCCCATTGTAAACACAACTGCCACAAACTACAATGTAGAGCCCAATGCATAGACGCAGTGGCGGACACAGACAAAAGAGTGGGCCCTCTTCAGTCCTGCTTTGGAGGTGAAGGTGAGCCCCCTACCTCTTGGGCTCCTGCTGCACAGGTTACATCAATGATATGTCCTCCCTTGCTAGACGGTCACCTGTCAAAGACTCAGTTCTAGTGATGAGCGAGTATGTTCTGTTAACCCTTTCGCCGAGTATGCTCGGGCGAGCACCGAGTATTTACAGCGTGCTCGGTGATATGTTTGAATCACTCCCGTGTGCATGATTTGCGACGGTTTGACAGCTTTAATACATGTGAGGAATGTGTAAGAAGCTGACATTCCTCACATGTATTAAAGCTGTCAAACAGTTGCAAATCATGCACACGGGAGTGATTCAAACATATCACCGAGCACGCTGTAAATACTCGGTGCTCGCCAGAGCATACTCGGCGAAAGGGTTAACAAAACATACTCGCTCATCACTACTCAGTTCTCCTAATATTTATGTAGGACACAGAGATTGCTATGTTTTTTTTCGAAACTACATGAATGTCTGTCTAAATGGTTAGGGGCCGCACAGAATGGCATTGTGGGCTGCATGTGGTCCTCGGGCCGTAGGTTGTATAGAGACTCTATAGCATGAACCATATACTTATGGACCGACACCTCTCTGCCAGAAATAAGAAGAAAGCCCTTCCCTCTTGACATGACAGTTGGCTACAGAAGTGAACAATATAGAGTTATCTCAAACATCGGACTTCTTTTTAGAGCAGCTCCAAGGCAGGGTTGCCAACTTGACATTTTATTTTTTCTCGACAGCTTGTGAAAAAATTCAGGACAGACAATATTTTTTATGGATACATTGGAAAAACTTAATAATCCATTATGATTATAAGTGATCCATGTCTGCAGCCCATAATTTTGATATGAAGACATCGGCTGCATTCACTCTAAACTGTAAAATGATGATAATTACAGTCAAAATAAGCTGTATAAGTGTTTTACGGAAGGGCAAAAAGTTCCCTATTTTTACGGACTGTCCAGGAATTTCTTAACGGTTGGCAGCCCCGCTTCTAGGTTACCCTATGTAAGGGTAGGGTAGGATAGAGGGGAAGTTCTACAAATGAACTCCATGTTAATGTTCTAGTATGGTGGGTGCCGAATGTTTTATAGAGTGGATCTGTTTCTTACCACTATGCCTTACGAATGATTGTTTTTGGTCATGATTTTGGGCATTCATTAGGTTCCATGACCACCACACCATTGCAGTCAAAATGATGTTTCGATGTCATACATGTTTGAACGTTACATTACCAAAGTCTTTGATCATAATTCACCATTGATTTCTAAAATGAAAGGGCTTTAAAAAGAGGACAAACTCATTGGCACTTCACATAGAGCTGTGTCAGCCATAGTCTGACCCAACAATTGATTTGATTGTCTCTTTAGATATTGTTGAATTTCCCACTTTCATGAAATACAGTCTTTGTAGAAATAACTACATGTTGGGATTTCCTTTCTCCTCCTTCATGGCAGCTATTCTGCATATTTTATGGATAAACCCATGGCATTATTGGATAAGCATTTGGCAGTCACTAAGTACCGCAATTTTGCAATACCAGAAGATAATTCCCAGTACATAACTTTTTGTATCTATGTAAAATATTCTAACAAGCTGGAGTTTCTTTAAATTGCTATGAAAGTAGAATAAAAAATATAATTGAAATCATGAAACAGACACTGTCACATTTTTGTAATGAGTATGTATTGGAGAATTTTGAATACTATTCGATACGATTATAATACGTTCTGTTTTCACCAATATTTTCATGATGTATGACTTGGAGAAATCAGGCCTTTCTATTAAATTCCTAAATGTAAAACATATTTAAAACCCACTTAAGATTATTTAGCATAAAACGCATCTGAAAGCAGCTGTTCATCTTTGCCTACTCAATGCCCACTCATCGCTCTTGTGATTCCACGTGCACCCTGTACTTCTAGACGCTCTGTGCAGTTGTCCATCTTTGTCTAGACTTTCTCTCTTGTTGATAAGATAATCAAAATATGATTGCAAGCTCTGATACAAGATGACACTTTTCACCTAGACTGATACATTTTAACAAAACCACCAAGGACAGGAGAGAGATTTGAGCTGCTCATGTGTTTAGCTCACAGGATTTCCTAGACTGGATACAAAGACAAGCTGTGAGTCTTGGGTTTATTGGCTGCCTGTACACATAGCGTAGTTTGCTGATTGGGGGAAAAAAAACTTACAGCCAAAACAGTACATAATTTCACCGTGAATTGAAGTAAATTTTTTATATCATACTCGGTTGTGCAGCTTGTAATGGTAAAGCCCAAGGATTTAATGAGTCACAGAACCAAAAACTGGATTGCCATACTGCAGTGATTCATGGAAAAAGCAGGGCTGTGGAGTCAAAGTCGTGGAGTCGGAGTCGGTGCCCATTTTGGTGGAGTCGGAATAAAATGGACCGACTCCTAAAATATATAATAAATTGGGTGCAGTAGATCAATGCAGTTTGTGGGGAATATTTTTTCATAAGAATTTGGGAAAGTTATGAAATGTCCTATAATGGTCGGTCCTATTCCTGATCTAAGGGTCTAGACTTTTAGCTGAGAAAAATGTGTCCTACCATAAATTTATCACTTCAACATGAGCCATGTATGAGGGAGTCGGAGTCGGTGTCATGGAAATTGAGGAGTTGGAGTCGAACGTTTGGCTTACCGACTCCACAGCCCTGGGAAAAAGTACTGTTCTCATCAGCGTGGTGCACGGTCACCTAGTCCTCCTGCAGCGGTTGTGCTGTGGTCCTTTTGTGCCTCCGAGAACTGCATGGCAGAAAAAGCTCACCTGGTTCTACCACTAATTGCTACAGACTGTCGGTTTCAATAATCTTCACCTTTGCTTTCTGCAAAACCATGACAATTGGAAGTAAAACCACAGGCTTTTTTTACTGCACAGTTTTCAGCCACACAACTCAATCACAGCGCAACCAATGCATCTGAATGTACACCAATATTTCCCTACTCACTAACTTGCAGGTGTTAGACCAGGTCTAACCGTTCTGAGTCAGACAGCAGGGCTGTCAATCAACATGACATCAGCAGTGACGCTCTGTCAACAGAGCAGAGCAGAAGAGAAGGAACTGCTCTGTTGATGTCATAAGCAGGAGAATCGCCAACAGGAGTGGTCCGTGACTGCTCGAAGTAGGGAGAGATTGGCGCAGGGCGGAACAGGCAACTACCTCCTAATAAGTGTTTAGCCCCATAAGGATAAAAAAGTCCCCGATAACCATATTTCTGACAAAGAAAACACAAACACACAGAGGAAAAGCTGCTTAGCAATAGTTACCCCATGTTGTTCTCCATCCCACCATGCATTTTGTATTTACCTATATATACATTGAAGCACTAACCATCATTTTCATTCTTATATTATAAATCTACAGAACACATGAAAATAAGCAACTTTTAACATATCTTATCAGAGAAATCTGCTTCTTTAACCTATTATATTAGTCTTTTTCTCTCCGTTTAGGTGTAAAATCTGTTAAATCTGTAGTCGGTGAATACAGATTTTCACATTACTGAGATAGGAGATGGCAGTTGGTGCTTTGCTTTTAAAATTCTATGGAGAGGTTCTCCATGGAATGTTATGAGCACCTGCCGTCATCTTCTATCTCAGTAATGTGAAAATCTGTATTCACTGAAGACAGAATTTACCCGTGAATCGAGAATTTTGAGAATGAAAGATCAGTCAAGAAGGAGAAAGAAGCAGATTTTGCCAAAATCTTATATAGTTTCTTATTTACACGTGTACTGTTGATTTATGCTTGAGAATTAAAACGACAGTTCCTCTTTAAATGGTAACCTGGAAAATGAAGAGGTGCTTCCGAAAATGGAAGCTGGCGAATGAATATTGGTCATGTCGGGAGCCAGTGGTTTTGCAGCGGCCTTTATCGTTGGCCTGAGCGGGACGTATCATTGTCCAGTACAGAGCTGGCTATCTGTTATAGCTGTCACCGCAGCTCGGCCCAAGAGGCTGGATTATTATTAGCTTATATTTTATGAGGTGCTGACATATTACACAGCTGTGTATTGCACATTTTATTCAGTTACATCAGTCCCAGCTGTTCTTGAAGTTTCACCCGAATTCCCCAATCACTTATATATACATGCACTCACACATATACTAGGGCCAAATGCTTAGGAAACCAGTTATACTCCTTGTATGTTTTGAAGCCATAGGACACTTAACATTGACATTCAGGGTCTTAATATATTGGGGAACTTGGCCTGTTGCCCCAGAACTCACAGCCATGTCTCCATAGACTTGCACCGCTGGAGTACAGTGCACCAAATCTATTAAGAGCCGACTGTAGTTTAATCCGGTGCCTCTTAATACATTGCCTCCTTTGGACCGTCATGAGGGTAATGAAAAATCAGGAAGTCCCCCTAATGCACACATTTTGTAAGATATAATGAGAAACAGTCTTAATGATATAGAATAAATGTTCTGTAAGAGTTAAAAAGCGTATGTAGAAGACGAGAGTCGTCGGTGCTGCCATGAGCCATCAGACAGTCATCTGACTATTGGGTGTGAAATCGGTGATGAGCGCGGAGAGAGAGCTTCTTATTCTATTGCTGTGGTTGGAATTAAGAAACAACCAGAGTAAACATACTGTAAAGAAGATCACAAAGGTGCATGGTCTCGTCTCATACATGTGCACAACTCTCCATGTGTGCTCAATTGTAGCATATTAGAAGCCATTAATAGCGCATACGAGTGTACCCGCGGGGTATGGTCCATGTCGCAGGCTGTATTCATTTGTGGCTGTAGCGGCCACAGAGTGGCAAGTACCACCAATATCGCTCTGCTGGAACAATGGCAGATTTGTCAGGCAAGTAACGGGTCTTTCATTGTTTTATGCAATCACCCCTCTTACTGGTCAAATCTTTGAAGGATCAGAAAACCTCTTTGGGTCATGTTCTCATGTAGCGTAAATGTTGCTGTTTTTATACAGCTGGGTTTCTTGTGCAGAAAAAGTGCTGTGTTTAACACTTAAAGCAACTTGGTTGTGATTTCATGAAAACTCCTGCCCCCTGTGCATTTAAAGATGCTGTGGAAATGTGCATTTTTTCATTTTTCCCTACAGGCTTTTATGGCTATGAGAGGTCGGCGCTCATAGCAAGTGAGCACTTCAGCTACACACAGTAGGGCTTAAGCTCCGCTGTGTGTAGCAGAGGCGATCAGATAATCGCAGCTTCTAGTCAACCATGGAGACTATTGAAACCAGTGAAAAGTAAAAAAAAATGTTTTTAAAACGATAAAAAAATTAAAAAAACGTAAGTTCCAATCACTCCCCTTTCACCCCATTCAAAATAAAACAATAAAAAAAAATCAAACATACACATATTTTGTATCTCCACGTTCAGAAGCGCCCGATCTATCAATATATAAAAAGAATTAATCTGATTGGTAAACGACGTAAAGAGAAAAAAAATCAAAACGCCAGAATTACGTTTTTTTGGTCACCGCAACATTGCAATAAAATGTAATAACAGGCGATCAAAACATTGTATCTACCCCAACATGATATCAATAAAAATGTCAGCTCAGTGCGCAAAAAATAAGCCCTCACCCGGCCCAAGATCCCGAAAATTGGAGACACTGCAGGTCTTGGAAAATGGTAACTTTATTTTTGCAACCTTTGGATTTTTCTTTCACCACTTAAATAAAAAAAGAACCTATACATGTTTGGTATCTATGAACTCGTAATGACCTGGGGAATCATAATGGCAGGTCAGTTTTAGCATTTAGTGAACATGTTAAAAAAAAATAAAAATTGTGGAATTGCACTTGTGTTTGCAATTTCACCGCACGTTGAATTCTTTTTGCTGTTTTCCAGTACAGGATATGGTGAAACCAATGGTGTTGTTCAATTCATCCCGCAAAAAAACAAACCCTCACACGGCCGTATTGACAGAAAAATAAAAAAGTTATGGCTCTGGGAAGAAGGGGAGCAAAAAACGAAAACGCAAATATGGAAAAACCCGAGGTGGTGAAGGAGTTAATAGGCATAATAAGTAAATAAAGCCAATGCAATCCTGCACTAAAAATGGAAAAAACCGAAGCACAGCAAAATCACAATATTCTGAGCGTATTTTGGAGTGGGAAACTGCTGTAGAGAAAAAAGGCTGGGTTTTCGCACTTGAGAACATGGTCTCAAGGTCTTAGTAAAAACAATGTTCGATACCTCCTGTTATACAAGGATGAAGCTCTCAAGGTAAAAAGCGAGTTTACTGTGTGATATCAGTGACTCTTTCTGTGCACAATTTATATTGCCTCTGTTGTGAGAGCTGAGAGATTTTTCCCTGGTTAAACCGTATAATAGGCCTATCAGGGTCAGCTATCAATAGCTAGATGATATGAGCTAACCTCACACAATTGCTCACTTGTCTACATCAAGGACATTCAAAATGAGCACTTTAGGCAGAACTAATATCACATGTTATGCCAAGCGCAGGTCCGACCTGCGGGGTCAGTGCACGGCACAGCACTAAGTCCCTAGCTCTCTACCTAAGGACTGAATGCCAAAAAGTTATCCCTCTGTACTAGAAAGCGTTCAGGAAGGAAGCCTTGTAACTAAATCTTAAAGGGATTGTCTAGGACTTTAATATTGATGGATCTGTGCAAGTTCAGGCGTGCAGTAACCTTTTCAATCAGCTGATCGGTTGGGGTACGGAGTGTCGTACCCCCACCAGACTGATTCTGATTGTCTATCTTGAGGATTGGGGACCAATATTAAAGTCTTGAAAATTATGTAACTGGTTTCACACTTGCCCCTGAATGAGGGTATATAGTGGGGCACTCTTTAAGCATCATTGCATTAAGGTTGGGAAACGTTTTTAAGGTATTTTGGGTCTTTCCCTAAGGATATGTGCACATGATGTATTTTTCAGGTGGAAGAGGAGGAAGACTCTTTCGGAAACGACAGCATTTTTTTTCTGAAGCGGCTTTTTCTTAGGATTTTTTTTTATTTCCTGCGTGCTTTTTCCATGTTTTTGATCACTGGTGGGTTTCTAAGCTAAGACGTTGGCAAAACTCTCAAAAAGACACCTGAGCGTCTTAGAGGTTTTTTGAGCTCTCCCTTTGACTGGTATTGTAAAGTGTGGACTTTTTTTTTCCAGCAGCACAGATGACAAGGGCTAATACAAGTCTATGGCTCCGTGTAAAACACGTACAGCACAAGGATGGCATCTGTGTATCATCTGTGTGCTGAACGGGTTTAACATTGCAGAGTATAGGAGAAGCTTTGTAATTTAATTCTTTCTTTATCCATACCGGAAAAACCCTGATGGCAAAAACTGACACACTGATGATACACTGATGACACTGGTACTGGTTTTTAACGGACGTGTGAAGGAGGCCTAAGGCCACGTTCACACGTTTAGTATTTGGTCAGTATTTTACCTCAGTATTTGTAAGCCAAAACCAGGAGTGGAGCAATCAGAGGAAAAGTATAGTAGAAACACGTCATCACTTCTGTATTTATCACCCACTCCTGGTCTTGGCTTACAAATACTGATGTAAAATACTGAACAAATACTGATCGTGTGAACGTGGCCTAAAAGCAAGATGCATTTTTTTCCCACTCCTGGTTTGGGCTTAGAATTTACCTGACAATATGATTCTTCAGGTCAGTACATCATTAAGATATGAAAAAGAAAAAAAATGGTTTGTGTAACCATATTCCAAGACCCTAAACTTTTCCAATTTTTAGTCGATGGAGCTGTGTGATGGCTTGTGTTTTTGCGCCCTGAGCCAACATTTTTGTCGATACCATTTTAGAAGTAGAGATGATGTTTTGATTGCCGGTTATTGCATTTTTTTGTGGTGTTGCGGTGGTCAAAAAAATGCAATTCTGGCATTTCGACATTTTTAGTCATTACAGTCATTTTTTAGTCATTTTTTATTATTTTTAATGGGGGCAAAAGGAGGGTTATTTAAACTTTTATATTTGTTTTTATTTTTTTCAAAACATTTTATTTCACTTCTTTCACTGTATTTGTTAGTCCCCTTAGGGGACTTGAACTTGCGATCATATGATCGCTTGTACTATTCACCGCAATGCTACAGTACAGCTGTCTATAGCACAAATCACAGTCTCCTGTGAACACCAGTCAGAAGCTGGCATTCACAAGAGAACAGTCATGACAGGCACAGGGGTCTTCAGCAGATCCATCGGCACACTGCGATCACGTCAAAGGCGTATGGCACACCAATGCGCTGCACACCTTGTGAGCCTGCATCAAAGACAGGGAGCTGCAATAGCATGTAACTGTAAGGAGTTAAAGTATACTGTCATTTCAGGACAACGTTCAGCATTATGTCTGTTTCTGCCTCTAGCTCCTCCTCCTTCTGCCATCTCCTATCTCAGTAATGAGAAAATCTGTACTTCATAATATATCTTCAGAACATATCTTACATGAGAAATCTGCATTCATTCTCAAAATTCTCAATCCACAGGTAAAATCTATTTTCAGTGATAACAGATTTCCCATTACTGAGATAGGAGATGACAGTTGGTGCTCGTAAAGTTCCATGGAGAACTATAACTGATGTTTGAGGAGACTTTGCAGCAGAATGTCTCCATCTGTCTCTAGCTCTTCGTCCCTGCTCTCTCCATAGACTTTTAAAAGCACCAACTATCATCTATCTCGGTAATTATAAAATCTGTCTTCAGTGAACACAGATTATACAGCTTTTATACCTGAATTGAGAGTGAAAGATCATTCCAGGAGGTGAAAGAAGCAGATTTCTCTGATACTATATATTATAAAGTTTCTTATTGTGATGTGCACTATTGATTTATGGAATGAAAATTAAAACGACAGTTACTCTTAAACTTTATTTTAAAGTCTATTTTAGATAATATTGGTATCCTTAATGAAATGATTCTGGTGCATCATTTATCATTACTCCGATCCTGTGTTATTCCTACTAGAATTTTATGATTAAATTGACAACTGGGTGATATCAATTGGGGGTGTTGTCCAATTAGTGCTATTAGGGCTCGCTCACATGAGCATATGACTCAGACGAGTGCTATGCAATGTTTTATCAGATAGCATTCCGACTATGGGGCAGTGTAGATCTGGGATTTTTTTTCTACAAACCGAATCGGTCTGTAGAAAAAATCGCAACGTGCTGCGAGGCTCTCCACTGTTCTTCACCCATACAGGTCTGTGAGTGCATTTAAAGCATCGGACTGCACTCTGATGTCATCCGAGTGCAGTCCAATTTCCATGGGCACAGACAATGGAGAAGATGGAGAAAATAAGTTCTCCGTCTTCTCCATACCTGTGATAGTATTCTCTCATGTGAAACAAAGACACCTATAGTAAAATGACAGAGTTCTAATTAGAGTTTGAGCTAAGTGTCATTAACCTAATAGATCCGATTCTCTCAGAAGAGAGAATCGTGGCTCATGTGAACGAGCCTTTATTGTCAGACTCTGTACGAACATACCCCTTCAGCAAGGAAAATGGTCATAATGTGGCCATAATTATTGAGCAGGTGTAACAGAGGAATGGCACAGCATAGAGTGATTGTTATTACATGAAGAATAAGTAGTGACTCAAACAGAGGTGTCAGGAGTGGCAGCATGAGGTCTTTAAGTAGTCACTTAGCGGAGTCACTTCAGACCAGCTCTAACTCCAGCTTGGAAAGTGCATGAATGAGAAAGCTGGAAGTAACTTTGGTGTCTGCGTCTCTACCAGGGACCATCTGGGTGTGCAGACTAAACCTGTTTCTAAATGTAAGCTGTAGAGATATTTACTTTCAGCAGCTAGCCTGGGAAGGAATGTACAATCTGTTATTATGAAGAAATATTGTAACTATTTGTCACGGGTATTTGTTGTGATACTTTCCTACGAGGTGTCTATTACATAGCACTTAATGATCCAATGTGTAAATGAAGTTTCTTGTATTTGTGCAGTTAGTGCTGAAAAGTTCTGTTTTTACATCTACATTAATGGTTTAATAATTAGAGTGTTACCCACACACTTATAGAAGACAGTAGATGGTGGCCCGATTCTAACGCATCGGGTATTCTAACATATGTCTCCCGACCCTCCTTTATAATGCCCCATGCAGGATGTCACATCCCCCCCCCCCCCTTATAATGCCCCATGCAGGAAGTCACATCCCCCCTATATAATACCCCATGCAGGAAGTCACATCCCCCCTATATAATACCCCATGCAGGATGTCACATCCCCCCTATATAATACCCCATGCAGGAAGTCACATCCCCCCTATATAATACCCCATGCAGGATGTCACATCCCCCCCCCTCCCTTATAATGCCCCATGCAGGAAGTCACATCCCCCCTATATAATACCCCATGCAGGAAGTCACATCCCCCCTATATAATAGCCCATGCAGGATGTCACATCCCCCCCCCTCCCTTATAATGCCCCATGCAGGAAGTCACATCCCCCCTATATAATACCCCATGCAGGAAGTCACATCCCCCCTATATAATACCCCATGCAGGAAGTCACATCCCCCCTATATAATACCCCATGCAGGATGTCACATCCCCCGTATATAATACCCCATGCATATAATACCCCATGCAGGATGTTACATCTCTCCATAGTGCCCCATGCAGGCTGTCACATCCCCCCTATATAATACCCCATGCAGGATGTCACATCCCCCCATAGTACCCCATGCAGGTCCCCTATGGCCCCATACAAAAAAAAAAAATATCCAATACTCACCTCACTGCTTCTCTGGACTCCAGCGTAGCTGGCATCTTCCCGCTGTGCGCTGTGACGGCTCAGGAGAGAGCGCGGTGTAAAGACGTCACCGCGCCCTCTGACCTGAGACGTCACAGAGCATCAGCGGAAGACACAGGAGCTGATGCGGAGGCACGGGGAGGGGTAAGTATGGCGCCGGAGCCCTGATCGAGCGGGGGGAGGTACGGGAGGAGAGGAGAGAGGAGGGGAGGGGCGTCACACTTGTCCTCGGGAGATAAGCGGCCGTAGCCGCTGATCTTCTGACGATAGCCGAATGTAGGTCAGCGGCGCCTGCGGTCGGGGGACTTATGCTGCGAGTAGCCGGCTGCATCTCCCAGCTGCATCGCCGCTGACCTCAGTGTCGCACATGAGCCGCTAATGGCCGCCATGTTTTTCTGAAATGCCGCGTCGCTGATTGGCTTCGGCCGGACCAATCAGCGACCCGGGATTTCCTAGACAGACAGACAGACAGATGGGATAAGACAATTATATAGATAGATATCGCATGGGCCGGGGTAAAGCATTTGCGTGCACATGAGACTCGGGCTGATTTCAGTCATTAGTCACAATAATGCTAAGTATAATACACATTGGTATTTTTTCTGTGTTTCAAACACTTCAAAGGGGTTGACTATATCATTGCTCTATACTTAGGGTAGATAGCCCGTCAATGTTAGATTGGTGGCGGTTTGATACCTGGCACCTCCTCTTATCCGCTAATACTTGGTGCCATGTCAAGCAGAAGGACACTGTAGTTTAGATCCCACTGAAGTGAGTGGGAGCTGAGCTGCAGTACCTGAGAACCACCACTACACGGTGTATGGAGCTATGGTGTGCCGCCTCTGTACACTGTGTACCAGTTGAGCAGCGGAGGTGCCAGGTGTTAGAAGAAGGGGAGATGACTGCAAACTAAAGTTGCTGGTGAGTGCCACTGATCTCAATAGTCTACTCCAGGGGTCCTCAAACTTTTTAAACAGGGGGCCAGTTCACGGTCCCTCAGACAATTGGAGGGCCGGAATATAGTTTTTAAAAAAAACTATGAACAAATTCCTATGCACACTGCACATATCTTATTTTGAAGTAAAAAAAAACAATACAGGAACAAATACAATATTTAAAATGAAGAACAAGTAAAGTTAAATCAACCGGTATTTCAATAGGTAGATAACTGTACCCAATAGGCAGCATAGGTTCCCAATAGGCACGTAAATGTACCCAATAGGCAGCATAGGTCCCCAATAGGCAGGTAAATATCCCCAATAGGCAGCCTAGGTCCCCAATAGGCAGGTAAATGTCCCCAATAGGCAGGTAAATGTTCCCAATAGGCAGGCTCTTTCCCCCTTATAATGCCATATGCAGGCTGTTCCCCCCCTTATAATGCCCCATGCAGGCTGTTCCCCCTTTATAATGCCCCATGCTGGATGCCACCCCCCATATAATGCCCCATGCAGGATGCCACCCCCCATATAATGCCCCATGCAGGATGTCCCTTTCTCACACCATATAATGCCCCATGCAAGATATCACTCCCCTGTCTTTATAATGCCCCATGCAGGATGTCCCTTTCCCCCCCATATCATGCCCCATGCAGGATGTCACCCCCCATATAATGCCCCATGCAGGATGTCACCCCCCCATATAATGCCCCATGCAGCATGTCACCCCCCCATATAATGCCCCATGCAGCATGTCACCCCCCCCATATAATGCCCCATGCAGCATGTCACCCCCCCCATATAATGCCCCATGCAGCATGTCACCCCCCCATATAATGCCCCATGCAGCATGTCACCCCCCCATATAATGCCCCATGCAGCATGTCACCCCCCCATATAATGCCCCATGCAGCATGTCACCCCCCCATATAATGCCCCATGCAGCATGTCACCCCCCCATATAATGCCCCATGACGGATGTCACTCCCCCATATAATGCCCCATGCATGATATCACTCCCCTGTCTTTATAATGCCCCATGCAGTATGTCACCCCCCATATAATGCCCCATGCAGGATGTCACCCCCCATATAATGCCCCATGCAGGATGTCACCCCCCCATATAATGCCCCATGCAGGATGTCACCCCCCCCCCATATAATGCCCCATGCAGGATGTCACCCCCCCCATATAATGCCCCATGCAGGATGTCACCCCCCCATATAATGCCCCATGCAGGATATCACTCCCCCATATAATGCCCCATGCATGATATCACTCCCCTGTCTTTATAATGCCCCATGCAGCATGTCACCCCCCCATATAATGCAGCATGTCACCCCCATATAATGCCCCATGCAGCATGTCACCCCCCCATATAATGCCCCATGCAGCATGTCACCCCCCCATATAATGCCCCATGCAGGATATCACTCCCATGTCTTTATAATGCCCCATGCAGCATGTCACCCCCCCCATATAGTGCCCCATGCAGCATGTCACCCCCCATGTAATGCCCCATGCAGCATGTCACCCCCCCATATAATGCCACATGCAGGATGTCACCCCCCCATATAATGCCACATGCAGGATGTCACCCCCCCATATTATGCACCATGTAGCATGTCACCCCCCCCATATTATACCCCATGCAGGATGTCACCCCCCATATTATACCCCATGCAGGATGTCACCCCCCATATTATACCCCATGCAGGATGTCACCCCCCATATTATACCCCATGCAGGATGTCACCCCCCATATAATGCCCCATGCATGATATCACTCCCTTGTCTTTATAATGCCCCATGCAGCTTGTCACCCCCCCATATAATGCAGCATGTCACCCCCCATATAATGCCCCATGCAGCATGTCACCCCCCCATTTAATGCCCCATGCAGCATGTCACCCCCCCATATAATGCCCCATGCAGCATGTCACCCCCCCATATAGTGCCCCATGCAGCATGTCACCCCCCCATATAGTGCCCCATGCAGCATGTCACCCCCACATATAGTGCCCCATGCAGCATGTCACCCCCCCATATAGTGCCCCATGCAGCATGTCACCCCCCCATATAGTGCCCCATGCAGCATGTCACCCCCCCATATAGTGCCCCATGCAGCATGTCACCCCCCCATATAGTGCCCTATGCAGCATGTCACCCCCCCATATAGTGCCCCATGCAGCATGTCACCCCCCCATATAGTGCCCCATGCAGCATGTCACCCCCCCATGTAATGCCCCATGCAGCATGTCACCCCCCCATGTAATGCCCCATGCAGCATGTCACCCCCCCATGTAATGCCCCATGCAGCATGTCACCCCCCCATGTAATGCCCCATGCAGCATGTCACCCCCCCATGTAATGCCCCATGCAGCATGTCACCCCCCCATGTAATGCCCCATGCAGCATGTCACCCCCCCATGTAATGCCCCATGCAGCATGTCACCCCCCCCATGTAATGCCCCATGCAGCATGTCACCCCCCCATGTAATGCCCCATGCAGCATGTCACCCCCCCCATGTAATGCCCCATGCAGGATGTCACCCCCCCATATTATGCCCCATGCAGCATGTCACCCCCCCATATTATGCCCCATGCAGCATGTCACCCCCCCCATATTATGCCCCATGCGGGATGTCACCCCCCATATTATACCCCATGCGGGATGTCACCCCCCATATTATACCCCATGCGGGATGTCACCCCCCATATTATACCCCATGTGGGATGTCACCCCCCATATTATACCCCATGCGGGATGTCACCCCCCATATTATACCCCATGCAGGATGTCACCCCTCATATTATACCCCTTGCAGGATGTCACCCCCCCCCATATAGTGACCTATGCCTCCATACATTAAAAAAAAACAAAAAACACAATACTCACCTCTCTTCTCACTTGCTGCCGCTGCTCTTGTCTGGACTCCAGCGTCGTGGCTGCGTTGTCCCGCTCTGCGCTTCCTGTGCTGGCACTCGGGAGGGCGCGGTGTAAAGACGTCACCGCGCCCTCTGACCTGAGACCTCACAGGAAGCGCAGAGCACGGAAGACAGCGGATCTGCGGAGGCACGGGGAGAGGTAAGTATCCGCCTGCCGGGGCCCTGAGCAAGCGGGGGAGAAGGGCGGGCGCTGACACCGCTCCCCTCTCCTCCGCCCATAGCCTGGCGGGCTGCATGTGGCCCGCGGGCCGTAGTTTGTGGACCCCTGGTCTACTCAAACAATCTGATGTACTTAAGCACAGCTCACCTCTCCCCCATATCTGCTGTAACGGAAGCAAGAAGTCACCATGTTGTATTTTATCCTGCCTAACTCCATGTCCTCAAGATAAACGACACCTGTTTCTCCTCATTTACCCATTCTAATAGAAAAGCATGTTCACCTGATCCAAACCTGCATGCTTACATTCAACAAGTAATGTGTTGTGAATATAGATTTTTCAGCATATAGTAATGCATAAATGCAGAAAATTATTAGTTAATAAGAATGAAACTAAAATTAGGAAAGACCATAAGGCGTCATTCACAGCTCCATATATCACATGCACATTCTATCCGTGATTTTCACGTATCCATTACAATCTATGGACCTGTTCACAAGCCTGTTTTTTTTCCTGTCTGCTTGTCTCAAAAAAAAATCATCAAATATCTGTTTTTGATTCGAGTCACGGATTAAAATTGTCTGTGGGTTTGTGAAAATCACAAACGGGTCACAGATGACATCGGTGTGCAGTTTGTGTGCTGTCAGTGATAGCATTGTAATGATTAGGAGAAGCTTTGCCATACAGGAAAAATTACAGATGAAACTGACCAAACACTGATGGAAATTGGATCCAAAACTCTGATGAACAACGGTACTGTTTTTACAAACGAGAAAAATCACGGATGTCTGAATGAGGCCATAAGATTTTTTTTTACTACAGGCCTACCTGCCTGTCATTCGGCGCCGGTCAGAGTGGTCACTGAACGCTCTGCTGACGGGGAGCCGGCTGTCAATCAGCATGAAGTTGGCAGTCACGCCCTGTCAGCGGAGCGGAAAAGAAGCCGCTGCTCTGTCAACGTGGCGTCAGCGGAAACCGCTGAATTGCCGGCAGGAACGGTCAGAAATCGGCGCTGGGTACAACAACTACCTGCCTGTTACCTCTTAGGCCTGGAGTAAAAAATGTAATAGTCCTGGATAAGTCCTTTAGAGGCTAAGCCCAATAAAGGTATACTCCCGTCGAATTCTTAGGTCCTTCTCCTCTGTTCAAGCTGCTTAGACAGGAGCCAATTGTCACATGTGACTACAGCACTCACCTATGTACTGGTGACACCTTTTAATTGACTACATTATCATGAAGCTTTTGCTTGTGAAGAGGACATTTTGTATGAAATGATTGCTCATCCTGGAAGCTTCTACCCTTCCATCTCTTCTACCTGCCTCAGACCTGCTAGCCCTGTGCTCGTGTATTGTAGGTGGCGCTGGCAGTGAATAGGTTATCGAAGCCCAGCAAAGAGAGATCGTGATAGGCGAAGACTGTTACCATAACAACAGCACCTTGGCTTAATCTCTTTGGAGGAATGAATTGCTGCTGGTGGTTTAGAGCAGAGCTGCTCCTCCAGGCGCATAAAACCTCGAGTACCACTTGTGTTTATGCAAAGGCTGCTGCATTTCTAAATGTAACGCTTCATTTCAAGCTCTTATTTAACAGTTTCACAGATCATTTCTCAAAGACTCTTTGTTTTTATTCTCTATACTTGTTTAAATTGGCTTAATTATCAGATAGATGATAGACGGATAGAAAGATAAGAATAATCCATGTTGATATTAAAAGTTGTTTATTTTTTACCTTTGATTGCTATCAGATAGATAGTCAGGATCATCAGTGTTGCTACACACGATAATGCTTTATTTTTGGGGGGAGGGGTTGCGGGTTGAACGGGACATAATGGCAGAGGAGTTGTCAAACCATTTCCACCAGTTTTCTTGCATACAAAAGTTGCTAATTTTTGAACCTTTTGCCCAAAAATGTGCAACTTTTTTTTCCAACTTTCCGCCAACTAAAATAGCTAAAAACAAACATTCCAGAAATTGTTGGAAATTCTACTGTGAGGTTCAGTAGAAATCTATACCATCTATTTAGCTGGTTGGACTTGGACAATCTTAGATGCAGCACATTTTTTAAGCAGCGCAGTCTCTGTAATAATTTTGGCGCATCTTGATCCAGCAGGCTTTTGTTTAACACTGGGGTATAAAACTCTCGTAAATTCCCTCTATTCTTTTTCACAGCAAGCTAGTCCTATCTATTGCCTTTTTGACATTTATGTGACCATTTCCATTTCCTCTTTTTTTTTTTCAATGTCAAAACTATCTTTGATACGTATACAGCAAGTTGTGAAAATCATTTTATCTTCCTGTGCAGACCACAGCTGCTGTGGGACATGGACGTGATGTCAGTGCTGTGGATCTATGCAGTCTTTGATCTGCTGGAAGCAAGAAGCCTCACCTTCTTTAGGTCCCTCAACGCTTGGGTGTAACAGGCCCTGACAAGAGACCGTGTCAGTTGTGCTGATTTTACATGCCCGTGTGGATCAGCTGCACCGCCTGTGATGGCACTCTGGTCTAAGTCAGGATAAGTCTTTGATTTTAGGAGTGTCTTGAAAACACTTCAAACATTAAAGAGGTGTAACAAAGGCAAATGTCATGGACGGGTTTTATTTGTACTGCTACACTGTTTGCGTTGGGAGACGATACACACATCAAGGTCCTCAGGTTTTTTGGAGGATTTTTTTTTATCAACAATTTCTGCCATGGGATCACAACCAATGTTGAACACTTTTAGTTAATTTCTTGGTACTTTTTGCTTTTGAAAGTTTGAATTTGACACCATAACTTGACATTCTTAAATTCTCAGGATAATTAAAAAATAAATAGTCTCCGATTGGGTTAAAACACCTCTATTTTGTGGGAATATGTTGAAACTTAAGGAAACAAATTAGTTTGACGATATGATAGGATGTGCACCGCTATTTTAAAAATTTAAATATCTAATTTCACACGTACTCATTTACGTTTTCTCCTTTCTTCTTAGCTTCAAGAGGCTGTGCAGAAGAAGTTAGAAGGTGCTCGTTCACCACTTAACGGAGAGCAGCAGAATGGCATCTGTGATGGGAGGTTTTCACCCTCTGCTAAACGACGAAGGAAAGAGATGCCAGGCATGGACCCTCTTAATAATCTGTCAAATATACCACTGCCTTCTGTGTCACCTCTTCACCAGCTCGATATAAAGCCACATCTGCCTGTGACAAATAATGTAACACATTCGGGAGGATTAGAAGACATAAATAAGAATGGTGGCCAGCCGGATGTAAAGCTAGCAGTAAATGGGTCTAATGCGAGTGAACTCGAGGAGAGTTTTAACATCCTAAATAAGGAAATGAAGCAAGAGCCACTAGATGATGCTTCAGTCATCGACACGTCTGATACTTCTCTTTCCAACCAAAATAAACTCTTCTCTGACATAAATTTGAATGATCAGGAATGGCAGGAGTTGATTGATGAGCTTGCTAATACTGTACCCGAGGATGACATACAGGACTTATTCAACGAGGACTTTGAGGAAAAGAAGGAGCTAGATTTTTCCAGACCAACAGCCCAAACACCCCTTCCTCAAGAAAGTGCCAGTGTAAAGAGTGATCCATCCCACTCTCCATTCCCTCATGTCTCTATGGGCTCTCCTCAAGTTCGTCCATCCTCATCTGGTCCTTCTTTTTCTAATGTATCATCGGTTTCCAGTATACCATCAAACTCCAGTGCTCCATCTACATTAATGCTTGCGGGATCACCAGCAAGTTGTATTGTCCAATCCCCACAAACTCCTAATCCACCGCACACGCCTGGTCAAACCTCAACAAGATCTGGCAATGGATATGTCATGACTCCAACATCTAGTTCTGGAAGTGGGTCTGTTAACCTCCCAAGTGCTGACTTGTCTCCAGCTGAGCAGCTCAAACAAATGGCAGCTCAACAACAGCAACGAGTGAAAATCATACAACAAAAGCAGCAACACCAACAACAGCAGCAGCCACATACAAACCAGCCTTCCAGTTGGTCACCTGTGGGACCACCATCTAGCCCATATGGCGGAGCCTTTGGTACTGAAAAGCCAAATAGTCCAATGATGTATCCCCAAGCTTTCAACAACCAAAATTCTATTGTACCTGCAATGGCAAATAATCCCCCGAAAACCACAATGAACAACTACCTCCCTCAAAGCCACATGAACATGATAAACCAGCAGACAAGCAATTTAAATTCCAACTCTATCAGCAAAACGCCCAACATGCTCAATTATGGAAATACTAAACCACTGTCACACTTTAGTGCGGATATGAGTCAGAGAATGACTCCTCCAATTGCCAACCAAAACAAAAATGCCATGCTACCATACATGCAACAGCAGCAGCAGCAACCTCCAATGCCGCCCCAGATGAGCCATTTGAGTGAGGAGCAAAAGCGACTACTTATTATGAAGCAGAAAGGACTTCTAAATCAACAAATGGCCTATGGATCTCTGCCGGGTCACAGCCAGGTAGGAGCACAAATACTAACAAGGCATGATGCAAATGCTGATTTCATACCATCCTTTCCCTCACTGTGTTTATGGTGTTTTAAAGCTATGTAAATTGCGTTTAGATTGAATGTGTTATAGAGCTCGACATGTCCAACTCATGTGTATGGCTGTAGCCAAATAGTAGATTATTTTTCAAATGTAGACTAACCCCCTACTTGCGGGCAAGTTTATTTGATCCCAAAGGGGTTGCCTGTAGAATTCAGTCTGTGGACTTGTCCCAGAAGATACCAGATGAAGTCTTTGAAAGTGTATGTAGAGTTTTGACTGCAGGAAACACATAAATATATGGAAAGGAATGCGGCGGTATGTTCTTGACAGGAAGCCTGCGTCTCCCGAGGTGTGGTTCTATGAATAGTATATACTGATTTCATTGCTCATTGGCATCATGCACCTGAATATAAAATCCTGATCAGGTCTGCACCTAGTCATCTAATACTACATACTGACAGCTCCTCCTGTACGCATGGGTCCTTAGTAGGAAATCCTATTTCTTTTCCTGCTATGTAGCTGAGTCTTGAAGATAATGAGAGAGGATAGAGATAGGGAACATGATATTGTTTTTTATCAGATAGACAGTGATTGCGAGTAACCCCAGGTCACTATTGAGGTTGCCAGCAATTTATCTTCTTTAAAACTCTCGCTGTGTGCTCCGATTCTTAGACCTGAGGGGAAACAAAACCGTAGGAAAGATACATATTTGTCCTGCTGTTCTGTATTTACTGACCTCAAAAATAATTAGTGGCCTCTAATACTTATATACATGTCCAGCTTGACTTGGAGCTTGTATTCTTTTTTTTTCTACCCAAATCCAACATGAACATCATGACCACCACAAACAACCCTGTCTGCTCTGCTCACATTTGCCAGGTACAAAAGTCTTTCTTATAGTATATAGATAGAAGCCGTGACTGAGGCCCCCTGTACCTCTGCATCCTTATATGTAGTAAGTGAGTGCAGTACTTCTGTAATAAGCTCAGCAATGCGTGCTCCAGACATCTCCTACCTAAAGCTGCCCAGAAAAAAAAAAGCTTTAAGGCCATCTACACATTGGATAGCTTTCATTTAGCAGAAAGCTATCTCTCTTGACTCCCCCATACACCGGAATTCTCAGCTTGGCCGTCCGCCCTTGTGATCTCTATGAGGGTGCCGATGCCATACTCTGCCAGTGGCTTATCTCAGGAAAATGATCGGACATTGGAAATGCAACAAGCTGGGTCCTTCTCTCCCTTAAATTATTTGTCAGTGAACAGTTGGGAGGACCCATACACATTGGACTGTTGGCGAGATGACCTTGCTATCGGCAGGTTGAGACGGCTTCAGTCTATTAAGTATGACGGCCTTTCATCTGCCCTGTTAGCTCTTGAGGCCCACAATTCTCTGTCAACCAGCCGAGCACAGAGCCTTCAAGTCTGTGGCTATATGGCAATCAGTCCTGGCTTCTCCTACCCTTCCCCAATGACATACAGACAACAGTTCTCCTTTCATTCCTTACTATGATGGTAGAGATAGAGGTGGGTCCTTACTATGTATGAATGGCCATGAGTGAATCCATGCAGGTAGCACTCAGGGTTGAGTGTGGACTAAAGTCTCTAGTGAAATATTCCAGTCTTTACAGTTCTAGGGTTGGCTGTTTTACAAAGTGCATCCAGAAGGTCTAACAAGGCATCATTAATGTAAATTGTTACTTGTGGCAGCTGAACAATAAAATCATTTTACCTAAAGGATGACATCAACAACATCTGGGTTCCTATTGACATCGAAATAAGTGTTCACACTAAAGACAAAAATGTATTTTCCGCTCCCCTCTCTGCCTAGTCATTTGAGTTCCACATGCCCTGGGTGTATTGATGGTGTGGGATTGATGGTCACCGGTGCAGATAGTGTATGATGAGAGTGAATCCAGCGCATTGTCCTCTGTTATTTCTTAAAGGGGTAAAAAACAAAACAAAACTGTACTCGCCTCTCTGAGAAGTGCCGCTCATCCACTCTTGCAGCGGTGTCTCCCAATAGACTGCCTGCATCTATTTCCAGCAGAGGGCGTCACATGATGGCTGCAGCCTTTAAATGGGAACGTGTAATCAAAAAATTACCTGTTGTTTAAATGAAGTTTTTGTGTTATGAGTATTATTTTTTTTTTTTTACTTTGCCAATATTTTTTTATTTATCATGATTTTTTTGGGAAAACAAAATTAGTAACTTTCACATTGGCCACTGGGCTTTAATTCAGAAATATGTATATTAGTCAAGTTAAGGGGAGTTAATGGCCAGTGGTGGGTGGATGATCTACTTTTAGCTCTTAGCTCTTCCATCGTATGTCAGTATGCAGTCAGTTGACCTTTTGTCCAACAATGATGAACTGATCATTGTCTTCAAAATCTGATTGATGGATACATTGCAGATATTTTACCCATTTGGAACTTCTTCTTTTTTTAACTTAAAGGGGTTAAGATAGGTAATCAATTTCAGATCAGTGGAGCTGTTATTTGCTCTGGATGCTGCTGGATTTTAAGGGGTATTCCAATCTCCAAGATCCTGTCCCAATGTGTAGTAGGTGTAATAATAATAATATTAACAAATGCCTCCACTTAGAATTGTAGTATAGTTCTTCTGATAAGCTATTCCATTTACCCCATGTACAGGACATTGTAGTAGCTTAGGTAGTCATGGTTATGACCACTGATATAGTTAGCTGTTAGTGGTCGTAACCATAGATATCTAAGCTACTGTGATGCCCTGCACATGGGGTAAGCGACTTAGCTTATTAGAAGAACTATACTACATTTCTAATTGGAGGTATTTGCTAATATTATTATTATTATTATTATTATTATTATTATTACACCTGCTACATATTGGGATAGAATCTTGGAGATGGCAATACTCTGTTAAAGGAATATGAGCTGTTCTACAGTATCAGCAGCTAGGTCAAAGTGTTTACACTTGGCAGCCACTGCACCACAACAGCTGACCGGTGGGCTTTCTGGGTCTCGGACTCCCACTAATCTGCTACCCAGTGGATAGAGCTCATCAATACCTGTGTCCAAACAATCCATTTAAAGGTTAGCTGTAAATGATGTAGTTGTGTTATGACTACTGAATGCTTACATCGAGTTTTCACTGTTTATGCTTTTTTAATAAGCCGCTCAGAGTGTGTCCTAAGGCTGTTCTTACCTTCCAGCCGCCGTCCACTTGATTTTTGTTTGTGTATACATATGCTGTACCAACTGATAACATTATATGTCATGGTACTTCTATTACTGGACTTGCCTGGAAGGCACTGACCAATCAGATGCCGCCCGCAAACTTTATGCATGTCCCTCTTCAACAGAAGACATGCATTGGTTAGTACTGATTGTTCCCCAATAAATGTGTAGAGATCTGATGTGTCAGTCATAACAAATCTACTGTAGAAGCCTTATGCCAATCAGGATTGAAGTGCACTGGGGGCGTGTCATTGTGCTTGGATTGCTTCTTCCACACCCCCAGTCCACTTCCAGCCTGATTTGCATGTGGCTTTTGTATTAGATTTCTCATGACTGGCACATCAGATCTCTACACAAAAGGTGTCATTTTTATTGAGGAACAAGAGTCTATCCCAACATACTACTTCCATGGGTAAAAACTTCCTGTCAGATTCCCTTTAAAAATCAGAATGCCTTTACTTACCGTGTGGGCCAGACAGTTCTGATGGTGAATTTGTTCCATATTTTATTGTGGATCCCACTGTGAAACTTTGAGGTAAAGTACACTTCAATGCCAGCGAATGGGCTTTCAATGTAAGTAATGCATTTTTTTTGTGATTTCAAAGCAAAATTTCTGGCAGAAAAATTTCCAGTAAGTATGAACGTACCCTCCGACCCTGACAGAGCGCTTTGCTAAACAGTGTAATGTCCTATAATCCCACTTAACCAGCCCATTACAAATGCATCTCGGAATAGGGGTTAATCCAGCTTGAAAAGGGCAACATTTTGTAAGGAAAATATTCTATGCATTGCCGACTGCTGCACGCTGCCTTTCTAGCTGGGATGTATAGCATTTTATTGGCTGATTTGGTTGTATATAAACATCCCGGGGAGAAGGTCGGGTACTGGTGACCCTCCCATTAACATGTCAATGAGGATAGCTGGTGCTTTGAGTTTACTGCTACTGGATGTGCGATGAGCCTCATTAATTACATTTAGGAAGAAAAGCACACAGCTCCAAAAGAAAAGTGAGGGAGGGGGAAGTGGTTGTCGTTTCTCCTGAATATGAATAATTGGATGGTTGGCAGCATGTTAAATTGGGGCTATATCTGAATGGAAAAAATAGCTTCTTCTGTAAACATGAGACCCAGGGATAACAATGGCAGAAGAGCATCTTTTGAGAAAGTCTAAATAGCTCCTGACCACGGCTGAGCTCTCACAGATCAGCTACTTGCTCTCCATCATATTAAGAGCTTGTGCCTTCTATTTTCCTGCAAACAAAAGGCAAATGTACTTGGAAGAGGGAAGAACGTCTGAGCAGCGGCACTCACATTCAGCTCGGCTTCCATTAGCATGATCTGGTGGCACGACGCATTTGTCAGCCGTGGATTACATTAATGATGAGAAGATGTCTGGACTTTGGATAAAATAATCTGTCTGCATTATTTCTCAGCCAGTGAATACATTCCTTATTATATGTAGTTGTATAAAATCACATTAGCAATGCTGATGGACACTAGGCCATCCCATAACGTCTAATCTGTGATGGTACAATTGGTCAGTGGCTTGGTTGTCCTTCATGGCTATGGCTGCCTGTAGTGGCTTCTCTTCTGCCCCCTGTTGTAATAAATATGCTTGACCAATCCAAACGTGTGTTTTTGGGAAAAACAGTTCAGTCTGGACCTTTCAGGTTTCCCATACACTCAGGACATTGACAGCTATTGCTTCTGACTCCTCGCTCTCTTATACACATGCGAGCTTGGCTTTGCCCTGTGAATAAAAAGCGTTGAAATGCAGCAGCTTGATCTTTCATCCCCTGCATCTGCCACTGTGGGAAAGTCAGGACTCCCTCATTCCTATTAGATGGTAGGCTGGTCCTGCCAATATCAGCATGTTCAGCCTTCCTATGTGTATGTGGTCCTATCTGAAGTTCATGGCCAACTTCAATATCCAAGAGATACACAACGAAGGTCTTACAGGATGCCATCTTACAGTCACTAGTATTGTTCCCCTGATAAAAGGAATACTATAATGGAAACCAGGTCGACCCCACAATAGCAAAGGGGGCCTGCTAGTGTTTTTTTTGCATATAATTCGGACGACTGCTATCTAATAAAGTCGGATAGCACTCGGTCCAATGTTATCTAATGGGGCTGTGCAGATCTGCTTTATTTTCACAGACCAAATCTGTCAGTGGAAAAAAATTGCAGCATGCTGCAAGTGGCTCCGCAAATCGAGTGGCACGATCCCATTCACTTCTATTGATTTGTGTAAAACATCAGACTGCACTTAGATGTCATCTGAGTGCAGTCTAATTTCCGGGAACACAGACAATGGAGAAGATGCAGGAATTAAGTTCTTCGTCTTCTCTCATCAATCGGATTGCACTAAGCTGACACTTAACAAGCTCCGATCAGGGTTTGAGCAGAGTGTCATTACCATAATCTCTATCGGAGAAACGAATCTTTGCTCGTGTGAACACAACCTCAGGCTTGTGTATATGTAGAAGAACTAACTCCAGGGTCTAGAGACTGTCTGTCTAGATCTACTTAAGGCCTCATTTAGACATCCATGAATCATGTACGTGCTATTTTAGCGTTTTTCATGGATATATCATGTACCCATTATAATCTATTGAGCTGTTCAAATGTCCGTGGTTTTTTGCGGACCAAGTGTATGCAAAATAAATTATCGGAGACATGTCTTTTTTTGATTTGAATAGAAGATCAAAATAACCCATACAAGTCTATCGGTCAGTGAAAATTACGGTCAGCACACAGATGTCACCCGTAGGCCGTTTGTTTTTAACATTGTAGTGAATAGGGGAAGCTGAAAATCTGACCAAGAACATTAATGAAAATCGGACAGTTTTTTTGCGCACAAGAAAAATGACTGTCATCTGAATGAATTCTAAGAGCGACCCAAAGACTAGGCCTTCCTATGTGCATTACTGCCGTAAGCGAGTTGTTCAGGTGATTGTGCTCTGCTGTGACCACCTCGCTGGTAAGAAGGGCCGCTCTAATCTGAATTCTGTGCCTTTACTGTCAGCTGCTAAGTAAAATGCTGCCGGGCTGTGTATTCTGCCTTACATAATCACGGTCTGTGAGCAAAGACGGCTTTGGAACTAGTCTGTAGCTCATTGGTCTAAAATGCTTTCTTGCAACCAAAGTGTTAATCTGGAATGTCGATGGTATCATTTGCATTCAGCAAGCCGCTCAAGACATGTTATTTTGATTGCTGGCTCAGGCCCATGCTCCTACAAATGGAGGAGGCTGGGAGGATTTAATGAAACAGGAGCAAACGCTTGATTTCTCTTTGTCTATTAATCTGTCTTGGGCTCAGTTAAATATTTTCTGCCCCCACCATTCTTTCATTCTGTTGCTAGGAAAATGGGAGGTAAAAGTTCATCCAATGCTCGGTATGGCATTGCAGCACCGAGACCTTTTTAATGAAGAATAATGAAGAGTAATTGCATATCTGTAATAATATCAAACTTCCGAAGTCAAGGACAATTGGACATGTCCCAAGAATGTGTCTCGCCTGAGATGCTCTACAGTGACCATCGTTTCAAGGGATCTGTCTTTAAAAAATATGACCCTACTAGAAAATGCATTTTATTTTTAAATTACCTGTAAAAAGGGCTGAGGTTATTCAAGGGCAGCTGCTTCTCAATAATACATAAGCATTGATGTTGTATCCAGAAAAAGATGATCCATAATAAAATATAAGTAATTAGATTTCATTTTTCTTCATGAAAGTAAGAATTCATATTGTACTGTATGTTTAGGCTTAATGTTCAGAATTGTTTTTTTTGTGCTTCAGTCAGACTTCATCTAGATTACAAGTGTAAAACTCCGGCCCGTGGGACAAATCTGGCCCGCAGAATGGTTTTATTTGGCCCTCTACACCAGAGGGGCCCATTATTCTGTATGGAGGACTATGTGGGGCCCATTATTCTGTATGGAGGACTATGTGGGGCCATTATTCTGTAGGGAGGACTATGTGGGGCCCATTATTCTGTATGGAGGACTATGTGGGGCCCATTATTCTATATGGAGGACTATGTGGGGCCCATTATTCTGTATGGAGGACTATGTGGGGCCCATTATTCTGTATGGAGTACTATGTGGGCCCATTATTCTGTAGGGAGGACTATGTGGGGCCCATTATTCTGTAGGGAGGACTATGTGGGGCCCATTATTCTGTAGGGAGGACTATGTGGGGCCCATTATTCTGTAGGGAGGACTATGTGGGGCCCATTATTCTGTAGGGAGGACTATGTGGGGCCCATTATTCTGTAGGGAGGACTATGTGGGGCCCATTATTCTGTAGGGAGGACTATGTGGGGCCCATTATTCTGTAGGGAGGACTATGTGGGGCCCATTATTCTGTAGGGAGGACTATGTGGGGCCCATTATTCTGTAGGGAGGACTATGTGGGGCCCATTATTCTGTAGGGAGGACTATGTGGGGCCCATTATTCTGTAGGGAGGACTATGTGGGGCCCATTATTCTGTAGGGAGGACTATGTGGGGCCCATTATTCTGTAGGGAGGACTATGTGGGGCCCATTATTCTGTAGGGAGGACTATGTGGGGCCCATTATTCTGTAGGGAGGACTATGTGGGGCCCATTATTCTGTAGGGAGGACTGTGTGGGGCCCATTATTCTGTATGGAGGACTATGTGGGACTCATTATTCTGTATGGAGGACTATGTGGGGCCATTATTCTGTATAGAGGACTTTGTGGGGCCCATTATACTGTATACTGGTTGGCTTGCGATGTTGGCCAAGTATTTCATTTTGGCCCTCTGTGTGTTTGCGTTTGACATCTGATCTAGAGGATATATACTATTATGGGAACAATCCCCTGTTAAATACAGTAAGTGCAGGGTGTAGCTTTGTGGGGTGCAGATGTAGGTGTTGCACCAGGGACTTGGCACCTGTCAGGCCTGAAGGCCCCTGTGCACCAAAGAAGGCACCCGGATTATAAATAGCTCATGGTAGATGAAGGGGCTGTTACATATTTTGCATTGGGACACAGGACCATCCAGTGAGATACAAGAACCCATAGCAAACTCTCAAACGAGTTGTCTTAATTGGACAACCCAGTGCATTTGCTCAGAGACTTTGGCACCACAGAATACTATGATTCCTAGTTGGCAACCATAAGCTGGCTCACCAAGCAATATATCAGGGGCTTCATGCATCTAGGTCAGCTAAACAGCTTGCTTTACGGAAAGGAATGTTCTGGCCAACTTTAGTCTAATGTGTACTGTATGGCATATACAACCCCTGGCAAAAATTATGGAATCACCGGGCTCGGAGGATGTTCATTCAATTGTTTAATGTTCTTGAAAAAAAGCAGATCACAGACATGGCACAAAATTAAAGTCATTTGAAATGGCAACTTTTGGGCTTTAAGAAACACGAAAAGAAATCAAGATAAAAAATGTGGTACTCAGTAAGGGTAATTTTTTTCAGACCAAGCAGAGGGAAAAATTTTTGGAATCGCTCAATTCTGAGGAAAAAATTATGGAATCACCCTGTAAATTTTCATTGCCAAAACTAACACCTGCATCAAATTAGATCTCCTCATTACTCTGCATCTAAAAAGGGGTGATCACATCTTGGAGAGCTGTTGCACCAAGTGGACTGACATGAATCATGGCTCCAACACGAGAGATGTCAATTGAAACAAAGGAGAGGATTATCAAACTCTTAAAAGAAGGTAAATCATCACGCAATGTTGCTAAAGATGTTGGTTGTTCACAATCAACTGTGTCTAAATGCCAAATACAAACAACATGGGAAGGTTGTTAAAGGCAAACATACTGGTAGACCAAGGAAGACATCAAAACGTCAAGACCGGAAACTTAAAGCAATATGTCTCCAAAACAGGAAATGCACAACAAAACAAATGAGGACCGAATGGGAGGAAACTGGAGTCAATGTCTGTGACCGAACTGTAAGAAACCGCCTAAAGAAAATGGGATTTACATACAGAAAAGCTAAACATAAGCCATCATTAACACCTAAACAGAAAAAAACAAGGTTACAATGGGCTAAGGCGAAAGCAATCGTGGATGACTGGATGAAAGTCATATTCAGTGATGAATCGCGAATCTGCATTGGGCAAGGTGATGATGCTGGAACTTTTGTTTGGTGCCGTTCCAATGAGATTTATAAAGATGACTGCATCTTTATAAGTCACTGATTATATGGGGCTGCATGTCAGGTAAAGGCACTGGGGAGATGGCTGTTATTACATCTTCAATAAATGCCCAAGTTTACATTGATATTTTGGACAGTTTTCTTATACCATCAATTGAAAGGATGTTTGGGGATGATGACATCATTTGTCAAGATGTAATGCATCTTGCCATAAAGCAAAAACTGTGAAAACATTCCTTGAAAGAAGACACATAAGGTCAATGTCATGGCCTGCAAAAAGTCCGGATCTCAATCCAATTGTAAATTTTTGGTGGAAGTTGAAGAAAATGGTCCATGACAAGGCTCCAACCTGCAAAGCTGATCTGGCAACAGCAATAAGAGAAAGTTGGAACCAAATTGATGAAGAGTACTGTTTGTCACTCATTAAGTCCATGCCTCAGAGACTGCAAGCTGTTATTAAAGCCAGAGGTGGTGCAACAAAATACTAGTGATGTATTGGAGTGTTCTTTTGTGTGTTTGTTTTTCATGATTCCATAATTTTTTCTTCAGAATTGAGTGATTCCATAATTTTTTCCCTCTGCTTGGTCTGAAAAAAATGACCCTTACTGAGTACCACATTTTTTATCTTGATTTCTTTTAGTGTTTCTTAAAGCCCTAAAGTTGCCATTTGAAATGACTTTAGTTTTGTTCCATGTCTGTGATTCTTTCAACAACATTAAACAACTGAATGAACATCCTCCGAGCCCGGTGATTCCATAATTTTTGCCAGGGGTTGTATATAAAGGCGATCTAATTCTGAGTAAATCCTTACTTTTCTTGTAGATATCAGTTTAGCTATTTTAGAGAAATCCATAGTTGAAAGTATATGCTAATGAGTTGCAAGTGCAGTGGGCGGGCTCTGCACTTACAAAATGCTATTAGAGCACAGCTAAAACGATGCATGCACTTTGCATTATACTTTGGGGTTTCGTACTGATTTTTTAAAGTGTAATATAATGAGGCCAACAGAATATTTCAACCTACTGGTTCAAATTTGGCTTTGGAGCAGAGTCTAAAGGATTCTAAGTTCTTACCACAAGGAGGTATGAACTTTCCACAGAGAATCTCCGCTTTACTTCCCCATAACTATTCTATGATAGTAATGGCTGGTGCGTAGATGAAGAGTAGACACCAGGAAGCCATACCAAGATGGCATGCAAAGATGTAGTCAGGCCATGCATAAGTTGAAGTAGAGAGTTTGGTCATGAAGTGTAGTCAGATGGAGATCAAGACAGCCAGCAGATTTGTAGATGTGGCCACATTTGCATTCTGGTTTGGTAATAGAAAAAAAGGAATAAACTTTACAGATAACTGGACCTTTTTGTTCAGAGAAGAAAAGAGGGAATGGTTTTTAAAAGGATGCTATAATCGGAAAATGACCTATTGTTTAAATCAGGTTTTTTTGTTACATGTATTTATTTTTAATTTACAGTATTTTTTTTTTTCATATGATGATCTTAATTTTAAAAAAATATATCGTAATGTTGCAATTTTCACACTGGCCACTTGGGCTGTTTTAGACTCCTACTTGATGCCCTTGCAGGAAAGGTTTTCAGCAGGTTCATTACATAGTTCAGTGCAAAAGTCTGACCATTGTGGCTAATGTACATTTGTTGTTTCCTGAATTAACAGGAAGTTAGAGTCTAAAAAAGGCCAGTGTGAACATTTCAGGAATTCTATTGTATTCTCAATACAGATTGTGACATGTAAAAAAAACCCATATAACACAAAAGTGGGATTTAAACAAGAGGTCATTTTCTAATGATTGCTTCCCTTTAAGAAGCCCGAGGCACTTGGACATTGGCTGATGTGAGGAGCAGTTCACGAGTACTGACTGGGAGAGAAGATGACCTACTTCATAGGCAACTATAAGACACTTTACTCCTATTAATCCAGGAACACCACATTTCATTAAAATTTCCATATGGTCTGATGGCCTGTTTTACATGACATGAAAACGGGACGGTTTGGGGGGGGGGGTTAAATTTCAAGTGGGAGTGAGAACTATTGTGACTGGACCAACACTTGAATTATTCTAGATATTTTTCATGACAATTTTGTCAAACTTTACTACTCAGAAATCAAAAAGCTATAATTTCTTTCATTTTTTGCTAACTTTGAAAAGAATATTATCTGTTAATCGCTGATTTCTGAATGCATGCATTGCACATATATAATATATGTGTGTCTCTGCTTTTCTGCACATCCCTGAAATGGCTCAGGCTTTTTACTCCCAGTGGAAGACTTGTGTGAAAAGGACTTGATTATCTCTACATTGGCAGTGGACTGTGAAAATGACTGATCTGTAGCCCATTTAGACTTGAGTCATGCAACATATTACATAAAACATGTTCAGCTCTCGCTGCTTCTAATGCACTGCTCTCAACTATTTCAGATACTTTATTGTAAATTGGCTGCTGTAGGATCATGGATCCATTAAAACCTTTGGAATAAAATCATTTTTTTAAGGCATGCCCTGTATGCTCATGATGAGGGTCCTATTGTGTAATTTATGGAGCGAAATGTCGTATGCAAGAAGATGGAATTTGACAGAAATGACTGCAGAATGTCTGCCTTGCGTTACATTTTACAGAAAATGAATGTAATTGTTAAACTTGTTTGAAGAGGCATTAGACCGAAAATAAGAAGTGTTCTTCACTTTTGCTGCATCTTAATTTGCCTCCTGGAATCCTTAGAACCTCCATAGATGATAATTTGAGACAGTAGTGTCTGAACTAGTGCTTACTTTTTCTTAACTTGCCACAAATGTGTTAACACTAGAAGCAGTGGTAGAGGTGCCAATTACCGGGAAACATACCATGAATTTCCCTTTCTACTCCTTTTCCATCCTTTTATTCGTCACCCTCCATTTTTTTCTTCAAATTCTAACTCCTTAACTAGGCTGTGAGTGTTGTCTGTTTCTTGGCTCTCTCTATGTACCATTACTCACATGAAGAGATTTTATCAGATAGCTTGACTCAACTGCAGAGGCATGTATGAAGATTCCCAAAGAAGGTTTATTTCCAGCTGAATTCTTGCAGTATGCACAGTTACAGTAGCAGTAGCCGTAATAGCTGCAGAAGGTAAAAAAGACTATTCTTAACCAGAGCAACAAGACATGAGGTTCTAAAGAAGGCAGACATTTTGAGAATGAGGAAGAAGACGGGAGGGGTTACTGGCATCAGAGCCATGGAGGCAGACAGGGAGAGAGGGAGGACAAACTTCTAAAAGGCAAACCTTATTGCATAGCAACACAACAGTAACAGTACCATATAATTCTGTATAATTCCCAAGTCGTGGGACATGACACTTCACTTTCATTATTTGCTCATCTCCACTCTTTCTTGTAAGGTATACCAGCTCATTGATTTATATATTTCTATACTAAAACAATTTCTATTGAGGTTGGACACATTCAGTGTTTTTGGTAAGATCATGATTGTGACCCACTGTTGTATTTTTTGCCTATGTAATCCGTTTATGTTACTATCTGGCTGCTAACGCTATCTGGATTAATGTTAAGTACTGAACTGTAAAGTTATGTTACATTGTTACATAGGTTGAAAAAATACTTAGGTCCATCAAGTTCAACCTTCCTCCACCAAATGTACAGTTTGTCACTAATTTAACTGTAACCCACAATGTTATGTGTATCGAGGAAATCATCCAGCTGTTTTTTGAAACCATTACTACCTCGTGTGGTCATTCCACAGTCTGACTACTCTAACTGTAAAGAACCCTTTCCTATTTAGGTGCTGGAATTGCTTTTCTTCCACTCGTAATGAGTGCCCCCTGGTCCTTAGTATGGTCTTTGGAAGGAATAAGTCATGTGCCAGTCCTTTGTACTGACCACACATGTATTTATACATATAAATGAGATCTCCTCTGAGATTTTTTTTTTTCTAAACTAAAAAGCCCATGTTTTTTTTGTAGGCAAAACCTGCAGTAAAGAGGCTGTTTTACAAAAAGCAGGTTTTGCTGCTTTTTTTGCTGCATTTTTCAGGATCCCAAAGTGTAGCTTTGCTTTGAACACAGGTTACCAATGCCAGACAAAGAAAAAGGGCAATTTGATCAAATTATTTAGTGGAAAAAGATTTTTATGTCTGAACAAATGTCATGATTTTTTGCTGTGTTTTTTCACTCACCCATTGCTTTCTATGGGTGAAAAAACACCAAAAGAAGTGACATGCTGCAGTTTGCAAAAATGCAGCAGTTTTCCAAATCAGTCAGGAAAAAAAACAGTGTGTGCATGAGATTTCTGAAATCTCATAGACTTTGCTGGTACTGTAATACGCAGCTTAAAATTTGCAGAAAAAACGCAGCAAAAATGTAACATGTGAACATAGCCTAACTGATGGTTTGCTAGTACATTTAGGCTAAGTGCCCACGATGCAGAAATGCTCCAGATTTTTCCTGAGCGTTTCTGCATCTCCCTGGCAGAAAAAACGCATGCTGATTTTACAAGCGTTTTTGCTGCCAGGGACAAGCGGAAGTGAAGCGTTTTGATCATGTGATTTCGCATGCGGGTTGTCAAGCGCTTTCCAAGTAATTTTAGCATCACTTGGAAAGTGCTTGTCAACTTGGTCACACTATATAAATCCATGCAACCGGCATGGATTTTAAATAGTGTGACCAAGTTAGTTAAAAATAAGAATAAAAATAAAAAAAAAACATATATTCACCTTCCGATGGCCCCCGGTCTCCTTATCCGATGCGTCCAGTCTTCCCGATGTCTCGCGGTTGTGTAAAAGGACCTTCCATGACGTCATTTAGTCATGTGACAGGTCACGCAACCGCCAACGTCAGCGGTTGCGTGACCCGTCACATGACTAAATAACGTCATGGCAGGTCCTTTTAGACCATCGCGAGCTGCCGGGGAGCCAGGACGCATCGCTATGGAGATCGAGGGCCATCAGAAGGTGAGTATAATGTATATTTTTTATTTTAATTCTTTTTTTTTACAGGTACTATGGTACCCGGGTCTGGAGGAAAGTCTCCTCTTCTCCAGACCCGGGTATCATCCGCACATTGAATCGCTTAACCCCTTAAGCCCCGGAGCATTTTTCGTTTTTGCATTTTCGTTTTTGCTCCCCTTGTTCCCAGAGCCATAGCGTTTTTATTTTTTGGTCAATATGGCCATGTGAGGGCTTATTTTTTGCGGGACGAGTTGTACTTTTCAACGCCATTACTAGTTTTACCATATCCTGTACGGGAAAACGGGAAAAAAATTCCAAGTGCGGTAAAATTGCAAAAAAAGTGCAATACCACAGTTGTTTTTTATTTATTTTTTTTACCACGTTCACTGAATGCTAAAACTGACCTGCCTTTCTTATTCTACAGGTCATTACGAGTTCATAGACACCAAACATGTATAGGTTCTTTTATATTTAAGTGGTGAAAAAAAATTCCAAAATTTGGTAAAAAAATAAATAAAAAAATAGCGCCATTTTCCGAGACCTGTAGCGTCTCCATTTTTCGTGATCTGGGGCTGGTTGATGGCTTATTTTTTGCGCGCCGGGCTGACGTTTTTATTGATAACATTTGGGGTAGATCCGATGTTTTGATCGCCCGTTATTGCATTTTATTGCAATTTTGCGGCGACCAAAAAACGTAATTCTGGCGTTTAGAATTTTTTTCTCGTTACGCCGTTTACCGATCGGATTAATTCTTTTTTTATATTGATAGATCGGGCGATTCTGAACGCGGCGATACCAAATATGTGTATGTGGGTTTTTTTTTATATATATTTTATTTTGAATGGGGCGAAAGGGGGGTGATTTAAACTTTTATATTTTTTTATTTTTTTTTTATATTTTTAAAAACTTTTTTTTTTTACTTTTTGCATGCTTCTATAGTCTCCATAGGAGACTAGAAGCAGCAACTATCCGATCGCCTCTGCTGCATACAGGGGACGAGCAGGTCCCCTGCATGCAGCAGAAATGGTCCTGTGCTATGAGCGCCGACCACTAGGTGGCGCTCATAGCGACAAGATCATGACAACCACAGGCGTCTGCTGCAGACCCTGGGTTGTCATGCACGCCCATCGGCGACCCGCGATCACGTGACGGGGTCGCCGGTGGGCGGGGCTTATGACGCGCTACCCGGAAGCGCGCGTTAAATGCTGCTGTCGGAGATTGACAGCAGCATTTAACATGTTAACAGCCGCGGGTGGATCGCGATTCCACCCGCGGCTGTTGCGGGCACATGTCAGCTGTAAGAATCAGCTGACATGTGCTCCGTTCAGTGAGGGCTCAGCGCAGCAGCCCTCACTGAACGGAGGGATCGCAAATATGCGTACTAATACGTCCCCGGTAAGTAAGGGGTTAATATCTGCATGTGCACATGTAGTCATGCGGATATTAAGCGATTCAATGCAAGTCAATGGCGGTGAAAACGCCGCGATTACGCAAAATAATTGGTAGTGCTGTGGATTTTTCCGCAATGATAATCATTGGGGAACATTGAAGACCTTCTATCAAGCGTTTTTTAAGCGTTTCAGCAGCAGAATTGCCGCTGTGGACCGCTTAAAAAACACAGCCTCACTCTCTCTATGTTAAGACTGAGCGAAGTAAGAGATAGGATGGTCCCATGTTGAGGTCCCCGTCCCTATCCTAGATCTGCACACATACACTGTGTTCCAAATTATTATGCAAATAATATTTTCTCAGATTTTCCCAAATTACCTATATGAATTGCAGTCATTGTAATTTTCCAGTCAAATAACTATTAGAGTACAATTGAAAGGTTTTTGTACAAACTGCCTATGATAACAGTATATTTTTAAAAAAATAAAACACTCAAACTGCACTCAAAATGCATGTTCCAAATTATTATGCACAGCAGAGTTTTCAACCTTTTCATTTTAATAAAGAACAAAAAAATGGTCATTTTTGAAATTATAAGCATTAGCAGGTTGTTACAAACTGAAATCAAACAGTTTTCAACTCAAAACTTTATTCTAGGTGATGTTACATTCGCACATAGGACCCCTTGTTCGAAAGGAGCTTCTGAACTCTCTCGTCCATTGAATTTGTCAGGTTTTGGATGGTTTCTGCTTCAATTGTTTTGCATGAGGACAGAATACCCTCCCAGAGCTGTTGCTTAGATGTGAACTGCCTCCCGCCATCATAGACACTCCTTTTGATGATGCTCCAGAGGTTCTCAAAGGGGTTGAGGTCAGGGGAGCATGGGGGCCACACCATAAGTTTGTCCCCTTTTATGCCCATAGCAGCCAGAGATGCAGATGTGTTATGTGCAGCATGAGACGGTGCATTATCATGCATGAAAATGATCTTGCTGCGGAATGCACGGTTCTTCTTCTTGAACCATGGCAGGAAGTGCTGTTTGAGAAACTCAACATACATTATGGAGTTCATCTTTACCCCTTCAGGGATTCTAAAGGGGCCGACAATCTCTCTCCCCATGATTCCAGCCCAAAACATTACTCCACCTCCTCCTTGTTGGCGCCGTAGCCGTGTTTGCATGCGGTGTCCATCAACCAGCCATCCTCCACTCCATCCATCTGGACCATCGAGCGTTGCACGGCACTCATCGGTGAACAAAACAGTTTTGAAGTCAGTCTTCATGTATTGTTTGGCCCACTGGAGCCGTTTCTGCTTGTGTGCAGTGAATAGAGGAGGTCGACAGGATGGCTTACGCACAGCTGCAAACCTCTGAAGGATCCTGAATCTTGTTGTTCGGGGGACGTTGGAGGCACCAGCAGCTTCAAAAACTTGTTTGCTGCTATGACAAGGCTTTTTTGCCGCTGCACTTTTAACCTGACGTAATTGCCTGTAGGAAAGAGTCCTTAATTTTCCCTTATCAGCACGCACACGTGTGTACTGTGAATCAGCTACATACTTCTTGATTGTGCGATGATCAGGATGAAGTGTCTTGGCAATGTTGATTGTAGTCATGCCTTGACCTAAAAACTCCACAATTTGTTGCTTCTCAGCAGCCAACACATCCTTTTTCTTTTCCATTTTGGCAGAAAATGTAGGCTGCTTAATAATGTGGGACAGCCTTCTTAAGTAGTCTTGCCTTTCATTGGACACACCTGCCAAACTAATTAGCACAGGTGTCTGCAATTGCTTACAGTGATATAAAGAGCCCTGACACACATCACCATCAATGAGTTTAACTGACAAACAAAAAAATTCTTACCTTATCACTCCTAAACACTTTTTGCTTAATAATTTGGAACACAGTGTATAGTGGTAGTAATTAAAAGCTAGAATAAATATTCAAAAATGTTTGGCTCTCTGTTCCTGGTGTTTAGTTCATCTTCATTATGTGCCATAGTCTACTCTGCCGTGCCCCTTGCCTCTCCATAGATGTAGCATGCACTCTCAGTCTATTTATAACGATGGTGGAATTGGTTTTGATCATTATTATTTATTACACTGCTCAAAAAAATAAAGGGAACACTCAAATAACACATCCTAGATCTGAATGAATGAAATATTCTCATTGAATACTTTGTTCTGTACAAAGTTGAATGTGCTGACAACAAAATCACACAAAAATCATCAATGGAAATCAAATTTATTAACCAATGGAGGCCTGGATTTGGAGTCATCCCCAAAATTAAAGTGGAAAAACACACTACAGGCTGATCCAACTTTGATGTAATGTCCTTAAAACAAGTCAAAATGAGGCTCAGTATTGTGTGTGGCCTCCACGTGCCTGTATGACCTCGCTACAACGCCTGGGCATGCTCCTGATGAGGTTGCGGATGGTCCCCTGTGGGATCTCCTCCCAGACCTGGACTAAAGCATCCGCCAACTCCTGGACAGTCTGTGGTGCAACGTGACGTTGGTGGATGGAGCGAGACATGATGTCCCAGATGTGCTCAATCGGATTCAGGTCTGGGGAACGGGTGGGCCAGTCCATAGCTTCAATGCCTTCATCTTGCCTAAACTGCTGACACACTCCAGCCACATGAGGTCTGGCATTGTCCTGTATTAGGAGGAACCCAGGGCCAACCGCACCAGCATATGGTCTTACAAGGGGTCTGAGGATCTCATCTCGGTACCTAATGGCAGTAAGGCTACCTCTGGCCAGCACATGGAGGGCTGTGCGGCCCTCCAAAGAAATGCCACCCCACACCATTACTGGCCCACTGCCAAACCGGTCATGCTGAAGGATGTTGCAGGCACATGTGTTCAGTGTGAACCTGCTTTCATCTGTGAAGAGCACAGGGCGCCAGTGGCGACTTTGCTAATCCTGGTGTTCTGTGGCAAATGCCAAGCGTCCTGCATGGTGTTGGGCTGTGAGCATAACCCCCCATCTGTGGACGTCGGGCCCTCATACCACCCTCATGGAGTCAGTTTCTAACCGTTTGTGCAGACACATGAACATTTGTGGCCTGCTGGAGGTTATTTTGCAAGGCTCTGGCAATGCTCCTCCTGTTCCTCCTTGCACAAAGGCGGAGGTAGCGGTCCTGATGCTGGGTTGTTGCCCTCCTACGGCCCCCCCACATCTACTGGTGTACTGGCCTGTCTCCTGGTAGCGCCTCCAGCCTCTGGACACTACGCCGAAAGACACAGCAAACCTTCTTGCCACAGCTCGCATTGATGCGCCATCCTGGATGAGCTGCACTACCTGAGCAACTTCTGTGGGTTGTAGAGTCCATCTCATGCTACCACGAGTGTGAAAGCACAACCAACATTCAAAAGTGACCAAAACATCAGCCAGAAAGCATTGGTACTGAGATGTGGTCTGTGCTCCCCACCTGCAGAACCACTCCTTTATTGAGGGTGTCTTGATAATTGCCAATAATTTCCATCTATTGTCTATTCCATTTGCACAACAGCATGTGAAATTGATTGTCAATCAGTGTTGCTTCCTAAGTGGACAGTTTGATTTCACAGAAGTTTGATTTACTTGGAGTTATATTCTGTTAAGTGTTCCCTTTATTTTTTTGAGCAGTGTATTATAGCACTATTTATTCCATGGTGCTTTACATGTGATTTATAATAAAAAAGAAGTACAGTAATCTTGAACAAAGCAAGTCACTGACTGGTACAGGAGGAGAGAGGACCCTGCCTGTGAGGGCTCACAATCTACAAGGGATGGGTGAGGATACACTAGGTGAGGGTAAAGCTGATCGTGCAGCGGTATAGTGGAGCAAGGATTACTGCGGGTTATAGGCTTGTCGGAAGAGGTGGGTCTTCAGGTTCTTTTTGAAGGTTTCTACGGTAGGCGAGAGTCTGATGAGTTGGGGTAGAGAGTTCTAGAGTAGGAGGAGATGCACGGCTGAAATCTTGTATGCGATTGTGGGAGGAGGAGATAAGAGGGGAGTAGAGAAGGAGATCTTGTGAGGATCGGAGGTTGTGTGCAGGTAAGTACCGGGAGACTAAGGCTGTGTGCCCACTATGCGTTTTTCAAGCGTTTACGCTGTGGAATTTCCTCAGCGTAAACGCTTCAAAAACACTTGGTAATCCGCCCCCCATGGTCCTCAATGACAAGCCGCACTGTCAATGCCCATGCTGCGGATTTTTCCGCAGCGTTTATGCTGCGCTCAAAAATCCGCAGCATGTCCATTAAGTTTGCGGACTCGCAGCGTAATCGCCGCCATTGACTTGCATTGAGACGCATATAATCCGTGTCAGTACATTTGTACACACGGATTATATGCGTTTCAATGTGCGGATGGTACCCAAGTCTGGAGAAGAGAAGACTCTCATCCAGACCTGGGTACCATAGAAACAGTAAAAAAAAAGAATTTAAAATAAAAAATAAAGTTTATACTTACCTTCCGATGTCCTCCCGGTGTTATCTCTGCTGCGTCCGGTCTCTTGCAATGCTCGCGCTGTTGTGAAGGACCTGCCATGACATCACTGAGTCATGTGACCCATCACATGACTCAATGATGTCACCGCAGGTCCTTCACAACAGCGCGAGCTGTCCAAGAGACCGGACGCGGCAGAGATAACACCGGGAGGACATCGGAAGGTAAGTATAAACTTTATTTTTTACCATTCTTATTCTTTTTTTTAACTAACTTGGTCACACTATAAATCCATGCCGGTTGCATGGATTTATATAGTGTGAACAAGTTGTCAAGCACTTTTCCAAGTGATGCTAAAATTGCTTGGAAAAGTGCTTGATAACCTGCATGCAGAAATGCATGCAAAAACGCTTGACAAACGCTTCTACCTGGCGGGAAAAACGCATGTAAAATCCGCATGCGTTTTTCCTGCCAGGGAGAAGTGTAAAAAATATGCAGCATTTCTGCATCGTGGGCACATAGCCCAAGTCACAGATGTATGGCGGAGGCAGGTAGCAGATGGCTTTCTTTCTATATCATGTTTAGGGTTTTGAACTTTGTTCATTGCCAATTACACAGATTTAGTTTATCTACTCACCAAAATTATTAGGCAGATGTTTTTGCATATATATAGTATGCCTTCTTGCGTTGCTCCTATTCACTTCACTTCAATAGGTGCTATATAGATATACAGTCATGGCCGGAAGTGTTGATTCCCTTGAAATTGTTCCAGAAAATGGAACAATTATTTCTTCCAGAAAATTATTGCAATTACACGTTTTGTTATACACATGTTTATTTACTTTGTGTGTATTGGAATAACGCAAAAAAAAACAGAGAAAAAAATGCAAATTGGACATAATTTCACACAAAACCCCCAAAATAGGCTGGACAAAATTGTTGGCACCCTCATCTTAATATTTGGTTGCACACCCTTTGAAATAAATAACTGCAATCAATCGCTTCCTATAACCATCAACAAGGTTCTTCCACTGCTCACCTGGAATTTTGGACCACTTTTCTTTTGCAAACTGCTCCAGGTCTCTCATATGTGAAGGGGGCCTTCTCCCAACAGCAATTTTAAGATCTCTCCACAGGTGGTCAATGGGATTTAGATCTGGACTCATTGCTGGCCACTTCAGAACTCTCCAGCACTTTGTTTCCATCTATTTCTGGGTGCTTCTTGAAGTATGTTTGAGATCATTGTCCTGCTGGAAGACCCATGACCTAGGACGCAAACTCAGCTTTCTGACATTGGGCACTACATTGCGACCCAAAATCCTTTGGTAATCTTCAGATTTCTTGATGCCTTGCACACAGTCAAGGCACCCAGTGCCAGAGGCAGCAAAAGAACCCCAAAACATATATGAACCTCCACCATATTTGACTGTAGGTACTGTGTTCTTTGCTGTCTATTTATGGTTCATTTTCTACATGGACAGCACTTGGACTAAAAATAAAGGATGTTTGTGTAAATGTACCCCAAAGGGGTATTCTTGTGCCAGACATTTGTAGTATATCCACAGGATTAATTTTTGGAACACACAGAGAAGTGAATGGAGAGAGTCATTTGTACATAGTCACCCCTCCATTCACGGTGGTGAGAGATGAGGACCTATTCTCGATATAGCTGTGGTTCCCAGAAGTGACACCTTCATTTATCAGACATTACGGCACATATCGTGGGTATACCATGAATATCTGAGATTGACAGCCTGCTCTGCACATACACGCTGCTGAGCAGTCTGTCAATCAGAGTGCTGGGCTGTGCTTGCTGCCCCTGCTGACAGTGCTATGAGCAGTGACTGAGGCCTTGCATATGACTGAAAGCTGGTGACCCCTTGGAGGAAATAAGTTCATTTTCTCTCAGTAGACGCACTTTCAGTAAGGCAACTGGGAAACATGGTAACGCTATTTATCTGCAGAATAAACCTGTTTCTGCAGGTAAATAGTGTTCTACTGGGTGACAGAATCCTTTGAAATGTGTTGTTCAACCTTGGGGTACAAGTCTGCAGTCACTGTATGTGACTGCAGACTTGTGAATTCTCTCAGCTTGCGCACCACATGCTGTGAGGATTCTCCAGCGCCGGAAACAGGTGCAAGCATGGGATTGGCATACTTGCTGCCATATTCCAACTAGACGTGTGTGGCCTCACTCAAATCGCTTTCATTGAGTGAGGCCGTCTACGTCTAGTCGGCACGTTACTGTCACATGCCCACCTCTCCTGAAGCCGGCATCAGAGAGAGCCCTGACAGCATGCGATGTGTGTGCGAGGTGAGGATTAACAAGGGTAACTGCAGACTTTTACCCTAAGGCCGGACAACCCCTTTAAGTTTACACAGATGTCATATCTGCAACTATTTGGATGTGACATATTGTTGATCCAGTCTCACTCGCCAGCCATTACGCTGGTCCAAGTCTAACTCCCATGCATTTCTAGAATATAACATTTACAGTCCTGCTATTAGAACAGTTTTCCGATTGGAACTACACAAGCCAGTGCGGTGCATGAAAGGCAGTGGCGTGATATCATTTGGTATGCACTGCATGCTTTATCTTTATTAGCTTGTTTTATTCTTGTGTCATGTATTGTGTATAAAGATGATTCCGTACTAATTATCTAATGCACTTTCAGCTGCTAATTTGTGTCTCTTTCTTCAGAGAAAAGCATTTTCCATAAAATGTAATCTGTGGCAAACAAAAGCCTCATTTTACTTTTGATTTACTGATTTTAATCATTTTGAAATTGCATGCGAATATGCTGGGTTTGTACAGTGTAATCTTTAGAGTTTGATCGTCCTCTGTATGATCAATAATTATCCTGGATGACGTGAAGCTAGAAATTGTACTTTGCCTTTTATACTGCCCCCTAATGTCAGCTCACCTACAAATCATTACCAAGCTTCAGATGTTACTGTGCCTGATGAATAAGATTCACTGTAGATATACTACACTCTCTTAAAGGAACAAGTCATCCAAAAATTACCTATTGTTTAAATCAGTTTTTTGTGTTAAATGTATTTTTTAATGCAATGTTTTGTTTTTCTATATCACAATCTTACAATTTTCACACAGGCCACTGGGGTATAATTTCCTTTTGTTTCATGAAATCCACATGTACATTAATCACAATGGACAGACTCTGACCCTATCTTTTGTATTGAAGCGTCTAATGAGCGTGTGCAAAGGTCTCTGTGAAGGGCGGAAATAGGGTCGGCTGTAACATCACCTATTTTTTAATAGTGGATCTTGTGCTATCAGCTGTATATAGAGGTTATACCTGTCATCAGCCTCTGCTGATAGGGAGCCTGCTGAAAACTCTTTCTAAAAGGACAGGAAATTAGAGTCTAAAAAAAAAACAGGAGTCAATGTGAAAATTGCAACATTACTAATTTAGTAATATTTAGTAATTTAGTAATCACTAATTTAGGTTTTCTTTTAACCTCTTCACGACATCCGCTGTATATGTACGGCGCATGTCGGAACCGGGTGTATGGAGTGGGCTCACGCAGCGATCCCATCCCATGCCTTGGCAAGCGATGACTGTGTATTACAGCCAAGACCTGCCCCTAACAATCGCAGATGGAGCAATGCTCCGCCTGCCACTGTTAACTTGTTAAATGCTGCTGTCAATCTCTGCGAACGTGTCATTAACTCCACCCATCGACGCACCCGTGATGTGATCGCGGGTCACCGATGGGTTGTCATGACAGCCGAGGGTTGCTGTGGCATTGCTGTATATAGCACAAGCGATCGATCGGATGATCGCATGTTCAAGTCCCCTAAGGGGGCTAATAAAAACATTCAAAAGTAAAAAAAAAAGTTTTAAAAATTAGGAAAAAAATAAAAGTTTAAATCATCCCACTTTCCCCCCTTTGAGAATAAAGATATTAAAAATACACATATGTGGTATTGCCTCGTTCAGAAATGTCCGATCTATCAAAATATAAAAACAATTAACCTGGTCGGTAAACACCGTAAATGGAAAAAATTCAAGAACGGCAAATTAAGATTTTTTGGTCACGGCAATTCCACAAAAAATGCTGTAACAAACGATTAAAAAGCCACATCTATCCCAAAATGGTACTAATAAAAACATTGTGTCGCCCCCAAAAAATAAGTCGTCACACAGCTCTGTCAGCTGTTTTTTTCAGAGACCCGTCAAATGAGACGGGTCTCGGCAAATGGTGACACAACCCTAAATTTTTTTTTTACAAACTTCTGATTTTATTTCATCACTAAAATAATAAAAAAAAACTGGACATGTTTGGTATCGCCGTAATCGTACTGATGAGCAGAATCATATTGCATGGTCACTTAAACCACAAAATGTACATTGTGAAAGCAATTCCTAAAAAACAATGTCAGAATTGTGTTTTTTTTCAGTATTTCACAGGACTTGGAATTTTTTTCCTGTTTTTTTAGTACACTATGTGGTAAAATGAATGGTGTCATTCAAAAGTACAACTCGCAAAAAAAAAAGCCCTCATATGTCTATGTGGACCGAAAAATAAAAGAGTTATGGCTCTGGGAAGAAGGGGAGGAAAAAACAGAAACGGAAATTGGCTGTGACGTGAAGGGGTTAATAAATGCCATGATATGGAAGAAAATATTGGCTATTGTTCTATATGGCATGTAAGATAGGTACATGACTTTGTGGCTTCCATAAATGAGCCAGCAGCATCAGACTGGCATTACAGCATGTTATATATAGGAAGGTGTTAAACCTATAAGCCAGCTATGATTTGCTAATTTGCAGTATATAAAGTATGATGTATTATATATACTCCTCACACAATGCTGAGCTAAATTCCACATAGGGTGCAAGAAGGGACTTTAGAAATTTATTGGTAATTTATTATCTTGATTTACAAAACGTGCTATGCTTTCCTAGACAGTTTTATGGGATGTAGCGCTCTGGCTTTACAAGGCTTGCACTATGATAATACAGCGTAGGGCTGAGGTGAGGAGCTGCCAGCTTTCATCTGCTCCTCTCTTTTATGGCTTCTCCTGGCTATAGGGCTTGTCGCTGATGTGTCTGAATGACGCGGCATGCATTTCCCGGGGTGCAGCCTATAAAGCTCCAAGTGTCACCTGCAGATCAGACAAAGCAGCATAGCCTGGACTAGGCAGACATGGCCGGCGCATTGTTGGGATATTATTACCATACTAATGACACACTGGGAGGTGGCGGAGACAAAACACTGTGCACCAAGCAGACTAGCTTCTCTATATGACCACCGCAGCTGTCCTCTCCTGGTAATGAGTACATGAACACATAGATACATATGTATCATGCAATCATTTGTCCCAACACCAGGCTAGTATTGAGAAGTGTGAAACCCTGTGGAATGGTCACATTGGCATAGATAGTATTGGTGTTTTACTCTTTTTTTTTTTTTGGTCGTCTTTTTCTTGAAACTTAATTTAACAGATTATATCTAAAATATATATACTAACTACAAACATATGTAATGCCTTGTACAGATATTACGCATTTAGGTTGTAATATGCCCCACAGCTGTATTCACAATTCTGCTGCATTCACTAATCAGAATGAAGGTGCAAACTTGAACAACGAACAAGCAGGGAATAGCGTAAGGTTTGAGATCAGCAGCTAGCAGATTTGTCAATGTATATCTGAATTATAATAAACGTCCGGGTAGAAAAAAAAGGATCTTTATATATGTTTAAAATTGGAATCTAATAACTGTTATACTTATATTATTACAGCTACTCCAGTGTCCTGCTGTCTGTATCTCCTGGATTCCAAAATCTCAACTCCCTCTTGAGAGCTTCTTGTGTCAGCACATGACAAGTGATGGGTATGGAGGGGGCTGGCTGATTAGCTCATTTCATTAGCTAAGCCAGACCCCACTGGCCATGTACTGAAACAGTAAGCTCTCTACCATGCTAAGCCTAAGCCAGGGCAGCTGAAGGAAGCGGCACTGACAACAGAACATCGGTGGAGCTGTTATAATAAGAGTACATTAGTAAATTTATATTAAAAGCCTATATTTCAATTTTACCTCTTTTTTTAAGCTGGACCAATTTAAAGGGCCAGGACGCACTGTAACTTTACAAAATGACTAAACTGTGCTCTGAAGTGCTGCCTAATGTGCTGAAAATATGTCTACCTAAAGGAAACTTGCTACTCAAGTGCATGAATCAGAGGCCGACTTCTGTACTCTAAACATCTATGAGAAACACATAGCTGAAAGAGTGGCAGGTGATGAATCCAAGAGGCAGGTCACTGACGGCTTCTCCCCACCGGCTTAGCTAGTTGGGTGGTCCAGTAAAAGCTGGTGGGACATAGCTATGTGACTTGTCACGTGGTCTACTGCCACGCTTTCAACAATGTCCCGCCAGGTTGTCAGCAATTGACTGATCTTTCCTGTAAACACACACAGGAAGAGACCTATCAATCTAGCTAAGCAGGTGGGATAGGAGCCGTCAGGGACCTGCCTCTTTGACTAGTCTCCTCGTCTCCTTCCGCACTCTCCACTATGTTTTTCTTTTAAACGCTGCATTAAGTTATACAGTGGATATAAAAAGTCTACACACCCCTGTTAAAATGCCAGGTTTTTGTCATATAAAACTCATGCCAAGAAGAATGATTTCAGAAAATTTTCCACCTTTAATGTCACCTCTGTACAATTCAAATGAAAACCAAACTGAAATCTTTTCAGTTGAGAAAAGATAAATAAAATAATTTATATTGCTTTCTTCAGGTCAACTCACAGATTATGGATTCAGTTCTGGGATTTGACTAGACCATTCCTAAACTGTAATCTTCTTCTGGCAAAGCCATTCTTTTGTTGATTTGGACGTATGCTTAGGGTTGTACTGAACGGTGAAATTCATCTTCAGCTTTTTAGCAGAGGCATGAAGCTTTAAATGCAAAATTGACTGATACTTGGAACTGTTCATAATACCCTCTCCCTTGACTAGAGTCCAATTTCCAGCTGCACCAAAGCATAATCCTGCCTCCACCATCCTTCACTGTGGGTATGGTGTTCTTTTGGTGATTCACAGTGTTGGCTGTGTCGAAACATAACTGGGCTTGGATGCTTTTCTTTGTAAAAAAAAAAAAAAGACATTTCTTAATGACCGTCTTCACAGTGTTCCAAGGTATATCTATTGTCTTGTACATTTTTTGTACCTTTCTCCTAACTAAGAATTTTCAACATTGAGATCTATTTGCTGTGTTGAAAACTGTTTATGGACAATTTGCTGGAAAATGCAACTAAAAAAATCCTACCTGAACAGCTAAACTTTATATGGGGTTAATCAGAATCACTGTTAATCATGGCAGCTGTGTAATAACTACTGTTAAACATGCATTTACATGTTATCAGTTAATTCTAAACACAACCACATCCAGAATTATAAGAGGATGTTCACACTTATGTAACCACATTATTTTCTTTTGTTATTTTTATTTTCCCCCTTAAAATTATTTCTGTTTTGTTTCTCAATTGAATTGTAAAGATTATGGGAGGCATTAACACTAGGACTACTGGACTCGTGACCCCGCCTAGAACTACTGAAAGGAGTCATTTTGACTCCTTGCTTGTTTTCGTTTATTTTTAGAGTTTCATTTGTGGTTATTTATTAATAATTATATTTTTTGTAATATATTATTATTGTGAGATCCAACAGTAATGCTTTTGATTGTTTTTTTTCTGCTTTTCTTATTTTTCTACAGAAAATAACAATAATTATAATAGACGTTTTTCAAACATTTTTTTTTATTCAAGTGCACACATATAAACAACAACTGAAGAACAAAAAGCAGAGAAAATGTAGGTGGAGGAGCATAAAAATGAAAATATGGCGCAGAATTCACCTTCTAAACATTTGGTGTTTCGCATTTTAGGCATTGCCTTTGATTTATGGCAGTACATTGCCCACACAAAGACTTACCACAAGTCTTACAATTTCCGACAGATCTATTTTTCTTGCACTTTTCTTTGATCTGGCAAAATTTTGTTTGAACCATCACTTCTGAGCATGTAGAAACTTGGGACGTGGAACCCTTTTCCCTATCTGTGACATAAGGACCACTCCACTCTCTCACAAGCGTTTGCAAAAATGCCTTGCGTGACATTTTTTGGTGGGTAATCTCCTTGAATATTATCCATGCATTTATACCCGCAAAGTCTAAGGCATTTTCAAATGCATGAACAGGCCATCTCCTTGTGCATGTTCGTGTGGTATATTTTCGTGCCATCTGATCCACTACATCTACTCCATATTTTGTTTCATTGTAAAACTTTACCGTTTCTGGAGTTTTTTTAGCGGAATCAGACGCAACAACATCTGGATGGACGGAACTCAAAATGACAACATTTTTGTTGGGCTTTCCTTGATATACTGTAAGTGTAAAATTGTCTTCATTTCTAAACACTTTAGTGTTGTACAATTCCTCTTTCATGGATTTTATTTCTTTAGGCACTTCTCGCCTTATCTTGTTCAGTGTTCCCACGATGGTTGTTCCTTTGCTTTTTAGCTGTTTAGCTAATTTTACTGAAGTAAAATAATTATCGGTTGTAACATTGCGACCTTTTTTCAAAAACGGGTCCAATAACTTCATTACCACATGGTCAGCTTAACGGTCCTCAGCACGGCGTGTGTCATCTTTGCCTAGATAAGGGAAGCCATTTGCCAGATATTTGCTCCTCTTATCAACAACTAGCCAATATTTGTGGCCATATTTATCTGGTTTGGAAGGCATGTACTGCGTGAATGGACACCTAGTTTTGCTTGGGAAAAGTTGCTCATCCACCGTTATGTATGGGCCAGGTTTGTAACACGCAATACAATTTTCAATAAACCTGTCCCACACAGTAGAAAATAGAGCAAACTTGTCCGTTTGCAGTCTCTCCGATCGAGTAGATTTCTCATCAAATCTGAGAAACCTCATAATTTCAACAAAGCGGTCCCTAGACATTGTCGCTTTGCAAAACGGTATTCCCCAGTCATTACACCAAATACTGCTAATCGAGTGACGGTTCGTGCCAGATATTCCACGAGCATAGAATATCGCAATGAATGCATCTAGCTCCTCATCAGATAGAGTAAACTGTAAATTATTGTTCCTGCATGCTTCTGCAAGCCTACAGTTCTTTATATGTGTCAATATATATGAATCAAAAAATAAACACCATGCGCTCAAAGGACTATCGATAATGATATTTCCTCTGGCGTATCCTGTAGGGCCAGGTGCTTCTCGAAGAATATTTTGGCTGTCACGCCTACCAGGCAAGTGTTCTCCAATTTCAACAGGTTTCCATTGAATACCATCCACTGAAACTAGTATTCCTTCAGATTCGCCTTCTCTGGTGTTTGTTGTTGCATTACCTTCGCCGCCATCGTTATCTGTTGTTCTTTCATTTCTGGGACGTTTTGCTGATTTTTTCTGTCCACGACCAGGAGGATGGTCATGAGGCAACATAACTGCATGAGCCCGATCCCCAGTTGATGTGCTTGGAATATCTGTAAAAAAGTTGATGAATATTTAGAATTTTTGTTTTGTAAGGGTCCGTGCACACTGGCTGGATTAGCGGCGGAATATCCGACCGGATATTCTCACCACAATCCGGCCCGTACCTGCCCGCTCAGGTACAGAGCGGAGTTTCATACCTGAAGCTCCGCTCCGAACCCCGGGCTGGAGCCGCTGTCTGGGACGGAGCCGTGCTCGCGCGTAAGCAAGCGCTGCTCTGTCCCTGACAGCGGCTCCAGCCCAGGGTTCGGAGCGGAGCTTCAGGCATGAGCGGGCAGGTACGGCCTGTATTGCGGCAAGAATATCCAGATGGCTATTCAGCCAGAATTCTGCTAGTGTGCACAGGCCCTAACTCAGTGTGTGGAAGAACAAATAAATACACATAACTACTTACCTTCTGGATTTGTTCCTTCTGAGTCTTCAGATTCACTTGATATGTTCTGAGGAATGAAATCTTCATCACTGTCAGAATCAAATACATGTTCCTGCAATTCGGATTCCGATTCATCCTCCGGTATGGATTGCAAAGTAACCAGAATATCCTGAGGCTTTATCAAACGTCTTCTCTCCATATTCCTCACAAATTCCATAATTCTATATAGTTCCCTGCTGAAAAATAGAAATGAAATGAAAACTAAAAGAAATAATAACTGTTCTGCCACCTTCAAAAGTAGGTGGGCTGAATCAGTTGACAGACAACTAAACTATTTCATAACAATTCATACCTGTATGAGTCTTCAGAGCCCGTATGTCTGCGTCTGTTCTCTTTGTCTCTTCAGCTGAACTGAAAGTAAAGTTACTATCCAGAATACTGTCTCCTGCTAGGACCTTAGAAAAACACCACCCTTCATTAGCATAAGATAAGAGCCTAGAGTAAACAAGCTATTTTGTTCAGCATTACACAGTAATACAAGCAGGTAAAACACAAGGAAAATGTGAAAAGTTGACATGTAAATTGAACTACATCTATATGAACATCAGGGTAAATAAGACAGAGTGAAAAAATTATGCACAAAACTTTATAGCAACATTTAGTGACAAAAGGACCTCAAAATATAGTAGGGAGTCAAAATGACTCCCTTCAGTAGTTCTTGGTAAATTTTGAAAAAAACGCTTAAATTTTTCACCAAAATTATTTATTCTCACAAAATCTTTTTTCACATCATATTTGAGGAAAAGTCACCGAGTTTCAAGCCGGAATTCTGAAAAATGTAGTCACAGAAGAGAAATAAAAAACGAAAGGAGTCAAAATGACTCCATCAGTAGTTCTAGTGTTAAAGGTGGAAAAAGCTCTGAATCTTCTTGGTATGATTTTTTTACATGACAAAAAAACTGGCATTTTAACAGGGGTTTGTAGACTTTTTAAATCCACTGTAGATGTTTATAATGGCCCGTAGTTTGGGAAACATGACAGTTTCCCTGTAAACAATTTATACAAATATGACAAACATTTTGTACATGTAGTCAAATGCACTGCAAGTATTATTTTTTTCATTCAGTAGGTACACCATGAGAGAAGATTGTTCAGTGCTTCTAGAAAAAGTAAATGATGTTTCGACACTCCCAAATCTTTATCAATGTGTCGGTAAAAATAAAAGGACTAGAATGGGATATACCATAAACGCACGCAGCGTAAAATACGTATATACAAATTTACATACATATATATGTAAATATATATATGTATATAAATATATGTGTATATAGATAGATATATGAACACATATATATTATACATATATACACACACATCTTATGAAGTCGGCAGACCGCTTTCAGGGTTTTATAGACTTTCATGATCAGCATGACTTGGTTATTGTATCTCCGATTAGGACTGGGTGCTGTTTCGGGAATGAATACGGCAGGTCTTTTTAGCTGCTTATTCACCAGTTCTGACAATGATGAATTTCCGTTTTTCGAGCATTTTTTGCCTGTTCTGTAAAATACTCTACTAAGACCACATTACAGGAGAATTGTTAGCTCCAAATGATGCTGTAGTTCAGGATCTTGTCTGACCTAGAAGTTCGGCACTAACGTTAGTCTTGTCTTCGTGCCAGAAGAACATCTTGAGGCAAGGAAATGAGAGCCTATGCATTGGCTTAGTGGATATTTGGCAGGCCAAGTGCATCAAACTCAAGCAGGAGAGTTTGGTGCATTTCCCAGTGCTGTCAGCCAGGGATCACTGGCATAGAGCTGGCAGACTACTGGGTCTTGACATTCTGGGCAATGGGATTGATTTGGACACAGGACTTTGCTCACAGGAGAGAATAAGCTTGAAGGGACAGAATTGTTCTTACAGACACGTATCTAACATGAGCAAACAGCGTTGCCAATAGTATTTGGGCAGGAGTATATTTGAACAGAAGAATACCAACCAGTAACGGTTTCAAATGACAGTCAGACACCGGGATTTCTATTGAGAAATAATCGGTGAAGAAGCCAAAAACTGAACATTCCGAATAGTAGACATTATACGATAATGGAACAATAAATTTGTTTTCCTCAATTATTTACACACGCACTGAATATGAAGATGCGTAGAATATGGGATGTTTAACTAATCCCACAAATTTACATTTCTGATCACGCAGAATCTAAAATGCATCATAATAATAACCAGACGTCTCAGCCAAAGACCATTTATTTTCTCCACCAGTCACTAGGAGGAAGAGGCTCCTTCCATCTGGTGATCACTATGCCTATTTGGCTTCCATCAGCTTCAATTGCAGATTTCCGTTTCTGAGAGTCATTGGATCTGTGCTGCCCATCTCATTTATACAGTCAGCGTAAGCTAAAGTAACATTACTGAGCTCCCCAGAGCACCATGTGGGTCTCTGCATGTGGATCCTCGTTAGTGCCATATCTCAGATGGATAATGAATGTGAAATATGGAGTAGCAGCCCATATTATAGTAAAAGATTTTAGACATAGGTTGACATATTATAACAAATGTATAAAATGTACAGTACAGACCAAAAGTTTGGACACACCTCATTTAAAGATTTTTCTGTATTTTCATGACTTTGAAAAGTGTACATTCACACTGAAGGCATCAAAACTATGAATTAACACATGTGGAATTATATACTTAACAAAAAAGTGTGAAACAACTGAAAATATGTCTTATATTCTAGGTTCTTCAAAGTAGCCACCTTTTGCTTTGATGACTGCTTTGCACACTCTTGGCATTCTCTTGATGAGCTTCAAGAGGTAGTCACCGGAAATGGTTTTCACTTCACAGGTGTGCCCTGTCAGGTTTAATAAGTGGGATTTCTTGCCTTATAAATGGGGTTGGGACCATCAGTTGTGTTGTGCAGAAGTCAGGTGGATACACAGCTGATAGTCCTACTGAATAGACTGTTAGCTGCTTTTTTCTTGCCATAATACAAATTCTAAGTAAAGAAAAACGAGTGGCCATCATTACTTTAAGAAATGAAGGTCAGTCAGTCCGAAAAATTGGGAAAACTTTGAAAGTGTCCCCAAGTGCAGTTGCAAAAACCATCAAGCGCTACAAAGAAACTGGCTCACATGAGGACCGCCCCAGGAAAGGAAGATCAAGAGTCACCTCTGCTTCTGAGGATAAGTTTATCTGAGTCACCAGCCTCAGAAATCACAGGTTAACAGCAGCTCAGATTAGAGACCAGGTCAATGCCACACAGAGTTCTAGCAGCAGACACATCTCTACAACATCTCTACAACTTTGTGCAGCAGGCCTTCATGGTAAAATAGCTGCTAGGAAACCACTGCTAAGGACAGGCAACAAGCAGAAGAGACTTGTTTGGGCTAAAGAACACAAGGAATGGACATTAGACCAGTGGAAATCTGTGCTTTGGTCTGATGAGTCCAAATTTGAGATCTTTGGTTCCAACCACCGTGTCTTTGTGCGATGCAGAAAAGGTGAACGGATGGACTCTACATGCCTGGTTCCCACCTTGAAGCATGGAGGAGGAGGTGTGATGGTGTGGGGGTGCTTTTCTGGTGACACTGTTGGGGATTTATTCAAAATTGAAGGCATACTGAAACAGCATGGCTACCACAGCATCTTGCAGAAGCATGCTATTCCATCCGGTTTGCGTTTAGTTGGACCATCATTTATTTTTCAACAGGACAATGACCCCAAACACACCTCCAGGCTGTGTAAGGGCTATTTGACCAAGAAGGAGAGTGATGGGGTGCTACGCCAGATGACCTGGCCTCAACAGTCACCAGACCTGAATCCAATCGAGATGGTTTGGGGTGAGCTGGAACGCAAAGTGAAGGCAAAAGGGCCAACAAGTGCTAAGCATCTCTGGGAACTCCTTCAAGATTGTTGGAAGATCATTTCCAGTGACTACCTCTTGAAGCTCATCAAGAGAATGCCAAGAGTGTGCAAAGCAGTCATCAAAGCAAAAGGTGGCTACTTTGAAGAACCTAGAATATAAGACATATTTTCAGTTGTTTCACACTTTTTTGTTAAGTATATAATTCCACATGTGTTAATTCATAGTTTTGATGCCTTCAATGTGAATGTACAATTTTCATAGTCATGAAAATACAGAAAAATCTTTAAATGAGAAGGTGTGTCCAAAATTTTTGTCTGTACTGTATGTATGAATATAATCTACATAAAAGTTGAGTAACTCTGCAAACACAACACTTTTCTTGCACTGATCCTTAGTAATAGTGGTTGAAGCTCCATTTTTCTTATACAGGGCTTTAATTCCCCTGCATAAATATGATTGACAGCGCTTTTTATACACACTGCTAGAAGAAAAGCTGACAATCAGTAGGTGTGGGTAAGGTCATGAGGACTCTCACTGTCTCTCCTAAGAGTCCTGTAAGCACTACTCTGCCTGTCACTCAGAAACCCTTCTCCATCATTGAGCTTTGCATCTCCCCTTCTATGCTTCCTCTGGTGACTGCCAGCATGTGATGTTTAAAATCTATTTCAGCTCCAACCACTATAAAGATTTATTAAATAATGAGTCAGCACATAATTTTTCAGCTTAGATAACAAAAATGGAATTTGAAGGTGGATATTTTCTCTAAAATCTACACACAGTAGGTATTTATCAGCAGATTCAACATATTGATGGGATGGATTCTCCTGCAATCAAATGTTGATAGGGACAGTATCATGTTTATTAGTGGAGACAACAATTGGAATGGTTAGTTTCTAAAGTGGATCTGTCACTTAGATCTGATGAGACTGATGGACTTTCTTTGAAATCCCATGTATAATCCTTTTAGAAAGTTTTCCTGGCTAATATTAAAATGAGCATTTTATAAGTTCAACTCTAGATAAACTCATAAAATGATCATGTTAATGTCAGAATTATACAGCCATTCTGAAATGGATTGTCAAAGTAAGTACACCAGCCTCATCAAGTATAAGGGCTCTTTCACACATCAGTATCTCCGGTATGTGTGGTGACCATTTTCACAGGTACTGGAGACACATACACACGTAGACCCATTCAAATGAATGGGTCTGTGCACGTCAGTGTGTCTCCACGGACCGTGTGTCCATGGAGAAACATGATGACATCTCCGGTTTTTATCAGCAGCACGGGCCGAAAACGTTCCGCACACATGCACATTTATGACACTCGGATGACATCCGTGTATCATCAGTGTGACACGTACTGAAGGAATGAAGCCTGTCACACACAAACCTGTAAAAATAAGAATAGGTTTTGGAGATATCAGGAGCAGAATACTACTCTTAACATTGTCCCCTGCTGGCGCTGATCGCAGCGCAAGCAGGGGACAATGATGAGAGCTGCCTTCAGCACCCGACACTTGGGAACAGCGCTAACTGTACCGCTGATTCCCAGGTGCCGGTATGTGTGATACCGATGACACATGGATGTCATCCGTCAAAAATTGGAAGCTGGCACATTTAGGCATGCTGCGTTGCGGGAATGAAGAGGCTTGACATTTTTTATTAATACCAACGCGTTTCTGTCATCCGTGTGTCATCAGTGCATGTGTGTTGGACATTTTACGGCCTGAGCTGCTTGCAAAAAACGAACATGTCAGCGTGTTTTGCCCATGGACACACGGTCCATGGAAACACACTGACATGTGCACATTTGAATGGGTGTACGTGTGCAAGTGTTTACAGGACGTGTGAAAATTGTCACCACACGTACCCGAGACACTGAAAGAGGCCTTATTCTGTTTTATTAAGTTTATAGATGATGTATTTCTTTTATCACAAACCTTTAGTAATTAGTATCAGAAAGACCCCATGATGTTGAAATTATAAAGGACAAATAAGTATGGGCAAGTCCTGCTTTTCCCTTTAGTTTACAATTCTGCAAAAAAAATTGTTTTACTTGAATATATAGCGGCAACATATTCTGCAGCATTTTAAAATTTTTAATATCACTATCCCCATTGGAACTTACCGAATAAATTTGATTTTAGTATCTCTTTTGAGTGTGGGAAGAAACCTGTACTCAAGGGAAACCGTCACACAAACGTTTCAGGAACATATAGACTTCATACAGATTTTAAGTAGGATTAGGATCCCAGGGCTATAAAACAGTAGTGTTAACCACTGAGCCACCATCCTATCTAGTTCAAAAATGTCTTACAACATGACTAAGGTTTATCTCCTTTTTAATAAAATGTTGTAGTCTACAAAAATAGTCATGTAGTCATGATTGTGGAGCCTACTGAAACAGACTAAGGGACCTTTTTAAAAACTTAAGAAGCCTTTGCAGGTGTTTTTTGTTAATTATTTTAATTTACTAAGATAATAAGTTTTGTGTTTTCATTGGTTGTAAGCCATAATCATCAACATTAACAGAAATAAACACTTGTAATAAATAACTCTGTTTGTAATGACTCTATATAATATATGATTTTCACTTTTTGTATTGAAGAACTGAAATAAATTAACTTTTTGATGATATTCTAATTGAGTGAGATGCACCTGTACATTTGTTGAGTGCTTTGACAGTCTTTCAGTGGGCTGAAACCTCCTGCCATTGTTGTCAAAGCATCAACAGGTCTTGGGCAGCCTGGTGGCTCAGTAGTTAGCACTGCAGCCTTGCAGCGCTGGGGTCCTGGGTTCAAATCCCACCAAGGACAACATCTGCAAGGAGTTTGTATGTTCTTCCCGTGTTTGCGTGAGTTTTCTCCGGTTTCCTCCCACACTCCAAAGATATATTGATAGGGAATTTAGATTGTGAGCCCCAATGGGGACTGTGCCAATAATGTCTATAAAGCGCTGTGGAATATGATAGCACTATATAGGTAAGCATAATTAATAAATTGCTTGCTGTGTTCCAGAAGCAGCGGTAAGGAACCCTGTTATCAGCCTTTCTTTATTTTCAACAGTAAAAATGCTCAGTTTCTGTTCTTCTGAAATGGCACCTGTTCTAGAAGGCAGGGGATCCCAAGTGTTTTCTGATTTACTGTGTTTATCACGCATTGGACTTCTTGTAATCAGTTTCTTGTAGGGGGACGTACACAATTAAAAAGTGGGTTATCTACTTAAAAACCCTTTAACTCCTGTGTATGGGATTGTTGCTTGAGATGTCTAATGGCTGAAAGATCGGCCGAAGCATCGTTTGGCTGAAAGCCATCTAATAAATAAATAATAATAATAGTTTTTATTTTTATAGCGCCAACATATTCCGCAGCACTTTACAAATTTTGGGGGGGACATATACAGACAATACAGAATAAGCATATCTCATATCGAAAGGAGTGAGGGCCCTGCTCGCAAGCTTACAGTCTATGAGGAAATGGGGGAGACACAAAAGGTAAAAAGTACATATATTGTATAATGCAGCCTTGATATACTGAATAGTATAAATAATAATACATGGACTGGTGTCCTGCCAGTATGTGTACCGTCCTGACAGAGGCTATTAAGTGCATGGTTGGTATGAACCTGAAGTTGAAGAAGATTTTAATATGGGGGAAAACTGGGACGGACAGAGTGTGTTTAGGCGATACGTCAGTCTAAAGAAATGTGTTTTTAGGGTTCGCTTGAAACTGTGGGTATTGGGAATTAATCGAACTGTCCTGGGTAGTGCATTCCAAAGAATTGGCGCAGCACGCGAGAAATCTTGGAGACGGGAGTGGGAAGTTCGGATTATGGAGGATTTTAGTTTTAAGTCATTGGCAGAATGGAGGGCATGTGTAGGGTGGTAGACTGAGACAAGGGAGGAGATGTAGGGGGGTACTGAAGCATGGAGCGCTTTGTGGGTAAGCGTGATAATTTTAAAATGAACTCTATATTGGATGGGCAACCAATGCAAAGACTGGCACAGGGAAGAGGCATCGGTGTAGCGGTTGGCGAGGAATATGATCCTGGCTGCTGCGTTAAGGACGGATTGGAGAGGGGAGAGTTTAGTAAGAGGGAGACCGATTAAGTAGAGCGTTGCAATAGTCAAGACGAGAATGAATAAGAGCTACAGTAAGAGTTTTTGCTGAGTCAAAGGTGAGAAAAGTCCTGATTCTTGAGATGTTTTTGAGGTGTAAATGACATGAACAAGCGAGTGATTTGATGTGAGGAGTGAAAGAAAGATCTGAATCAAAAATGACCCCAAGACAGCGGGCTTGTTGCTGGGGAGTAATGGTTGAGCCACAAACGGAAATGGCAATATCAGGCACAGGTAGGTTAGTGGAGGGAGGAAAGACGAGTAGTTCAGTTTTTGACAGATTCAGTTTTAGGTAGAGGGAGGACATAATGTTAGACACAGCAGAAAGACAATCACTGGTCTTTTGTAGTAATGCAGGGGTGATGTCCGGAGCAGAGGTGTATAATTGGGTGTCATCAGCATAGAGATGGTACTGAAAACCGAATCTACTGATTGTTTGTCCAATAGGAGCAGTGTATAAGGAGAAAAGAAGGGGGCCTAGGACTGATCCTTGAGGAACCCCGACAATAAGGGGAAGTAGAGAGGAGGAGGAGCCAGCAAAAGACAAAGAGAAGGAGCGGTCAGAGATATAAGAGGAGAACCAGGAGAGAACAGTGTCCTTGAGGCCAATAGTGCGAAGCATAGAGAGGAGGAGCTGGTGATCCACAGTGTCGAATGCTGCAGAGAGATCCTGGAGAATCCGCAGGGAGTAGTGACCATTAGATTTAGCTGTTAGTAAATCATTAGAGACTTTAGTGAGGGCAGTTTCAGTAGAATGTAAAGAGCGGAAACCAGATTGTAAAGGGTCAAGAAGAGAGTTGTCTGAGAGATAGCGGATGAGACGGGAGTGGACCAGGCGTTCCAGGAGTTTAGAGATAAAGGGAAGATTGGAAACAGGTCTGTAGTTGGCCGTGCAGTTCTGGTCAAGGGATGGTTTTTTAAGTAATGGTTGTATGCTGGCGTGTTTAAAAGAAGAGGGAAAGATACCAGATGAGAGGGAAAGGTTGAAAATTTTATTTAGGTGAGTGGTGACAGCTGGAGCAAGGGACTGAAGGAGATATGAGGGAATAGGGTCACTGGTGCAGGTGGTAGGGCGAGAAGATGCAAGGAGCCTGATCACTTCATCTTCCGTGACTGGTTCGAAGTCATAAAGTGAGCAAGATACAATGTGGCGGGGGAGGGCATGCATAACATTTGGGGATTGGGAGAAAATTTCCTGTCGGATATGGTCAATTTTTTCTTTGAAATAATTGGCCAGATCGTCAGCGCTGAGGTCGGTGGTCGGGGCCTGTGTTGTTTGATTGAGGAGAGAATGAAACGTGTCAAAGAGTCGTTTAGGATTATTGGAAAGTGAGATTATGAGGTTGTTAAAGTAGGTTTGTTTGGAGAGGTGAAAGGCAGAGTTATATGTTTTCAGCATAAATTTATAATGGAGGAAATCTTCGGGCAGATTTGATTTTCTCCACAGCCGCTCAGCGCACCTGGAGTACTTCTGGAGAAGACGTGTTTGAGGCATGTGCCAGGGTTGTCGCCGTCTATGCCGAATTTTTCTTTGTGTAGGAGGTGCGGCTTCATCCAGGACGCATAGCATTATTTTGTTATAATGCTTCAATGCAGAGTTGGGACATGAGAGGGAGGAGATTGGGGCCAATGATGATTGCAACCTTTTTATAAATTTCTGGGTGTTAATGGCGCGTAAATTTCTATAAGTGTGGACGGTGGGAGTGTCTTGAGTAGAGTCACAGTTTTTGACAGAGAATGAAAGAAGATTATGGTCAGAGAGTGGAAGGGGAGAGTTAGTAAAGTCATGTACTGAGCAAAGCCGGGAGAAGATCAGGTCCAATGTGTTCCCGTCCTCATGTGTAGGAGAATTAGCAAGCTGTGAAAGGCCGAAGGAGGAGGTTAGTGATAAAAGATGCGTGGCAGATGGGGAAAGAGGATCGCCAATTGGGATGTTAAAATCTCCCATGATTATCGTGGGGATGTCGCAGGATAGAAAATTTGGAAGCCAGGCAGCAGAGTGATCCAGGAATTGACGGGGGAGACCTGGAGGGCGATAGACAACCGCCACTCGCAGGGAGAAGGGCCGGTAGAGTCTGACTGTGTGGGCCTCAAAAGATGGGAAGATAAGAGAGGGTACAGGGGAGATAACCTGAAAAGTACATTTTGTTGAAAGAAGCAGACCAACACCTCCCCCTGATCTGTTGTCAGGTCTCGGGGTATGAGAGAAATGTAGGCCACCATAGGAGAGAGCTGCAGCGGCGGTGGTGTCCGACTGCTGGATCCAGGTTTCAGTGAGAGCCAGAAGGTTGAGGGAATTGGAGAGGAAAAAGTCATGGATGTAAGAGAGTTTATTACAAGCTGAGCGCGCATTCCAAAGGGCACAGTTGAATGAGACAGAAGATATGCAGGTATGGCAAGCCTTATAGAGCCGCTGGAACTGTGGGAGCATTACATTATGGATGCCCCTATAATGGTGCAAAGTTTGACATTGTTTATGGGCACTGTGGCTGCTTTCATGGTGCACTGAACTTTAACTATTGGGTGAAACTAATTTTCTCATCATACATTGTAATCTCTGTAAGTTCTAAGCCTAGGAGTAACTGTGGATTTAATTGGGGTGCCAGGATTCTAAAAGGTCACATATTTACTAACGGAGAGAAAGGTAGAGGGCTCATAAATTTCTATTTTATATTCAGGTGTGGCGGATTTGCAGTGCAATGTATAGCCACCACTTTGTGGACTTTGGACTGAGCAGGGACAGCATTTACGCCAGACGGTGGACTGACTGGCAGCCCATTTACACTAAGCTGTAGACTATGGTAGATACAGTGGCATGTAAAAGTTTGGACACTCCTGGTCAAAATTATTGTTATTGTGAACAGTTAGGCTATGTTCACACACGTTGTGTTTTGCAGCAGATTTTTTTGCAAATTTTCAGCTGCGTCTGGCAGTACCAGCAAAGTCTATGAGAAACCAGAATGCTCTGTTCACACACGTTGCTTATTGTTTGCTGCGTACTTTCTGCCTTGCTTGCGTATTTGGAAAATAGAGCATGTCACTTCTTTTAGTGTTTCTGCAACGTTTTTTCACCCATAGGAAGTAATGAGTGGTGAGAAAACCACTGCAAATACGCAACAAAAACGCAGCAACGCAGTTTTTTGCCTTGTATTTCCAGCGTTTTTGCTGCAAAATAGAATGGGATTCTTGTTTTTCACAGAACTTTATGTACATGCCTAAATAGAGAGAGAAGGACAGTGAAAAAAACGCTGCAAAAATGCAGGAAAACCTGCTTTTTTGACGCAGCTGTTTCCTGCCAGAGAAAAGTTGTGAGCAGATTTGCAGCAGATTTAGCTGCAGAAAAAACACAATGTGTGTGAACATAGCCTTAAAGGGGTTGTCCACTACTTGGACAACCCCTTTTTGATCTAAATGTTTGGCCCCGATTAAAAAAGCATATACTCATCTCCCGTGCTGGAGCCATTTCCACGGTGTTGGCACTCGCTCTCCCCAGGGCTTCCCTTGCTGTTGTTGTGATGCTGGCGCCCAATCAGCGCTGGCGTCACTGTCCTCACCTTCGGACAAATCGAACATGAAGAGGAGGCCCGGGCTGCAGCTGATCTCGGACTTCCTCTTCATGTTCAATTTGATAGGAGGCGGAGACTGTGACGCCAGCGCTGATTGGACACCGGCATCGCATGTCATAACAATAGCACGGGAACCCCGGGGAGAACGAGTGCCGACACCGCAGGAAAGGTGCCAGCACGCGAGGTGAGTATAAACTTTTTTATTTTTATCAGGGACTAGCGTGGAGTATGAGAAGGAAGTTATGCTGGTAAATGACAATAAACACATTTCCTTTCTATTTTAGGCAAAAAAAAAAAATATTGAAATTTTTTACATTTTAAAAATTACAAAAAGGAAAATGGGCCAACGCAAAAGTTTGGGCACCCTGCATGGTTATTACCTAATAGCGCCCCCTTTTCAAGTATCACAGCTTGTAAATGCTTTTTGTAGCCAATTTCAATTCTTGTTTGAGGGATTTTCATCCTTTCTTCCTTGGAAAATTCTTCCAGTTCTGTCTGTGACATTCCTGGATCATCTTGCATGCACTGCTACTTTGAGGTCTAGCCACAGATTTTCAATGATGTTCAGATCAGGGGACTGTGAGGGCCATTGTAAAACCTTCCACTTGCGCCTTTTTAGGTAGTCTATTGTGGGTTTTGACGTGTGTTTAGGATCATTATCCATTTGTAGAAGCCATCCTCTTTTCAACTTCAGCTTTTTTACAGATGGTCTTATGTTTGCATCAAGAATTTGTTGAAATTTCATTGAATCCATTCTTCCCTCTACTAGTGAAATGTTCTCCGTGCCATTGGCATCAGCACAACCCAAAAGCTTGATTGATCCACCCCCATGCTTAAAGGGGTTGGGTTGTCCACTACTAGGGCAACCCCTTCTCATACCCCATGCTTGGCTCCGATAAAATAAAAATGTTTATACTCACCTCCCGTGCTGGCGCTGTTCCAGCGGTGTCAGCACTTGTGGTCCCGGGGCTCTCAGCGCTGGCGTCACTGTCCCTGCCTTCGGACAAATCGAACATGAAGAGGAAGTCCGGGCTGCAGCTGATTTCTCACTTCCTCTGCATGTTCAGGTCGACAGGAGACGGTGACAGTGATGCCATTGCTGATTGGGCACCAGCATCACATGTCACAGCAACAGCACGGGAGTCCCAAGGAGAGCGAGTGCCGCAGGAATGGCAACGGCACGGAAGGTGAGTATAAGGTTTTTTATTTTATTGGGGCCAAGAGATGGGTATGAGAAAGAGTTGTCCAAGTAGTAGACAACTTCTTTAATGGTTGGCGATATGTTCTTTTCCTGAAATTCTGTGCCCTATTTTCTCCACAAATACCTTTGATCATTGTGGCCAAAGAGTTCTATTTTAACCTCATCTGTCCACAGTTCTTGTTTCCAAAATGCATCAGATTTGTTTTGATGTTCTTGTGCATTCTTCTAATGCTGAATTTTTTTGGTGAGGGTGCAGAAGAGGTTTTCTTCTGATGGCTCTTCCATGAAAGCCATATTTGTGCAGGTGTCTCTGAACAGTAGAACAATGTACAACTCCAGAGTCTGCTAAATCTTTCTGACGGTCTATTGCAGTCAAGCAGGGATTCTGATTTGCCTCTCTACAATCTTACAAGCAGCTCTCACTGAAATTTAGCTTGGTCTTCCAGACCTTATCTTGACATCCACTGTTCCTTTTAACTGCCATCTCTTAATTACATTTTGAACTTAGGAAAGGGCAACTTGAAAAGGCTTTGCTATCTTCTTATAGCCTTCTCCTACTTTGTGGACCTCCACCATTTTCAGACTGCCCCATGGCTACTGTTTTTTTTGGCACAAGGTTAGAGGAGGCTGGGATTTTATAAAGCTGGGAAATTTGCATCAACTGACCTTTCCTAGCGATGATAGTGAACAAGCCATAACCCTAACAGGCTAATTAAGGTTTCAAACCTTGGTCATAGTTATCTAAGCACACAAATCTCCAAGGGTGCCCAAACTTTTGCATCTGCCATTGTCCTTTTTGTAATTTTTAAAATGTAAAAAATGACAATATATTATTTTTTTTTGCCTAAAATACAAAGGAAATTTGTCATCTTTAACTTTAGGCCTTTTAGAGATCATTTCATCTTCAACTTGATTAACTGTTCACAAAAAGACTAATCTTGACCAGGGGTGCCCAAACTTTGACATGTCACTGTACAAGGAGGGAGATAATATTTTTAGAGACAACTTGGTCCAAAGTTTGCACTGGGACCCATAAGACTGTAATTTCACCACTAATTTTGCTGTAATGTGCACTATTACATTCCTTATGCTACTTTGAGACTATTTTTTTGCGATAATAATTGATTCTAACTATTGAGGCCACAAGTCTCCGTACAACTCAACCTATTCCTCTACATGTAGGCCGAGCCTATTCTTTTCCTTGTTTTTTATCCATTGTATTATTATTATTTTTTTAGCCTCCTTATCAGTGACTTTTGGAAAAGGTATTTGACAAGATTACAATCATTAAAATGTGTAAGCTGTTTATCTGCTTTTCCTTTCATTCTAAACTTTCATTAGTACAGACATCATGTGTCAGACAGTTGCATTAGCATCTTTTTCTATTAAAATAAATGTACATCGCAGTCTTTGAGTGTAAAGACGGCGGGCGAAACCCTGGCACATTTTTTTGTCATGGTAAGCTGAGAACATGGCATTCTTTAGCTGTAAGGGTGCTGATCATTTATTCTGCCGCTTCGTTAGGAAATGTTATTTTTTTGTGTGTCAGACAAACCGATCTGTTCATAGATGTGTGTGCCATTGCACTAGGTAATTAGGTCTCCTTGTTCAGAGGCGTATTTAAGAGCCATTCATTGATGCCAATGCAGAACACGAAAAAAAGAGACTCTAGAAAGATTAAAAACATATGCGTCTATTATTAGTATCTTCATCACGCTAATGGACAGCTTGTGAGAAATTTGGCGTGCTATCATTGGCACCAAGCACTAAATATCAAATGGAGCATTGTTCCTCCTTTCTTTTGATAAGTGCGACTTGGAGAGCACAGATAGAAAGCTCCATTTTATCTGCAAAGCCCACACTGCTTGTTAAAGAAAAAGGAATCAAGACGGAGAAAAGGAAAGAAATATTATTTTGCTTTATTCACCACTTGTCATGACATCCTATTCAGTTGTGCCCTGTCTATGTCTATTCTCTTTATTATGCTATTGTAGACATAACCACCATACAAATGCAATCACGGCACGAGAAAAATGTGTTAAAATTTCCCAGGGTTGCAAAGTATTGATTTACCTTAGACACGGGGTTCCACATTCAATAGATTACAATGCATATGGTGGCAGATTAACTATGACTTTATTATATGTTTTACTTCATGATTGTTCTTTTTATGCATTTTACTTTGTAGTTCAGAAGAGAATATGACTTGTATATTTTAAGGCAAGTTGAACAATGAGAAATTTGTTTTCTTTAACATTTTAGATTTTCTTTTTTTTACTGTAGAACATAATTTATAGGTTCCCTCAGACCTGAGTCGGTGTCCTTGAATGTCATTGTAGAGCAAACTGCTGCCTGCAATCACTTTTTTACATCCTATCCCACATGAACTAGTGAATAGAGATTGCGATTTTGTCCATTGTGATTTGCCAGTCGTTGGAATGCATTGGTGAATTATCCACTTTTGGCAAAATGGTTCCCTAATTGTATTCTATGGATTGGTAAATATGGAAATTGTCCAAAAAGAGACAAGTTGATTAGTTCATCTGTACTAGGGAGAATAGGAAAATTAGAAATAGACAGTCAAAAATTTGCCTGTCAATTATAGGGAATCTGTCACCAGGTTTTTGCTACCTCATCCGAGAGCAGAAGAATGTAGGAACAGAGACCCTGATTTCAGCAACATATCACTTACTGAGCTGCTTGCTGTCATTTTGATAAAATCACAGTTTTTCTGCTGCAGATCCAGCAGTGCTCTGAATGCTGAGCTCCATATAACCCCGCCCACATCACTGATTGGCAGATTTCTTCCTATGTACAGTGTACACAGGAAGCTTCCAATCAGTGGTGGGGGCGGGGTATACAAAACTCATGACTATAGAGCAGGTTTACTAGTCCGCTAGTGATAATCTCCTGCTGATAAAATAGTGACTTTATCAAAACTACAGCAAGAAGCCCAGTAAGTGACACATTGCTGGAATCAGGGTCTCTGCCACTGCTCTCAGATTAGGTTGCAGAAACCTGGTGACAGATTCTTTTTATGTTCACTAATAAAATCATAATTTGCTATAAGATTTATGCTCTTTAAACAGTCACTAAGGTAACAAATGAGTCACTTGGGTTCTTATTGTTTATGTCCATTTTGTTCTCCATTTTGGGTTACGTGACTCCGCCATATTACTCCATTTCATAAGTGGTTCAAACAAAAGAACACTTGTTTCTGCAGGAATCATGGACGTCTCTCATAAAAGCTGGTGGTTTCCATCACAAGATAATTATTTCTATGAGAGGACATAGCTAATCCACCTCTGGAGAAAAATAACAAACATACAATCCCTTCCCTAAATTTTTGTAACTTTTGGTTCTGACGTGAAGTGTACTTTCAAAACACTAGACGCTAAATTCAGATTTGTATTTTTGTTAATGTTTCTTGTTGTTTTCTCTTTGTTCTTTTTTTTTTAAGTAAACACCAAAATGATCATCTTCATTGTTTTCTTCTCACTCCATTTCTGCATGCTTTGTAGTTATTGCTCCCAGCCTGCCGATAAATGTAATTACATATGAGTAGTGAGCATCTGTCCTCCGAGTCTGTCTGTCAGACGGCGTTGAGCCTGCAAGGCCACAGGTGACATGTTTCTCCGTAAGTGAGGAAAATTGGCATCTGACTGCAGTCCTCAGAATTTCATCCTTGTCAAGGCAATTTTACTTGAGTACCAGCACCAACTCATTCCCAGAGCTGAGGATTCAGATGGACTAGTACAGAAGAAGCCATTGTCATTGTGCTTCTTTTCTGCTTTAATAGTCGAAACCCCTAGAAAAACTGGTACTCTTAAAGGGCAAGTGGTTAAACAGTCCATATTGCCCACATACCCAATATAACAGGGGTCTCATCTTATGCTAAAATATGAGGGCACCACCTAAAAAAATGAAGGAGCCCCAAAGTGTATGGTAATAGCACCACACAGGCTAAAGGGAGAGATGGAGCTAGGTTCTAACAGACGCTTACCTGCTTTTGGAGACAGAGATTGCAAGGGCGTAAGACGCCTCTCATAAGCAGTTGTGCTAAGTCCTGACATCCCATAGAGTTCCCAATGAGCATATTTTACAACATGCCCTTTTGTGTTTTTGGCTGTCACATAAGGGAAAATAGGATCAGTGATTGCCTATTAATAAATTGGTCCCGTATTGGGCTTTATCACTTTGCTAGATCTAAAGAGGGAAATATGAAATTAGATTTGTTGTTTTGACGACACATATTATATATGGTAATCATATGCTTGATCCCAGTGATGAAAGGCCTGCCTATAGTCATAGAAATGAACACCACCAGTTGCAAACACTATAAAGATACAATGAATATTTCACTTCCACAGTTGTTTCATCGCAAACTATTGAATAAAATGTATTAACTTTATTATTCTAAACAGCAATTATACACAGACATAAAGGGAATAACAGCCATTCTGGAGCTGAAGTTGTAAGCGAGCAGCCGATGGTTGCATTGTCGCGGGTAATGTGTCGCCCTTTTTTACGAACAGAGCATTGTGGCATTAGTCCTGTAGCGCCCGGAAATCTGCAGGATAACAAAGACATTTAATATCTCAAGGCTCTTCATGAACTGAGGACGAAGAAGAAGAATGCCCGGTCCACTATGCCAAGGTGTCTGTTGTCATCAGCGGTGTTATGAACTCACAGCAGATAGGGTAAATTGAAGTAGTAATTTTCCAGGCTGTGTACTGGGAACTGTTTCCTTGGTGGAGCATTATGGTGCTTGTCCTGTCTTCTCCTAATAACATTAACCGCCTGTCAGTGGATATGATGAATGGACAGTCATCACAGCTCCAATGAAGGAGGAGGAGGGGGCGAGGGGATATATATCCAAAAACAAATGTGACAAGGAGAAGCCCAGGAAAAGCTAATCACAAAACGGGTTGCTGGTCCAGGCAGTGCCATTGTATTTCCAGCATGAGCATGCGGATATAGATTTCATATATTTGTATCCAATACATTTCTTCTAAAGCCACAATCTCCAGATATGCACCTTTATCTGCAGTGTTCATGTACACGAGCTGCACAAGGTAGATATGTGGTCACACGGAGGAGTATAGTTTCCCTTTAGACCTTGAAAATAACAGAAAGGTCAATTTTTTTTGTATGTTTGTAAATATAGGAAACACAGAAAGAGAACGGGCGCTGCCCAGGGTCACTGCACTCAGGACGAGTATTGCACAGTCAGTACCAATCTAGAACCAGTTGTGCAATTCTATGAGGGGTCTTCACAGATGGTCCCGAGGGGTAAATGTCTGTGTGCTGCAGCAGATGGAGTTGCTCTTAACCTGCCAATGGGAAGTAGAGGGCAGCTAATGACATGATAGAGGAGACAATGCTCCTCTCCGGCTCTCGGGCTCTCTCTGCCCCTCATATGGTTATCAGAGGGGAGCAAAGAGATTTACAGGACTCTGGTCCGCTGGTCCCGTCAGTTGTCTGTGGCCGCTAGACCAGAGCAGACCTCCTACTACCTGCAGCATCCCTGACGCCTCTTCTGATTAGTAGGCCCCTGCGACATCATTGTGTTGTGGTGCGACGCTCATGACATTGGGGGCCTACTAATCAGAAGAGGTGCCGTAGGTAGTAGGAGATTCGCAGTACTCTGGTCTGGCCGCCAGCATCTACCGACATAGCCCCTTGGCCATGGTCCTGAGAGTCATTTTGCTAAACTGTAGTATCATTAATGATTTTTTTTAAGTGAAACTCTGAGCAATAAAACCTCTATTGGTCAAATCAGATGATGTGTTTTGGAATCATACCGAGACCTAAGGAAGGAGAAGGAGAAGCATCAATTACCCTCAAATCCCTGCAGCTTCCCTAATGGTCTCATGGTTCCTGCTGGTACTGGAAGGGATATTGTCTCATCCATCAGTCTCCTGACCGCTGCGGCCAATCACTTTACTACATTTTGGCAAACCTCTTAAAAACGCATAGTAGTAGACTAGTGTTTGTAGTTAATCCTAATTTGATGTATATATGATGTTGTTACTTAGGGGTAGTCTAAGAACTGAAAGCAGTTACCCCATTACAGTATTTATCCCTACTGCAGCACAGAGTGTTTTGAGTGCTGGTTTTGTTGCTGGTGATAAGTCTTGACAATGTATGAGAGTAGTAATATCATGGATGTAAGAGGGGGGACCACCGTCTCGAAAACAGAATGTTGGACTATACCCCGGTGGCGGTTGAGGGTGCGGTTGATCAGGTCTTTCCTAATTACTCATCACAATGTTGTAGCTAATGCATTATGAATAAGACATTTGTCACATGTATATTGCTCCAGGTAATATAAAGTCACCTTTGTGTGTAGCGAGTAAAGCACAATACCTATCTGTACAGCTGCCAGTTTCACTGCCACTATGGGTTATGTTGGAGCTTGGTTTTCTGAGCTGAACTGAATGCTGTCCCACCTTTACACGTCCTTGTATAAAATGTTATATAACATATGTATGTAAAAGGTAATTACTTCTGTATGATCTCGCATTTTATTTGTATGCTGGTGTATACTGGTATATTGGTAATTTTTGTAAGACAGCCCCCCAACATATCTGTTCTCCATCTGAATCTCTGCTATAAAGCTATAAATTATTCCATATTCTTTACTGGTAAGATTGTATTAGGTTTATGTATTCTCTCTATCACAGCCAGATTCAGGAGTGCAGGTTTGAGTTCGCAGATAACCCTTTCCTTCCCTGCATGACTGGCAGCTGGCATTGTCTCGCTGGCCGCAGTACATGGAGGAAGGGTTAACTGCCAAGCTCTCCCTGCCTGCTCAGCAAGATGAAATATGTCATTTCTTTGCACTGCATCTCCCCTCCTCTCTGCCTTGTTCTGCCTGTGTGTGGCAGGAGAAGATCTGTAAAAGGAGAGCAAATGCTTGATTGATCTCCTGTCTTGCAACCTGCAAGGCTGGAAACATTCTCCAGCACCCAGATTTGATTCTTCCAGGGCTGTTGTGAGAGGGGGAAGGGTGAATGCCCTAGGGCTTCCAGCTATGGAGAGACTTCATCCTACCTGTACTCCACACAAATAAGACAATCCCTGCAGCAGCCTTTGGATTTCTTTGTTCGATATAAGCTAAAAGGAGATCATTGCACCTACCTTCCCGTATCTTCATACAAATGGATTGTTCTATCGATTCAGGTGTGACATCATTGTGTATGATGGTAATGAGACATGAAAGCGTGAACCCTGTGTGTTTACCTTCAGTTTAGACTGATGGATCCTCGCTGGGTATTATGGATGCTCAGAGGGGTTGTCTGCTTCTTATATGCCCTGGTAGAGGGGTTATACTTACCAAGAATACACGAATAGACAGCACATTGTGCACCATAACTATGCTAAGAGTAGTCAAGAGCGTCAATAATCCATGGACCACTGGTCATCATTCTCCATCATACTTGTCAATGCTGTCTGATTTTACTCCATTCTTCACCGCATCTTATATTAATTTTCTTTCTTTGTGTATATGACATAGTACATTAAAAATGGCAGCTGTAACATACAATAGTGTCAAAATATAATTTAGTAATTTTGCACATATAATTGTGAGATCCATAATCACCTAAGGCACTTACAAACCTCAACAGCGGAATTGCAACACCAAGAAGAAAAAGTCATAGAATTATGGAAATCACAAGATCGATAGACATGTTAAAAGAATTGTCAGGGCAAAATTAAGATTATCCTGGTGCTTTGGTATGTTAAAAAACAACAAAGGAATCTATACTCATCTGGCACTTACCAGGAGTTTAGGTGACTTCTGCAGTGAATCATCTGTGACATGCTGCAGAGGTCACCTGACCGCTGTGGCCAATCATAGGTTCCAGCGGTGCCGCTGTCCTTTAATACATGCACTTACATGCTTTGGCATGCTTTTCATTCTATTACTAATGCTTTTCTGAGGAATGTTCTGCCATGCTGAATTCACTTGGGCAGGCAAATCATGCTGGTAGCTGCAAACCTATGAAGTCTCAGATGTGCTTGATGGAAGGCTAGTCTGGAGACCCTGAAGGCCATGGTGACACATTTAGGCCACATAACCTGCTCACAGTAGCATTTGTCACATTTCGCCTGGCGTCGTCCTCTTGAAAAACGGCTCCTGGAATATTTTGAAGAAATGGTCGTACCAAATTACTGTAAGTCCGAACTGTTAGTGTACCTGAAATGCCTCTTGATGGCGTGGGTGGCTGGGTCTCCAGACCAATCTCTGGCTATTGTTGCGTTCAAGACGGAAGCAATACTCATCGCTGAAGAGGATAAACCTCCATTACAGTGTCATTGCAGTCTTGCTCTGCACCATGATAGCATTTACGAGCTCTGGCGTGAGGTCATTGGACCACCTGTAGCTTGACGTCTAGCTCATAGCCCAATGTTGTACAAACGCCTTCTGATGGTTTGTGTAGACACAATTTGACGTATTGGGCTTTGTACGTGATGTCAATTTCACTTTCAGTACAAAATGGATCAGTTGTGGAACTAATGGTATGACCATTTCACCAATGTGTCCCAGGAGCCATTTTTCAACACAACAATGCTAGGCCGCCTGTTGCTTATGCTACTGTGAGCAGTCTTCATGTTCTAAACATGCTATCGGGGCCTGCAGCGTCTCTGCTCTTGTCTACCATTGAGCACATCTAGGACATCATTGCTCCCTATTGTCCCCTGTCGTGCCCCATGTGAAGGACTCCCACCCTAACAAGGGCAGTACCCAAGTGACGCCCTAATACTAATGAACCCCAAAAATTCCCAATGAATCAGCAGTGCGCATTCTTGACCATCACTCTATTCACTGTCTTTGCGGCTATCGAAAAAAGTTAAGCCCCATGGTATGGTAATGGTAGCCCCATTAGAAATGAATGGAGCGCTGGTCTAACATGCTCACTACCTCTTCCTTCTAATGGGATAAAAGTCCCCTGTTCTACTGATTAGTGTGGGACCCAACGGTTGGACACCCCACCGATCCAATAACTTATCACCTATCCAATAGATAGGTGATAACTTGTTTTCACCAGACAACTTCTTTATTAAAGGTTTCGGCCATTGTACCCTTCAATTAATCCCAATGGCTGAAGGTATAAGTGATCTTATGTCCAATACATCATCCATTAGCTCCAGCACTGGAAACATTGCCACCATAAAGTTCATGATAGGGTGCAATGGTGGAGCATTCTAAGCAAAAACTATTTAATGACCAACTTTTTATTAATTTTACATATTATATTTATTATTTATGAACCGAAACAAGAAATTGTAAGTCAAGTGGGAAAAAATATAACCAAAAGTATATAAATATGACTTATATGCAATTGTATTTTTTTTGTATCTCTTCTACTCTCGAATGCATGACCTGGTTTATTAGATTTAATCAGTATTTATTTCAGACCAACCTATAACATCAACGCTTCCAATAAACCAAATCCGGAAATCATGGAATCAATACAGATGAGTAAATTTTCAAAATAACGTGTTTGAGGTTAAATTACCGTCCTTGCGAACAGCACATTTGCCTTAGGCTACAAATTCAGAGACGTAGGTGTGAGTCGTCCCTTGTTATTTATTGTTTCACCAGACCCACACTGTGTATTGCAAGTTTAACTGAGTGCATACTGGGAAGAACATTGTCCCTTCCTATTTCTTGTCCTAAACAGAAATGCTAATATTAAGCAAAAATAAACCATTTTCATACATAGGACACCCCTGAAAATGTGAAACTCACAAGACAGTAATAGATATACAAGTAGTATAGTTTATGTCTGAATAACAAAACAAATGACATATGCTATGTGCAATTAGAGAGGATATCGAAGCCCTACAGCAGGTATCGGCATGATGGCAGGACTGGTAAGACCACAACATTACACCTTTTTGTTTTTTTATTATAGAAAACCATAAACGTGCACTTTAGGGTGGAACCTGATTTATAATCAATATACCGTAGAGGAATAGGTTATAGACGCTTTAATGTGATCTTGTATTTTATGGAAGTGGCTGTTGCTTCCCAATGTAAAATTTAAGCATTTTAGTATACCTTTCTTTATTTCTTGCAAGCAGAGGCAACCAAGAAGCACTGCCTCAATGATGCCAACAATTCTGCAATTCAGACTCCTTCATCAGGTCTAACATAATATACAGTACAGACCAAAAGTTTGGACACACCTTCTCATTTAAAGATTTTTCTGTATTTTCATGACTATGAAAATTGTACATTCACACTGAAGGCATCAAAACTATGAATTAACACATGTGGAATTATATACTTAACAAAAAAGTGTGAAACAGCTGAAAATATGTCTTATATTCTAGGTTCTTCAAAGTAGCCACCTTTTGCTTTGATGACTGCTTTTCACACTCTTGGCATTCTCTTGATGAGCTTCAAGAGGTAGTCACCGGAAATGGTCTTCCAACAATCTTGAAGGAGTTCCCAGAGATGCTTAGCACTTGTTGGCCCTTTTGCCTTCACTCTGCGGTCCAGCTCACACCAAACCATCTCGATTGGGTTCAGGTCTGGTGACTGTGGAGGCCAGGTCATCTGGCGTAGCACCCCATCACTCTTCTTCTTGGTCAAATAGCCCTTACACAGCCTGGAGGTGTGTTTGGGGTCATTGTCCTGTTGAAAAATAAATGATGGTACAACTAAACGCAAACCGGATGGAATAGCATGCCGCTGCAAGATGCTGTGCTAGCCATGCTGGTTCAGTATGCCTTCAATTTTGAATAAATCCCCAACAGTGTCACCAGAAAAGCACCCCCACACCATCACCCCTCCTCCTCCATGCTTCACGGTGGGAACCAGGCATGTAGAGTCCATCCGTTCACCTTTTCTGCGTCGCACAAAGACACAGTGGTTGGAACCAAAGATCTCAAATTTGGACTCATCAGACCAAAGCACAGATTTCCACTGGTCTAATGTCCATTCCTTGTGTTCTTTAGCCCAAACAAGGCTCTTCTGCTTGTTGCCTGTCCTTAGCAGTGGTTTCCTAGTAGCTATTTTACCATGAAGGCCTGCTGCACAAAGTCTCCTCTTAACAGTTGTTGAAGAGGTGTGTCTGCTGCTAGAACTCTGTGTGGCATTGACCTGGTCTCTAATCTGAGCTGCTGTTAACCTGCGATTTCTGAGGCTGGTGACTCAGATAAACTTATCCTCAGAAGCATAGGTGACTCTTGGTCTTCCTTTCCTGGGGCGGTCCTCCTGTGAGTCAGTTTCTTTGTAGCGCTTGATGGTTTTTGCAACTGCACTTGGGCACACTTTCAAAGTTTTCGCAATTTTTCGGACTGACTGACCTTCATTTCTTAAAGTAATGATGGCCACTCGTTTTTCTTTACTTAGCTGCTTTTTTCTTGCCATTATACAAATTCTAACAGTCTATTCAGTAGGACTATTAGCTGTGTATCCACCAGAGTTCTGCACAACACAACTGATGGTCCCAACCCCATTTATAAGGCAAGAAATCCCACTTGTTAAACCTGACAGGGCACACCTGTGAAGTGAAGACCATTTACGGTGACTACCTCTTGAAGATCATCAAGAGAATGCCAAGAGTGTGCAAAGCAGTCATCAAAGCAAAAGGTGGCTACTTTGAAGAACCTAGAATATAAGACATATTTTCAGTTGTTTCACACTTTTTTGTTAAGTATATAATTCCACATGTGGTAATTCATAGTTTTGATGCCTTCAGTGTGAATGTACAATTTTCATAGTCATGAAAATACAGAAAAATCTTTAAATGAGAAGTTGTGTCCAAACTTTTGGTCTGTACTGTATGTATACAGAATAACTATGTATTCCTGATTCTACCAATGGGAAGAGACATTTCCCTCAAATTGTAGAAGGGGCTGGTAGGCAACAATGCCGATAAGAAAGTGTTACCTGTTTCTCTTGTTGGTAAGCATTGGCGTGAACCAGTGCTGAACAAATGCCAAGCGCTTACATAGTTCCCTAATCTTACAAATTGCTGTCATGAGTATATTTTTGGAGTACTGGAGAAAACAGGAGCACCACAAGGAAACTCTGGATAAAGAGGAGTACCTGATGTGAGCCCATGCAAACATAGGGAGAACATACAACTCCATGCTGTTTTTCTTGGTGAGATTCAAATCCAGGACCCAAGTATTGCAAGGCAACTATGCTAACCACTGAGCCACCATTCAATAACTAGAGCGCTTATGTATTTGATGACCTTTTAAGACTAAAAAAGTCACATTTCTCCTTGGATTCCTATGACTATTCCTTCAAGTACTTTTTCAATCGTTGGTGTGAATATATTTGGCCAAGGAAATGCAGAAATAGTAGTGAGCTCTTTAAATGGCGATAGGGCATCTTTCCTTTTGATGACTTATTGTAACTAATGGTGTGTTTAAACATGTAATCGGCGAACAAGCGTTCGTGGGATTATCCGCCAGTGATCACCTGACAGACAAACAAAATGCTCATTCATTGGGTGATTGAATCGGTTATGCCGTCAAAAAAACGTATCTGCAACACATCGTGCAATATAAATATGTGATGTGCTGCCGCTAACATGATCCTGTAAGGGGACAGACACCATATTAACGATGATTCTGTCACCATTGTTCGTCAGCCTGTGTAAACAGCCCGGTGAATGACTATAGTCGATGGACGCTTGTTAAGGTGCACTGACAGGCCGAAATTGGCACATCTAAACGATCCATAAGCTTGTGACGTTTTATTAAAAATAATGTGAATCTCTTGCTGTCTTCTCATTACCATCATTGTGAGTCTTTGCTCCTCTACAATATACACATCTGGGTATTTTCTCCATCTCACCATCCCAGTAGTGACATCTGTCAGGCTCGGAGAGCCGGTGAGCTGGGATGTCATGGGTGGCATGTAGAATACCTAGCTTTCCGTCAGATAAAACAGTGATTTCTTCCCACTTGCACTCATCTCTGCAGTGCTGTCTTGATATAAGAGGTGCAGGGACTTGTCCCTTGTGCTTGGCCTTTCCTCTCCGCAGTAGCGGCTCCCTCCCCTTTTTGAGCATGCTCTGATGTTCCAGACCACAGGAGAATAAGTGGCTGTTATTTCTGAGAGCAGGCGTAGTGTAATTAGCCACAGAGCATCGGAGCGCTGCCACAGATGGCTCTTAGTAAAACAAGTTTGCTTTAGCAGAGTGTGTGACCTGCTGACTGCTTGATCTTGCAGCATTTCTTTTTCTCGTTACTTATTTCCCTTCCCCATGCCACATTCTTGGGCATTGATGCCTCCTGTCCCTCTCATTACATACATCCCCTCAGTGTCAGCCATTCTCTTCTTTCTGATTTTGTCCTCCGAGATTAACAAAGCAATGTATGATATTAGCGAGAACGGGGGCACTTGTCATTCCCAGGCTGCGGCTTCGATGGCTGAGGGAATGGGAAGCCAGCATTTATGCATGGAGGAGGTGATAACCCTCTTATGAGATAATTGGCAGCTTCAAGTTGCACTTATTACTCCATTATAATGCAGCAGATACATTGTGAATTACTGCATCTGCTGTGGTCATTTACTTCTTTCATAATAACACAGAAAGTAGGGACTCGTTACCTGAATAATAAATTAATAATATGAGGTAAACTTTCTGTATGCTGGAGATTAAATATAGGGAGATGAATAATGTAAAAAACTACTGGATACCATGTTATTAGTGAGTTAGGAGTGCCCAAATATTCTGGTGTCCCCATGGCAACACTTCCCGTCTCTTCAGTCCTTGTTCTGCGTTACTATTTGTGAAACCAGTTACCCATCCATTTCAATGCCTGTTTCCTAACTGGAGTAAATAGTGGCCAATGATTGCCTCAATTTTGGAACATAAAGCTACTACTTAAAAAGTTATTAAGTTGTGAATGCACCCAGGTGGGGTAAGGAAAGATAAATGCTATCCCCCCAGACTGTCACCATTCCTCTGCGCTCGCTACGGTGTCCTGGCCAGTCTGGAGGCATTAACATCCAGGGGTGGTGTCACCAGCCAGCTTCTTCCTGCTCGAACAGAACATGAAGTCTGCAGTCAGTTAAGAGTCCACTGATCGGCTGCAGCGGTCATGCTGCACCGTGTCTGGATGTTAATGTCCCGAGGAGTGCGAAGGAGCATCACCGGTCCTGGACGTGATTATAAGATTTTCTTATTCTGCCCATTCACAATAATTTTAAAATTAAGGAGAAACCATTTTAATGTGTCTACATTTTTCAAGATAGTGATGGTGAAAAGATGAAAAATGCCTTTAAATATATATCTAGAGTGTTTATGTGTGGGTGTGTGAGGACATAGTGTATGTACCTGTAGGCTCCCTGCGGGCTGCCATATAGCGCCTTCTGCTCTATCGTATGGTGCTGTAGCAGAGATAGTGGTAGAATACAGCATGTGATGGGACATCACACTTTATATTCTTGCAGGTTGTCACACACATTGTGAGGAAAATATCCTCTATTCTTATTGTAAAGTCAGACTCCTACGTAGTTATGATATTATCCCGTGAATACCCTACTACTCTTCCAAGCCAAATGAATACATCATAGAAAGTTGTGCATGTGTCCTAAGACCCTGAACTTCTGCTCTGCCAAGGGAACCCCATTTAAAATGTTGCTATATGGCCTGAGGATTATCTGCTACGCCCCTGAACCCAGCCTTTTATTCTTTACATGCCAGCAGCAAAAAGATTAAAAAAGCCAAGGCACATACCTTACAAACAAATAGGGTGTATAGCTCAGGTCTCAACTTGTTTCCATATAAACCATTACTGAATAACTGATGGCTATTTAGTAATTAAACTTTTAATACAGAAGTTTACCCTCTGCTTGTAAACAGTATTAAGAGTGTATATAACTCTCAGGGCTCATTCACATGAGATTTGTTTTTGCGTACGAGTGCTAGTTGTGTTTTCGCTTGTACCTATAATTGTGAATGGCGCCATTCACATGTCCTTAATTTTTCATGAACTGAGTGATCTTTGAAAAATCACAGAGACATGTTCGAGATTGACCCGAGCATCAAAATCAGCAATGGAGGTCTATGACTGGGTAAAAACATTGGGAGCACTCGGCTGCCAAGTGCACTCCGCTTTTTATTGACCGTTAGATAGGAGAAGGTGGACAAACCTTTTTTTTTCACTTACCGAAGTCACTGATGAAAGTTAATTTTTTTTCACATATGAGAAAAACTGAGCAACATGTGAATGAGCCCTATGTGTTGTCAGAATGAACAAGTAACAACCTTTTTAGGTTAAAGGGATTGTGTCATCATTAAGTATTAAAGTGTAACTAGAGTTTCATCACTTTTTGACATGTTGTGGCCTCTTTCAAAGAGCTTTTGATCAATGGTTTTCTGTCCTGAGAATACCACATACTTTAAACCACTGGTTAGAAGAGCACAGCATATGAATGATGGCACGTTCAGCTTATGCATTAGTGTGTGCACAACCATGTACGGATTTACAGACCTTTTATAGAGCCCATACACGACTTCACGTGCATTGATGCATGAGCTGAGCGCTTGTACCCCATAGTTTGAGTGATATACAGCTTTTAAAGCACCACTTCAGCTTTTTTTTGCATCACTTGGGTGGCGCTATAAATCTAAGTTCCATGTCCCTAGACTTATACTTACCAGATGCCATCTTTAGCTGTTCCCAGTGCCGCTCCTGCAGTTTTTGACGAGCCGGATTGCTCCAGTGTTTGCTGGGCGATCCTTAAGTCACAACTTAATGTAAGTCTATCAGAGCCTTGTTCTGTCCTCGTTCTGGCTCTCATAGACTTACATTGAGAGCTTGTGACCGTTACCGCTGACTTCCAGTCAGCCAGGAAGCGCAAATATAAGATTAGGCTCAGGGAACTTAGATTAGTAGCACCACTCAGGGACTGAAATACGAAAAACACACTGGAGTGGTGCTTTAAGAAGCCACAGTAATCAAAAGGTAATAAAAGTTGAGCTACTCTTTACATTTCTGTGTTAGAAATATAACCAGTTTCTGTTATGTTACAAAAGTAAAAAGATAAGAGCTCACTGACAGATGGATGGTATCCTCCCCTTGGTACATGGACCCTGCTCTGAACAGGCGTCTTTCATGTTGTAAATTTTAAAAAATTGTTCTACCGGCCAAGGGTTCACTATAAGCCAAAAAGATGAGTAGATTCACTTAAAAATACCGAACAGTATGAATGCAACAAGTGTTCCTAATCATGGCATTACTGGTCAGAGACAATAAATACTTATTCATGGGGCAGCCCTTTAGAGAATAACCATCATTTTAATTTTTTTTTATAAATCAATAGTAAATGTGAAAATAAAAAAAAACTTTGTAATGTATCCTATTAGAAAAATCCGCTTCTTTCTCCTCTTGGACTGATCATTCATTCCCAAAATTCTAATTTCTTCAGTGAATATAGACTTTCCCATTACTGAGATAGGAGATGACAGTTAGTACTCACATAGTTCTATGGAGAACTTTAAGTGTTATCTAAGGAGAACTTTCAGCAGAATGTCTGAGCCTGCATTCTGCTCCACCTTTCTCTCTTCCTTTCCCCGTCCTCCTTCCTACTCGCTCCATAACATTTTAAAAGAACCAACTGTCACCTCCTATCTCAGTCATGGAAAAATCTGTATTCACTGAATTTTACAGATTTTACCCATGAATTGAGAGTGAAAGATAAATACAGAAGGAGAAAAAAGCAAATTTCTATAAAAAAAAATATAACTTATATATAAGTTACTTATTTTCAGATGTAGTATTGATTCATGAAATAAAAATTAAAATGACGGCTACTCTTTAACTTTTACAGAGGATAACAGGACACATGTCCATAAAAAAATGAACCTTGCACTTCAATGACTTTGATACGAATTCCCACACTACTGTAAGGCTACATTCACACTTGTGCTTTGAAGAACAGACAAATAAAATTAATGTATTAAAAAAAAGTTTTGTTGCATAACTGATGCAAACAGAAGCAGAAGGTCCCCATTGATTATTATGGAGTCAGTCTGGATTTTGTTGGCAAATGGAAAAAAGCTCTGTGTGATGCAGACATTATTCTGTGCTTCTGTTCCTCACATAGAACTGACAAATGTAAGAAGTGTGAACGTAGCCTAACCATGCCTCTCTCTTTGCACTTATCTTCTAGCTAAACTATGTGTTGACCAGCTCCAAGGATCAGCGGACTCTCTTCAGCCAATACTATAGAGATAAAAATGTCCTTTATAACTGAACGTGTGCGGTTTCAACAGTTATTATTTAGTCTTAGGACAGTCTTCTGATCCTGATAATGCTGCAGTACAACCTGCTGATTTCTTAGCAGTGTTTTTGTGGATTGCAAAGCTCAGAGAACATGACACCTTGAAATGTGCCATCTCTGCACCACGGAGAAAATCTCATTTTTACGCCAGCAGTGCCTCCCTATAAACTGTGAAGTGACCACAATGGTAAATTGTGTTTATTTTTGATCTTGAAAACAGTGAGTGCCTGAGTGTTCAGAAAAGAGCCCGGCATGTGTAGACTCCTCCGCCATCTGCACTGATATTCTAATTGTTAAGGAGACGGAAAGACCTGCTGATTTCACTGGTCGCAGAAGAGGTAGGATAAGCCGGCTTTGTGCTGCGAGCCTCCATGGCCAGCCACACGCAGAGACTCCCAGATGAGCAAAATTAGGATGGATGTTGTGCTCAGACATGTAATAGCATTGGGACACAGGTTTCTAGAATCTGTCTCTTCTTATCTGTCTCTCTATCTATTGTCCCTCATAACCATTGTTCTCCTGATATGGCCGTCATGAAGAATGGCTGGGAGATCCCACCTGGTTTCAGATCTCTATTTTTAGATCAGTTTATTAATATCATCTTCATGCTGAACACTAACCATAATGGAAACCTGTGTGACTAACAGAGACCCCTTTTATTTTTAATAATATTTATCCCTATTAGATAGCTAGACAAAGTTACCGTCAGGAGGCTGGAAATACAGTTGCTTCCCAATATGCTAAGTCCTTACTGATATAAATGCTGTGGGTAACAGAGCCCGGAACGGGCACGTGGTCACGCCAATTCAGCAGGCCATTGTACATTAGATGGCTGGGGATTCTGACAACTTCATGTTATTGTCTATGTGTTTTGTCTTAAAGTCGGAGGGAAAAATAGATCAAATTGACCAGCTGTTCCAGCTCTAATGCTTTCCTTAGATATAAATGGTACAAGAGAGAGGCACTCATCTTTGCCCGCAATTGATATGTGATGCGCGTAACAATGCCAAATATAAGTTAATGGGGGCATGTCTGTGGTCAGCGTTTTGTGTGTGTAATTGGCGCTCAGAGTTCTGTTCTATTTGTCAATGCCAAAAATACAGTAAAACATCGTTTAGACTTTCTTGGTAGTATTATATTGAATTCAGTCGTGTAACATAATCAGACCATATACGCACACAGCTGTGGGGACCTATATGCCAATAAACCATGATGTGCTAGGCACTTTATATATCTGTAATCTCCATATGCCTCCATAGAATATGTATTTACATTAGTAGAGCAAAGCCTCATCCACCTTTATGATTGCCCTATAATACTCAGTTTAAGGGCATGTTCAGACTCTTTTTTTAATTGCCCCTGTGATTTCTGCTTAGGATTTGCTACACTGACCCCGATCAGCATGTAGATTACCCCCGTTAATCCACTTGTCATAGAATCCGTCTGAAGAACTGACATGACACTGACCGATTTCTAATAGGGGTGCAGCAAAGATACATCAAAGCAAGAAGAAATACCAAAAACTGAAGAGACACATCAAAAAGCAGCTATGTGCACACCCATGTAAATGAAAAAGGCATCATCTTAGATAACAATGTTCGAACCCCCTACAAATTGATATACAGTCATATGAAAAAGTTTGGGCACCCCTATTAATCTTAAGCTTAATGTTTTATTAAAATTGGTGTTTTTGCAACAGCTATTTCAGTTTGATATATGTAATAACTGTTGGATACAGTAATGTTTCTGCCTTGAAATGAGGTTTATTGTACTAACAGAAAATGTGCAATCTGCATTCAAACAAAATTTGACAGGTGCATAAGTATGGGCACCTCACCAGAAAAGTGACATTAATATTTAGTAGATCCTCCTTTTGCAAAAATAACAGCCTCTAGTCGCTTCCTGTAGCTTTTAATGAGTTCCTGGATCCTGGATGAAGGTATTTTTGACCATTCCTCTTTACAAAACAATTCCAGTTCAGTTAAGTTTGATGGTCGCCGAGCATGGACAGCCTCTTCAAATGATCCCACAGATGTTCAATGATATTCAGGTCTGGGGACTGGGATGGCCATTCCAGAACATTGTAATTGTTCCTCTGCATGAATGCCTGAGTAGATTTGGAGCGATGTTTTGGATCATTGTCTTGCTGAAAGATCCATCCACTGCGTAACTTCAACTTTATCACTGATTCTTGAACACTATTGCCAAGAATCTGCTGATACTGAGTGGAATCCATGCGTCCCTCAACTTTAACAAGATTCCCAGTGCCGGCATTGACCACACAGCCCCAAAGCATGATGGAACCTCCACCAAATTTAACTGTGGGTAGCAAGTGTTTTTCTTGGAATGCTGTGTTTTTTTGCCACCATGCATAACGCCTTTTTGTATGACCAAACAACTCAATCTTGGTTTCATCAGTCCACAGGACCTTCTTCCAAAAAGAAATAGGCTTCTTCAAATGTGCTTTTGCATACCTCAGCCGACTCTGTTTGTGCGTACTTGCAGAAACGGCTTCTTTCGCATCACTCTCCCATACAGCTTCTCCTTGTGCAAAGTGCGTTGTATAGTTGACCGATGCACAGTGACACCATCTGCAGCAAGTTGATGCTGCAGCTCTCTGGAGGTGGTCTGAGGATTGTCCTTGACTGATCTCACCATTCTTCTTCTCTGCCTTTCTGATGTTTTTCTTGTCCTGACACTTCTGGCCTTAACAAGAACTGTCCCTATGTTCTTCCATTTCCTTACTATGTTCCTCACAGTGGAAACTGACAGGTTAAATCTCTGAGACAGCTTTTTGTATCCTTACCCTGAACAACTATGTTGAATAATCTTTGTTTTCAGATCATTTGACAGTTGTTTTGAGGAGCCCATGATGCCACTCTTCAGAGGAGATTCAAACAGGAGAACAACTTGCAAGTGGCCACTTTAAGTAGCTTTTCTCATGATTGCATACACCTGGCTATAAAGTTCAAAGCTCAATGAGGTTACAAAACCAAAAAAAGTGCTTTAGTAAGTCAGTAAAAAGTAGGCAGGAGTATTTAAAACAAGAAAATGATAAGGGTGCCCATACTTATGCACCGGTCAAATTTTGTTTGAATGCAGATTGCACATTTTCTGTTAGCACAATAAACCTCATTTCAAGGCAGAAACATTACTGTGTCCAACAGTTATTACATATATCAAACTGAAATAGCTGTTGCAAAAACACCAATTTTTATAAAACATTAAGCTTAAGATTAATAGGGGTGCCCAAACTTTTTCATATGACTGTATTACACCATTAACCATTCCTGTTCCGCTGGGAGGTTAGAGGCTGCGGGGAGTGACTGCAGGGCTATCCTACTGTGACGTCCCATTCGAGACGCCCCTCAAACAAAACGTCACAGGAAGTAAAAATAAACAGATATAGGGATTAGCTGAATAGGGAGAATGGTGGGAATTTTATAATAAATTACAGAAGTGATTAGGGCCTAACAATAGATATTTATAAAGGGTCTTTTAATAGATTACTTTATGTACATGGGTGTGCACATCGCTGTGTTTTTTTTGTCTCCTTATTTGTTTCTACTGCACAGATTTCATTCGGATGTAAATTTGAGGGGAAATTTCAGTCGTGACAGGATTAATTCCAGAAGCATTACATAGAAGGCATGTGAAAAATATTCACCATCAGTCCTTCCAGAAGATAAAAATATCACTTGACTCTATGGAAATAGCGGCCTACGTCATTCCATTATATTAATGACGTGTCTAACCACCAGCATAGATCTCATTACCTCAGGTCTTGGTATAATTTAGTATTATGTGCTTTTCACGTTCTGTCAGATACCATGAGGCAGATTTAATTGGAGCCACCTCACTACGGCCAACATTTCTATTCGTTTGACTCCTAATCCCGGCAGTTATTCATGTGTGGATTCACCTGTTCTGGAGCCCGTAGCCGCTCTGTAGAGAATGAGAACCAGCATGCCAGCCGGCGGATGCAGGAGATATTTTAGCCTTTCATGGCCTCTAAGTTGTCAGATCCCTGGAGCGAGTCCTACCTGCAGGTCACTCATGCTCAGCTGTTGTGCATGAACTCCACAGCCGCTACAGAAGTCCGGGGACTCTAAGCTCGTTGACCTTTTACCTGTTATTCGAGGCATAGACCTCACTTTTTAACTTTATACCGAATCTTATGCTTGTATTGACAGTGCCTCGGTAGCCGGCCGAGCTTACGCTGTGAATATATTTCACATTTGTGACTACTTATTGTACAGTACAGACCAAAAGTTTGGACACACCTTCTCATTTAAAGATTTTTCTGTATTTTCATGACTATGAAAATTGTACATTCACACTGAAGGCATCAAAACTATGAATTATCACATGTGGAATTATATACTTAACAAAAAAGTGTGAAACAACTGAAAATATGTCTTATATTCTAGGTTCTTCAAAGTAGCCACCTTTTGCTTTGATGACTGCTTTGCACACTCTTGGCATTCTCTTGATGAGCTTCAAGAGGTAGTCACCGGAAATGGTTTTCACTTCACAGGTGTGCCCTGTCAGGTTTAATAAGTGGCATTTCTTGCCTTATAAATGGGGTTGGGACCATCAGTTGTGTTGTGCAGAAGTCAGTTGAATACACAGCTGATAGTCCTACTGAATAGACTGTTAGAATTTGTATTATGGCAAGAAAAAAGCAACTAAGTAAAGAGAAATGAGTGGCCATCATTACTTTAAGAAATGAAGGTCAGTCAGTCTGAAAAATTGGGCAAACTTTGAATGTGTCCCCAAGTGCAGTTGCAAAAACCATCAAGCGCTACAAACAAACTGGCTCACATGAGGACCTCCCCAGGAAAGGAAGACCAAGAGTCACCTCTGCTTCTGAGGATAAGTTTATCCGAGCCACCAGCCTCAGAAATCGCAGGTTAACAGCAGCTCAGATTAGAGATCAGGTCAATGCCACGCAGAGTTCTAGCAGCAGACACATCTCTTCAACAACTGTTAAGAGGAGACTTTGTGCAGCAGGCCTTCATGGTAAAATAGCTGCTAGGAAACCACTGCTAAAGACAGGCAACAAGCAGAAGAGACTTGTTTGGGCTAAAGAACACAAGGAATGGACATTAGACCAGTGGAAATCTGTGCTTTGGTCTGATGAGTCCAAATTTGAGATCTTTGGTTCCAACCACTGTGTCTTTGTGCGACGCAGAAAAGGTGAACGGATGGACTCTACATGCCTGGTTCCCATCGTGAAGCATGGAGGAGGAGGTGTGATGGTGTAGGGCTGCTTTTCTGGTGACACTGTTGGGGATTTATTCAAAATTGAAGGCATAGTGAACCAGCATGGCTACCACAGCATCTTGCAGCGGCATGCTATTCCATCCGGTTTGACCGGATGGAATAGCATGTGTAAGGGCTATTTGACCAAGAAGGAGAGTGATGGGGTGCTACGCCAGATGACCTGGCCTCCACAGTCACCAGACCTGAACCCAATCGAGATGGTTTGGGGTGAGCTGGACCGCAGAGTGAAGGCAAAAGGGCCAACAAGTACTAAGCATCTCTGGGAACTCCTTCAAGATTGTTGGAAGACCATTTCCAGTGACTACCTCTTGAAGCTCATCAAGAGAATGCCAAGAGTGTGCAAAGCAGTCATCAAAGCAAAAGGTGGCTACTTTGAAGAACCTAGAATATAAGACATATTTTCAGTTGTTTCACACTTTTTTGTTAAGTATATAATTCCACATGTATTAATTCATAGTTTTGATGCCTTCAGTGTGAATGTACAATTTTCATAGTCATGAAAATACAGAAAAATCTTTAAATGAGAAGGTGTGTCCAAACTTTTGGTCTGTACTGTATGTTCTTAAAGGTCAGTTCCTTTAAAAAAAATTCACTTGTCGTTAGATTCTGAAATGTTCAAATAGCGCTTACATTGTATCCTCAGGCTTGACTATGTTCTGTGCTTTTCATGTCCCTGTCCATTAGGATGCCAATATAGCACCTGATCTGGCTATTTGGCCATTTTGTACTGGCTTTTTGGCCATTTTGTACTGGCTTGATTGCATTGTTTGTTGGGGAATGAACACTTAAATAGTCAAAAAGGATTTATAAGAGCAATGATATATTGTTATAGTGAGGAATCAGCAGGTATCGGCATGCACGAGATAACCTTCTCTTCATATTTCAGTGGAGTTTGTCATAGATTCCATCATAAAATGGAAACTATAGAGTAGCTGTGAACAAAACCTTGCTGAGACTTTTTTCCTAGTACTATAGTAGTCTGATACTTGGTGCCTTGACACTTAGGGTGCTTTCACATTGCATTCAGACACCTATTCGGTGGCCCCGCCAGGGCTCATGTGCAAACCTCCTGCAAAACGGGACTTGGACATATGGCGCTGGCGGAGGCATAGACTTTAACAGGGCCGACAGAGTGAACATGTGCTCTGTCATGCCTATACTTCTACTGGAGGCGGACACTCAGAGGCAGTCTACTACGTGTGAGTGTCCGCCTCCAGTAGGCATACACACTCGAAAATTATGCACGGCAGAGCGCATGTTCGCTCTGCCGGCACCATTATGTTCTATGGCCCCGTCGGTGCATAAGTCCGAATCCCGTTTTGCAGGGAGTTCGGACATAAGCCTGAACGAGTGCCTGAACGCAATGTGAAAGCACCCTTAGACTGTGCTCACATGCAGCATTTTTGCAGTGTTTTTTTATGCAAATTAAAAGTTGCTTTTTACATAACAGACAAAAGCTATGAGATTTACAGTTTTTTTCTAACTAAATTTGAGAACTGCAGCCTTTTTTAAATCTGCAGCACGTAATTTTTTTCTGCATTTTTGCAGCGGTTTTTCTCCTATAGAAAGCAATAAGAAAGTGAAAAAACACTGCAAAAAATGCAATTGCGTTTTTGCTGCATTTTTAAAGTGTTTTTGTTGAATAAAACTAATTTGATTAAACATATATTATAGACAAAGCACAAATGTAATCCGCACCCAATAAACACTGCAAAAAAAAACAACAACTAAAAACACTGTGAAAACGCTGAATAATGGGAGTTTTTACTGCCAAGAGAGCAGATTTAGAAAAATAAATGCTGCATGGGACCATAGCCGTAGGATTCTTACTGATTGCCTGTATATACTGTATACCATGCTGACTTCTGGACTGTGACATTATTCCTTGGACCATACAAATAGCATTCTTGGGAATCTACCTAAAAAAACCTCTGAATATTATTTTTTACAGTGCATTATATGAAACGCCAAATACTACTACTATTACTACTATTAATAATATTAATGATAATAAATATTATTACTAGCATTAATTGGAATTAGAAATATATGTGGTCAAAAGACTATTGCTTCCTCATAGGAGGAAGATTTCATTCATGAAAATGAAATGGTGGGATTGTTACTTGGACAACCCCTTCTCATTTGCCATGTTTGGCCCCATTAAAATAAAAAAGCTTATACTCCCCTACCGTGCCGAGGCGGTTCCAGCGGTGTCGGTACTCACGTTCCCAGCGCTCGTGAGGTTTTTATGTCACGTGAGCCCTGCGCCCAATCAGCGCTGTGTCACTGTCCTCACCTACAGACGTATAAGTAATCAATGGGAATTGCTTGACCAGCCGCAGCTCTCACTTAATCTAGATTACTTGTACGTCTGAAGGCGTAGACCGTGACGCAACGCTGATTGTGCGCAGGGCTCACGTGACATAACAACTACAGGTGAGCCCCGGGAACTCGATTGCCTACACCACTGGAACGGCGCCGTCATGGAAGGTGAGTATAGAAGTTTTTATTTTAATGGGGGCAAACATTCAGTGTGAGAAGTGGTTGTCCTAGTAGTGGACAACGCCTTTATTGTATTTGCTTTAAAGGGAATATATAATTAGAAAATGGCCTACTGTTTAAATCAGGTTTTTGTGTTAAATGTTTTTCTTTTGGAAAAGTTTTTGTTTTCATATCACAGTTTGCATTTAAAAAAAAAAATGTGAAATTAAGCAATTTTCACACAGGCCACTAGGGCTTTTTTAACCTAATACTTATTTATTTACAGAAGACTTTTGAGAAGTCTCATTAGATAACACCTCTACACACACAACTGATAGTCCAGGGTCCACCATGTGTCATGTCACAGCTGACCCTTCTCCCCTTCCCTTCACAATGACCTTTGCACATGCTCATTAGATGCTTCAATGCAAAAGATTTCCTGAAGAAGTATTAGTCTAAATTAGCCTCAGTGGCCATTATGTAAATTGCAGGATTACAAAAAAGATTTATCTTTTTTTTATAGAAATTGTGATATTAAAAATAAATACCATTTTTTTTAAATACCTTTAACATAAAGCCTGATTTAAACAGTATGTCATTTTTTGACTAAGCATTTCCTTTATTAAGTATAGGGATTTTCCAACATTTTCATCATTTCTAATATAACATCTATCTTATATTCTTTGGGGGGCTGTGAGCAATGCTATTAATTCCAATATTACACATTCTAGTGAAAGCGTTGGGCTGACCTGTGCTTTAGCCGTCACTAACTACCGCATATACATTAGTCTATTATCAGGGTATTCTTGTTCTGCAGTTATACACTTTATCATATCCGCTATCGCCTTCACTAACTAAACCTGCTGGCTGTTTCCACTCTTCTAACATACTGAAAATGTTCAAGCCTTTTAATACATAGCAACCATCTCTTCTCAGCGCTCTCCTATCATTCAACGCATGCTTCACAGTTTAACACGTGTTATATCATATTCATCAACAGATCCTCGGACCAGGGGAATTCTGTTAACACCTTTCATGATATATGTGTGGAAAGAGTGTCCAATTCCAAACAGGGCAGCAGGCTGTAAATCTGTCATGGACCAGCAGACCTTTGCACTCTGGAGAAGTTAGAATATCCTCAGTATAATTCATTGTTGAGGATGTCTGCCATTAATATTGGCATGACCTTTGCGCCAAATAGTCATTTTAGATTGCCTTGTTTGCATAGTGCTTTGTGCAGAATTATGGGTTTATTTCTCTCCCCCTGGAGGTCACGGAGCGGTCTCCACAGGAGCACTGTTTTATCGAAATATGAATTTAAATTTATATCCCTGATAGCAGAAGACATAAATCACCACGGACAAATGTGATAACGCTCCACTGATGATTCCTGCCCATGATAACAAAGTATAGTTTTGATATTATATGACAGGATCCATCTTCATATAGTAAAAGAAAATAAATGAGCAGGAAATTCAGCAAAAAGATAAATCTGAATTTGAAAATAAAAATGTTCAATGACAAATGGTGATTTTAGTCTGGTTTAGATGTCGCTTATTTATCAAGCACTTCAGAAAAGTAAAAGTTGCTATGCATTTAGTTTCCCTTTGCCTTAACTTGAAAATCTTAGGATATTGTATATTCAGGTCAGTGTGTTTCTTCCGGCTTTTTATGGTTTATTCTCAATTACTGTGCAGTAATCACCTAGTGTTAACAAAGAAGGGTGAGCAAATTAGGACCGACTCAAAAAGTCTGTAATAATGTTTAAAGGGAATGTGTCATCACAAAATGACCTATTGTTTAAGTGCTTCTGAACCGCCCATAGGCTTTAAACATCCTTTCGGTCCCTATCCTACTCTGCAGTGACATTCTTAAATGTCAGTGCATAGGAGCGCAACTACACATGATCATGTAGCTGCAGAGCGTGGTTTGGCTTTTCAGAGACAGCCAGATTCCCCATAGAGAAGGCAGAGACGGTTCGTAACCATTTGTGCCTTCTTGATCATTTATACACCGCTCTAAAGAATTGATATGTAAACAGTAAGGTCACGTGCGCACATTCAGTATTTGGTCAGTATTTTACATCAGTATTTGTAAGCCAAAACCAGGAGTGGGTGATAAATACAGAAATGGTGACATTTTTCTATTATACTTTTCCCCCTGATTGTTCCATACCTGATTTTGACTTACAAATACTTATGTAAAATACGGACCAAATACTGAACGTGTGACCGTGGCTTAGTAGCAAGTACTGACAGCGCAGTCATATAATCGCTGTTTATAGTGAGGGAGCAGGAATTGCTGGGTCATAGGAGACTCAGACAGCTCTGCTATGTGGCCTGCAGACTGTGATTCCCTTGTAACTGGGGCTAATATATCAGCTCCAGTTACAAGGGAAATAAGATGAAAAGAAATACATTTCATTATTTAAATCCCCCCCCAAAGGTCTTTTATGATCTTATGGGGGGCATAATGGGAAAAAAAATAGCTGTTATAAATTAAATTAGAAAATGCCACTGTCAATCCAAATCACTGTTTACTACCCTTCCCCATTAAAAAACATCCAAAATATAAAAATATTTGTTACAGAACAAATTTTTAAATATATTTTTGTGGTCCTCTGTGGTCATAAAAAAAAGTAAAATGGGGAAAACAGACACTAATTTCCGTAATTGTTATCCAATATTACCCTATATCAGCAAAAAAAGAATGAAGCCCCGTGTATCACCAAAAAAAGACTAAACAATTACTTGAATATCTAAATGAGAAAAAAATGTATAGCTCTTTAAACCACATGTGATAAAAAAACACAAAAATGGTTAAAGAAGTTGTCCACTACTTTTTCATTGATGCCCTATCTGTAACAACAGGAAGTACGAGTCTAAAAAAGTCCCAGTGGCCAGTGTGAAAATTGCAAGATTACTCATTTTGTTTTTGAATAAAGATTGTGACATGAAAAAAAAGCATTGCCAGAAATGTTTGAAAAATACATCAAACTGACAATTAATATGTCTCTATGAGACATTACCAGTAGAAGTTCTCTTCAACAAATTAAAAAACTCCAGTATTCTGTTTTCCAGTTTATATGTGACCATAAGCAACCTAGAGTTGCAAAAACAGTGTTGATGGCAAGCAAACGTGATGGTTGCCTACAAAAATACTATTGGTCTTCCCATCTGAGGAGAATTTCTGCCTGGTCCACCATCGCTACATATTATAGATGGATGGAGATAGAAAAGCTTTGGCTCGATCCCATACTTCCTAATTCTCTACTATGGTCCATTGTGCGTGTACAACTCACTTCTCAGTTATTGAGCACCATAGCTTTTACGAGAAATATTTGGAGAAAATTCTCTAGGAAGTTCCCCTTTGCTTCTCCCCATTCTTCTATGACATCTTTATCTTCAGTCCAATTCTCCCAGATGGCATAACAGGAACTATGACTAAACCATGGACTAAACATGGTTTATTACACATTGTGGACTCAAATGACTATAACACTATGGAGCTGCTACCCTTCACCATGTTACAGAATAATTATCAATATCTCTAAATTAGGCACTACATCCAAGCATTATTTAACTTTCATTTATGAGGTGGTGCATAGAGTGATTACAGTCATTACTCACTATACTGTGAGTGGCGGCTATAAGCATGCCACGGCACTTTGATTGACAGCCGGTTCTGCAGCTCATTTGTGCAGAGCACGCTATTAATCAAAGTGCTTGAGTGTGCTGACAGCCGTCTGTCACGGGTGTGTCAGAAGTGATAGACAGTCGCCCTGCAGTTGGTTGCAGGAGATCTTTTCATTTTTCATTACAGACACCTTCTTAGAAGCTGTCTCTCTAGGACCCAGCGGCTACCTTCCTCTTGCTAATTAACACCCTGGCCTGGGTGTATAAATACCTACCGTTTGCTAGAGGGAGGTGCCGGCGATACTTACATGACCCCTTGTGAAGGCTTGGAGCTAGTGCAGTACTTCTTCCTCTCTGGTGCTAAGAGGACTTGTGTTCATCTCTCTGAAGTCGACTAAAGCTAAGCTATCTTCCCTTGTTTGTTCCCCCTTGTTGTCTTTAGTTGTCAGTGGGGATTGACTAGCACTCATCCCCTCCCTTTCCTAGCCAGGGCCACACGCCCTGGAAAGACAGGGCGAGGTTCCTGTGCGGCGATTGGTGCGAAAACAATATAGGGACATTAGGGGAGACAGGGTGATATAGGTCAGCCTAGGAGGTCTCCACTACCCCCTTTCCCTAGAGTCTGGGCCCACTTTTCCCCCTTCCCTTCGTGTTGCACTTAGTCTTTCCTACACCTTGCATGACACCACCACTCACAGTTCCATGAGTAGTGACTGTAATCACTCTATGTACCACCACCCGGGGAAGAAATAAGTTAAGTTTCTCCAGTTAGCCGCACTTTCTACAGCATTGTAACACTATTTATCTGCAGTTTAACCCTATATCTGCTGGTAAAGTAGTGTTTTCCAAGGTGACAGGTTCTCTTTAAGGAAAAGAACTATTTTTAATCCATGAATCCTTCTTGACTGATCAATTTAATAGAAATACAAAAAGCCATGACATGTTTATGAGTCTGGCCTTCCTAGCGCTAACCTATAGTACTGACATATTTCTGGTCACAACTGCCCTTTTGTAGTACTGATTGCACTAATGACAGTTTAATGTGGACTACTGAATCTGCTGCGGGGGGAAACATTTTATCCCCCATTGAAAGTAAATGGTTTCTGCAGTGTGTTAAAATATCTGATTAGATGCAAAAGTCAGAAAGTGGTTTGGAGCCCTGCAGCCTGCTTATAGAGGATCTCCAGCTAAAAATAAAATCCTGATCCTGGTTCAAGTATAGTTACTAAGTGTAGACTTATTTTCCTAAGCTCTGCTTTTTGGCTCAATTCTTCTACATCTTGGTTCTAGACAGGAATAAAACTAATAACTGTTTCATTTGCTCTTATTGTGCTACTTTTCTGTCAGTGGTCATCCAGAGACCCCACCTTCTTTTCTCTCTCTGCTCTTCTTGGCAATCAATCAGATCTCTGAACTAATCTCTCGATATCTTCTCACACGTAATCTCCATCTCCGGTCTTCCCAAGACCTCCTGCTCTCTTCCACAGTCGTACGTACCTCACCCAATTGCCTCCAAGACTTCTCCCAAGCATCCCTCTGGAATTCTGTGCCCCAGCTCGTCCGATTATCCACCACATTCGGAACTTTCAGACGGACCTTGAAAACCATCTCTTCATAAAAAGCTTACTGCCTACAATGACACCGCTGCCACCTCACACCACCACCGGAATTGCCTCATCCCTCTAACCTATTGTGTATTTCCCCATTATCCTATAGATTGTAATTGTCAGTTCGTTCATTGTAATTTACATTTGCATTTTGTACATAAACCACAAAGTACAGCACCATGGAATTAATGGTGCTTTAATAATAATAATAATAATAATAATAATATAGAGATATACTGGACTGCAGGTATGAGGTTGGATGTACTATATAAAATATGTGGCTACATTATCTTTAAATTATTTTCATATACTTTCAATTAATTTATTTGTTTAATCACTTGTAAAATGTAATGGTTGGACAACTTTTTTAATTGATTTGGTTTGTAATACATATGAGGCAGATTTATTACAATTTAAAAAAAAAAGTTTAAAAATGTGCAATGGAGTGATTTGTATCAAAAGTATAATAAGATGCATACAGTGGCATGTAAAAGTTTGGGCACCCCTGGTCAAAATGACTGTAATTGTGAACAGTTAAGTAAATTGAAGATGAAATGATATCTAAAAGGGATAAAGTTAAAGATCATACATTTCCTTTGTATTTTAGGCATAAAAATATATCTATTGTAATTTTTTACATTTTAAAAATTAAAAAAAAAGAAAATGGGCCGATGCAAAAGTTTGGGCACCCTTGGAGATTTGTGTGCTCTGATAACTTTGACCAAGGTTTCAGACCTTAATTAGCCTGTTAGGGTTATGGCTTGTTCACTATAATCATTAGGAATGGCCAGGTGATGCAAATTTCCCAGCTTTATAAAAACCCAGACCTTCTAACCTTGTGTCAAAAAACAGCAGCCATGGGTTCTTCTAAGCAGCTGCCTAGCACTCTGAAAACGAAAATGGTGGAGACCGACAAAGCAGGAGAAGGCTATAAGAAGATAGCAAAGCGTTTTCAAGTTGCCATTTCCTCAGTTCGAAATGTAATTCAGAAATGTCGGTTAACAAGAACAGTGGAAGTCAAGATAAGGTCTGGAAGACCAAGCGAAATTTCAGTGAGAGCTGCTCATAGGATTGCTAGAGAGGTAAATCAGAACCCCCGCTTGACTGCAAAAGACCTTCAGAAAGATTTAGCACACTCTGGAGTTGTATATTGTACTACTGTTCAGAGACACATGCACAAATATGGCCTTCATGGAAGAGTCATCAGAAGAAAACCTCTCTTACATCCTCACGATAAAACTCAGCATCAGAAGTATGCCAAAAAACATCTAAACAAGCCTGATGCCTTTTGGAAACAGGTCCTGTGGACCGATGAGGTTAAAATAGAACTCTTTGGCCACAAAGATCAAAGGTATGTGTGGAGAAAAAAGGCACATAATTTCAGGAAAAGAACATCTTTCCAACCATTAAGTGGATCAATCATGCTTTGGGGCTGTGTTGCCACCAATGGCACGGGGAACATTTCACGGGTAGAGAGAAGAATGGATTCAATGAAATGTTAATAAATTATTGATGCAAACATAACACCATCTGTAAAAAAGCTTAAGTTGAAAAGAGGATGGCTGCTACAAATGGATGATGTTCCTAAACACACATCAAAATCCACAATAGACTACCTCAAAAGGCGCAAGCTGAAGGTTTTACAATAGCCGTCATAGTCCCCTGATCTGAACATCATTGAAAATCTGTGGTTAGACCTCAAAATAGCAGTGTATGCAAGATGACCCAGAAATCTCACAGAACTGGAAGAATTTTCCAAGGAAGAATGGATGAAAATCCCTCAAACAAGAAATGAAAGACTTGTTAAGCTACAAAAAGCATTTACAACCTGTGATACATTCAAAAGGTGGTGCTACTAGGTACTACTCATGCAAATATTTTTATGGCCTAAAGTGCAAAGGAAATGTGTCATCTTTAACTTTACGCCTTCTAGAGATCATTTCAAATTCATCTTGCTTAACAGTACACAATAACAGTAATTTTGACCAGGGGTGCCCAAACTTTTACATGCCAGTGTATGTCCTAGAACGTTTGCTGCTTTTTTGAATGCATGAAAGTCAATAAAGTTAAATCCATGCCTGCTGGCGCAAATACAGTATATGCACATAAGTATTGGGGCACCTAATAATTACACCTACAGGAGCTTTTGTGACATCCTATCCTAAATGCATAGGAATATATGTGGAGTTAGTCCCCTCTTTGCAGCCATAATTCTTCTGGGAAGGTTTTCTGTAAGATTTTCGAATGTGTCAGTAGGTGTTTTCCCCATTTACCCAGAAGAACATTTGTGGGGTCAGACACTGATGTTGAACAAGAGGGCTGGGCTCACATTTACAGCCCTAGTTCATGCCAAATGCGTTCCATAGAGTTCTGGACTATGTGGCCAGTCATATTCTTCCACTTTAAATGCATCCAACTATGGACCATGCTTTGTGCACTTGGGCAAATTTCTGCCACAAAGTTAACTAACTAATAAGTGTTATAAAGAGAGACAGTCTAAAGACGCTCTAAATTTATCACCTACCTTGAGCCACTGGGATAAATCAGGCACGTTTACACTGCCTAAAAATTAGACAGTTTTAATAAATCTGCCCCATTATTCTTTACTTTCTTGTCCCTATTACTTTAAAGTTGATGGTGTATTTTTCTTGACTTAAATAACAATGGTATAATTAGTAGACCCGTTTTCATTAGCAACAAAGACTGGTAATTGTTAGTGATTTTTTCCCGCTTTTAAATCAACCGGTCCAGGCAATGGTGTTGGCGGTCAGGGATTGATGAGCTTTCCTGTTTCAAGTGTTTACATGCTTATATTTCTGCATGTTTTGTGTAGGTATGGTATATGCGGGTACTACAATGATATGTCATTCAAGAAACCGCTCAGGGGCGTAACTTTAGTTGCTGAAGAGATTGCGAATTTGGGCCTTGGAACTTGAAGGACTCAAAAGCTTCTTATGCCAACACGAAGGGACAAGTTGTAAAAATGATGTTTGATAGTTGAAATGCCTATTATTAATTTTGTATGGGGGTCTAGGTGATTTATGGTATGCTTTTCTGATAGCTATATGCCTATTTGCAATGTTTACCAGATTTTTTTTTTTGGGTGGAGCCACTAACATCCAAAATTTATATAAACCATTCTTAGTCTACCAGTGGTGGCCGGTCACTTAGGCATGGAGCGTACACTTACAAGCTCTTTGCTTGCAAGCGCTGCTTTAGATTGCTAGATCCAGCCAGCTTCGGAGCCACTGCACCCTTATTATACTGCGGAGCCAGAGCTGTCTCTACTCTACCTCACTGGAGAGTGCAAAGTTTGGGCCATGGGCGCAGCCATGCTGACGGACCAAGCTGTCAATCTTCCGGAGTGCACCACCTCTGGCAGTCAGGAAGGCGTGAAGCTGTGGAGTGGTGTAATCCTGAAGAAAGATCACGAGACAACACCTTTAACATAAATAGAAGTCGATAATTTTTGCCTCACTTGATGAGGCAAGCTTTAATAATTAGCTAAAATTTACACCTGATCAATAGAACATTATCATTTTACAAATTACAAATGAAGAAATTGATTTACCCTTGATGTATGAGTGACATTGGTTTATTTGACATCCTACAGAAGTGTAGTGAGGAGCAGAAGACTAAGGACTTGGATATATTAACTTAAATTGACCACATTGACTTTACTGGATATCTAAGAGTCCAACTTAGGTGTTAAAGAATAGAGCTCCGAAGTGTAGATAAAAACCCGGTGGACAAATAATGGTAACAGGTGGATTTCTCAGTGCAGATGCAATTGTATTTAAAATCTAGCATCTTTGTTTTACACGTTCATCACTATTTTTATTTATTCCTTTTGTTTTATATATTACTAATGTCATTGTTGCACGTGTTCTTTCTATATTCAGTAAGCATGTGTTCAGCCATGCTATCCATGGCCATGCTAATGTAGCACCCCGAGGGCTCAGCTGCTACAGGGGTATTGCACCTCGAACCAGAGGTGTGGTATTCCACTCCCGGGTAAGGATGGAGTGTGGACTAGAACTCAGTTAGCTGCATGCACCACATACATCCCATTTCCGGGGGACAGATCAACGGTACTCCCACCAGATAGATGTGCAGGTACGACAGCGTCTGTCCCTGGCTGGAGTGGGAGGGGGGGAGGAATATCCCAGTGGTGCAGGAGCAGAGAGGGGAGGGACTCTGGGCATAGGAAGGAGCCCATTGGTGGCTAGTCACCTGGGCTCGGGTGTCAGAGGGAGTATAAAAGGTGGGCACCATCTTAGGAGTTCAGTTCAGTCAGAGAGAAGAAGAGGAGAAGAGTAGTGACAGGGAGCAGCAGCCCTGTCTGGGTGCTGCTCCTGAAGGGAGCAAGAGAGAGAAAGACAAGAGGAAAGGAACAAGGAAGGAATGGAACCTGGAGAAAGGCCCAGAGACATGAAGGAAGAGGGAACCCGAACACGCTAGGAGTCAGTGGGTGAAGGGTTGGCAGATCAGGGTACCGGATCCCGAACTGGTGGAGGCCACTTATCCTCAGCCAGGAACCGGAGGTCGTGGCCACGTCTTGGCGCGACCACTCACTACACTCACCACGAAGGCACGCCACATAGGGTCAGGGAAACCGGAGATAGGTTTCGCCACCAGAAGGCCCGAGGAAGCTGGACATGGGTGGGTCCCTAGTGGGGACGGCCAGAGAAAGGAACGGAGAAAGGAGTTCAAGGTCACACTCTGGAACTGCCTGGGGGTTGGTCGAGCCCCGTACCTGGTGGACGCAGCACGACTCGGGTCGTCATCACCTGCAGGACTGACACTGATAACATCTGTGAGTAAAGCATTGAAAACTGCAATCAGTCTCTGTGTTCCATCGCACTACCAGCACTAAAGGTACCGGGACGCCCTTTCTATCACTCCCTTCACCCGCACCAGCTGCCCTGAGGCCATACCTCTCCCGTTGGGGGTTATACCACCATTGCTGCACACATACCACCGGCCTCAGCGGACTTTTCTGCAGCGGCGGTCTTGCGACCGCAAATCAACGGGTGGCGTAGTCGACACTTAAACAACATCTACAAAGACTGCCACACACTTAGTTTGACCACCCTGGGCACGGACCGGGTCCCCGCCACTCGGAGACTACTACCCCCATCGGATCCGGCTCCGGGTATTCCCCCCCCCGCGCACACATGCGCCGCACTACAGCACTGGCCCAGGAGGCGCGTCACTAGAGAGCCACAAGAGAGCTCCAATTCTAGTTCATGGGGCCCTCATATTACCTTTATATACCACTGATTTCATATCCTAGCATGCGCCATCAGATTACATATGTGGAAAGTATGTATGTAAGGCTGTACATATGGTACCTGATAGAGCATACATGTCAAACTCTGGCCCATGGGCCAAATCGGGCCCGCAGGGTGATTATATGTGGCCTGCGACTCCAAAACCGCCACCCCTATGTAGGGCCTTTATTGTGTATGGAGGATTATATGGGACCCATTATACTGTATGGAGCACTATGTGGGGCCATTATTTTGTATGGAGGACTATGTGGGGCCCATTATTCTGTATGGAGGACTATGTGGGACCCATTATTCTGTATGGAGGACTGTGTGGGGCCCATTATTCTGTATGGAGGACTGTGTGGGACCCATTATTCTGTATGGAGGACTGTGTGGGACCCATTATTCTGTATGGAGGACTGTGTGGGACCCATTATTCTGTATGGAGGACTATGTGGGGCCATTATTCTGTATGGAGGACTATGTGGGGCCATTATTCTGTATGGAGGACTATGTGGGACACATTATTCTGTATGGGGGACTATGTGGGGCCCATTATTCTGTATGGAGTACTATGTGGGACCCATTATTCTGTATGGAGGACTATGTGGGGCCCATTATTCTGTATGGAGGACTGTGTGGGACCCATTATTCTGTATGGAGGACTGTGTGGGACCCATTATTCTGTATGGAGGACTGTGTAGGACCCATTATTCTGTATGGAGGACTATGTGGGGCCATTATTCTGTATGGAGGACTATGTGGGACACATTATTCTGTAAGGGGGACTATGTGGGGCCCATTATTCTGTATGGAGGACTATGTGGGACCCATTATTCTGTATGGAGGACTATGTGGGGCCCATTATTCTGTATGGAGGACTATGTAGGGCCCATTATTCTGTATGGAGGACTATGTGGGGCCCATTATTCTGTATGGAGGACTATGTGGGGCCCATTATTCTGTATGGAGGACTATGTGGGGCCCATTATTCTGTATGGAGGACTGTGTGGGGCCCATTATTCTGTATGGAGGACTGTGTGGGGCCCATTATTCTGTATGGAGGACTGTGTGGGACCCATTATTCTGTATGGAGGACTGTGTGGGACCCATTATTCTGTATGGAGGACTGTGTGGGACCCATTATTCTGTATGGAGGACTATGTGGGGCCATTATTCTGTATGGAGGACTATGTGGGGCCATTATTCTGTATGGAGGACTATGGTTTGACATCCCTGTGATAGAGAAACATACAGCAACACATGGAGGCCATAATGCTCTGCCTTGTGCATAAGGCTCTAGGCACTGTGGAGATTCTTTTGCAGTATCAATAACGCAGAGTCTTACAATTTTCAGTTATGAATTAATTACTGGACATTGTAAAGCAAATTTTCTAGAATAAAAGATTGGATTTTTCTGAACAGTATATTTGAGTCAGTATAAGATGGTTTTTGGGGCAGCTGGCTGACAACTGGCACAGTCGCTGCAGTTTTCTATGAATGCCTGGCAGTCACACACTCAGAAATGATGAGCATAGAGCGAGCTGTGGCTTTACAACACTTGACAGTGATTATGCCCTGACCTCGAGGGTAGACCATCACACTGAATCCCGACTGCTAGAGAAATGAGGATTGAATTTCAGAGTCAGCCATCTGTCTGATGGGGAAATGTTCACAGAAAGTAGTGCTTACATGTGAACAGCACAGAACATGTGCTGCGCTGCCTCCGCTGCAGCTGCATCCTGTGACATTGCTCCGCCACACACAGTCTGCCACCATCAGTTGTCGTTAGACAGGTCATTGCTATGGGCTAGAAGAAATCGATTCCAATAAAAATACAGCCAAATATTTGCTATAAGTGTCGTTTTAATGGGCCTGACCAAATCTGCTGCAATAAGAGAACCTCCCTTTCCTGTGATCACATTTTCCTGATTATTATAAAAATGAAAACCAGACGGGTTGAAGCAAGAAAACATATGGAGGTATTTTATTAGTAAAAATGCAATAGTTCTTTTGATGAATAAAAATCTTATCTAATCAGGAAGGGCCCAGTGTACTGATCCGATAGATGGTCAATTGGGATGACCACACATGAGATACAAAGTAGCACAGTTTCAGGCTGTCCAGTGCTGACTGAAGTGGGTCACTTTGCTCATTCAATAACCCCGTAAAGGACTATGCTTGTGGATCTAAAATGACAAGGCTCGTTAAAGGGGTTCTCCATTTGAGCATGTGAAGTAGGAGGCTCCGCTGCTGTGACCTGCAGATAGCTTGGCAGTACATGATGTAGGCTATCTGCAGGTCACAGCAGCGAAGCTTCCTACTGCACATGCTCACAGCCACCTGACCAGTCCTCACATTCTAGGTCAGGTATCTCTCAGTGTAACAAGATGATGGCCATTGTACTCTAGTGATGACCTCCCTAGACAAATGTAATTCGCTAATTATATTTATTCATAACTACATTTTCTTCCTTTTCCTGGAGAATCCCTTTAAGAATGTCCTAAAATTAAGTAAGCATCGTGTCAGGTTATGGCTAGATTCTCACTTTTATCGTAGGGATATGTAGAAAGATAGGAAAGATTATAGCAGAGCCTATAAGCTCTCAACTTTAATAACCAAATGGAGCCTGCTTGTCTTCACACGCGTGTGTGTTTTTAACCTACTCATCCGGATGATCCTCTTTTGCGCTCCACTTTGGAGTAGTAACAGACAGGGCACATCTCTATAACACCTTGTACATTTTCCTGCATGGAGAATTGAGATGGAAAGACATATTATCAAGGCCATCAAGCCACCAGAATGGCAACACACTGTGGACTGCAGTATCTCATGATTGCCAACAGTATTTGGACCAAGCTATTTTTACGCATACTTCCACTGGAAACTGATCCTGCATTTACTGAGTGGGATGCTGGCCATTAGATATTTGTTAGGAGGACACGCTGGTTGTGATGAGACTGTCAACACGCTCAATTCTATGTGGATAGCCAAACTTTTCTCTCAATTTTCCCCATCATGTGAACGGAGATTGTGGTGTACAGGATATTGGATTGGTTTTAGTTATTTTACTCTACAAATAGATATGTACTATATGACTAATATGATTATGATAAGTGGTGACATTTAAAGGGAATCTGTCAGCAGGTTTTTGCTACCTCATCTGACAGCAGCAAGATGTAGAGATCCTGATTCCAGCCGCAGGCAGGTTGATACTGGAAATCGCAGGCAAGTAGGTAGAGATACTGGAAACCGCAGTTAACAGGTGAAGTCCTCCACCGTCAGCTAGCAAGGTTTCTGGAAACCACAGACAAGTAACTCATGGACAGGGAAACACAGATAGCCAGGAGATGTCCTGATTAGTGTTGAGCATTCCGATACTGTAATATCGGGTATCGGCCGATATTCACTGTATCGGAATTCCGATACTTTTACAATATCGGATACCGGAATCGGAAGTTCCCATAATGCCTGCGCTCTGCAGTGTCTGTGAAGGATGACAAGTTGGATGGCAGCGCGATCCAGCCTGTCATCAGAATGCCATCCCAGCGGGGGAGAATTCTCCTGATTGTTTAAAAGCCGGCGGGCGGTATAAAGCCGCCGGCTTTTAAACAATCACACAGCCCCATACTGCTTCCCCGCAGCCTCCCACCCCGATCCTCCGCTCCCCTCGCCACCTCCCATCCCGATAGTAAGTTAGGACCGGGCGGGGAGCGCAGCTCCAAGGAGCGGGGAGTGAAGGACCCGGGCGGGGAAGCCGGCAGTGAAAAGACTTCACCGCCGGCTTTCCCGTTCTGTGCTGCGCTTTCCCGCCGGTTATTTCAAATGAACAGCTGAGGTATCAGCTGATGCCTATCAGCTGTTCATTTGAAGTCGCCGCGGTGCCCTCTGAGGGTTCATGTGAGTTCATGCTTGACTGCATGAACTCACATGAACTTTCCCACGGCCGCACAGGTCAGCCTCACCTCCCAGACGATCAGACCGTCATGATTAGTGTGTGTGCGGGGTGTGTGTGTGCGGGGTGTGTGCGCGATGTTTGTGCGGGTGTGCGAGGTGTGTGCGCGATGTTTGTGCGGGTGTGCGCGGTGTGTGTGCGGGTGTGTGCGTGCAGGCAGACATAGGCCGATGTGACACTACTACTCCCATCGGCCTATGTCTGTCCCCGGTCCACTCGTGCCAGCAGGATCAGCTCGATGGGAGCAGTAGTTCCCATCAGCCTGATCCTGCTATATAAATTGCCCTACTGTGTCCCCAATAAATGTTAAATACATGTCATTGGTGGCCAGTGGTTACCTAAAAGAAATTAGTTCATACATTACCTGTCCCCGCCGATCGTCACCTAAAATAAAGTAAAAAATAAAAAACTACACCTATACTCACCTAGACACCTAATTCCCCGAAGCCATCGATCTCCTGTAATAAAATATAAAATAATAAACCACAACCTTATCCTTACCCCTCCGTAGCAGTCCACGAGTGTCCCACGAAGATCTCCAGTTCAGAGCAGCCACATAGAATGTGACCGCTCTGAACCGCTGCCGCCGCTAGAATGACGGGGCCGTAAGGGTTCACCAGAGTTAAGGCAGCGGTGCTCCGGTTAGCTGCTTTACGGCCCTGCTGTATCGTGAGAAATTCCCACGGTACAGCACTGCCGTAAACGAGGTCTCCGGAGCTGCGCTGACTGAATGCACTCCGGTGACCTCAGTCAGGGGCTCCCGCTGCCGGGAGCGGACGTGTTCCCGGCAGTGTGAGCTTACAGCAGCCATGCACAGCTGTCACCATCTCCAGATGTGACAGCTGTGCATGGGAGATCAGCGCAGGAACATGGACAGGTAACTATTATTTTTAGTAAACTAAGAATTAAATAAAATTGTGTGTTTTATTTCAAATAAATTATTTTTTTCTGGGTGTAGTGTGTTTTTTCTTTTTAACACTTTGTAGGTTAGGAATGGGGGTGTCTTATAGACGCCCATCATTACTAACCTGGGCTTCATGGCAGCTGGCGCTGACATGAACCCCACCACTATTACCCCCTGCCACCGCACCAGGGCAGCGTGGAAGAGCGAGGCTAAGTGCCAGAGTTGGCGCATCCTATGGATGCGCCATTTCTGGGGCGGCTGACGACTGGTGTTTCTAGCCTGGGAGGGGGCCAATATTCATGGCACCCTTCCTGGGCTATTAATATCAGCCCCCAGCTGTCTGCCTAGCCTTTGCTAGCTATTAAAATAGGGGGGACCCCACGTCATTTTTTTTGGGGGGGTCCCCCATTTTAATAGCTAGTAAAGGCTAGGTATTCAGCTGGGGGCTGATATTAGTAGCCTGGGAAGCTCCGTGGGTTTTACCCCCTTCCCAGGCTTCAAACATCTGCCCCAGCCGTCTGCTTAACCTCCGCTAGAGACTAAAATTATGGGGGATCCAACGCTATTTTTTTTTTAAATAAATCCATTATTTTAACACTAAATGACATTTGAGGAGTTAATAAAGATGCAGTCCCTAAATTATTATTTATTTTTTAATTAATTTTTCCCAAAACTTTTGACGTGGGCTTCGCCATATTTTTGTATGCCAGCCAGGTACAGCATCCAGCTTCTATGAACGCGCCATTTTCCGGGGCGGCTGCGGACTGCAATTTTCAGCGGGGGGCAGAAAGCTTGGGCCTCCCTGCGCTGCAGATTCCAGCCCCCAGCTGCCTAGTTGTACCTGGCTGGACACAAAAATAGGGAGAAGCTCCACGTTTTTTTTTTTTTAATTATTTCATGAAATTCATGGAATAATTAAGAAAAAAAGGGCTTCCCTATATTGTTGTGTCCGGCCAGGTACAAATAGGCAGCTGGTGGTTGGGGGCAGCCCGTTCCTGCCTGCTGTACCTGGCTGGACCCAAATATAGTGCAAAGCCCCATGTCAATTTTTTTTTTATTATTTCAGGAAATTCATGAAATAATTAAAAAAAAATTATGCCGTTTTCATATTTCTTGTGCTGCTCTTCTAGCAATTCTTGTAAAATGTTCCTTTTTTTTTTAATTGTGATTTTGTTGAATTTCCTGAAATGATTTAAAAAAAATTGACGTGGGGCTTCGCACTATATTTGTGTCCAGCCAGGTACAGCAGGCAGGAACGGGCTGTCCCCAACCACCAGCTGCCTATTTGTACCTGGTTGGACACAACAATATAGGGAAGCCCTTTTTTTCTTAATTATTTCATGAATTTCATGAAATAATTAAAAAAAAAAAATACGTGAAGCTTCTCCCTATTTTTGTGTCCAGCCAGGTACAACTAGGCAGCTGGGGGATGGAATCTGCAGCGCAGGGAGGCCCAAGCTTTCTGCCCCCCCCCCCCCGCTGAAAATTGCAGTCCGCAGCCACCCCGGAAAATGGCGCGTTCATAGAAGCTGGATGCTGTACCTGGCTGGCATACAAAAATATGGCGAAGCCCACGTCAAAAGTTTTGGGAAAAATTAATTAAAAAATAAATAATAATTTAGGGACTGCATCTTTATTAACTCCTCAAATGTCATTTAGTGTTAAAATAAAGGATTTATTTTAAAAAAAATTGACGTGGGGCTTCGCCCTATATTTGTGTCCAGCCAGGTACAGCAGGCAGGAACAGGCTGCCCCCAACCACCAGCTGCCTATTTGTACCTGGCCGGACACAACAATATAGGGAAGCCCTTTTTTAAAAAAATTATTTCATGAAATAATTAAAAAAAAATTGACGTGGGGCTTCGCACTATATTTGTGTCCAGCCAGGTACAGCAGGCAGGAATGGGCTGCCCCCAACCACCAGCTGCCTATTTGTACCTGGTTGGACACAACAATATAGGGAAGCCCTTTTTTTCTTAATTATTCCATGAATTTCATGAAATAATTTTAAAAAAAAATGCGCGGGGCTTCGCCCTATTTTTGTGACCAGCCAGATACAACTAGGCAGCTGGGGGCTGGAATCCGCAGCGCAGGGAGACCCAAGCTTTCTGGGCCACCCCCGCTGCAAATTGCAGTCCGCAGCCACCCCGGAAAATGGCGCGTTCATAGAAGCGCCATCTTCTGGCGCTGTACCCAACTCATCCAGGGCCCTGATGCGGTGGCTCACTGGGTAATAAAGGGGTTAGGGCCAGCTTGGCATTATCAGCTGGCCCTAAGCCCGAAATTCATGGGGTCACGCCAATATTAGACATGACCACCATGAATTTCTAGTAAAGTATTTAAAAAAGCACAACACCCAGAAAAAAGTCCTTTAATTGAAATAAACACACAATTCTTTATTGTTCTAAATTAAACCATACTTACCATCACGCCCATTCCAGCTGAAGCCAACGATCTCCTGCAATAAAAGTAAAATAATAAAGCAACATCATCCTTACCTTTCCATGGCTCCCACGACAGCTTCAGCTCTGCTACATCGAGATGACAGGCTGGACCGCAGCAGAACGCTGCCATCCATCCTGTCATCCCGCAGACACTGAGAAGCGCAGGCATACTTCCACTCCTCAGTGTCTGGCTGTGACGGCATCCAGATGAGCCGAGGTCATGTCCAATGAACTCAGCTCACCTCATGTACGTCACTGACAGCGTGGGAAAATTCTCCTGCACTCAGCACTTCAGCGTGAGAATTTTCCCACGCTGTCAGTGACGTGCATGAGGTGAGCTGAGTTCATTGGACATGACCTCACCTCATGTATGTCACTGACAGCGTGGGAGAATTCTCACGCTGTCAGTGACGTGCATGAGGTGAGCTGAGTTCATTGGACATAAACTCGGCTCATCTGGATGACGTCACAGAGAGACACTGAGGAGCGCAAGCATGCCTGCGCTTCTCAGTGTCTGCGGGATGACAGGCTGGATGGCAGCGTTCTGCTGCGGTCCAGCCTGTCATCTCGATGTAGCAGAGCTGAAGCTGTCGTGGGAACCATGGAAAGGTAAGGATGAGGTTGCTTTATTATTTTACTTTTATTGCAGGAGATCGTTGGCTTCAGCTGGAATGGGCGTGATGGTAAGTATGGTTTAATTTAGAACAATAAAGAATTGTGTCTTTATTTCAATTAAAGGACTTTATTCTGGGTGTTTGTGTTTTCTTTTAACTTTGACTATGGGGTTAGTAATGGGGGTGTCTTATAGACGCCTCTCCATTACTAACCTGGGCTTGATGTCAGCTGGCATTATAAGCTGACATCAACCCCAACCCTATTACCCCCTGCCACCGCACCAGGGCAGCGTGGAAGAGCGAGGCTAAGTGCCAGAATTGGCGCATCCTATGGATGCGCCATTTCTGGGGCGGCTGACGGCTGGTGTTTCTAGCCTGGGAGGGGGCCAATATTCATGGCTCCCTTCCTGGGCTATTAATATCAGCCCCCAGCTGTCTGCCTAGCCTTTGCTAGCTATTAAATTAGGGGGGACCCCACGTCATTTTTTTGGGGGGGTTCCCCCATTTTAATAGCTAGTAAAGGCTAGGTATTCAGCTGGGGGCTGATATTAGTAGCCTGGGAAGCTCCGTGGGTATTACCCCCTTCCCAGGCTTCAAACATTTGCTCCAGCTGTCTGCTTAACCTCCGCTAGAGCCTAAAATTAAGGGGAACCCCACGCCAATTTTTTTTTAAATCCTTTATTTTAACACTAAATGACAAGTACAGTAAGCAACACTGTCACTGTACTTCATATATATGTGACTGACATGTTTCTATCTATCTAATCTATGTGTGATTCTCTATTCTTTCTATTCTAAATTGTCGGGTACCGCTGCTGAATTGCCGGCCGGCTTTCTTAAAGAGACGGTGCATGAAAACACTATTATTTTTTTAAATAAATCCTTTACACTAAATGACAAGTACAGTAAGCAACACTGTCACTGTACTTCTTATATATGTGGCTGACATGTTTCTATCTATCTAATCTATGTGTGAAGCTCTATTCTGTCTGTTATAAATTGTCGGGTACAGATGCTGAATTGCCGGCCGGCTTTTTTAAAGAGACGGTGCACGAAAACACTAATATTTTTTTTAATAAATCCTTTACACTAATTGACAAGTACAGTAAGCAACACTGTCACTGTACTTCATATATATGTGACTGACATGTTTCTATCTATCTAATCTATGTGTGATTCTCTATTCTTTCTATTCTAAATTGTCGGGTACCGCTGCTGAATTGCCGGCCGGCTTTCTTAAAGAGACGGTGCATGAAAACACTATTATTTTTTTAAATAAATCCTTTACACTAAATGACAAGTACAGTAAGCAACACTGTCACTGTACTTCTTATATATGTGGCTGACATGTTTCTATCTATCTAATCTATGTGTGAAGCTCTATTCTGTCTGTTATAAATTGTCGGGTACAGATGCTGAATTGCCGGCCGGCTTTTTTAAAGAGACGGTGCACGAAAACACTAATATTTTTTTTAATAAATCCTTTACACTAATTGACAAGTACAGTAAGCAACACTGTCACTGTACTTCATATATATGTGACTGACATGGTTCTATCTACCTAATCTATGTGTGAAGCTCTATTCTTTCTGTTGTAAATTGTCGGGTACCGGTGAATGCCGCTGATGAATTGCCGGCTTTTCATGTCATTCTACATTATTCTTAGTTGTTTTACTTCATGTAGAATTAACCTACAAGGAAAGAAAGGGTTTATTTTCATTCCGATATTTGTGTCCCATTGACTTGCATTGGTTTCCGGTATCGGAATCGGCGATATCCGATACTTTTTGGGTATCGGCCCGATCCAATCCGATGCGATATTTCCTGATATCGGAAGGTATCGCTCAACACTAGTCCTGATGAATATGGACTGGAACTGTGCACAGCAAGATAGTTACTACAAGTCTTAGGCCACGGCACCACTATCAGTATTTGGTGAGTATTCCGTGAGTATTTTTTCTCAGGAATGGGAGCCAAAACCAGGTGAGGAACAATCGGAGAAAAGGTATAATAGAAACAAGTCACCAATTCTGCATTTATCACCCACTCCTGGTTCTGGCTCTCACTCCTGAGAAAAAATACTGACCAAATACTGATAGTGGAGCCGTGGCCTTAGAGCGATACCAAGACACAGGTGTCTCTAGGGAACCATTATATAGGCCTTGAAAATACAACTCATGGATCACACCAGTCTACTTCCAAAGCCCGACGTGGAGCACCAGAAAATCAAATGGAGGCATGTGCGTAACAGTCCGAGTAGTGGACCACCCCTTTAAGCTCTGTATAACCCAACCCACACCACTGATTGACAGCTTTTTGTGTACATCCGCATAAATCTGCTAATCAGTGGTGGGTGTGGGGTTATACAGAGCTCATGAATATGGAGGACTATATGGCAGTAGGTTTACTAGTCCTCTAATGATAATCTCCTGCTGATTAAACTGTGATGTTATCAAAACTACAGCAAGCAGCCCAGTAAGTGACGTATCACTGGAATCCATGTGTCTCTATCTGCATTACGTTGCTCTCAGATCAGGTAGCAAAAACCTGGTGACATAGTCCCTCTAATAGTGATCCCAGGTGTAGCTCCTTTACCATGATTCTAGATCTATGGTGGCATCATAGGCAGCAGGACATGGTGTCATTGGCAGTTAAACAGCGGGCCAAAGTGTAGCTTTTACACCAGGGTCCAGAAGCTTGAAGCAATGTCTGAGTCTGCCTTTATTAATAAATGTATAAATGAATGACTCATGATAGGCTGACAGCTGCCTAGAACTTCTCTAACCTCTGGCAGAGAATTTTTGAAAAATATATGGGTGTATTAATAAATAATGCAATAAACGTTATTATAAATTATACTATCCTATTAGAGCAAGCAGTAATGTTAGCTGAGGTCTACTGAAATGCAATTGAAACCTGGCACAACCTTAAGGATATATACAGACGACATCTTTGAAACTTGGGCAAGCCCACCATGTTTTCCAAGAGAAAGACGTTTCAAGACACGTTGGCGTTTATTATCCTGAAGCGTCTTTTTTTTGCTTTTTTTTTACGTTTCCTAAGAGCTTGCTTCGTTGTCTTTGTCTGGCGGAGGGCTTTTTTGAGCATTTTTCCATCTTTTTTCGGGTTGTCTCTTTTACTGGTGCTTTCCGGTAGGTTTTTCTTTTCTCCATTCAACAATGAAGAAACCACTAGTGGTCACTAAAGTGAAAATGCTGGGAAGACACTCAAAAAGAAACCTGAGCGTCTTCCGGGCTTCTTTTGAACCTTCCCATTGATTTATATTGTAAAGTATAGAGTCTGAGCAATGATCATGTCATTTACTTTAACCGCTTGGCTTCTTTTGAATCCTAAAATGTTTAAAAGACGGTGAAAGGTCTGAACATATGAGCAGAGTCGTTTTTACATAGGAATGCTTATGTTCATTCCTTTGAACATTTGGGGTGGGCCGACCTAAAAAATATGTTTTGTGCACATATCCAAATACACACATGTCCTATAACTGCAAGATATTGATCATCTGATGCTTGGACAAATGCTATCTTGCTCCATCTTCCAAGCCGTGATCGCATGGGCTGTTCCATTTATTTCAGTATAGTGATTAAAATATAGCTACCGTAATTTATAAATACATTTCCTATTGCTAGTTTTTCACTGTGCAGTGAATAGACCGTGTATCATAACATATGTGTTTCTTTGTTAGAAATGAACACCCAACTAGAACGCCAAAAATATTCATGATTGAAAATAGGAGGCATCCACACAAACAGTAAACAGCCTCCGCTGACTCACTGCTCCCATTCCCCTTGTTTGTTTCCAGGTGGGGGCGCAGCAATGACTCATCTGCCTCAGATCCAGCACCAGTGCTTGGTTTCTGGCATTATTCTTTCAGAGGGTTTTCTTTATCTTATGCCAGTGAAAGTAGATGTTTACATGTATACATGTATGCCTATGGTAATGCATGATAAATGCATCTTAGGGCAAAATGCTGATAGAGCTCCGTGTGTTCCATCCTTGCCTAGACTTGTGGTTCTACTAAATAGATTGACATTATTTGGGATTGGAATAGCTGATGATTGATGAACAGGGGAAGAAAGGGTGTACGGCAAGCTGTGCTATTTCCCTAGTTTATTTCCGATGTGAATAGATGTTCCTGGAACTAAAATTGCTACCGTTCACATTGCACAAGTGCAACGCAATGTACTGGCTGAGAGCAGCGTCCAACCGCAAAACACAATAATTGGACTTACAGCCGCACAGGAACCTTTCAGCAGAACTATAGGGAACCTAAAAGAAGACTTTACAAACAACAATTCTCTACTGACTGTTGAATTAATTCAGCGAGTTGTAATCCTTAAACTAAAGTTCTTGTCTAGTTTGTGCATTAAGAGAACACTTGATAGCAAAAGCATATATGTATAGCTGTGAATGATCTAGAGTTACATAGCAAATATCCACCATGCAGACATTAAATCAGATGGGATCAACAGCATTCATATAACACTGTGGGCACAGACCCTTTGGACAATCTGACACATTTCTTTGGAGAGTCCCTGAGCAAAGATCTCCCTGGCAGCTCAGTAACATAATATATATTCTACCATGGTAGTTGAAATGAAGCCCTCGATGGAGAATAAGTAAGGTACAAACCCCTACTGTAGAACAGTACATCCGGCCCTTAGGACTTATTGGGTGCCCTGACTGTCCCAAAATGCTACTATAGCACTATATGGATTCATGTATTCTGATGCAGTGTTTTATATTGCACAGTAACGTTCATGTCTTTTAAAAATGTGCTTTTATTCTACAGCGACGCATATCCAAACGAGGCAGGACTTAGTCCAACGAGGTGCCGCTAACCTCAGGCTAGTATTGCCTTGGATCCTTGGCCATGATTAACAACCTGCATTTAAGCTTATCTGATCACTTGAATTCAATCCTCGTATTGTAGATCTGCAGAATAAAAGTTTGTTTTTAAAGGAAAGGAGATGTAACTGTGCTACCATATCGGAAAACTCAAATCTGCTTCTATACTACTATAGCAGCGGTGTGGGACAGTCAGGGTACTTGACAAGTTCCATTTAAAAACATTAAAGGAGTTGTTCACTTGAACAAAAAAATTTAGATGTGTTAGACATTTGAGTACATACATTTTACTAGTATACCAGTAGGTAAATAGATATTCTGGCATTTAGAAAAAGGACAAAATCGGCACCAGTTTTATATAAAAAGAGAGCAAATGAGGGTGCAAAGCTTCCCAGGCATAAGCCTAACCTGAATAGCTGAAATAAAAAATGGAAGCAGCACTCTAAATATAGTGCAAATTTTAGAACATTATTGGCCCAAGTGGCGACGTTTCGGTTAAGTGTGAGAAAGGTTCACACTATGAACCAAAACTTTGCCACATGGGCCATTAAAGTCCTATAATATACACTATTTTTGGAGTGCTGCTTCCATTTTTTGTTTCTGACCTGGCATTTAGATATCAGCACTAATTTAAGGTCCTATCATCTCGGTTTAAGACTTGTGCTTAACACGAGAAGGCTTCCTGTATTGAGACGTCATCAGTTCTCTGCGTGAAGGCGGCTGGTTGACTGGAACCTTTCAATAGCCAAATCACCCATTGCTCTGTCCAGTTTAAGGTACCGACAGAGAAGGGTGCTGGCACAGCTGATTGAGTAGCCACTGTCCTGCATCACTGTCCTGTGGCATACACAACAGGAGGTGGAGTTGGTAGAACCCATGATTGGCACCGATATATGAAGATCAGAATCTTTGTAAATATAGGTATATAAGGTGTATTTATTCATATTTCTAACACATCTAAAGATATTATTTTTTATAATGGCCAACCCTTTGAAACAACCTTACTTAATATAGGCCTCCATTTCCAATTCTGAATATAACTGAAAAACATATTAAAAAACAATCAGTTGGAGTTTTGTGGTAAGGGGGACAATGCAGATGAGGCCATTTTCTGAGGTTGGCATGAACAAGCGTTGAGAACAAAGATCTTTTGGAGAAGTCTGGTGTAAGTTACTGAATTGGCATGTCTCAATTCATATCTGAACAATAGGCGCTATGCTGCTGCAGTTCCATGTGTGTATGTTGAATGCCGCCTTTGTTTCCTAGTCCTATATAGGTCAGATAGAGAAAGTCCATTTCAGTGTCTTGGCTGTGCTCACGAATGGCCCCTTCCCTAGAGATCACTCCACTGGAGCAGCACAGCAGCCGTAATAGCAAACCGCACTATTCTTTTTTATCCCCTGGAGAACTGATCTCAAAGAAAAAGAATGACGCACATCAAACCTCTTCACATCCAAGCAAAGGCCATTCAGAACCACACATGTAGAATGAGCAAGACCAATAATTCTTTCATCTCCAAGCATAGAAATATTCTCTCCCAGGACCTAGTGCATATCATCATAATGTCAATTATGCTTTCTTTTCTAGATGGTCTGTAGCAATAGTCTTGTTCTTTGCTGTCCATTATTGATAGCACGAACTGGGGTCCAACTAGTTCCTTGCTCAGGAGTAGAGATGAGCGGTGTTCGACTAGAACTGTTCGCCAATCTCAAATTCGAGCTGTTTTCGGCGGTGTTCGAGTTGTTCGACGAACCCGAACGATTTGCAAAAAATTCGGCTGTTCGAGGTTATGTTCGATAACTGTTCGTGCACCAAAAGCGTGTCCTGCATGTCTGGTGCTATTTAGAGCACCAATCATGCAGGGATTGTCTGCCACTCACTGTAATGCCACAGCCATGGTGGTTGTGGCATTACAGTGATTGCCCAAATCGATGGGAACAGTGCCAACAGTGAAACATGAAAAGCCGGCAATTCAGCAGCGGCATACACCGGTACCCGACAATTTAGAACCGAAAGAATAGAGCTTCACACATAGATTAGATAGATAGAAACATGTCAGCCACATATATACGAAGTACAGTGAAAGTGCTGCTTACTGTACTTGTCATTTAGCGTAAAGGATTTATCAAAAAAAATAATAGTGTTTTCATGCACTGTCTCTTTAAGAAAGCCGGCCGGCAATTCAGCATCTGTACCCGACAATTTAGAATAGAAGGAATAGAGAATCACACATAGATTAGATAGATAGAAACATGTCAGTCACATATATATGAAGTACAGTGACAGTGTTGATTACTGTACTTGTCATTTAGTGTAAAGGATTTATCAAAAAAAATAATAGTGTTTTCATGCACCGTCTCTTTTAAAAAGCCGGCCGGCAATTCAGCATCTGTACCCAACAATTTAGAATAGAAGGAATAGAGAATCACACATAGATTAGATAGATAGAAACATGTCAGTCACATATATATGAAGTACAGTGACAGTGTTGCTTACTGTACTTGTCATTTAGTGTAAAGGATTTATTAAAAAAAATAATAGTGTTTTAATGCACCGTCTCTTTAAGAAAGCCGGCCGGCAATTCAGCATCTGTACCCGACAATTTACAACAGAAAGAATAGAGCTTCACACATAGATTAGATAGATAGAAACATGTCAGTCACATATATATGAAGTACAGTGATAGTGTTGGTTACTGTACTTGTCATTTAGTATTAAAATAAAGGATTTATTATTAAAAAAATTGGCGTGGGGTTCCCCTTAATTTTAGGCTCTAGCGGAGGTTAAGCAGACAGCTGGGGCAGATGTTTGAAGCCTGGGAAGGGGGTAATACCCACGGAGCTTCCCAGGCTACTAATATCAGCCCCCAGCTGAATACATAGCCTTTACTAGCTATTAAAATGGGGGACCCCCCCAAAAAAATGACGTGGGGTCCCCCCTAATTTAATAGCTAGCAAAGGCTAGGCAGACAGCTGGGGGCTGATATTAATAGCCCAGGAAGGGAGCCATGAATATTGGCCCCCTCCCAGGCTAGAAACACCAGCCGTCAGCCGCCCCAGAAATGGCGCATTCATAGGATGCGCCAATTCTGGCACTTAGCCTCGCTCTTCCACGCTGCCCTGGTGCGGTGGCAGGGGGTAATAGGGCTGGGGTTGATGTCAGCTTATAATGCCAGCTGACATCAAGCCCAGGTTAGTAATGGAGAGGCGTCTATAAGACACCCCCATTACTAACCCCATAGTCAAAGTTAAAAAAAACACAAACACCCAGAATAAAGTCCTTTAATTGAAATAAAGACACAATTCTTTATTGTTCTAAATTAAACCATACTTACCGTCACGCCCATTCCAGCTGAAGCCAACGATCTCCTGTAATAAAAATAAAATAATAAAGCAACCTCATCCTTACCTTTCCATGGTTCCCACGACAGCTTCAGCTCTGCTACATCGAGATGACAGGCTGGACCGCAGCAGAACGCCGCCATCCAGCCTGTCATCCCGCAGACACTGAGAAGAGCAGGCTTGCTTGCGCTCCACATTGTCTCTCTGTGACGGCATAAAGATGAGCCGAGGTCATGTCCAATGAACTCGGCTCACCTCATGCACGTCACTTACAGCGTGGGAGAATTCTCACGCTGAAGCGCTGAGTGCAGGAGAATTTTCCCACGCTGTCAGTGAGGTGCATGAGGTGAGCTGAGTTCATTGGACATAAGCTCACCTCATGCACGTCACTGACAGCGTGGGAGAATTCTCCTGCACTCAGCACTTCAGCGTGAGAATTTTCCCACGCTGTCAGTGACGTGCATGAGGTGAGCCGAGTTCATTGGACATGACCTCGGCTCATCTGGATGCCGTCACAGCGAGACACTGAGGAGCGCAAGCATGCCTGCTCTTCTCAGTGTCTGCGGCATGACAGGCTGGATGGCAGCGTTCTGCTGCGGTCCAGCCTGTCATCTCGATGTAGCAGAGCTGAAGCTGTCGTGGGAACCATGGAAAGGTAAGGATGAGGTTGGTTTATTATTTTTCTTTTATTGCAGGAGATCGTTGGCTTCAGCTGGAATGGGAGTGATGGTAAGTATAGTTTAATTTAGAACAATAAAGAATTGTGTGTTTATTTCAATTAAAGGACTTTTTTCTGGGTGTTGTGTTTTTTTTAAATACTTTACTAGAAATTCATGGCGGTCATGTCTAATACTGGCGTGACCCCATGAATTTTGGGCTTGGGGCCAGCTGATAATACCAAGCTGGCCCTAACCCCTTTATTACCCAGTGAGCCACCGCACCAGGGCCCTGGATGAGTTGGGTACAGTGCCAGAAGATGGCGCTTCTATGAACGCGCCATTTTACGGGGTGGCTGCGGACTGCAATTTGCAGCGGGGGGGGGCCCAGAAAGCTTGGGCCTCCCTGCGCTGCAGATTCCAGCCCCAGCTGCCTAGTTGTACCTGGCTGGACACAAAAATATGGCGAAGCCCCACGTATTTTTTTTTTAATTATTTCATGAAATTCATGAAATAATTAAGAAAAAAAGGCCTTCCCTATATTGTTGTGTCCGGCCAGGTACAAATAGGCAGCTGGTGGTTGGGGGCAGCCCATTCCTGCCTGCTGTACCTGGCTGGACACAAATATAGTGCGAAGCCCCACTTCAATTTTTTTAAATTATTTCAGGAAATTCATGAAATAATTAAAAAAAAATTGACGTGGGGCTTCGCACTATATTTGTGTCCAGTCAGGTGCAGCAGGCAGGAACGGGCTGCCCCCAACCACCAGCTGCCTATTTGTACCTAGCCGGACACAACAATATAGGGAAGCCCTTTTTTTCTTAATTATTTCATGAAATAATTTAAAGAAAATTGACGTGGGGCTTCGCCCTGTTTTTGTATCCAGCCAGGTACAACTATGCAGCTGGGGGCTGGAATCCGCAGCGCAGGGAGGCCCAAGCTTTCTGGGCCACCCCCGCTGCAAATTGCAGTCCGCAGCCACCCCGGAAAATGGCGCGTTCATAGAAGCGCCATCTTCTGGCGCTGTACCCAACTCATCCAGGGCCCTGGTGCGGTGGCTCACTGGGTAATAAAGGGGTTAGGGCCAGCTTGGCATTATCAGCTGGCCCTAAGCCCAAAATTCATGGGGTAACGCCAATATTAGACATGACCACCATGAATTTCTAGTAAAGTATTTAAAAAAAAACACAACACCCAGAAAAAAGTCCTTTAATTGAAATAAACACACAATTCTTTATTGTTCTAAATTAAACCATACTTACCGTCACGCCCATTCCAGCTGAAGCCAACGATCTCCTGAAATAAAAGAAAAATAATAAAGCAACATCATCCTTACCTTTCCATGGCTCCCATGACAGCTACAGCTCTGCTACATCGAGATGACAGGCTGGACCGCAGCAGAACGCTGCCATCCAGCCTGTCATCCCGCAGACACTGAGAAGTGCAGGCTTGCTTGCGCTCCACAGTGTCTCTCTGGGAGGGCATCCAGATGAGCCGAGTTAATGTCCAATGAACTCGGCTCACCTCATGCACGTCACTGACAGCGTGGGAAAATTCTCCTGCACTCAGCGCTTCAGCGTGGGAGAATTCTCACACTGAAGCGCTGAGTGCAGGAGAATTCTCCCACGCTGTCAGTGACGTGCAGGAGGTGAGCTGAGTTCATTGGACATGAGCTCACCTTATGCACGTCACTGACAGCGTGGGAAAATTCTCCTGCACTCAGCGCTTCAGCGTGGGAGAATTCTCACGCTGAAGCGCTGAGTGCAGAAGAATTCTCCCACGCTGTCAGTGACGTGCAGGAGGTGAGCTGAGTTCATTGGACATGAGCTCACCTTATGCACGTCACTGACAGCGTGGGAAAATTCTCCTGCACTCAGCGCTTCAGCGTGGGAGAATTCTCACGCTGAAGCGCTGAGTGCAGAAGAATTCTCCCACGCTGTCAGTGACGTGCAGGAGGTGAGCTGAGTTCATTGGACATGAGCTCACCTTATGCACGTCACTGACAGCGTGGGAGAATTCTCCTGCACTCAGCGCTTCAGCGTGAGAATTTTCCCACGCTGTCAGTGATGTGCATGAGGTGCGCCGAGTTCATTGGACATGAACTCGTCTCATCTTTATGCCGTCACAGCCAGACACTGCAGAGCGCAAGTGTAGCACCCTGAGGATTCGGCTGCTACAGGGGTATTGCACCTCAACCCAGAGGTGTGATATTCCACTCCCGGGTAAGGATGGAGTGTGGAACTGAGCTCGGTAGGCTGCATGCACTACACACATCCCATTTCCGAGGAGCAGACCGACGGTACTCCCACTTAGAAATGTGCAGGTACGACCGAGTCTGTTCCTGGCTGGAGTGGGAGGGGGGTGGTACATCCCAAGTAGTGTAGGGGCAGATAGGGGGAGCAGCCTGGGTAAAGATAGGAGCTCATTGGGTGCTGGTCACCTGAGCTCACACATAGAGGGTGTATATAAGGTGGGCACCAACTAAGATCAGGGTCAGTTGCAGAGAGGAAGTCTGAGAGCAGAGAAGAAAGACCCAGAGTGAGAGAGGAGAAGAGAAAGAGAGACCCAGAGGGGGAAACAGCAGAAAAGGACTCCAAGATCCCAACTTAAATCCCCGGGTGAAGAGTCGGCACAGGGTACCGGAACCCAAGCTGGTGGGGGGCAAAAACACACCCCAGCCAGAGACCGGAGACCGTGGGCAGCGTTTGTCACGGTCACCCATCACATCCACCCCGAAGGCACACCACATGAAGGGTCAGGGAACCCAAGGCCAAGGGTGTCCCAACAGAAGGCCCGAGGGAGCTGGACCTAGGTGGATCACTGGTGGGGACGGCCAGAGAACGGGACAGAAGGAGAGCTCAGGGCCACGCTCCGGACTTGTTTGGGGGTTGGCTGGATCCAGGACTTGGTGGACGCAGCACGGCTCGGGTGGTCACTCGAAGCTGGAGTGACCAGTACAACATCTGCAGTAAGTAAACACCCTTAACTGCACAACCCGACTCTGTCTTCATTGCCGTCTGCACTGCACCACCACAACCCCCATCCTCTGCACCTGTCCCCCCTGAGGCTATACCCCTCCCGTTGGGGGTTATCTCACCAAGCTGCGCACCCACCATCAGCCTCAGCGGACCCTGCTGCAGCGGCGGCCACAGTGACCGCATCACAACGGGTGGCGTAGTCGACACAAAAGAACTCTTAATAACATCTGTAGGACTGCCACATAACACTGAGCTTGACGCCCTGGGCACGGGCCGGGTCACAGCCGCTCGGAGACTACAACCCCCCATCTGATCCGGTGCCGGGTATTCCCCTCAAAAAGGAATATGTCCCAGGGGGCGCGTCACAAGCAAGCCTGCGCTTCTCAGTGTCTGCGGGATGACAGGCTGGATGGCAGCGTTCTGCTGCGGTCCAGCCTGTCATCTCGATGTAGCAGAGCTGAAGCTGTCGTGGGAACCATGGAAAGGTAAGGATGATGTTGCTTTATTATTTTTCTTTTATTGCAGGATATCGTTGGCTTCAGCTGGAATGGGCGTGATGGTAAGTATGGTTTAATTTAGAACAATAAAGGATTGTGTCTTTATTTCAATTAAAGGACTTTATTCTGGGTGTTTGTGTTTTCTTTTAACTTTGACTATGGGGTTAGTAATGGGGGTGTCTTATAGACGCCTCTCCATTACTAACCTGGGCTTGATGTCAGCTGGCATTATAAGCTGACATCAACCCCAGCCCTATTACCCCCTGCCACCGCTACAGGGCAGCGTGGAAGAGCGAGGCTAAGTGCCAGAATTGGCGCATCCTATGAATGCGCCATTTCTGGGGCGGCTGACGGCTGGTGTTTCTAGCCTGGGAGGGGGCCAATATTCATGGCACCCTTCCTGGGCTATTAATATCAGCCCCCAGCTGTCTGCCTAGCCTTTGCTAGCTATTAAATTAGGGGGGACCCCACGTCATTTTTTTGGGGGGGTCCCCCATTTTAATAGCTAGTAAAGGCTATGTATTCAGCTGGGGGCTCATATTAGTAGCCTGGGAAGCTCCGTGGGTATTACCCCCTTCCCAGGCTTCAAACATCTACCCCAGCTGTCTGCTTAACCTCCGCTAGAGACTAAAATTAAGGGGAACCCCACGCCAATTTTTTTTAATAATAAATCCTTTATTTTAACACTAAATGACAAGTACAGTAACCAACACTATCACTGTACTTCATATATATGTGACTGACATGTTTCTATCTATCTAATCTATGTGTGAAGCTCTATTCTGTCTGTTATAAATTGTCGGGTACAGATGCTGAATTGCCGGCCGGCTTTTTTAAAGAGACAGTGCATGAAAACACTATTATATTTTTTAATAAATCCTTTACACTAAATGACAAGTACAGTAAGCAACACTGTCACTGTACTTCATATATATGTGACTGACATGTTTCTATCTATCTAATCTATGTGTGATGCTCTATTCCTTCTTGTCTAAATTGTCGGGTACCGGTGTATGCCGCTGATGAATTGCCGGCCGGCTTTTTTAAAGAAAGCGTCTTCTGAGCAGTTTGTCAGCTTTTGGACACCTTTGAAGGTGTTTTCTATGTGTTTCTATGTGTTTTTGTTTGCCTGCCATTGGTTTTAACGGTGTTCGACGGTGTTCTAAGGTGTTCGACGAACAGTTCAACGAACAGTTCCTCGAACATCCCGGTGTTCGACGAACCGAACCGAACCCGAACACTACGGGGGTGGCTCAACACTACTCAGGAGGTTCAGAAATGAATCTTTTCAACAGACCAGTTATTTCCTTTCAGAAGGTCAGCACACAACGGTTAACTCAGCAACCTGCCCATGTATTTAGAAATCTTGCATTTACCTTATTTTTAAAGGGAAAATTGGGGACATTAATCTTGATTGCCGTGTCTGGTGGCGCTGCCTATAATTGTATTGTATTTCCAGCTGAGAAGGTAAATGCGGTTCTGTTAAATCTTTAGAATAGTTATAATAGTAATATGATATTTTGTGAAGGTTTGAATCGCTATAAAATATTAGAGAACTATTTTCAACAAATCTCACAGGATGACAGATTAGCAATTGTTGTGCTTGTTAATATGGAAAGTACTATAACTCTTGTGTGTATTTTGCATAGTTTTGTATATGGACAAATGAGGATGCAATCTATGTGTATAAATCATTGTCATGGAAAAAATCAAGCACAATTTCCCACTACAGACAGAGAACAGTCACCTATGCCAATATAGTACCAGCTATTCAACTGTCAATCCAACCCCCACTCATATAGATGGATCATGTGCTTATTGCGTTTTTTGGGGGTACATTAGTTAACTGAATTTCATCTGGTGAGGTGGATCCTCAAAGCCTTTGGTCCAGATGAACAGTTCTTATGCAATATAGGTGACATTGAAACAGCAGGTCGATCTAATTGGAACAACTGTGGCAGAGCTGGAACAACAGCCACTGGAGTAGCTGAACTGCAGCAACAGCAATAAAAGTTGAGTTGGAGCAATGGCAAGTAACATAGCAGAATAGTCTACTTGATGCTGCTGAGTGGAAATGTGGAACCAATGCTGCAGAGGTGAGTTTGCAATGACAGTTCAATTAAGCAGAGCTTGTTGGTAATGATATTGCAAAGTTGACTCTATGATGATAATCTGGTGTAGCAGAGCTGAGTTTCAAATGGACATTCAAAGTAGCAGAGCTGGCATAGTGATGTAACACAGTTGGATCAGTGATCAGGAACCTGTGTAGCAGAGCTGGGTTTTCATTAGAGGTACAATGTGATAGAACAGACTCAGCAAAGTAGCAGAGCCTGAGATATATTACAGAATCACAATATAGCAACGCTGAACAACAGTAGAAGAGTAAAGAGTGTGCAGATTTGTAACAGCAGAGTAGGTAGTGGCAGTAGTGGCAGACTGGCAGGTGAGCTGGCTTGGGAAAGTGACATCACAGATGCACATGGTGTTGCTGCGGCAAGCCGACAAGCAGAGGTGCTGAGGATACCCGGCTGAAGAACACAGGGGACACAGCACCCTGTGCTAGATACAGGCGAGGTGACTAACAGTAATATTCAGTAATGAAATGACATTTCATTTTTACTTTGTTATACCTTTATGAACTTACAGATAATAAATGATGTTTACGTTAAACTAGTTTACTATGTATATGTTGTTTCAGACCTAGATTTACAAATTGGCCTCTTTTGACCACATTATGTGCCTGCCACCTGGAGACTCCTTGCAGTTCAAAATTGCATTTCATCCCATCTGTCGCAAACAAATACTTACAGATGACCCAGTGTTATGTGAATAAATAACAAAACAGGATATATATGTTAAACTTTAGGTTCCTCAAAGTATTCTCCCTTCCTTTTAGGCTAGGGTCACACGACAGTATAAAAAGGTCAGTCTGATTTTCATCCAGAAAAGTAGGACGATTTTTTTTCTCACCTGTCATCCGTATGCAGTCCGTGTACATCCGTTTTTTTACAGCAGCAGCTACTAATCATTTACAGGACCATTTACGGTTTTCTATGTTACAGACCTGCAATGTATCCGTAAAAATCGGATGTCATACTGTGGCATCCGATTTTTTTTTTTTCTCACACGGATACACTTAAATGGGGTAGTCTCATCTGATTTCAGAGTGATATCGCAATATGCTGCAATTTTTTTCACACACAGATTCTGTCAGTGAAAAAAATCGGTCATCTGCAGTGCCTCATTGAATTACATTGGTCCGAGTGCTGTGCGTTTTTTCTGCAGATAGCACTCGGTCCAAAAATATGTTCATCCAAACAAGCCCTTACTCTGATAACAGCTTTACACACCCTTGGTATTCTCTCAAGCTTAATCAGCAGTCACCTGGAATAACTTGTAAAAAGTCTTGATGGAGTTCCCAGAGGTGCTGAGTACTTGTTGGCTGCTTTGACTTCACCCTGCGATCCAACTCACCCCAAACCATCTCAATTGAGTTGAGATTCAGTGATTGTAGAGGCCATGACGCAGCATTCCACCCCTCTCCTTCTTGGTCACAAAGTCCCTACATATCCTGGAGGAGTTTTGGGTCATTGTCCTGTTGCAACACAAATGAAAGTCCCACTAAGTGAAAACTAGATGGTGCCTTGAATTTGGAATAAATCACCAAAAGTGTCACCAGCAGAGTACCCCCACGTGAAATCATGTGCTCACCTTTTCTGTATCTCACAAAGATATGGCTGTTGGTACAAAAAATCTAAAATTTTGACTCATTACAGGTTTATTAATCTGATGTCCTTGTGTTACTCTTTTACTTGTTTGTGGTCATCAGTAGTGGCCTCTTTGCAGCGATTTGACCATAAAGGCCTGCTTCTCTCATACTCCACTAGACATTTGATGTTGAGATGTGTCTGCTACTTGATGTCTCTGCATCATTTATGACGGCTGTCATCTGAGGAGCTGTCAATTTGCGGTGTCTGAGGCTATAAACTCTGATGAACTTATCCAACAGCAGAGGTAATTCTTGGCCTTCCTTTTCTGGGCGGTCATCATGAGAGCCAGTTTAATCATAGCAATTGCTGGTTTTGATAACTGCACTTCAAGATATACTCAAGGTTCTTGCAATTTTATGGACTGACTGACCTTCATGACTTAAACTAATGAAGGAATGACGTTTTTCTTTAATCACTTCAGTGGTTGCCATATTCTGGCTTGGAGCAGTTGTAAAATAGGGCTCAGCACTGTATTGAACTGTGTGCTAACACTACCCTTGCAGAACATACCTGACGTTCGCAAACACTTTCTGAAAGCCAGTTATTTTACACATGAAATTTTTTCAAAGCATGGCTGCTCATTGGAAGCCTTTCCAGGTGACCACCTGATGAAGCTGCTTGATAAAGTGCCAGGGATGTGGAAGGCTGTTATCAAAGTAAAAGGGGGTACTTTGAGTAATCTAAGGTTTAACACACAGTGTGATTTGTTTAACACATGTTTATTTACTCCATGTTTCCATACAGTTCAGACCAAAAGTTTGGACACACCTTCTAAAGATTTTTATGTATTTTCATGACTATGAAAATTGTACATTCACACTGAAGGCATCAAAACTATGAATTAACACATGTGGAAATATATACTTAACAAAAAAGTGTGAAACAGCTGAAAATATGTCTTATATTCTAGGTTCTTCAAAGTAGCCACCTTTTGCTTTGATGACTGCTTTGCACACTCTTGGCATTCTCTTGATGAGCTTCAAGAGGTAGTCACCGGAAATGGTTTTCACTTAACAGGTGTGCCCTGTCAGGTTTAATAAGTGGGATTTCTTGCCTTATAAATGGGGTTGGGACCATCAGTTGTGTTGTGCAGAAGTCTGGTGGATACACAGCTGATAGTCCTACTGAATAGATTGTTAGAATTTGTATTATGGCAAGAAAAAAGCAGCTAAGTAAAGAAAAACGAGTGGCCATCATTACTTTAAGAAATGAAGGTCAGTCAGTCTGAAAAATTGGGATAACTTTGAAAATGTCCCCAAGTGCAGTTGCAGAAACCATCAAGCGCTACAAAGAAACTGGCTCACATGAGGACCCCCCCAGGAAAGGAAGACCAAGAGTCACCTCTGCTTCTGAAGATAAGTTTATCCGAGTCACCAGCCTCAGAAATCGCAGGTTAACAGCAGCTCAGATTAGAGACCAGGTCAATACCACACAGAGTTCTAGCAGCAGACACATCTCTACAACAACTGTTAAGAGGAGACTTTGTGCAGCAGGCCTTCATGGTAAAATAGCTGCTAGAAAACCACTGCTAAGGACAGGCAACAAGCAGAAGAGACTTGTTTTGGCTAAAGAACACAAGGAATGGACATTAGACCAGTGGAAATCTGTGCTTTGGTCTGATGAGTTCAAATTTGAGATCTTTCGTTCCAACCACCGTGTCTTTGTGCGACGCAGAAAAGGTGAACGGATGGACTCTACATGCCTGGTTCCCACCGTGAAGCATGGAGGAGGAGGTATGATGGTGTGGGGGTACTTTGCTGGTGACACTGTTGGGGATTTATTCAAAATTGAAGGCATAGTGAACCAGCATGGCTACCACAGCATCTTGCAGCGGCATGCTATTCCATCCGGTTTGCGTTTAGTTGGACCATCGTTTATTTTTCAACAGGACAATGACCCCAAACACACCTCCAGGCTGTGTAAGGGCTATTTGACCAAGAGGGAGAGTGATGGGGTGCTACGCCAGATGACCTGGCCTCCACAGTTACCAGACCTGAACCCAATCGAGATGGTTCGGGGTGAGCTGGACCGCAGAGTGAAGGCAAAAGGGCCAACAAGTGCTAAGCATCTCTGGGAACTCCTTCAAGATTGTTGGAAGACCATTTCCGGTGACTACCTCTTGAAGCTCATCAAGAGAATGCCAAGAGTGTCCAAAGCAGTCATAAAAGCAAAAGGTGGCTACTTTGAAGAACCTAGAATATAAGACATATTTTCAGTTGTTTCACACTTTTTTGTTAAGTATATAATTCCACATGTGTTAATTCATAGTTTTGATGCCTTCAGTGTGAATGTACAATTTTCATAGTCATGAAAATACAGAAAAATCTTTAAATGAGAAGGTGTGTTCAAACTTTTGGTCTGTACAGTATGTGTTCCTTTGTGGTTTTGTTGCCTTCAGTCTGAATCTACAATGTGCACATTCCAATAAGAACAAGGAAAATCAATGCATCAACAGGTGTGTCCAGAATTTTGACCGGTATTTTATATAGGTGAAGTGAAAACATATATGAAGAACCAGAAATTAAGGCGTTACACATATATTATTTAGCTAATTTCAAGCAAAACTGATAAATATAGATTTATGTACTTGTATTGCTGGTGGGAGTAGACCCACTAAGCCACGGGCCGGAGACTCAGGTACGAGATACAGGTGGGCGAGACAGAAACATAGACGGTCCGAGGTTGGGGCAGGCTGCACAGGTTCAGAATTCGTAGCTGAGGTCAGAAGCGGAGAGATCAGGATGAATGAGAAGGTAAGCCGGGACGATAACAGGTGAGACAAAACAGGAGTATGCCAATACAGGAAGCTAGAGACTGAGCTACTAGAAGCTAAGTTCAGGTGAGGAATGGAGGGTGGAGTTCCTGATATATTACCTGCTGGAAGATGATTGGCTGGGGAAGCAGATCTCTGTAGGACAGAATAGATAGAAATTCCTGCAAAATTTGTCCACGCCCCCATGTGACTCACAAACAGCAGCTCAGAGAGATGGTCAGGTACTTGGTGGAGCAGAGCGAAACACTCGGTGAGTGGGGCTGCTCTTAGAAGGCGAGCGAGTGGCCGGTGTAACAGTTCTGTTCATTTTCATCCTTATATTGATCAGTAATGGCGCTTGGCTATATGTCATCTTCCTCTGTGAGAGGCTCATAGTACTATACATACTAACCAGTTATTATGTGACCTTGTTGAATTGTTATTGTATTGGATTCAAGACATAAGTAGAAAACCCAAAGGTAGAAGTGCAGCATCATAAGATGAAGGCAAGTTTATGCTCTGGTATGGCTTAGTTTTTGGCCTTTTACATGATTTAGTGAACCAGTTTAAGTTCTAGATCTGCTGATAGATTTCCACATTTATAATATGTATATAAATTGTTGGTCAGTTGATAATTACACAGTGGGCATTGAACAGAATGGAATGGGAAAGAATGAGGGTGATTGAACATTTATTCCCTGTATTGTTTGGAGATGGCCTCAGTCTGATGGCACCAGAATATCCAGGTGCATATGGCGACACAATGGTTGTTTCCTCGGCTGAGGCAGGTACATAGGCTTCCCACGATACGCCATATGGTCAGGTAGAACTGAGTGAACAGACCCCAGCAAGGTGCGGAGCATGAAGTCACTTCACACCATATCCAGGAACCTACTGTTTTCTGCTGTTGTTTTCTTGTAGCTTGGCTGCAGCAAGGGGCCTCCTTTTGGCAGCAGGGTGATGTTTTGTCTATAAATGGAAGCTCTTGGCTTTAGTCCCAGTTTGAGTAGCAGCACCACTCGTGTGCAGTTTCTACATTAACCCCAGGTCAGCCGATGCATTCTTGAAACTTTGCAATTAGGTTGCACAACATTATGGCAGGATTGTAATTATCTGTCAAGCAGCTAATATTTGGAGGAGCACATCGCCCCCATAGCAGCAGCAGCTTTATATATTAGTGGCCATTTTGCGGCCAGTTTTTTTTGATGATGTGGAATTATTGGACCTTCAAGGGTCAGACAAAAGATTTTTCACAGTCCACAAGAATTTAAAAAGAAAATTTAAATTCAACATGCAACTAGTCAACCAGCCACCATTTCACTGATTATGGAGCACACTTTCCTAATTTATGGCAGCTTATAGTATCGATCACATTTGAATTACAGAGACATGATGACAGATGGACAATGCAGAGATTTACTGAACTGGAGACTTGGACTTCCTATAGTATCTGAAATTACCTAAGATTTGGTCTTTCATGTTCTTTTTCATCTTTGCTATCTGGGAGTTAAATGAGTTTCTGATCCTGACAACCTTTTCTCTACAGACTCGCTGGCGATCAGATCAATGCAAGTCCATCTCCTGCATCCAACTACCCCCAATCAGCGGGGAAAATCCTAGTCAGCTGTAAATGTTTCCTGCAGTTGCTGCAACAGCTGAACTGCAAAGTTACATGCCAAGCACACAAATGGATGGCAACCATGTAATACATGTCCCCCAGAGTCATGCTAACTTAGTGGCTCTCCACTCTTGCACATAAGAGTTAGGTCAAGAAAAACACCCCCTTTAAATGGACTAAACATAAGAGCACCCCTTTGCTGCAGGCATCAGCAGGACTATTGAAATGAAGTTTTGGTTAGCGTAAGAACATGACAATTAAAGGGTTTTCTGGGATTTATCTCCAAACTACTTCAAGATTATCCCAACTATATAAAAGGGCTCTAAAATGCCCCATCGTTACACTTAGCTATATCCAGCAGTCCCATAGGCAATGAATAGAGAGGTGACTTGCATGCTCGCCCAGCTCTCGATGTAAACAGGTAATTTCAGAGGCCAGTTCTCGGGATTGGTGGCGGTACCAACAGTCTGTTGTTCTATCTTGGTGAGTTATCTATCTTATCTGGGGTCCAAGATTCAAATCCCACCAAGGACAACATCTACAAAGAATTTGTATGTTCTCCCAGTGTTTGCTTGGGTTTCTTCCAGGTTCTCCGGTTTCCTCCCACACTCCAAAGACATACTGATAGGGAATTTAAACTGTGAGCCCCAATGGGGACCGAGATGACATTATCTGTAAAGTGCTGTGGAATATGATGTTGCTAAATAAATAATATTTTAACTTAAAGAGAAAATACAACCCCCATGGGTGAAATAATATATTCTGCATTTGTAGAAAAAAAACACTGTAAATAGACTAATAGACACTGTAGCAATGCTACTCACTTGGGAGCGATATGAGGAATCACAGGAACAGTTTCTATTTAACCCCTTAACGACCGCCAATACGCCTTTTAATGGTGGCAGTTAAGGGTTTTTATTCCTCAGCGGCACATTTTTAATGACGCTGAGAAATTAATCAATAGCGCCCCCAGCTACCGGGGTAGCTGAGACACTGGAGAACATGGTCAGGGCCATTTTTTTTGGTCCTTTGTCACATGATCGCTGTTATTCACCTAATAATGGCGATCACGTTAAAAAAGTAAAGTCCTATTTAAAAATAATTTCTCTAATGAGAGAAATGATGTCCCCAGGCCGGCAACACCATCCCCCGGCCCTTCTCTAACTGTTCCCGAATCAAAATGCCGACTGACAACAACAAGGATTTTTTCTTTTGGTCCCTGACTTTTGATCACTGTGATAGACCCTAACACAGAGATCAAAAGCCCAATATTTGTCATCCCCCTAGTCAGATTATTTTTTTTATATTTTATAATTTTTCTTTCTTTGCCTATAGCTAAGGGTTGGGGTTAGGGTTGGGGGTTAGGGTTAGGCTTTAAGGTTAGGATTCGTTCAAGAGGAAAAAAAAATAAAATAAAAAAAAATACTACTGTTACATTAGGTCTACTAGAGTTAGATTAGGTTAGTTTTTTTTTTTAGGCATTCGTATAAAATAAATCAATGGCCCGCAGAACGTTTACCTTGGAGCATGCGTACACCGTGCTTTGCTCCGGCAGTTCCGGAGTGACACTGAATCTGCTTCTGAAGCAGAACAGTTTTCAACCAGTGACGACTCGTCTTTCTCCACAGGATCCCACAGCCCTTTGGTAGCGGAGTCAGTCGTCACTGCTGAAGCATCAGAAGCAGAGCCAAGTTCCGCAGTCTCCCCTCTATTGTCGTATCCCGACAATGCATTTTCCCCTCAAGTTCCCCCTTTTTCAACAGCCCCTGGAATAAAATTAGATGTCACTAATTATACCTCCTTTGAATTTTTCGAAATTTTTGTTACCCTAGAATTCCTACAATTAATTGTCCACCAAACCACTTTATATGCCCGACGATATATTTCATAGATAAGTAGCATGGAGGATTTCTTTTTAAAACATAACTTTTAATAATATCAGTTCAATTCCAATCCCTAAAAAAGGGAAAAATTGTCTTAAAGGTATATGGTACTCTCAAATACCTTTAAACCTCCTGCACGCCTAACCCGCGTAATCCAGCAAGAAATATACAGACAATAAGACCCTTAATCGGGGTCCACTGGTAAACCATAGAGTAGCAAACAGTGATAAAAAAAACTAAACAGGTCTAGTTATTAATCATTAGATCTAATTTATACAATGTGATTTTCGTGATTTTTTGGGGATATTCTATCTCTCAATGTTAAAATTAACCTACCCTTAAAATTATAGACTGTTCATGTCTTTGTCAGTGGGCAAACTTACAAAAACAGCAAGGGATCAAATACTTATTTTCCCCACTGTACATATAAAGTGTCATTGTGCATAATAGATAAAGATATGTGCAGATCTCACCCATTTCAGCTGTAGAGATGTCATGCTTTAAGGGGTCCCATTCATGATGGTCGACTGGATCAAAATGTCTTCCCTGTCGTGCCCCTTACGTTGACTCCCGCCCTAACAAGGGCAGTACCAGTGCCCAAGTGTGTTTCTCATTCTGCTGTCCCAAAAAGAGATCCCTACTGACACGTTTCTGACACTAATAAAGAACAAAGCACAGACTATGTGTGACCCAAATTGTTCAGAAACAAACAAGCATAAGGTGCCTCAGTGCCAATAAAGTGCTCAGTGTAAAAAATGAAAAACTATATATATATATATAGGACTCCCACGGTGGGTTCCACCTTCTGGAGGTGAGGTGCAGAGTGCTGCACTCACCTTGTAAAAAATGGGCAGCACTCTGCACCTCCAGAAAGAGGAACCCACCACTGAGCACTTTATTGGCACTGAGACACCTTATGCTTGTTTATTTCTGAACAATTTGGGTCTCACATAGTCTGTGCCTTGTTCTTTATTATTCCCCGATTTCTCAAGTACACTCCCCTGATGACTTAACCTTACGGAGAACTAAATGCCTCGGGAGGGATATCTTTTTGGGGCAGCAGCATGAGAAACACACTTGGGGACTGCCCTTGTTAGGGTGGGAGTCAACGCAAGGGGCACGACAGGGTAGACAGTTTGATCCAGTCGACCATCATGAATGGGCCCCTTAAAGCGTGACATATCTACATCTGAAATGGGTGAGATCTGCACATGTCTTTATCTATTATGCACAATGACACTTTATATGTACAGTGGGGAAAATAAGTATCACTCCATTCTCAACCCGAAAAGGTCCCACAAGTTCATCTTTGATGATGCCAGCCCATACCAGTACCCCACCTCCATCTTGCTGGCGTCTGAGTCGGAGTGGAGCTCTCTGCTCTTTACTGATCTAGCCTCTGGCCCATCCATCTGGCCCATCAAGAGTCACTCTCATTTCATCAGTCCATAAAACCTTTGAAAAATCAATCTTAAGATATTTCTTGGCCCATTCTTGACGTTTTATCTTATGTTTCTTGTTCAAAGGTGGTCGTTTTTCAGCCTTCCTTACCTTGGCCATGTCCCTGAGTATCGCACACCTTGTGCTTTTTGATACTCCAGTAACGTTGCAGCTCTGAAATATGGCAAAACTGGTGGCGAATGGCATCTTGGCAGCTTCACGCTTGATTTTCCTCAATTCATGGGCAGTTATTTTGCGCCTTTTTTGGCCAACACGCTTCTTGGGACCCTGTTGGCTATTTGCCATGAAACGCTTGATTGTTCGGTGATCATGCTTCAAAAGTTTGGAAATTTCAAGACTGCTGCATCCCTCTGCAAGACATCTCACAATTTTGGTCTTTTCAGAGCCCGTCAAATCTCTCTCCTGACCCATTTTGCCAAAGGAAAGGAAGTTGCCTAATAATTAAGCACACCTTATATAGGGTGTTGATGTCATTAGTCAACACCCCTCCTCATTACAGAGATGCACATCACCAAATTTACTTAATTGGTAGTTGGCTCTCAAGCCTATGCAGCTTGGAGTAGGACAACATGTATAAAAAGTATCATGTGATCAAAATACTCATTTGCCTAATAATTCTGCACACAGTGTATTCCAAATAGAGCCACATTTGTGTTCCAAAATTCAAATTGTGCCCCATCTGTTCCGAGCCCTTGCCGTTTGTCCAAACAAAACTTTTTGAATAAATGTGGAGTATTGCCGCTCTCGTAAGAACGTGAGTAACAAACTGTGGGGTCCACTTTTTGGTGTTACCACTTGCAAAAGTGAAAAATTTGGGGCTGAAGCAAGATTTTTGTGAAAAAAATTAACTTTTTCATTATGACGACATAATGTTATCAAATTCTGTGTTGTACCTGTGGGTTCAAAATGCTCACTATAACCCTGGATAAAATCCTTGAGAGGTGTAGTTTTCAAAATGGGGTCACTTGTGGGGGATTTCTGCTATTTAGGCACCTTAGGGGCCCTGCAAATACGACATAGTACCCGCCATCTCTTTCAGCCAAATTTGTGCTCCAAAATTCATATATTGCTTCTTCCATTCCGAGCCCTGCCGTTTGTCCAAACAGAACTTCTTGACTACATGTGGGGTATCGCCGAACTCTTAAAAAAGTCGATAACAAACTGGGTAGTCCCCTTTTTGGTGTTACTGACGCGCCCCCTGGGCCTGTGTTGTGCAGGGAAACCCGGAACCGGGCCTGTTGTAGAATGCTGGGGGTTGTAGTATCCGTGTGGCAGTGACCCGGTCCGTGCCCAGGGTGGTCAAACCAGTGGCAGTCTTAATGTATAGCAAATGTCCGACTACGCCACCCGTGGATTGCGGTCAGTGGGGACCGCCGCTGCGCTGCCGACCGCTGAGGCTGATGTTGTTTGCGCAGCCGAGTATGGGATAACTCCCCACGGGAGAAGTATTGCCTCAGGGCAGCTAATGTGAGAGATGATGGGAGTGATGGTGTGAGGGTCCCAGTGCTAATGGTGCTGGTGCGGCAAGGAATCACAGAGACGTGAGGTGCAGTTCAGGGTCTTTACTGATGGTACAAGGCAGACCCTCCCGGGAGTACTGGCTAGTATAAGGGGCCTGGTCAGTCTGCGAGCAAGCAGGAGTTCCCCTGGCCAGGTGGAGTTGTAGGCCTCCCCGTTTATCTGCACTCTTCCTGGCTACCTTGCTGTCAGCGGTTACAAGTAGCCCACGTCCCTGAGTATACCGTGTGGTGCTCACCCGTATGGCTGGTGACTTGGGGCCTTCTGTTAGCCTCCGCTCCTGGATGGCGGCGCTGGTCCCTTCTTTGTGACTGAGCCTCCGGGCTTCTATGGCCAGAGGACCTGGAATCCCCTGCCGGCCGGTTTTAGTAACTTCAGCCAGGGCGAGCTATATCACTGCTCACAGCCCCTGGCCTTCAGCTGCTGCTCCTACAGAGCTCCTGTTCTCACTTTCCCTCTCCAGGCTCTGCTTGTTCTGCAGGCTCTGTCTCACTTAATCCCGCCCCAGACCCAGTTTATAAGGGCAGATTCCTCCCCTCCCAGGTCTGGGTGGGCCGTGTTGCATGCTTAGGGCTCCTGACCAGAGAAACCTCCCACTTGCTCTCAGACATAGTATCTCTATTACTGTGGCAACCAGACCCCTGGGGTGTCACATTCCCCCCTAGTAAATTTTAGTACTCCGGGACTAAACACATTTTTAAAACATAATAACAGGGTATAAACAATAATACGATAACATATTTACAAGAAGCTTTAGGTCTTTAAAGGTCACGGCGTGTCCGCAACCGGGTGTCCATATCACCCAAGGTGAAGTTTTTGAAACAAGAGGGTGTCCATGTCACCCAAGGTGAAACTTTAAGCGAAGTAGGGGACCTGTCCAAAGCAAACCCCTTGCGTTGTCCTTGGGCGTGGCTGCAAGGGTAGACTAACTACTTTGGGCCGCAAGTAGGCCACGCCAGACAGGTTTTCTCTTCCGCGGCCGTCTTCGCAAGAGGCACCAAGGTGCAACTATCTACAAAACTGTTCCGGTTATCCAGCGTCCATAACCTGTTAGTCCATAGAAATCTGCAGGGTAACTGAGAAACATAATTAATAACAGGCAACAAACATAAACCATAAACAGTTAACAGATAAATTCACAGTGTAGTAGTTAAGATTCTCCAGCGAGCGGGCATCTGACCTCTAGTGACTCTAGTGGACCTACGGAGCTCACTAACTGGTTCTGCACTACAGGGTGTAGGAGGTGTTATGGGTAAGCTGGGCAGCTGTCTGCGCACTCTTTGGCTCACTAGGGGCACGGCAGGCTCACTACTAGCAGAGGGTTGATCCTCCTGTACTGCTGGTGTGGACTCTTCTGCCTCTTGGGCCGGCTGCTCTTCCAGCTCTACCGGTTCCTCTGTAGGCACTTGCGGGGCTGGCTGGAGAAAGGTGAGGACGGGTACCACGACAGCGCCGTTTACTTGTGTCCAAGACCGGGGGAAGTCTCCGAGTACGGTACTGATCATTTCTTCCCTTTCCTCTACGGGTTGAGGGTTTTCTTGATCTTCTTCAGGGCTTTGCAGCTGCTCGGGACACTTCTTCAGGTGGTCTCTGGAGACAATGGCTGTGGTTTCTCCTCCATCCTTACTGATTACGCAGATTTTTGGGTTCTCATGGCTTGATGGCAGTACGGTGTACGGGTCCTTCTCCCACTGGTCGTCCAACTTGTGGAGCCGCCTCTTCCTCTTCAAGACCTGCTCTCCAGGTACCAGGGGAACAGCGGGAGCATACTGGTTATAAGCCTTCTCTTGCCTTTCTCTAGCTTGAGACAGACTTCGCTCGACGCTCTCCTGTACTTTCCGATACTGCTGCTGCCGTTCTGTATCCCAGTCTGCCTCTGGCGAGGTGTCCTCAGGCGTCAGGACTCCCATATCCAGGTCAATAGGCAGCTTACCAGGTCTTGCTCTCATTAGGTAAGCCGGGGTACAGTTGGTGGAACCTACAGGGATGTGGTTATACAGGTCCACCAGATCGGGCAGTTTCTCAGGCCACAGACTGCGTTCTTCCAGGGGCAATGTTTTTAGCAGATCTATCACCACCTGGTTCATCTTCTCGCAGAGTCCATTGGTTTGAGGGTGATAGGGCGTTGTTCTTATCTTCTTGCAGCCATACAGGTTGCAGAACTCCTGGAAGACCTCCGCTTCGAAGGCTGGTCCTTGGTCTGTCAACACTTGGTCCGGGTACCCGTGTGGACGGCAGAAGTGCTGCTGGAAGGCTCTAGCTGCTGTTTGAGCCGTTAAGTCCTTGACCGGGACCACCACCAGGAACCGGGAGTAATGATCTACGATTGTGAGGGCGTAGACATACCCAGATCTGCTTGGAGCCAGTTTCACATGGTCCAGGGCTACCAGTTCCAGTGGCTGTCTGGTGATGATGGGCTGCAGGGGAGTCTTCTGGCTGGCTCGGTCTTTTCTTCTCAGGTGACACGGGCCACAGTCTCTGCACCACCTCTCGATGGCTCCTCTAATGCCTACCCAGTAGAACCGTTCACGCAACAAGAACTCCAGCTTCTTCCATCCGAAATGCCCTGCTCCGTTGTGGTACGCCTCCAGAACCATAGCCGCGTCTCGTCTTGGGACCACTACCTGCCAGGTCAACTCATGTGTTCGAGAGTTAACCATTCTCCGGCACAGCTTCTCCCTGTAGAGGAACAGCTTACTTTTCTCCTTCCACAGTTGCTTGGTCTCCTCCGGAGCATCTGGGTCAAGACGGGCATCGGCCTGGGTCAGCATTTCCTTCACCAAATGGACTGCGGGATCACTGTCTTGCGTCTCCGCCCAGTTGTAGTGGGGCAAGGGATTGAACGTCACGGAGCGCCTGTCCTTCACACGGTGGGAATACAGGCTAATCCCATGACGGTGGAACGCAGGGAGCTCAACTTCTTCCAGATCTTCTGGATCTTCCCCTACGTCCGGTAAGTTCGGCATTCTAGACAGGGCATCCGCGTTGGCATTTGAGCGTCCTGCCCGGTATTTGATGGTGAATTCAAAGTTGGACAGGCGGGCCATCCATCTCTGTTCCAGGGCACCGAGCCTTGCAGTGTCCAGGTGTGTCAACGGGTTGTTATCCGTGTACACGGTGAATTTGGAGGAGGCAAGCTAATGCTTGAAACGTTCGGTCACTGCCCACACTACTGCCAGGAACTCCAGCTTGAATGAGCTATAATTCTCAGGGTTCCTCTCCGTGGGCCGTAGCTTTCGGCTGGCGTAAGCGATTACCCGTTCTTTCCCTTGCTGGATCTGGGACAGTACGGCTCCTAGTCCGATGTTGCTTGCGTCCGTGTGGAGGATAAAGGGCTGGCTGTAGTCTGGATATGCCAGGATTTCATCCCCCGTGAGGGCCATCTTCAGCTGGCAGAAGGACTCCTCTTCCAGCTTTTCCCACCTAAAGGGCGGCTTCTGGTTTTTGGCTTTCCGAGATTGACCTATCAGGAGGTCCTGCATAGGGGCTGCCATTTTGGTGAAACCAGGAATGAATCTTCGGTAGTAGCCTACCAACCCGAGGAACTGCCGCACTTCCTTTATGCTGGAGGGTCTTGGCCAGTCCTTAATCACGGTGATCTTATCAGGGTCAGGAGCCACTCCGTCAGCACTCACCACGTGTCCCAGGTATTGCACCTTTGGTTTCAGGAGGTGACACTTGGAGGGTTTCACCTTTAGGCCGTAGTTTGCCAGAGCTTCGAACACTTCTGCCAGGTGTTTCAGGTGGTCCTCGTAGGTCTTGGAATAGACGATGACATCGTCCAGGTATAACAGGACCGTCTCGAAGTTCCGGTGTCCCAGACAGCATTCCATCAACCGTTGGAAGGTTCCTGGTGCGTTGCAGAGCCCGAATGGCATACAGTTAAATTCGCTGAGACCCATCGGGGTGGTGAATGCGGTCTTCTCCCGGTCCGCCTCTGCTACAGGAACCTGCCAGTACCCGCTAGTGAGATCCAAAGTAGAGAAGAAGTTAGCAGATTTTAATGCAGCTAAGGACTCTTCTATCCTTGGTAACGGGTACGCATCTTTGTGTGTGATACGGTTGACCTTCCTCTAGTCTACACACATTCTCATGGTGTTGTCTTTCTTTTTCACTAAGACTAGTGGAGCTGCCCAGGGGCTACAGCTGTCCCTGATTACCCCAGCCTCCTTCATGTCTCTAAGCATCCCCTTGGCGTGTTGGTAGTGTGCCGGGGGTACGGGTCGGTATCTCTCCTTTATGGGAGGATGGTCTCCCGTGGGGATGTGGTGTTCTACCCCCTTTACTCGCCCGAAGTCTAGCGGGTGTTTACTAAACACTCTCTCGTACTCTCGAACCACCCGATAGACCCCCTATTTCTGGTGTGAGGGAGTGGAGTCAGTACCCAAATGCAGTTGCTGACACCAGTCCTCCATTGGTTTCTTAGAGCCGTTACCTTCCTCTGGTTGAGATGGAGGCAAGGGTTCCACGGCCTGTACAGAGTTCTGGTTGATGGTGAACAATTTGGCTAGCGTGGCATACCGGGGCAGGTGTACTTCTCTCTCCCCGATATTTATGATGCGAACGGGCACCCTCCCATGGCGTACATCGACCACCCCCCGTGCTGTCAAAATGGTGGGCCTACTGTCTGAGTAGACGGGTTCTACCATTGCTTGGTAGTCTCTACCTCTTAGACCAATAGCTGCCCGGCACCAAATCATCATCTCACTTTTTGGGGGCATGGCAATAGGGAACGGGTCACACATTCTCACGCTACCTATCTCACCACCAGATAGTTCCACCTGTTGCCGCTTCATCAGTGCCCGGATCTCTTTTTGGAGCACACGCTGCTGGCCGGAACTGGCGTTCTTGGCAACCTGCTGTAAAATGAGAATCACCTCTGCAAGACAATTTTCAATCACATTAGTTCCCAAGGTTATTCTAGGGTGACTCTCATGACGGTCTATGTCCACTATAATCAGTCCTTGTGCCGCCAGTTCGACTTTACCGATCTTAATGGTCACCTCTTTGAATCCCACCAGCGGCACGGGCTGACCATTGCTGGCGATGATACTCAGGTCGTCATCTGGGTAGCGGGTTATGTCCGAGTCATTCCAGTACTGTTTAAAGAGCACGTACGGGATGGTGGTCACCTGTGACCCAGTGTCTATTAGGGCACTCATAGGAATGCCATCCAGTACCACAGGCAAGATTGGACGTCCCCCTACGTATTTATCACGCCAGTTTGATGGGCCTGATGGTCTTATGCCTGGGGGTTGGCCCTCTACCCCAGGTTGTGCCCGTTTAAATGACAGTACCTTGCCACATGTCCGGGTTGATTGCAGCAGCGGCAGATGGGTCGTCCGTCCTCGTTGTATCTGTCGCTGGGTCTTCCTCTGGCCGGTGGGGTCCTCCTCAGTCGGCGCCACGGGACGTCCTCCGGTCCGGATGCCAGCTGGATCTTTCCTGGAGAAGAGACCTGTAAAGACTGCACAGTTCTGGTTAGCGCGGCAACGCTCTTAGTCAGCTCTTGGACCTGATGGTGCAGGTCTGTAGCCGGGTCACTGTTTAAAGCCTGCGCATCAGCTCCCACAGGCCCTGCTGACAAGGGCGCCGTCTCCTGGTGGTAAGTGATAGCAGGGCGCCTGTGGGTCACAGCGCCACCTGGTGCCGGTTCTCGGAGCACCCGGATGGCTCTGTCCTTGAACTGTGCAAAGTCCAGGTCAGGGTCCTGTAAGGCCATTGCCCGCAACTGGGTTCGGTGAGCATTGCACAGTAGACCCTCAATAAATTGTTCAGTCAACAGCTTATCTTCATTTCCCACGCTGTCAGGGTCTGCCTGCTTAATGGCTCTCAGGGCCTCTTGTAGGTTTAGAGCATAGTCTCTTATACTCTCATGTGCCCGCTGTTTACACCCGTAAAATCTGACCTTTATTTCGGCTGAGGTGCGGGTATCAAATGTGTCTTTCAGCCGGGCTAGTATCTCTCTGACAGTCCTCTTCCTCCCAGGTGGCCAGGACTTTACCTCCCTTTGGGCTGCCCCGATTAATTGGGCCACCAGGATGCTCACTTTTTGCTCTTCTGTGAGGGGGTACACCTGGAAGAGGCTATCCAGTCTTTCTCTAAAGTCATTTAGAGTATGTGACTCCCCTGAGTACTGGGGTAGCCAGGTTGCCCCCGGGATATAGGGCATGGTGAATGGCATGACTGCTGCAGCGGTTGCGCTGGCGGTGGCTGTGGCAGTGGAGCTCCCCTCGGTATCCGGCATCCTCTTCCCCCCTAGTGGACCGTGGCCTACCTTGCGATGCTCTTCTTCCGTAGGCCGCGGCTCCGCAGTCGATCGTCGGGGTTGAGGACCTGGCGTCGCGCGCCGATGACGTCAGCGTCGCTCTTCCTCCCTTCCAGGACCTTGCGCAGCGTCAGAGCGTGGGGCGGAGCGTGGGGCGGAGCTTCGGATCTCGCGCGCTTTCGGCGTCCACGCCCCTCTTCTTCCCGTGCGGCGTCCCGAAGATGGCGTCCGAAGGCGGGAAGCAGCTGCGGATGGCGGGAAGAAGGCAGAAGACGGCGGGAAACGGTCCAAGATGGCGTCTGATGGCGGGAATCGGCTCCGGATGGCGGGAAACGACTCCGGACGGTGGGAAACTTCACCACGGGTAAGTATAAAAGTCTCTTTTTCAGGCACGCAGTACCCGGTGGTTGCGGGCACGAAATCCTGCCGACTACGCCAAAGTTGACGCGCCCCCTGGGCCTGTGTTGTGCAGGGGAACCCGGAACCGGGCCTGTTGTAGAATGCTGGGGGTTGTAGTCTCCGTGTGGCGGTGACCCGGTCCGTGCCCAGGGTGGTCAAACCAGTGGCAGTCTTAATGTATAGCAAATGTCCGACTACGCCACCCGTGGATTGCGGTCAGTGGGGACCGCCGCTGCGCTGCCGACCGCTGAGGCTGATGTTGTTTGCGCAGCCGAGTATGGGATAACTCCCCACGGGAGAAGTATTGCCTCAGGGCAGCTAATGTGAGAGATGATGGGAGTGATGGTGTGAGGGTCCCAGTGCTAATGGTGCTGGTGCAGCAAGGAATCACAGAGACGTGAGGTGCAGTTCAGGGTCTTTACTGATGGTACAAGGCAGACCCTCCCGGGAGTACTGGCTAGTATAAGGGGCCTGGTCAGTCTGCGAGCAAGCAGGAGTTCCCCTGGCCAGGTGGAGTTGTAGACCTCCCCGTTTATCTGCACTCTTCCTGGCTACCTTGCTGTCAGCGGTTACAAGTAGCCCACGTCCCTGAGTATACCGTGTGGTGCTCACCCGTATGGCTGGTGACTTGGGGCCTTCTGTTAGCCTCCGCTCCTGGATGGCGGCGCTGGTCCCTTCTTTGTGACTGAGCCTCCGGGCTTCTATGGCCAAAGGACCTGGAATCCCCTGCCGGCTGGTTTCTGCTGCTGGGTATATATCAGTCCCCACAGCCTCGGACTCCTGTGTCCGGTTTTAGTAACTTCAGCCAGGGCGAGCTGTATCTCTGCTCACAGCCCCTGGCCTTCAGCTGCTGCTCCTACAGAGCTCCTGTTCTCACTTTCCCTCTCCAGGCTCTGACTGCTCTGCTTGTTCTGCAGGCTCTGTCTCACTTAATCCCGCCCCAGACTCAGTTTATAAGGGCAGATTCCTCCCCTCCCAGGTCTGGGTGGGCCGTGTTGCATGCTTAGGGCTCCTGACCAGAGAAACCTCCCACTTGCTCTCAGACATAATATCTCTATTACTGTGGCAACCAGACCCCTGGGGTGTCACATTACCTCTTGCAAAAGTGAAAAAATTGGGGCTAAAGCAAGATTTTAGGGGTAAAATTTAAAAAAAAAATTCATTCCACTTTGCATTAATTCCTGTGTAGCATCTGAAGGGTTAAAAAATTTCCCGACAACAGTTTTAAAGTATTTGAGGGGGCCGATTTTTAAAATAGCCTCACTTTTGGAGCGTTTCCAACATATAGGCCCCTCAAAAGTCCATTTAAATCTGAATAGGTCCCTAAAGAAACAGGTTTTGTAAATTTGTTGCGAAAATGAGAAATTGCTGCTAAACTCTTATGCTATGTGCCCACGATGCAGAAATGAAGCAGAAAATTTCTGCAGCATTTCTGCATCTCCCTGGCAGAAAAAACGCATGCAGATTGTGCATGCGTTTTTCCTGCCAAATACATGCGGATTTGAAGCGTTATATACATGCATTTCCACATGCGGGTTGACAAGCGCTTTCCAGGCGATTTTAGCATCACTTGGAAAGTGCTTGATAACTTGGTCACACTATATAAATCCATGCAAACGGCATGGATTTATATAGTGTGACCGTAAGAATGTTCAAAAATAAAAAAATAAACATATACTTACCTTCCGATGGCCCGGCGTGTGTAGCTGCGCTCGTTCCTGGCTGCCAGCTGATCGCGGGACACTGCACTGAAGGGCCTGTGGTCACATGACTGTGACGTCACCGAAGGTCCTTCAGTCCTGCCCGCAAGCCCAGGGAAGGAGACCGGGGGCCATCAGAAGGTGAATATAAACTTTATTTTTTATTTTATTCTTTTTTTTACAGGTACAATGGTACCCAGGTCTGGATGAGAGTCTCCTCTCCTCCAGAACTGGGTACCATCCGCACATTGAAACGCATATAATCCGTGAGTACAAATGTACTGACACGGATTATATGCGTCTCAATGCAAGTCAATGGCGGCGATTACGCCGTACTTCCGCAAAATTAATGGACATGCTGCGGATTTTTGTATTTTTCCATACAATAGTGCTAGTTAGCCCACCTGGCTTAGAGTCCAGCTTCTTAGTCCTTTAGCAAAGGTATTCACTCCAGGAGATCTGCACACCTCCATACACACAGAGACAAACAGCTCTCATTTTACAAAATAAACCACACCCAGGGGTGGAGATATGGTGAGCAGCTGTTTAACTCAACTTTTCAGCTGCTCACAATCAACCTCTCATGGCCAATTAACCCTTTTTAGTCTATATGTACTAAAGCATTACTCCAGGTTTATCTCCCAACCACTATGTATCCGACAGCCACCTTACACCACTGTATTACGGTCTGAAAAATAGGATCAAATACAAACGTAAAAAAACGCCTGACTGAAAGAACCTTTCTCATTAAGTCTTTATGGTCTGCAGTGACTTGGAGTCACATGATGATAACTACTTATGGAGGCAACATCACTGTTTATTTTGTATTTTTTTTTTACACTGTTTTGGTAATATTTTCAACTAACTCCAAAGACATACTTGATATAGAATGATCAATATCATCTGAACTAATAAAGTTTCACAAAAAGAAAATCGAAAGGTCATTAGCCACAACTGAATATAAATCTTAGAAAAAACACGGAGTGAAAATCCGCCAGCTAAAATAGTTAAAAAGTTTATTGAAAACATCTAAAAAAAATTGGGAATATACATACATAATAAAATCCAGCGTGAAGACTCAGGTGATTGAGGGCCGAGGTCTATACATATAATATATTGCCTAGTAGTACATACACTGATTATAAATAAGGAATTGATATATAGTAATCCACCAAGTTTGATATAAGAAGTAACCGTATGAAAAGGAAGTACTGTAAGTGTCCATACTACTCATGGAAAAATCACTAGATGGACTATCAGTGTGCAAAAAATTGATGGCTTACCCATTACTCCTGTGTCAAGTCTCAGACCACCAGCCCCGACGCGCGTTTCGTGTGGGCTTCATCGAGGGGCTGTACACAATTTTAGTAATATTTTCAACTAACTCCAAAGACATATTTAATGTAGAATTCAGATTGCGAGCAACTCCTATAGGAACAGAGATGACAATGTCTGTAAAGTGCTGCAGAATATGATGGTGCTATATAAGCAAGCATAATAAATAGATTAATTAAAATAATAAATTAAGTGAATTGTTTTACCTGCAGCGGATGCTGTAATGTTAGGGAGCCTACTTCAATCTCATAGACTAGAGAATACAAATAGAAGGGCATCTTGAGCAAGAAAATCTTTCTCGTTGCATATAACCTCGTAGCCTGTACCGGATGAGCAGTGTTTTTCGGTAGTACACAGCCTCTTGGCTTTCATCATCCTCGTGCATTACACAGAATTAGATTATTAGTTAGGGGCTAACAACTGCTATTTTCTACATTTTGGGGATTAGGTACTGTGTGTCTCTCTGTCATTTAATGGCAGCCTACAGGGTGTGTTTCTTTGCCGAAACCACTGAGAGATGAATTTTTGTGTCTTTTGTCGATATCTTTCTGTGGTTTGAGGTTTAACAGTCCTCTTATGAAGTCAGTTTCTGGTAGGGATTATAGGATAAACATAATTTTGAGAGATATTCTCTATAGGGATTGTGAAGATTGCTAACACGAGCAGAGGGAAGTGTGTGATGACAGAAGATACATTGCTGGATAGTGAGAACAGCGTGAAGTAAGGGCGACCATCGCTGTATGATGGAATACGAGAAAGTGTGAGCTCTGAGAAAGATAAATCTAGTGTTAGATGCAGAATGCCGTCAGTGAAGTAAGTGGTGAAGTATTGAGTACCAGTATGTGCACGTCATATAGAATACCCTGGGCAAAATCCAGGAAGGAGGTTCTAATAAATTGTTTACCCAGTTGAGGGGTAGTTACTGTTGCCTGGAGGGCAAACAGAAAGAAAACAGGAGGGCTAGCAGACTGGATGCAGATTACCACTGCCTACCTTATCTCTGGCTCTCCGGTACTGATGCCATAGAAGAGAAACTCACAATTAAAGGCTTTCAGCTAAAGATAATAAGAACATAAACTCATTAAATATTAACTTCCTGGTGGATAACAATTTTTTTTAATGGCAATATCTAGGCAAAGGAGCTTTTTTTAAAAATAAAAATGATGCCACATAAGAAACAGTAGTCTCTGCTTGATGTTGTGGATGACCATTTCTCCGAAAATTGAAATTTAGAAATTCTGACTGATATTATTTCCAACACAGAACTATAAATAATAAATTCACAAGACCAGAGCCAGAAATCTAAGTGTGGGAAGGAATTTAGAGACTTCTCTGACACAAGTGCTAATAGAAAATTTTGTTCTAGTGTTTTATATTAACCTGTCTCCCGTAAGATTTTGCTCACTGTGACCGTGCCAAGCTTGGCATATCTGGCATTTCGGTGTCTAGGAACACTGGGCATGCAATAGTGGCAGCCATATTGATTGTCACTCACTTTCCCTGTAAAGATATATAATAGCGATGAACGAACGTGCTCGGATAAGGGGTTATCCAAACACGCTGCTCACTGAGTTTCTTCAGCGTGCTCACAAAATATGTCTGAATTTAAAAAAAGAAAAGATTAATAATGTCCTCAATGCTGAGAAATACAGGCAGGTACTTATCCATTATATTGTACCATCATGGATGGTAGTAAAATGACCCCAAAAATACAGTTAATGCTTTTAAGAACTATCTTCAGCATAAAGAAGAACAAGTAGTCATGGAAATGATGATATGGCCCTTACAGAGCCCTGATCTCAACATCAACGAGTCTGTCTGGGATTACATGAAGACACAGAAGGATTTGTGCAAACCTACATCCACAGAAGATCTGTGGTTAGTTCTCCAAGATGTTTGGAACAATCTCCCTGCTGAATTCCTTCAAAAACAAAAGTGTAGCTAGAAAAACTTATGCTGTTTTGAAGGCAAAGGGTGGTCACTAAATATTGATCTGATTTAGATTTGTATTTTTGCTTATTTTGTTAATTGATACAAATAAAATCAACACTTTTAGTTTTTCACACTTTTATTTTTTAAAGCATTCTTACTCTGAAGTAATTTTCCACACCTGCCTAAGATAATATATATATATATATATACATATATACACTGCTCAAAAAAATAAAGGGAACACTTAACAGAATATAACTCCAAGTAAATCAAACTTCTGTGAAATCAAACTGTCCACTTAGGAAGCAACACTGATTGACAATCAATTTCACATGCTGTTGTGCAAATGGAATAGACAATAGATGGAAATTATTGGCAATTATAAAGACACCCTCAATAAAGGAGTGATTCTGCAGGTGGGGACCACAGACCACATCTCAGTACCAATGCTTTCTGGCTGATGTTTTGGTCACTTTTGAATGTTGGTTGTGCTTTCACACTCGTGGTAGCATGAGACGGACTCCACAACCCACAGAGGTTGCTCAGGTAGTGCAGCTCATCCAGTATGGCACATCAATGCGAGCTGTGGCAAGAAGGTTTGCTGTGTCTGTCAGCGTAGTGTCCAGAGGCTGGAGGCGCTACCAGGAGACAGGCCAGTACACCAGGAGACGTGGAGGGGGCCGTAGGAGGGCAGCAACCCAGCAGCAGGACCGCTACCTCCGTCTTTGTGCAAGGAGGAACAGGAGGAGCACTGCCAGAGCCCTGCAAAATGACCTCCAGCAGGCCACAAATGTGCATGTGTCTGCTCAAACGGTTAGAAACTGACTCCATGAGGGTGGTATGAGGGCCCGACGTCCACAAATGGGGGTTGTGCTCACAGCCCAACACCGTGCAGGATGCTTGGCATTTGCCACAAAACACCAGGATTGCAAAATCGCCACTGGCGTCCTGTGCTCTTCACAGATGAAAGCAGGTTCACACTGAGCACATGTGACAGACGTGAAAGAGTCTGGAGACGCCGTGGAGAGCGATCTGCTGCCTGCAACATCCTTCAGCATGACCGGTTTGGCAGTGGGTCAGTAATGGTGTGGGGTGGCATTTCTTTGTAGGGCCGCACAGCACTCCATGTGCTCGCCAGAGGTAGCCTGACTGCCATTAGGTACCGAGATGAGATCCTCAGACCCCTTGTGAGACCATATGCTGGTGCGGTTGGCCCTGAGTTCCTCCTAATGCAGGATAATGCCAGACCTCATGTGGCTGGAGTGTGTCCGCAGTTCCTGCAAGATGAAGGCATTGAAGCTATGGACTGGACCTAAATCCAATTGAGCACATCTGGGACATCATGTCTCGCTCCATCCACCAACATCACGTTGCACCACAGACTGTCCAGGAGTTGGCGGATGCTTTAGTCCAGGTCTGGGAGGAGATCCCACAGGAAACCATCCGCAACCTCATCAGGAGCATGCTCAGGTGCTGTAGGGAGGTCATACAGGCACGTGGAGGCCACACAATACTGAGGCTCATTTTGACTTGTTTTAAGGACATTACATCAAAGTTGGATCAGCCTGTAGTGTGTTTTTCCACTTTAATTTTGGGGGTAACTCCAAATCCAGGCCTCCATTGGTTAATAAATATAATTTCCATTGATGATTTTTGTGTGATTTTGTTGTCAGCACATTCAGCTTTGTACAGAACAAAGTATTCAATGAGAATATTTCATTCATTCAGATCTAGGATGTGTTATTTGAGTGTTCCCTTTATTTTTTTGAGCAGTGTATATTTATATATTATTTATTTGATTTTTTTAAACAGGGCACATAATCATTTTGATGTTGTACATTAGAAAGTTCATTCAATCACAGCACTCTTTAAATTGATTCCGATAAAGTGACATTTTATTTACTTTCACATTGCCAAATCAAGGAAACAAGATCAAGTGTATTAATAGATGATGGCGACAGCGAGGAGACATACGACTTCTCGCAGTATCCCGTGTGGAGCATGGGGAATGGCGCATATAGTGATATGCTTCATGTGGTATATTAATACATTTCATATATCATGAGCCGCGGACAATTGATTAATAAGACCATGCTTGTAGATACCAGCAGACAATGCTAAACCAAAAATGCCAAAGTGTTTCACATGACCTGGCAATAGGTCAGTATCGTCACTGATCATTAGCCGGCAGCTTTACCAAAACGCGCTAACAGGGTTCAGGCCAATCCACTTAGCCGGGATGTTCTTAAACCCTCCATTATTAACATTTATGAGATCCTGCTTCTTCAGTGTCAGCCCCTTATTTGCCTTGGCTGTGAAACATGTTGTTCTGCCTTTGTATTGTTAAGTCAGTGTGGTGTCGCGGAAGAGCTGCTGACCCCTCCTTATCCCCCTCTTTCCTCTTCTGATCTATCTATCCCCCACCCCCTCCCGGCACAATGACACCATCATGGAGCCCTCTCTTCCTGCCCTCCCCTTCCTTCCTCTGCACAGATAGCAGTAGGCCGGCAGGGTGCTGCTGTGGCTATTTTGCTGTGGATAGGATCCTTATTAGCGGGTGCCAGCCGGATTTAGCATAGAGACATCATGCAATAACCAGCAATCCCATAGCCACATAATTACACAAAGCATTGGCTTATATATGATGTTACATCTCGCATATTCCTAATTTTTATTCTTTAATTAAGCAAGAACTTAACCCTTTATGAACGGTGCGGAAACTCAACTAATATTTGTATGCATTTGTAAGCGGAAAAGCCTAATCCTACACAAAATCTGAATATTCTCATATGACTGATCGCAGTACCCAACTTACCATTGTCAGCCATTTATGACCTAAATAGAGGCCATGCGGCTCCGCTAGTTCCGAGCCTCATGACCTCCGTGTCCTGCCATACAAAACCTGTTGGGGGCTACATATGTGGACGTATTGCTTGTATCAAATAACACTTTATCGAACTGGCATCTTTTGGAGAATACCAAACTTTCTTTGAAAGGGTTTTCATATAAAAATCTGAAATTAATTTTGTATGCCTCCCTATGAAATTAGAGGTACCATGCATTACAGTGGGGGCACTAGTATTGCTCCCTATATGAAGGAGGGCCATGTGGATGGGGCTCAAAGGGGTATTTCAGTAGGAGAAAATTATCACCGATATACAAGATGGGTCAGAACTGCCTGATCGGTAGGGGACCAGGTGATGGAACCGATCACTAGATCTGCCCTTAAGCATGTGACGAATGGAAAGAAACCCTTATATCTCAGCTTCACGCCGTATAACTTTGCAGCTTTCAAGTACTGCTCACTACCCAAAGTATTCATAGCACCAAATTAAGCAACATTTTGTGATTTGTACATAATCTTGAAACATGTTGTGTGTCTGTTATCCCATTAATGTTATATGGGTTGTTATAAGAAGAAATCCCATCAGTAATTGGCAGCAGACCGCTCTCCTCCTGTATTCAGTCTATGACCAGAGAGCTATTGTCCTCTCCAGCCCAGAGCTGTTATATTCTACCAGACTCTGCCTTTTATCTGATTATTCCCCCCCCACAAACACAAATGTTGCTGAAAGATGCGATCAATCTCTATAAACGTTCACAGTGTATTTACCGCACTGGAGAATAATGTCATTTGGTCCCTCAGGATGACATTAGTTTGTGGCAATCAACTCTTGGTGAATTCAATGATTATCATAGAAGAAAGACATGGCCCTTATAGCTAGGTGAACATGCTAATGTACGTTTTCCGATTTGTCGGTACTCCTTTTTACTGTTTGCTGCAGTACAATATGTTGGGGCAATAGGTACTAAAAAAACATGGAATGGAACATTGAATGGTATGTGTATATATATATATATATATATATATATATATATATATACAGTGCCTACAAGTAGTATTCAACCCCCTGCAGATTTAGCTGGTTTGATAAGATGCAAATAAGTTAGAGCCTTCAAACTGCAAAAGAGAGTAGGATTTATGAACAGAAGCATAAATCTTACAAACCAAAAAGTTATGTTGCTCAGTTGAATTTTATTAAATTTTAAACATAAAAGTGTGGGTCAATTATTATACAACCCCTATGTTTAATATTTTGTGGAATAACCCTTGTTTGCAATTACAGCTAATAATCGTCTTTTATAAGACCTTATCAGGCCGGCACAGGTCTGTGGAGTTATCTTGGCCCACTCCTCCATGCAGATCTTCTCCAAGTTATCTAGGTTCTTTGGGTGTCTCATGTGGACTTTATTCTTGAGCTCCTTCCACAAGTTTTCAATTGGGTTAAGGTCAGGAGAGTGACTAGGCCACTCCAACACCTTGACTTTTTCCCTCTTGAACCAGGCCTTGGTTTTCTTGGCTGTGTGCTTTGGGTCGTTGTCTTGTTGGAAGATGAAATTACGACCCATCTTAAGATCCTTGATGGAGGAGCGGAGGTTCTTGGCCAAAATCTCCAGGTAGGCCGTGCTATCCATCTTCCCATGGATGCGGACCAGATGGCCAGGCCCCTTGGCTGAGAAACAGCCCCACAGCATGATGCTGCCACCACCATGCTTGACTGTAGGGATGGTATTCTTGGGGTCGTATGCAGTGCCATCCAGTCTCCAAACGTCACGTGTGTGGTTGGCACCAAAGATCTCGATCTTGGTCTCATCAGACCATAGAACCTTGAACCAGTCTGTCTCAGAGTCCTCCAAGTGATCATGAGCAAACTGTAGACGAGCCTTGACATGACGCTTTGAAAGTAAAGGTACCTTACGGGCTCGTCTGGAACGGAGACCATTGCGGTGGAGTACGTTACTTATGGTATTGACTGAAACCAATGTCCCCACTGCCATGAGATCTTCCCGGAGCTCCTTCCTTGTTGTCCTTGGGTTAGCCTTGACTCTTCGGACAAGCTTGGCCTCGGCACGGGAGGACACTTTCAAAGGCTGTCCAGGCCGTGGAAGGCTAACAGTAGTTCCATAAGCCTTCCACTTACGGATGATGCTCCCAACAGTGGAGACAGGTAGGCCCAACTCCTTGGAAAGGGTTTTGTACCCCTTGCCAGCATTGTGACCCTCCACGATCTTGTCTCTGATGGCCTTGGAATGCTCCTTTGTCTTTCCCATGTTGACCATGTCTGAGTGCTGTTCACAAGTTTGGGGAGGGTCTTAAATAGTCAGAAAAGGCTGGCAAAAGAGATCTTTAATCCACACATGTGAAGCTCATTATTCTTGGTGCCTGAACTACTTCTTAATACTTTAGGGGGACCAAACAGAATTCTTGTGGTTTGAGGGGTTGAATAATAAATGACACTCTGAATTAACGTTTAACGTTTAAAAAAAACAAACAAACAAAAAAACAATATTTGCTGCAGTGCATTTCCCACTTCCAGGCTGATCTACAGTACAAATGTCACAATGCCAAGTTAATTCCGCATGTGTCAACCAGCTAAATCTGCAGGGGGTTGAATACTACTTGTAGGCACTGTATATATATATATATACACAGTGGGGGAAATAAGTATTTGATCCCTTGCTGTTTTTGTAAGTTTGCCCACTGACAAAGACATGAACAGTCTATAATTTTATGAGTATGTTAATTTTAACATTGAGAGATAGAATATCCCCAAAAAATCAAGAAAACAGGTGGCACGGTGGCTCAGTGGTTAGCACTGTTGCTTTGCAGCACTGGGGTCCTGGGTTCGAATCCCACCAAGGACAACATCTGCAAGGAGTTTGTATGTCCTCACCATGTTTGCATGGGTTTCCTCCAGGTTCTCCCGTTTCCTCCCACACTCCAAAGACATACTGATAGGGAATGTATATTGTGAGCCCCAATGGGGACAGTGCCAATAATGTCTGTAAATTGTCTGAATTGTAAAGCGCTGCGGAATATGTTGGTGCTATATAAATAAAAAGATTATTATTAAGAAAATCACATTGTATAAATTAGATATTTTTTTTGCCATATTGCAGTGAGAAATACAGTACAGACCAAAAGTTTGGACACACCTTCTCATTTAAAGATTTTTCTGTATTCTCATGACTATGAAAATTGTACATTCACACTGAAGGCATCAAAACTATGAATTAACACATGTGGAATTATATACTTTACAAAAAAAGTGTGAAACAAGTGAAAATATGTCTTATATTCTAGGTTCTTCAAAGTAGCCACCTTTTGCTTTGTTGACTGCTTTGCACACTCTTGGCATTCTCTTGATGAGCTTCAAGAGATAGTCACCGGAAATGGTTTTCACTTCACAGGTGTGCCCTGTCAGGTTTAATAAGTGGGATTTCTTGCCTTATAAATGGGGTTGGGACCATCAGTTGTGTTGTGCAGAAGTCAGGTGGATACACAGATGATAGTCCTACTGAATAGACTGTTAGCTGCTTTTTTCTTGCCATAATACAAATTCTAAGTAAAGAAAAACAAGTGGCCATCATTACTTTAATAAATGAACGTCAGTCAGTGCGAAAAATTGGGAAAACTTTGAAAGTGTCCCCAAGTGCAGTTGCAAAAACCATCAAGCGCTACAAAGAAACTGGCTCACATGAGGACCGACCCACAAATGGAAGACCAAGAGTCACCTCTGCTTCTGAGGATAAGTTTATCCGAGTCACCAGACTCAGAAATCGCAGGTTAACAGCAGCTCAGATTAGAGACCAGGTCAATGCCACACAGAGTTCTAGCAGCAGACACATCTCTTCAACAACTGTTAAGAGGAGACTTTGTGCAGCAGGCCTTCATGGTAAAATAGCTGCTAGGAAACCACTGCTAAGGACAGGCAACAAGCAGAAGAGACTTGTTTGGGCTAAAGAACACAAGGAATGGACATTAGACCAGTGGAAATCTGTGCTTTGGTCTGATGAGTCCAAATTTGAGATCTTTGGTTCCAACCACCGTGTCTTTGCGCGACGCAGAAAAGGTGAACGGATGGACTCTACATGCCTGGTTCCCACCGTGAAGCATGGAGGAGGAGGTGTGATGGTGTGGGGGTGCTTTGCTGGTGACACTGTTGGGGATTTATTCAAAATTGAAGGCATACTGAACCAGCATGGCTACCACAGCATCTTGCAGCGGCATGCTATTCCAGCCGGTTTGCATTTAGTTGGACCATCATTTATTTTTCAACAGGACAATGACCCCAAACACACCTCCAGGCTCTGTAAGGGCTATTTGACCAAGTAGGAGAGTGATGGGGTGCTACGCCAGATGACCTGGCCTCCACAGTCACCAGACCTGAACCCAATCGAGATGGTTTGGGGTGAGGTGGACCGCAGAGTGAAGGCAAAAGGGCCAACAAGTGCTAAGCATCTCTGGGAACTCCTTCAAGATTGTTGGAAGACCATTTCCAGTGACTACCACTTGAAGCTCATCAAGAGAATGCCAAGAGTGTGCAAAGCAGTCATCAAAGGAAAAGGTGGCTACTTTGAAGAATCTAGAATACAAGACTTATTTTCAGTTGTTTCACACTTTTTTGTTAAGTATATAATTCCACATGTGTTAATTCATAGTTTTGATGCCTTCAGTGTGAATGTACAATTTTCATAGTCATGAAAATGCAGAAAAATCTTCAAATGAGAAGGTGTGTCCAAACTTTTGGTCGGTACTGTAAGTATTTGATCCCTCTGGCAAACAACACTTAATACTTGGTGGCAAAACCCTTGTTGGCAAGCACAGCAGTCAGATGTTTTTTGTAGCTGATGATGAGGTTTGCGCACAAGTCAGGAGGAATTTTGGTCCACTCCTCTTTGCAGATCATCTCTAAATCATTAAGATTTTGAGGCTGTCACTTGGCAACTCGGAGCTTCATCTCGCTCCATAGGTTTTCTATGGGCTTAAGGTCTGGAGACTGGCTAGGCCACTCCACGACCTTACTGTGTTTCTTTTTGAGCCACTCCTTTGTTGCCTTGGCTGTATTTTTTGGGTCATTGTCTTGCTGGAAAACCCAGCCACGACCCATCTTCAATGCTCTTACTGAGGGAAGGAGGTTGTTGGCCAAAATCTTGCGATACATGACCCCATCCATCTTCCCTTCAGTACGGTGCAGTCGTTATGTCCCCTTTGCAGAAAAACACCCCCAAAGTATGTTTCCCCCCCATGCTTCACGGTTGGGACGATGTTCTTAGGGTTGTACTCATCCTTCTTCTTCCTTCAAACACAGCAATTTGAGCTAGTGCCAAAGAGCTCAGTTTTTGTCTCATCTGACCACAGCACCTTCTCCAAATATCTCACAGAATCATCTAGGTGTTCATTGCCAAACTTCAGACGGGCCTGCACATGTGCCTTCTTGAGCAGGGGGACCTTGCCGGCACTGCAGGATTTTTAAACCTTTAAAGCGTAATGTGTTACCAATGGTTTTCTTGGTGACTGTGGTCCCAGGTACCTTGAGATCATGAACAAGTTCCACCCATGTAGTTTTAGGTTGATTTCTCACCTTCCGCATGATCAAGGATACCCCACGAGGTGAGATTTTGCATGGTGCCCCAGATCGATGTCGATTGACCGTCATTTTGTATTTCTTCCATTTTCTTACTATTGCACCAACAGTTGTCTGCTTCTCACCCAGCGTCTTTCTTATGGTTTTGTAGCCCATTCCTGCTTTGTGCAGGTCTATGATCTTGTCCCTGACATCCTTAGAAAGCTCTTTGGTCTTGCCCATGTTGTAGAGGTTAGAGTCTGACTGATTAATTGAGTCTGTGGACAGAAGTCTTTTATACAGGTGACTATGTAAGACAGCTGTCTTTAATGCAGGTAACGAGTTGATTAGGAGAGTCTAACTGGTCTGTAGGAGCCAGAGCCCATAATGGTTTGTAGGGGATCAAATACTTATTTCTCACGGCAAAATGCAAAAAAAAATGTATCTAATTTATACAATGTGATGTTCTTGATTTTTTTGGGATATTCTATCTCTCAATGTTAAAATTAACCTACCCTTAAAATTATAGATTGTTCTTGTCTTTGTCAGTGGGCAAACTTACAAAAACAGCAAGGGATCAAATAATTATTTCCTCCACTGTATATATACAGCTCTGTATGTGTTGATGTAGCTAAGCTGTTTATTGGTGTGGCAGAGCTGGGTGTGTGTTGATGTAGCAGACTTCTGTGTGTATATTGGAGAGCTGTGTGTGTAGCCGAGCTGTGTGTAACAGAATTGTGTGTTTATAGCAGAGCTATGTGTTTGTGTATATGTAGCAGAGATGTGTAGAGATGTGTGTATATACAGCAGAGCTGAATGTGCATGTACTATGCATGCAGCAGTGTTGTGTATATGTGTGCGCTGCAGAGAGTGTACATAATGTGTGTGCTGTAAAGCTGTATTTTCTTAATGCAAGCAGAAAAACACTAACAGGAGAACTACTAGCTTACTATTCTACACTAATGCATTAAAATTACTGATTTTGACACCTCCACTTCGGTTTATCCTATTTTCTGCTGTCTTAATCTAGAGTGCGTCTAAGAGCCCCAAAAATTCTGTATTTAGATGTTTGGTTTTCACTTCCCTTTAGTCTTCCATGTAGCTTATTGCAGTTTTTTATGAGGCTCATAATCTAAATTCCCTGTTAGTATGTCCTTGGTGGGATTTGAACCCAGGACCCCATCGTTTCAAAGCAACAGTGCTAACCACTGAGTCACCATGATTAGTGCTTCTTCGCTTACTTATAGGCGAACATGGGATTTCTGCTCACTGAAAGGAAACCTGTCACCAGAAAAAACACTATTAACCTGCAGATATGGGGTTAATCTACAGGTTAATAGCGTTACTAACCTGCCCGGCGCCTGCACACAGCCGAATGCTGCGGGAAGAAAACTTTATTCTCCCCAGCAGCGTTTGGGTTTCAGTCGCGGGGGCTGTGTCAGCGCGGGTTCATCACCGCTTTAACCCCTTCCCGACCCGTGACATGGAAAACAGTTCGTTCCCGACCCATGTCACAGCGTCTGTGACATGGAGGGAAAGAGCCCCTGCAGCGCCCGCGAGCGGGGTCGCTCAGGTGTCACAGTTGCTACTGCAACTAGACAACCTGTAGTTGACCCCACAGGGGGTGGATTAACCCCCCCGTGCCTAAAACCCCTCCGATTGGCAGTTTCACTTTCACTTTTAGTGAAACTGCCAATCGGAATGAATGAAATATTTCACCAATGGAAATTGGTGAAATATTTACTTTCTGGGCATGGCCTGATGCTTATAGCATCAGCCATTGGCTGGGGGGAGTGTCACCTCTGTGTCACCCCCCCAGATCTGATTGGGGGCTAGCGTCACATGGACACTAGCTCCAATCAGATGTCGAGCGGTGTATTTACTATGGCTGACCAAACTTTCCAGATCCATCCCTTCCGTGGAGCCAGAGGAGTTTGGTCACGCCGATCCGCTGCTGCCACAGATCATCTGCCCCGCCGCCGATCGTCTGCCACCTCCATCGCCGCCACCGATCCTCTGCACCCGCCGCTGCCACCGCTGCTGATCTGCCGCCGACCCCCTGCACCCGCCGCTGCCTCCGCTGCTGATCGGCTGCCGGTAGTATCCCCCCCCCTTATCAGATTTCCAGCCCCCACTTACCCCCCAACCCCCCCTCCACCCCCCTTCCACCCCAGTCCCAATTTCTCACCTGTACCCCGACCTCCGCTCCCTCCCTCTCCCACGTCTTCATCCACCGGCTGCTGCTCTCCTTCTGACAGCCGGTGGACTGTGATCACAGGCAGCAGCAGACTCAGTGTAAATCTCCTGTGCCTGTGATCACACCACCATCCCCCAGTCCCAGGGATCACACCATCATCCCCCAGTCCTAGTGATCTCACCCACCATCCCCCAGTCCTAGTGATCTCACCCCCCCAGTGATCACCCCCCCCAGTGATCACCAGCCCCCTCCCCCGTCCGAGTGATCACCCCCCCTGCTGCTGCCAGCTACTGCCTGCCGGCCCCTACCCCCCTTGCTGCTGCCGGCTCCTGCCCCCCTTTCTGCCCCTTCTGCCCCAGTGATACCCCCCCTGCTGCTGTTGGCTCTTCCATCTCCTCAGCCCCCCCCTGCGCCCCGTGCGCCTGAGCGCGCCCCCTCCTGCGCCCCGTGCGCCTGAGCGCGCCCCCTCCTGGGCCCCGTGCGCCTGAGCGCGCCCCCTCCTGCGCCCCGTGCGCCTGAGCGTGCCCCCTCCTGCGCCCCGTACGCCTGAGCACGCCCCCTCCTGCGCCCCGTACGCCTGAGCGCGCCCCCTCCTGCGCCCCGTACGCCTGAGCGCGCCCCCTCCTGCGCCCCGTACGCCTGAGCGCGCCCCCTCCTGCGCCCCGTACGCCTGAGCGCGCCCCCTCCTGCGCCCCGTACGCCTCCACACGTGATTTACACCAAGCACTCACACATACACACGTACACTCACACTAATAATAAAGTTTAGATTTTTTTTTTTTACCCACAGCACACAAAATGTCCCGCCCGTCCCGCCCTAGGGCGTACTCAGCTGAGGAGGCATATTCCTTTATTGCCTCCGAAGCTGATAGTGAGGGAGAGGACCCCACGTTCCTCTATTCCTCTCATTCTTCCTCCTCCAGTGACACCGAGCCGGCACCAAGACGACGTCAGAGGTCAAGGCATCGTACGGAGGCCGTGGAAGAAGACCCACAGCCATCTGTAAGTAACCCTCAACCTGGTGCTAGTCACGCCCAACCTAGCACCAGTGCCCCCGTGTGGACCCCCGTCCCTGAAAATTACGCTCCACGGATTCCTGATTTCCTTCCCCAATCAGGAATCCAGTTCGAGACAGCAAACCTCAGGGAAATAGACTTTTTCAAAGTCTATTTCTCTGAGGCCATTGTCAGTCTCATGGTGGAGCAGACTAACATTTACGCCCAACAATTTTTGTCTGCAAACCCCAATTCAATGTTTTCTACTTGGAGTCCCGTTGACTCAGTAGAAATGTTGAAATATTGGGGACTGGTACTTCACATGGGGATTGTGAAGAAACCAGAAATCCGTCAATACTGGAGTACCGATATTTTATATCAAACTCCAGTGTTCGGAATGGTGATGACCCGCAAAAGATTTGAGGTCATTCACAAATTTTTACATTTCAGGGATAACGCGGACAGCCTTCCCCGTGATGACCCGAATTTTGACAGACTGTTCAAAATTCGTCCGGTCATAGAACACTTCAGCAACAAGTTTGCTGAAGTGTACGTTCCCCAAAGGGAAATTTCTGTGGATGAATGCCTCATCCGCTTCAAAGGGAGGCTTCAATTCCGACAATACCTGCCCAGTAAGAGGGCCAGGTACGGAATAAAGCTCTACAAGCTGTGCGAGAGTGCCTCAGGGTACACTCACAGCTTTAGAGTTTACGAAGGAAAGGATTCGAGGATTCAGCCCCCAGAATGTCCACCTGCTCTGAAGGTAAGTGGGAAAATAGTGTGGGATTTGATCCGCCCACTGCTTGATAAAGGTTACCATCTATACGTTGATAACTTTTATACAAGCATTCCCCTATTTCAGTCCCTCTCTGCCAGAGCTACCGCCGCTTGCGGTACTGTGCGCAGAACCAAGAGGGGTCTCCCTTTGACGCTAATTGAGCAGGTTTTCCCAAAGGGTGAGAGCCGAGCTCAATGTAGCGGCAACATGGTTGTGGTGAAGTACAAAGACAAAAGGGACGTCTTTTTCTTGACCACAATCCATGGTTCCGGCACCACGGCCACCAACGTTAGAGGTACCCCAGCACCGGTCCGCAAACCGGACTGTGCCCTGGGGTACAACAAGCACATGGGGGGAGTTGATCTTTCTGATCAAGTCCTCCAGCCCTACAGTGCGATGAGGAAGGCGAAAGTCTGGTATAAAAAACTGGCCGTGCACATCGTTCAAATGGCACTGTATAACGCATACGTGCTGTCACGATGTGCAGGCCAGACCACCAACACCTTCCTCAACTTCCAGGAGGCAGTGATAAAGGCCCTGATTTTTAGAAGCGAAGAAGAAGCGGGCCCCAGCACCCCTGGAACTCGAGTCTCCCGTGTGGTACCAGGGCAACATTTTCCTGGTGAGGTCACGGTAAGAAAAAGGTGCCGGGTCTGCCATAAAAGGGGGATAAGAAAGGTCACCCGTTTCCAATGTGAAACGTGTCCTGATAAACCGGGACTGTGTTTGAATGAATGTTTCAAAATTCATCACATGTCCCCGGACTAAACACATCCTGACCTTCCCTACAGAACTCACCCACACTAGCATGACATACAAAACATCACGCACACACACAACAACCTCACGTACACTACAACACACACCAACCTATGTCAGGTTGGTGTGTGTGTTGTAGTGTATGTGAGGTTGTTTGTGTGTGTGTGGTGTATACACCACACCACACACCAAACTCACATACACTACATCTAGATAAGTTCCCTGCGGGGTCTAGTTTCCAAAATAGGGACACTTGTGGGGGAGCTTCAATGTTTACACACAGGGGCTCTCCAAACGCAACATGGTTCCAATTTGTTAGCGGACACCATGTCGTGTTTGGACAGCCCCTGTGTGCCGAAACATTGGAGCTCCCCCACAAGTCACCCCATTTTGGAAACTAGAACCCCCAAGGCACCTATCTAGATGCATAGTGAGCACTTGGAACCCCCAAGTGCTTCACAAATTGATTTGTAAAAATGGAAAAGTATTTTTTTTCCACTTTTTCATTTTTACAAATCAATTTGTGAAGCACCTGGGGGTTCCAACTGCTCACTATGCATCTAGATAGGTGCCTTGGGGGATCTAGTTTCCAAAATGGGGTCACTTATGGGGGAGCTCCAATGTTTACACACACAGGGGCTCTCCAAACGCAACATGGTTCCAATTTGTTAGCGGACACCATGTCGTGTTTGGACAGCCCCTGTGTGCCGAAACATTGGAGCTTCCCCACAAGTGACCCCATTTTGGAAACTAGACCCCCCAAGGCACCTATCTAGATGCATTGTGAGCACTTGGAACCCCCAGGTGCTACACAAATTAATCCGTAAAAATGAAAAAGTATTTTTTTTCCACTTTTTCATTTTTACGAATCAATTTGTGAAGCACCTGGGGGTTCCAACTGCTCACTATGCATCTAGATAGGTGCCTTGGGGGATCTAGTTTCCAAAATGGGGTCACTTATGGGGGAGCTCCAATGTTTACACACACAGGGGCTCTCCAAACGCAACATGGTTCCAATTTGTTAGCGGACACCATGTCGTGTTTGGACAGCCCCTGTGTGCCGAAACATTGGAGCTTCCCCACAAGTGACCCCATTTTGGAAACTAGACCCCCCAAGGCACCTATCTAGATGCATTGTGAGCACTTGGAACCCCCAGGTGCTACACAAATTAATCCGTAAAAATGAAAAAGTATTTTTTTTTCCACTTTTTCATTTTTACGAATCAATTTGTGAAGCACCTGGGGGTTCCAAGTGCTCACTATGCATCTAGATAGGTGCCTTGGGGGGTCTAGTTTCCAAAATGGGGTCACTTATGGGGGAGCTCCAATGTTTAGGCACACAGGAGCTCTTTAAACGCAACATGGTGTCCGCTAACAATTTCGGCTCAAATTGTTAGCGGACACCATGTTGCGTTTGGAGAGGCCCTGTGTGCCTAAACATTGGAGCTCCCCCACAAGTGACCCCATTTTGGAAACTAGACCCCCCAAGGCACCTATCTAGATGCATAGTGAGCACTTGGAACCCCCAGGTGCTTCACAAATTAATCCGTAAAAATGAAAAAGTATTTTTTTTTCCACTTTTTCATTTTTACGAATCAATTTGTGAAGCACCTGGGGGTTCCAAGTGCTCACTATGCATCTAGATAGGTGCCTTGGGGGGTCTAGTTTCCAAAATGGGGTCACTTATGGGGGAGCTCCAATGTTTAGGCACACAGGAGCTCTTTAAACGCAACATGGTGTCCGCTAACAATTTGAGCCGAAATTGTTAGCGGACACCATGTTGCGTTTGGAGAGGCCCTGTGTGCCAAAACATTGGAGCTCCCCCACAAGTGACCCCATTTTGGAAACTAGACCCCCCAAGGCACCTATCTAGATGCATAGTGAGCACTTGGAACCCCCAGGTACTTCACAAATTAATCCGTAAAAATGAAAAAGTATTTTTTTTTCCACTTTTTCATTTTTACGAATCAATTTGTGAAGCACCTGGGGGTTCCAAGTGCTCACTATGCATCTAGATAGGTGCCTTGGGGGGTCTAGTTTCCAAAATGGGGTCACTTATGGGGGAGCTCCAATGTTTAGGCACACAGGAGCTCTTTAAACGCAACATGGTGTCCGCTAACAATTTGAGCCGAAATTGTTAGCGGACACCATGTTGCGTTTGGAGAGGCCCTGTGTGCCAAAACATTGGAGCTCCCCCACAAGTGACCCCATTTTGGAAACTAGACCCCCCAAGGCACCTATCTAGATGCATAGTGAGCACTTGGAACCCCCAGGTGCTTCACAAATTAATCCGTAAAAATGAAAAAGTATTTTTTTTTCCACTTTTTCATTTTTACGAATAAATTTGTGAAGCACCTGGGGGTTCCAAGTGCTCACTATGCATCTAGATAGGTGCCTTGGGGGGTCTAGTTTCCAAAATGGGGTCACTTATGGGGGAGCTCCAATGTTTAGGCACACAGGAGCTCTTTAAACGCAACATGGTGTCCGCTAACAATTTCGGCTCAAATTGTTAGCGGACACCATGTTGCGTTTGGAGAGGCCCTGTGTGCCTAAACATTGGAGCTCCCCCACAAGTGACCCCATTTTGGAAACTAGACCCCCCAAGGCACCTATCTAGATGCATAGTGAGCACTTGGAACCCCCAGGTGCTTCACAAATTAATCCGTAAAAATTAAAAATACTTTTTTTTTTTACAAAAAATTTCTTTTAGCCTATTTTTTTTAATTTTCACATAGGTAACAGGATAAAATGCATCCTAAAATTTGTTGGGCAATTTCTCCTGAGTACACCGATACCTCATATGTGGTCATAAACCACTGTTTGGGCGCATGGCAGGGCTCAGAAGGGAAGGAGCGCAATTTGACTTTTGGAGCTAATTTTCCAATCAAAAAGTGAAATGGCGCTCCTTCCCTTCTGAGCCCTGTCGTGTGCCCAAACAGTGGTTTATGACCACATATGAGGTATTGGTTTACTCAGGAGAAAATGGCCAACAAATTTTAGGATGCATTTTACCCTGTTACCCATGTGAAAATTAAAAAATTTAGGCTAGAAAAAAAATTTTGTTAGAAAAATTAAAATGTTCATTTTTTTCTTCCATGTTGCTTTAGTTCCTGTGATGCACCTGAAGGGTTAATAATCTTCATGAATGTAGTTTTGAGTAGCTTGAGGGGTGCAGTTTTTGGAATGGTGTCACTTTTGGGTGTTTTCTGTCATGTACACCCCTCAAAGGGACTTCAAATGTGATGTGGTCACTAAAAAAAATGGCTTTGCAAATTTTGCTGGAAAAAAGAAAATTTGCTGATGAACTTTGAACCCTTCTAACTTCCTACAAAAATTTTTTTTTTTTCCAAAATTGTGCTGATGTAAAGTAGACATGTGGGAAATGTTATTTATTAACTATTTTGTGTCACATCACTCTAGTTTAGCAGAATAAAAATTCAAAATTTGAAAATTGCAAAATTTTCAAAATTTTTCCCATATTTTTGATTTTTTCACAAATAAACGCAAATATTATCGACCTAAATTTAATACTAACATGAAGCCCAATATGTCACGAAAAAACAATCTCAGAATCGCTAGGATCCGTTGAAGTGTTCCAGAGTTTTTACTTCGTAAAGGGACACTGGTCAGAATTGACAAAAATGCCAAGGTCTTTAGGGTCAAAATAGGCTGGGTCCTGAAGGGGTTAAAAATACAGTGTGGCAGCTGTAACCGCGCCCCCAGCTCTGACTGACACTGGCTCTGCATTGAGGCCAGCTATCAGTCATGGCCCAGGGCGTGGTTACAGACGCCAAGCGGTGACTGAACCCTCGCCGGCACCGCCCCCATGAATGAAACTGCCTGGGAGAACAAAGTTCATTTTCTCTCCGCAGTGTTCAGCTAAGTGCAGGTGCCGGGCTGGTTAGTAACGCTGTTAACCTGCAGATTAACCCCATATCTGCAGGTTAATAGCTTTTTTCCTGATGACAGGTTCCCTTTAAATTAGAGTTCCAGCTTTGTAAACTCCTCAAAGTTGACATTATAGAATAAATTGTAATAAAACTGGTTTATTTGAATTGCTCCACCACTGGTTGGAATTATAATAAGCCAATAGGACTTCAGAGTCCTTACTAATGCTCTGCCATCACCAGGACAAGTGCCAGTTTTGATAGGCAGTATTTTATGAATGGACTGTTCAGAGACCAATGTGATATCAGGAAGCCCTTCGGGGGTATTAGTATGTAGGCTGAATTAGAAGAATTGTTCATAGCAACCAATTGTATTATAGCACTTATTTTTGAGAGGCAGTTTTGAAAATGAAAGCAGGAATCTGATTGGGTCTGTTCCATACATTATTAGCTATCTACCTCTGCACCTGTTTTGAATGACCTCTTTCCACTGTGTCGCAGTTGCTACAAGTCTTCAAATTAGCACCAATGTCTGACCGCTGTTGATATTCTTCATCCTATCTGCTCAAAGAATATTGTTGTCAATAAATTAGTACTTTAAATCATAATTTCCAACTTACCTGGTACATCCAGGAGGCTCCCAGAAAAGCGGATACCTCCCAGGAAGAGTTGGTAAATGTTCCAGACTTCACAAGCCCCCTAGAATCTCCCAGAAACCAGCGCAAACTGAATATTTCTGGTTCATGGTCCCGGGGTCAGACTCTAATGAAAAAACGAAGGCGGATAAGGGAAGTGGCCTGTAAATATGGGCATGGTTATGGGAAAACATTTCAGCAGCACATCCTTACATCAGCAGTCATGGTTATCCTGCAAAACCCTTTCTGAAAGTTGGCAAGTATTATTTAGATAACTCATAGAAGGGAAAAATTAAGGAAACATTATAAAACAGATATTAGATACAGGGGTGAAGCTGTAGGCGGTGCAGTGATAGCAGTCACCCACATTCTGTAGTTCATACAATATGACTGTAGCATACAGTGTGTGTATGTGTGGGTGTGTAACACAGTGTGGATGCAGCATGAAGTGTGTATTTTTGTGTGTCACAGGCAGTGTGCTGCGTGTAGTGCGTGTAGCATGACGTGTGTAGCATACAGTGTGTAAGCGTGTGTGTCACAGGCAGTGTGCTGCGTGTAGTGCGTGTAGCATGACGTGTGTAGCATACAGTGTGTAAGCGTGTGTGTCACAGGCAGTGTGCTGCGTGTAGTGCGTGTAGCATGACGTGTGTAGCATACAGTGTGTAAGCGTGTGTGTCACAGGCTGTGTGCTGCGTGTAGCATGACGTGTGTAGCATACAGTGTGTAAGCGTGTGTGTCACAGGCAGTGTAGTGCGTGTAGCATGACGTGTGTAGCATACAGTGTGTAAGCGTGTGTGTCACAGGCAGTGTGCTGCGTGTAGTGCGTGTAGCATACAGTGTGTAAGCGTGTGTGTCACAGGCAGTGTGCTGCGTGTAGTGCGTGTAGCATGACGTGTGTAGCATACAGTGTGTAAGCGTGTGTGTCACAGGCAGTGTGCTGCGTGTAGTGCGTGTAGCATGACGTGTGTAGCATACAGTGTGTAAGCGTGTGTGTCACAGGCAGTGTGCTGCGTGTAGTGCGTGTAGCATGACGTGTGTAGCATACAGTGTGTAAGCGTGTGTGTCACAGGCAGTGTGCTGCGTGTAGTGCGTGTAGCATGACGTGTGTAGCATACAGTGTGTAAGCGTGTGTGTCACAGGCTGTGTGCTGCGTGTAGTGCGTGTAGCATGACGTGTGTAGCATACAGTGTGTAAGCGTGTGTGTCACAGGCAGTGTGCTGTGTGTAGTGCGTGTAGCATGACGTGTGTAGCATACAGTGTGTAAGCGTGTGTGTCACAGGCAGTGTGCTGCGTGTAGTGCGTGTAGCATGACGTGTGTAGCATACAGTGTGTAATCGTGTGTGTCACAGGCAGTGTGCTGCGTGTAGTGCGTGTAGCATACAGTGTGTAAGCGTGTGTGTCACAGACAGTGTGCTGCGTGTAGTGCGTGTAGCATGACGTGTGTAGCATACAGTGTGTAAGCGTGTGTGTCACAGGCAGTGTGCTGTGTGTAGTGCGTGTAGCATGACGTGTGTAGCATACAGTGTGTAAGCGTGTGTGTCACAGGCAGTGTGCTGTGTGTAGTGCGTGTAGCATGACGTGTGTAGCATACAGTGTGTAAGCGTGTGTGTCACAGGCAGTGTAGTGCGTGTAGCATGACGTGTGTAGCATACAGTGTGTGTGTGTTGTCCATCACACCATCTGCTCAGTATTATGCTCCCAGTTGCCAGGCTACCTGCTCTATGCTGTCACACTTGACTGCTTAGTTGTACGTTAGCAGCATTATCCCAGACATACTGTGGGGGCTGGAGGGGTGGGGAGAACTGTAGTCACGATTAAGCCATCTGCAAGTATGGGGGAGGGAATGAAAAAGGTGGTGAGTTTGAGGCAGGGTGGGGGGGGCATAGAGAGCAGCCATCACCCAGAGAGGTAAATGACACTCAGGATTAGACTGATAACACCATCTGCTGGTGCAAAGTATGAAGCTCGGGCCTCCTAATGTATTAGTGACAGTGAGGCAGAGTTGTATAACACAGGTCATATTCGGCCTAAATACAACATTCGGTGCATAACAATGAGAACACTTTAGCTACGATTATTGTCGTAATGTTGTCTCTACTGTATGTTTTGTATATGTCTTAAACAGTTATTACCAAAGAGTGAGTTATGCCCTATCCATTTTAACTTGCTGATCGCTGGCTGTTCACCCTCTGAGACCTCCAGTGGACCCCAGAACAAGACTCTGTCCCAGGAACCTGGTTTACCAGAAGGTCTCAGCCTTGAATAGAGTTGAGAAACGAATACTCCACGTCCGCTCCATTCAATGTCTAGGGAACTTTGGGAAACAGCTGAGCGCTGTTCTCGTCTTTCTCCTGCAGTCCCATAGGCAATGAGTGGTAGTTAAGTATTGTAGACAGGACTCTACTGAGCCGGGTTCCTGGGTTGCAGAGCCCTTTTCTCGTTATCACTCAGGGTTCCAACCAGAGTGTGCGTAGAAATAATGGGGTCACATAACAAAAGTCCGAATTGGGGACCCCCTTCAAACCAATATTCAGTGGAATAGATTGGGTCATGGCGCAAAAGCACAATTAGATAATAGCATCCCTCGCAACTTTTAAAAACATAAGAGGTTCATGTATTGCAAAACGCACACAGAAATAGTCACCCAACTGTTCCTTAGTGTTTCCACTCAATAAGATACCCCTTTCATGGCTCTACACAGTATGATGACTCTCCATAAAGTTAAAGTATGATGTCCTCCAAAATGCCCTCCACACGCAATATGATGCCCCCACAGTGAATTCCCCACAGAATTTGCCCTGACAGTACCCCAGACACACAGTATGATGGTCCCACAATGAACCCAACAAAGTACGATGCTCCTCTAAGCTCTAAACACACAGTATGATGCCCCACACAGTGAATTCCCCCACAGAATTTGCCCCGGCAGTAAACCAGACACACAGTATAATGGTCCCACAGTGAACACAACAAAGTATGATGCCCATCCATGCCCAAACACACATTATGATGCCCCAACACAGTATGATGCTGCTCACAGTGATGCCCGCACAGTATGATGCCCCTAAAGTGCCTCCCAATGTTTTCACCTCTACAAATTTTTATGTTACTTACAAAAATAGATAGATATTACATAGACATGAGATAAAAAGATAGATGGAAAAAAAGAAAGTGGGCTGCATTCAGTAGCAGATTCCATTCAAAAGACTGGTGTATTTGTTGGCCCATATGAACAGGTGGCATTTCTTCTCAAGAGGAAGTGAGCTTTTGTCAATCATTGCTACATATTAGTTATATATAAGGTATAGTAGATAGATAGGCAAGTGACAAAGAAACATTAGATATGAGATAGATAATGAATGTTAAATAGGTAGATCCATAGACATTAGACAAACAGATGTTTTATTTATTTACTCATTTATATTGCACCTTAGAAGCGTGTGTCCCGTCTTAAGCTACAAGTCTGCAGTCACTCTATGTCACTGAGGATTCTCCAGTCTCTGCAAGTATGTGATCACATGCCAACTAGATGGGCGCAGCCTCCCTTAATGCAAGTATATTGAGTGATAAAGTTTAGTCGAAATGTGCCCTGAAGAATACAAATCACATCCTTGCAGTCATATGACCACCCGCTCCCCGCACACTGGAGAATCCTTACAATTCGTAGTGCGCTTGATGTGGGGATTCTCTAATCTGCACATAGAGTGACTGTAGACTTGGAGCTTAACATGGGACAACCCCTTTAATTCCACAGCACTTTACAGACATCATCATCACGGTCTACACTGGTTCATCCCATCTAGATTCCCTATCAGTATATCTTTGGTGTGTGTGAGGAGAAAACCATTGAACCCGGAGGAAACCCACACAAACACGGGGAGAACATACAAGCTCCTTACAGATGTCGTCCTTGGTGGGATTTTAACGTAGGAACCCAGCTCTGCAAGACGCCGTGCTGCTCCTAGATACAGTTATATGAAAAAGTTTGGGCACCCCTATTAATCTTAAGCTTAATGTTTTCTTAAAATTGGTGTTTTTGCAACAGCTATTTCAGTTTGATATATGTAATAACTGTTGGACACAGTAATGTTTCTGCCTTGAAATGAGGTTTATTGTACTAACAGAAAATGTGCAATCTGCATTCAAACAAAATTTGACAGGTGCATAAGTATGGGCACCCTTATCATTTTCTTGTTTTAAATACTCCTACCTACTTTTTACTGACTTACTAAAGCACTTCTTTTGGTTTTGTAACCTCATTGAGCTTTGAACTTCATAGCCAGGTGTATGCAATCATGAGAAAAGCTACTTAAAGTGGCCACTTGCAAGTTGTTCTCCCGTTTGAATCTCCTCTGAAGAGTGGCATCATGGGCTCCTCAAAACAACTGTCAAATGATCTGAAAACAAAGATTATTCAACATAGTTGTTCAGGGGAAGGATACAAAAAGCTGTCTCAGAGATTTAACCTGTCAGTTTCCACTGTGAGGAACATAGTAAGGAAATGGAAGAACACAGGGACAGTTCTTGTTAAGGCCAGAAGTGGCAGGCCAAGAAAAACATCAGAAAGGCAGAGAAGAAGAATGGTGAGATCAGTCAAGGACAATCCTCAGACCACCTCCAGAGAGCTGCATCATCAACTTGCTGCAGATGGTGTCACTGTGCATCGGTCAACTATACTTTGCACAAGGAGAAGCTGAATGGGAGAGTGATGCGAAAGAAGCCGTTTCTGCAAGCACGCCACAAACAGAGTCGGCTGAGGTATGCAAAAGCACATTTGGAGAAGCCAATTTCTTTTCGGAAGAAGGTCCTGTGGACTGATGAAACCAAGATTGAGTTGTTTGGTCATACAAAAAGGAGTTATGCATGGCGGCAAAAAAACACAGCATTCCAAGAAAAACACTTGCTACCCACAGTAAAATTTGGTCTAGGTTCCATCATGCTTTGGGGCTGTGTGGCCAATGCCGGCACCGGGAATCTTATTAAAGTTGAGGGACGCATGGATTCCACTCAGTATCAGCAGATTCTTGACAATAATGTTCAAGAATCAGTGATTAAGTTGAAGTTACGCAGGGGATGGATCTTTCAGCAAGACAATGATCCAAAACACTGCTCCAAATCTACTCAGGCATTCATGCAGAGGAACAATTACAATGTTCTGGAATGGCCATCCCAGTCCCCAGACCTGAATATCATTGAACATCTGTGGGATCATTTGAAGAGGGCTGTCCATGCTCGGCAACTATCAAACTTAACTGAACTGGAATTGTTTTGTAAAGAGGAATGGTCAAAAATACCTTCATCCAGGATCCAGGAACTCATTAAAAGCTACAGGAAGCGACTAGAGGCTGTTATTTTTGCAAAAGGAGGATCTACTAAATATTAATGTCACTTTTCTGGTGAGGTGCCCATACTTATGCACCTGTCAAATTTTGTTTGAATGCAGATTGCACATTTTCTGTTAGTACAATAAACCTCATTTCAAGGCAGAAACATTACTGTGTGCAACAGTTATTACATATATCAAAATGAAATAGCTGTTGCAAAAACACCAATTTTTATAAAACATTAAGCTTAAGATTAATAGGGGTGCCCAAACTTTTTCATATAACTGTATCGCATAGCTAGATAGATAGAAGTAGGATGATCTATCAATAGAAAATAGATGATTGATAGATATTAGATATCAGATAGACAGCTATTAGGTAAATTAATCAGTAGACGATAAATAGTAAATAAATGATAGATTGATAAATATTAGATATCAAATAGATATTATATTTATCAATAGACAGATGTTTGATAGATATTAGCCATATACATTAATAAACAGAAGATACATAGACATATTAGCTGGATAGATGTTAGATAGATCGATAGACAATAGTTAGATAATGGATTCATTAGATAGATATCAGACAGATATTAGATAGATGATAGATGGGTTTCACACCCTATTTGTTGGTTAATGAAGTATTTTGTGTCTTTTGTAGCTTTACTCACACTAATGCATACACACAATGACCAACCAAATGGGAACGTGCAGACTTATTAGTGGAGGACGGCATACTGTAGCGGCAGCACAGAGCAGATGCCGTGGACTGTTTGTAGAAGCTGAAGTCATTCAGTTCATATTGACTTAATGTAGCATAAATCCCATCTAAAAGGCTGCTCTGCCATAGTGTGAGTGCTAGATAGCACAGGGAGTGACGCACGTCTGTATATTCCTAGCAGCCCTTCATATATCCATCACCAGCACCAAGGATCGCTCGGCTATATCAGTGCCTGGAGGACACATGCAGCCCTCCAAGTCTGATCAAGCGCAGGGAATACAGATTGCCTTGGATCGACGCTATTAAGCCTCATTGGGAGGAACACTTCATTACTGGTTCAGAAGGGGCATTTAGCATGTGGCATGGGCGCTGAATTGGATGGGAGGGGTGACACATCATCCTTTATTAGATGTCCTAGGACTGATCATATTTTAGACATGTAAACCGGGAGACCAGCTAGAAGAGCTAGTTTCTGCTAGATTAAAAATCATAATATAGTGTAGATGTTGTGCCCTTGGGAAATTAAAGATAAGCAGTCTTTAAATGACAGGCTGTCTCCTCGGCTGATAAAAATGTATTAATGCGGCCGAGACAAAGGTCTCTTTAATTCACCATTTCACATTACAATCCTTTGTTATACTGGAACTAATTTCAAGTTAGTTGTCGAGCAAATTAGCAGCAACTGAAGTTTTAATGCAGGAAAATCACAGCTATTATACTGCACATAATAGGCTTTCCTTGAATAATCCTGACTCAATCTGCCAAAGTTCAATGAAGATGTTTTAGAAGAAACCTCCTTGTAGTAAATACTATTGTACAATGGTAGTTTTCACAGAAGATTGGTCCAGATCACAAGAAAAAACTGCAGCGAATATTGTGCGACGACCTGTCAGACGACAGACAATCCTATAAGAAACATGTTCTGTCTGCCATTATGATAAGGAAGACTTGGAGTGAGGGTGAATGTGCTCTTACTGAGACATGTTTTTTCAGGATGACAACCTATTTGGCCATCTTAAGGGTATGTGCACACTGAGGCCCCAATTCAAAGTATTCAACCCCCGGGCCATTTTCCGTTTTTTTTTTTTTTTTTTTTCCTCTCCTTCATCCAAGAGCCATAACTTTTTTATATTTCTGTCGATATAGCCGCATGAGGGCTTGTTTTTTTTCAAAAATGGGAACAAAATTCCAAGTGCGGTGAAATTGCAAAAAAATGCAATTCCACAATTGTTTTTTATTTTTATTTTTTTTTTCATTTACCATGTTCACTATATGGTAAAACTGACCTGATAATATGATTCCCCAGGTCAGTACAAGTACTCGGATACCAAACATGTATAGTTTATTTTTTAAGTGTTAAAAAAAAATTCCAAAAATTGTACAAAAAAAACGTTTTTGCTTTTGTCACCATTTTACAAGACCCATAAAGTTTTCGTTTTTCAGGATTTGGGGCTGGGTGAGGGCTTATGCGCCCTGTGCTGACATTTTTATTGATACCATTTAAGGGTAGGTACAATGTTTTGATTACATTTTATTGCAATGTTGTGATGACCAAAAAAACATAATTCTGGCGTTTCGATTTTTTTCTCGTTACGCTTTTTACTGAAAGGATTCATTTATTTTATATTTTCATAGATTGGGCATTTCTGAATGCAGCAATACCAAATATATGTAATTTTTGTATTGTTTTATTTTCAGTGGTGCAAAAGGGGGTGATTTGAACTTTTGTGGTTTTTTTTCTTTTTTCATATTTTTAAAATTTTTTTTTACTTTATTTAATAGTTCCCTTAGGAAACTTGGAAGTTGCGATTATCTGACTGCCTGTGCTATACATAGCTTCTGCACTGCAATGTATATCAGAAATAAAGATCTCCTATGAACGCCGGCCATGAGCCGGCATTCACAGGAGTATCATGATGACAGGCACAGGGGTCTTCAGCAAACCCTCGGCAGTCATGACAATCTATCGGCGCCCCATGATCACATCATGGGTGTGTCGATGGGAGCGTGGAATGATGCCCTCTGGCCAGTGTGTGTTAAATCCCACTGTCAGTGGGTATGGCCATTTTTATAATTTTTTATCTCCCCAGAGTACCCCTTTAGGTGATTTTATTTTATGATGGGCGCTGTAGCAATTATTAAGAGGCTGTTCACTAGGAGACCTCCCTTTTATACACAAGCGTTGATGAATTGTGTTTAATACTGATAGCTATGGCTGATTACCTTCCATCTAACAATAGTGTCCACATATGTTATTTACTGTGTGAGTTTGTTATTTTAGTGGTGTGATTTATGATCCCATGCATGGTTGACAACCAAAGAGGAATAAATACGTTTCCAAGGTTGATTATTACATTTAGTTCATTGTACAGTTATATTTAAAGGGGTTGTTTAAGTAGAAAGAATAGGATGACTTGGAGCAAGTGACACTGAAGTGAGGATACAATATTTCTTATACATAACAAGGGTCAATATTGTATTGGATGGTCCCAACAATTAAAGGGGTTGCCTTACGTAAACACCTTCTGTCCATATATGCTATTAGGGACATATAAACGTCTGCACATTACTTCCAAGAAGGGGGCATAAAGCTTTAATTTTCAGTTCTATTTCAGAGGTCAAAGTGTGGCAACTTTATTGTGAAGCGCATGCCTTTTAATAACTTCACTCTATCTACTTTCCCCGATGTGGTGTAAAATACACTAGTCTTAGTAGTTGTTAACTAATGTGTATACCAGGAATTATTCTGATTGTTTCAGGTCAAAAATTGACAAAATCCAAGGCCTTGTTTTGGCTTTTTTAACAAACTGATGTATTACAATAGAAGTCTAATATTGCTCTACATTTACTCTTCTTGTACTTCGCATTTCTACAAACAAGCCTGTGCTATGATCTCAGTGATTTTACACCATAAATTTCAACAATATCAATATTATGGTTGAAAACACTGTTTTGTTTAAGTCAATAATCATAGATATTTCATTATTTCATACAGGAGCAGAATACAGTTGGGATGTCAAGACCTGCTGGGCCCATGCAACAGTCTGTGCCAGGAGCAAGTGGCAACCCAGGGGCTCCGGGCTTCATGCCTAGCCAGCCTCAAGCCGCAATGATGAAACAGATGCTTATAGAGCAGCGGGCTCAGCTACATGCGATGGAGCAGCAGAAGCAGCAGTTTCTCAGGGAGCAGAGACAGCAACAACAGCAGCAGATACTAGCTGAGCAGGTGAAGGACCATAAGCTTCTTATCTCTGGGCACTACTGTCTTCATGATTCTTCATTGGATTAATAAAACCATCTGCATTTTTTCTGTTTTGTTTGAACCTCTATCCTATTGATTTGATTATCATTTTTATGTTTTATTTTAAAAACAAAACAGAATATATGTTAAACTTTAGATTCTTTTACTTTGATGACTGCTTTACACCCCTGTTGGCATGCTCTCAAGCAGCTTCATCAGATGATCACCTGGAATGGCCTTTCAACAGTCTCAAATGAGTTCACAGAGCTGCTGAGCATTTGGTGGCTGCTTTGCCTTCACTCTGTGGTTCAACTCAACCCCCACCATCTCAATTGGGTTGAGGTTGTATCATTGTAGAGGCCATGTCATCTGATGCAGATATACACCCTTACCTTCTTGACCACATAGCCCTTGCATACCCTGGAGGTGTGTTTTAGGTCATTGTCTTGCTACAACACAAATGATAGTCCCTTTAAGTGAAAATCAGAGAGGAAGGCATGCCATTGCATGGTGCCTTAGATTTGGAATAAATCACCAACAGTGTCATCAACAAAGCACCACAACACCATCACACCACTCCCTCCATGCTTCTGGGTAGGCACCACACATGTAGGAACAATCCACTCACCTTTTCTGCATCTCGAAAAATCTGAACTTTTGATTCATCATACCACATTACAGATTTCTGCTGATCTCATGTCCAGTCTTTGTGTTTCTTGGCCCAAACAAGTCCCTTCTTGTTTGCGGTCCTCAGTAGTGGCTTTTTTTACAGAAATTCAACCATAATAGCCTTCTTCTCAGTATCTCCTCTGGACAGTTGATGTTGAGATGTGTCTGCTATTTGATGCCTGTACATCATTTATGAGGGTTGTTATCTGAGGTGCTGTCAATTTGTGGTTTCTGAGGCTGGTAATTCTGATGAGCTTATCCTCTGCAACAGAGGTAATTCTTGGTTTTCCTTTCCTGGGACAGTCATCATGAGAGCAAGTTTCATCATATAAATTTATGGTTTTCATGACTGCATACTTTTCAGGTTCTAGTAATTTTCTTTTATGACTGACCTTCATGTCTTAAAGTAATGATGGACTGCGTTCCCCTCTTAGTTCAGTGGTTCTTGCCATAGCATGGCTTAGAACAGTTATGGAATAGAGCTCAGCACTATGGGACTATGTATTAAAACTGCTCCCACAAACAACACCTGATGATCGCAAACACTTTCTGAAGGCCGGTGATTCCACAAGTGAACTTTTGACAAATTGGAAGCCAGGCCAGGTGACTACCTGATGAAGCTGTTTGAGAGAATGCCAAGGGGGTAAAGCTGTCATCAGAGTAAAAGGGGCCTACTTTGAGGAATACAAGGTGTAACCCACATTCAGGCTTATTTCACACATTTCTTTACTCCTTGTTTCCATGCGTTCCTTTGTGGCTTTTCTGCCACAACGGAAACTATTGCATGAACAGTTCTGTCCAAACTTTTGACCAATACTGTAAATCTAATCTTTTTTTCCATGCTTAAAAAAAAGACATTTTTTATAAGGTAGAAAACAAAATATTTGCATTTGTCATGCTGAGAAAAATGAAAAAATGACAACTTTTTGGTTTAATAAAGTTTTCTATGAAGCTGCAGTGCCCTCTAGCAGTCATGTTTAGTTCTATTCATGTTTTTTCTCATGCAATCTGTGTAGTTTTTATTTTACGCATATTACATGCTGTATCGAGATTTGTGCAGGAGAGCCTATTCATTTGTGGCTCTTAGACTAGAGGACGATTTGTAAACTAACAATTGCAGGGATTCCCAAAAATGCCATTTTTTCATAGTCACTGTGCCACCTCAATGATGATTTTAGAAGCCAATACCTTTATGTTTCCTTGCAACTTTGGGTGGATAGCAGGTAAATACTGAACAATGTTGCTAGTCAATGAGTGAGTTTTTGGTGAATATTCGTAGTGTAACCTGATAGATTATGATAATTTTCCTGGTGGTTTATAATTTATTTTATATCTGTAGTGAATGGGGTTAAATTACAATCATTAGTAGATTAAAATAATGAAAAGTGTAATGCTAGCAGCCTGGGTGATCTAAGGTAGTAGAGGTGCAATGACAGCATCTTTAGTAGTCGAGATTGGCACAGGAGTTAATTTATACTTGGTGTCCAATGAGTTACTCATTCTTTGTTGTATCATGAAGCTGCATGTGATTATTAGCCCCTATCATATCTGTTAAAAGAAGTGCAGCACAGAGGATAGAGATACATGTACAGTCATGGCCAAAAGTTTTGACTCCCTTGAAATTGTTCCAGAAAATGGAAGTATTTCTCCCAGAAAATTATTGCACTCACAAGTTTTGTTATGCACATATTTATTTCCTTTGTGTGTATTGGAACAACACACAAAAAAATTAGAAAAAAAGGCAAATTGGATATAATTTCACACAAAACCCCAAAAATGGACCAGACAAAATTGTTGGCACCCTCAACTTAATATTTGGTTGCTCACCCTTTGGAATAAATAACTGCAATCAATTGCTTCCTATAACCATCAACAAGCTTCTTACACCTCTCAACTGGAATTTTGGACCACTCTTCTTTTGCAAATGGCTCATATTTGAAGGGTGCCTTCTCCCAACAGCAATTTTAAGATCTCTCCACAGGTGTTCAATGGGATTTACAGTGGCGACCAAAGGTTTTGCATTTTTTTTTTAAAGTGTGGTTACTTCTGTCTGGTTATTGTGATGCCATTTTCCCGGTGATGAGTTGAAAGTGCATGAAGTTGTCATTATGAAAGACCTTAATTTTAACCAAAATGCTTTTGAATATAGGTATGGTCATTTAGTTAAAGAAAACTGACTGCCAAAAGTTTTGCACATACTATTTAATGATCACAACATAGAGAGTAATTCATTGTTTACAATACCATAACTTAGTATTTTGTAGCATAACCTCTTGCTTTAATTACTGCACCACACTGATGGGGCATTGAAGCCACTAGGGTATTCAAGACATCTTGAGGGATCTTGCTCCATTCCATTTGCAAATCTGCAAACAATTCATCTTTATTGCTATGGGTACAGGCCCCAACTCGTCGCCCTAACTCATCCCAAAGGTGCTCTATAGGGTTTAAATCAGATGATTGGCTTGGCCATTGCAACAGGCGAACATTTTTCTTTGCTAACCAATTTTTGACTAAATTGGATGTATGTTTGGGATCATCGAATTTCAATCCCCTGCCTACTTTGGATTTATCATGTTGCAGCATTACATTCTCCAGTATATCCTTGTACATTGTAGCATTCATATTTTCATCAATTCTATGCAGGGGGCCAATGGTAGATGCAGAAAAGCAGCCCCAAACCATGACATTGCCACCACCATGTTTCACTGTAGGTGTTTGGTACCTTACATTATTGCGTTTTCCAATTGGGCGGTATATATAGTGCTTGCCATCACTACCAAACAGATTGAACATGGATTCATCCGACCACAACATCTTAGACCAATCTGTCTCGTTTCTTTGGCTGTGTTCTTTGGCAAACTCAAGTCGGACCTTCCAGTTCTTTGCAGAGATCAAAGGCTTCTTGGCTAGAACTCGTGGATTCAACCCTACTGCTCTTAGCCGTCGCACCACAGTTTGGCGACTCACTTTGACCCCATATTCTTCTTTCATTTCGTGTGAAATCTGTACCGCACTTGATGGCCTTCATTTCTGACTTTTCTTCATAATGTGATCAACTCTGGAGGAAGTTTTCCGTGGTCGTCCTCGTCTAGGTTTGTCAGCTGTTCCATAGCTTTCTTTTTCTTTCTTTAATTTATGTGACACTTGACTCTGAGAACAGTTGAATTACATAGCTACCTCTTTTTGGCTTTTGCCTGACTTCACTCAGAACAATAAGCTTCCTGACATCTGGTGATAAATTTGGCTTTGTCTTTGCCATGTTTTAGCCTAAAAACACACATAAAAAAAAAAAATTGACAAAATTCGACTACCCGTGACAAAATATGCAAAACATTTGGCCCAGCAAATGTTGAAAACTAACACATAAAGGGATAAAACAATGTCAAGCACAATTTTCGTCCTTATAGCTGACAACCATTTTCTTCCGGTTTACTAAAATCACCAGGAAAATGGCATCACAACAACCTGACAGAAGTAATCACACATTAAAAAAAAATGCAAAACTTTTGGTCGCCACTGTAGATCTGGACCCATTGCTGGCCATTTCAGAATTCTCCAGTGCTTTGTTTCCATCCATTTCTGGGTACTTCTTGAACTATGTTAGACGTCTTTGTCCTGCTGGAAGACCAATGAACTAAGACGCAAACCAAGCTTTCGGACATTAGGCACTACACTGCGACCCAAAATCCTTTGGTAATCTTCATATTTCATGATGTTGTACACACAGTCAAGGCACCGAGTGCCAGAGGCAGCAAAAGAACCCAAAAACATCTTTGAATCTCTACCATATTTGACTGTTTGTACTATGTTCTTTTCTTTGTAGGCCTCATTCCATTTTCAGAAAACAGAATGATGTGCTTTATCAAAAAGCTCTATCTTGGTGTCATCTGTCCACAACACGCTTTCCCAGAAGGATTTTGGCTTACTCACGTACATTTTGGCAAACTGCAGTCTAGCTTTTTTATGTCTCTGTGTCATCAGTGGCGTCCTCCTGGGTCTCCTGACATAGAGTTTCTTTTTCATTCAAATGTCGACAACTAGTTCCCGGTGATGTTGATGCACCCTGAGTCTGCAGGACATCTTGAATTTCTTTGGATCCTGATTGGGGCTGCTTATCGACCATCTGGACTATCTTGCGTTGAAACCTTTCATCATTTCTACTCTGCCGTCCATCTCCATGGAGATTAGCTACAGTGGCACAAGTTGTTAACTTCTTCATTATATTGTGCACTGGATCATCAAGATTTCTGGAGATATAACCTTGAGATTGTTGATATTTGTCAACAATTTTGGTTCCCAAGTCCTCAGTCATTACTTTTTTCAGTACTTTCCTCTTTTTGTTCTCCATGCTTAGAGTGGCACACACAGACACACAATGTAAATGAGTGTGTCAATGAGTCAACTTCTCCGCATTTTATCTAGTTTCAGGTGTGATTTTCATATTGCTCACACCTATTACTTGTCACAGGTGAGTTTCAATGAGCATCACATGCTTGAAACAAAGCTGTTTACCCACAATTTTGGACAGGTGCCAACAATTTTGTCCTGCCCATTTTGGGGTTTTTCTGTGAAATTATGACCATTTTGCCATTTTTCTCAGCTTTTTTTGTGTTCTTCCAATACACACAAAGGAAATAAACATGTGTATAACAAAACATGTGTAACTGCAATAATTTTCTGGGAGAATTACTTAATTTTCTGGAACAATTTCAAGGGTGCCAACACTTTCGGCTATGACTGTATGTCCTCACAGCTGCCTCTATGATCAGGCAGAACATGGCATTAATAAACTGCCTGATATGGGATGGTGGATCTCTCTGTCTCCGATTGGGTTACCGTAGATACCCAGATTACAAAATGCCGCTTGTTGATGATGCTAAAATGCAGACAAACACACTGATTTGCTTGGACTATGAAACAATCGGAGCATCATATGCATCATTAAAAAAAAATGTAAAAATCCCAGAGCGCCGCTGATTTTGCCACTCTTTTCTGTTTTGCACTGCGTCACTCCATTGCAGAGGTATTCATATTTGACAACCGCTGATTGGTGTTGGTGGCGGCGGCCACTGGCAGGAAGTACTCACTTGCCGAGCTGCTCCGTCTACTTGTAGTGGCCACAAGGTTCTACACATCCGCCTTCTATTGATTTGAATAGGAGGTGGAAGTGCAGTAACAAGCCCTGGCCACTACACGTAGATGGAGCAGCTCAGCAAGAGAGTTCTTCCTGCCAGCGGCCAACACCGATAACAGCAGATAGGCGGGTGTGCCGAGTGCGGGACCCCGGCCAATCAGACATTGATGACCTATCCTACAGATAGGCCATCAATGAAAAAGCAGTTTACAACCTCTTTAATCTTCTTTCCTGTAGATAGCTGATAAATTTAATTTGTAGGGAAACCTTTTTTTACAGAATAGTAATTTTAAAGCCCAAGTAATTTACACATATGGGCTTTAAGATTTTAATTATAGTCATTGTTTCTTTCTACCCTGATTCTAAGGAGCATCACACATAGAATAACACTGACTAATATTTCACAGTGATCTTCACGCCATTATATGTACATGGCTTTTCTGATTTTCTTTTACCATCATTCTTTTATCTTCACAGCAGTTACAGCAACCGCACATGAACAGACAGCATCTCCAGCAGCAGAGGAATCCTTATGGTGTCCAGCAAGTAAATCCTTTTCAAGGTGAGAACACACCTCAAACAGATTTGCCTATTGAAGGTGTCCCACCCCACGTAATAGAATTCACCTAAAAGCATTGACCATAAAGTTCAATTGGAAAGGTGCATATCAACCAAAAGAAGACACTGATATCTTCTGGGCAGTAGTAATGTCTGCAGACAGCCGAATAACTTGTCACACGGTCAGTTATCAATAGTGTGCAAATGGAGAACGAGTCATTTATTATGGAGCAAAGTGCAGAGCATTTATCAAGATGGGGCTGCAGAATACTCTTGGCACAGCTTACAGTATACTAGCTATTTCCTTATAGGCAACATATAAAAAGATTCATGTTGTTTGGACCATTGACATCATGATTCAGAGAACATCTCTGATAATGAAGCCAGATATGTTTTACTCTGAAACTCTGTGGCATTTCAGAGAAAACATACTTTGAGAAGCTAGCCAGGGAATTCGCATTTTTGGTAACTTGTCTGAAGGCCCCCATAAACAGTAGACTAATGTATGCCGAACCCGCCAATATCGACGGGTTTGGCCATGAGTTTTCTATGTATTTGGTTGCTGGCCAACTGCCAGACAGGGGAGATGTCAACCAAACATATCCAATTTCGAACTGCAGATCGCATTATTCTCCCGGAGATCAGCTGCTGGCTGACAGATCAACCGACGGCTTTCTCATAGAGAACAAACAAGCCAACGACGTCAAAGGAGCACTCCTGTGTATGTGAAAGCCAGCCGAGATGGTTGATGGCTGAATGATTAGCCAAAGTATCATTCCACCAAGAGCCATCTACTGTGGGTGGTCAGCTTGAATCAGGATACATTGGCTTCTCCCTGCCCCGCTCCCCTAGATTGGTGTATACGGAGAGACCTGTCAGTCTGTTAAGTAATACAGTCTAGGAGAGAGGGGCAGTGAGAAGCCACCAGAGAAGTGCCTCACACTAGTATACATTCTTTGTTTCTCTGTAACGCCATAGCATTTCAGAGTAAAACATAAATAGCTGCGGAAATGCAGCCAGTGTCTGAGTCATGCTGCCCAAGGTTCAGGCAGCCTAAATCTCCTGATAGGTTCCCTATAACCTCCCTATGGGTATCATACATGTATTTTGCACCCAATATAGTTGTAACCCACACCGTTTAACTGTAATAATACGATAGAACATAATTAAAAATGTTTTTCAATTTTGGCCCATGGGCCGTTTTTCTGTCATGTTTCTTTGGTGTTGTGAAAGGAATCTTCTGGACATTATTCCTAGAATACAGCAAAATGTATTTCAATGGTGTAAATGTGTTCAATAGTGTAAATGTAATTCGTTTGCACTACATTGATTTGATGGATAGGAAACCTTGCTTGTGAGCCAATTTGAGTATACACTAATATGGACTTTGTTGGCATTATTTAAATAATAGGAAATAATCACACAAAAAAGGTATTGTCCACTTGTCTGTTTTGAATCATCCCACCCACTTACGCAAAAGAAGTTTCAGGGTGTTCTGTAAGCAAATGTTTTATTCCCTACAGCATCCGCACAGGAGAAATGGAGGATTAGGTAATGCGCATTACATTCACATGCCAGTTCCTCTAGAGAGAGAGTCTCTCTTTGCATCCGTTGTGTAATATGACTAATAAATTAGGGTCTAAATGACTAACCCTCTTCTGTCAAGTCAGAATGTCCTAAAAGAATATTTCTAAATGATTTTCATTAACCAGATAACACCTTTCTGGAATTCTCTGACATTCCTGGATGGTGGGGATGTTTCGTGACATGATGTTCTGAGAACATTCAGCCATAAAATTAAAGGTGTTGTCCACTACATGAACAAATTCTTCTGACTTCGTGTGTTTCCCCCCAGTAAAATTCTAACACTTAGTCCAGGCCCCACTATCACTATTTGGTAGGTTTTTTGTTCCCAGGAGTGGGAGCCAAAACCAGGAGTGGGTGATAAATACAGAATTGGTGACTTGTTTCTATACCTTTTCTCTGGTTGTTCCTCACCTGCTTTTGGCTCCCACTTCTGAGAAAAAATACTGACCAGATACTTACCAAATACTTACCAAATACTGATAGTGGGGCCATGGCTTCATACTCGCCTCCAGTGCTGGCGCTGTTCAGAGGTGTCAGCATTGGCTCTCCCAGGGCTTGTGTGACATAACAATGTCACGCGATCCCTGCGGCCAATCAGCACAAGCTTCACTCTCCTACAAACGTAATTGACATCCAGAGGAGGTGGGAGCTGTTGCTGCTCTCACACTTCCTCTGGATGTCTTGATTTGTCCGAAGGAGGGCAGAATGAAGCAAACGCTGATTGGCCGCAGGGATCACATGACATAATGCCATGCGAGCCCCGGGAGTGCCAGTGCTGACACCACTGGAACGGTGGCCACACCAGAGGTGGGCATCAGTGTTATTATTTTATTATTATTTATTTTAGCGCCATTTATTCCATGGTGCTTAACATGTGAAAAGGATATACATAGCACAAACAATTACAAGAATTTGAACAATACAAGTCAGCGACTGGAACAGGAGGAGAGGAGACCCTGACCGCGAGGGTTCACAATCTACAATCTGAGTGAGGATACTGTAGGTGAGGATAGAGCTGACCGTGCAGCGGTATGGTGGAGCGAGGGTTACTGCAGGTTGTAGGCTTGTCTGCAGAGGTCAGTCTTCAGGTTCCCTTTGAAGGTTTCCACGGTAGGCCAGAGTCTGATATGTTGGGGTAGAGAGTTCCAGAGCAGGGGGGATGCACTGGAGAAATCTTGTATGCGATTGTGGGAAGAGGAGATAAGAGGTTGCGTGTAGGTATGTACCAGGAGACTAGGTCACAGATGTATGGAGGAGACAGGTTGTGGATGGCTTTGTATGCCATGGTTAGGGTTTTGAACTGGAGTCTCTGGGTAATGGGGAGCCTGTGAAGGGATTGACATTAGGATAGATTGGAGGGTGCAAGAGTGTTGGAAGGGAGGCCACAGAGCAGGAGGTTGCAGTAGTCGAGGCGGGAGATGATGAGGGCGTGTACTAGTGTTTTTGCAGATTCCATGGTTGAGGAATGTGCAGATCCGGGAGATATTTTTGAGTTGGAGTCGGCAGGAAGTGGAAAGGGCTTGGATATGTGGTTTGAAGGAGAGATCAGAGTCCAGGGTTACCCCAAGGCAGCGAGCTTGCGGGGGGGGAAACATAGTGATTCAGAAGGGGTTTCCTTAGTAGTGGATGATTCCTTTAAGATATGCAAATCTATGATGAATTATTAGCTCCATCCAGAAAATTGTATGACATTTCTGTCATGAAATTTGATATGGTCACACACTAGCGATGTAAACTATTTTCTCCCAACCATCGCCACCTTCTCATCACATGAATGAGTATGACAGTTGTAGACCAATGGTAAATATATATGGAAAAGTTAATCTGCAGTGTATGATTTTTTTTCAGCTGCGGTTTGTTACGGCATTTTACAAAGTCATTCATGCCCAATGACATATCTCCATTCTATCAATAAAAGTCTAGACATGGCCACAGATAACAGTAGAGATCCATTGATAATTTGTCATTTTAACACTTTGTCATCCAAGACGACAGCCTTCAGATACCAGCCATGAACAAGTCATTCAGAAAATGGTCATCTGAAGTCTTGTGTTTTACTGGTCAACTGTATATCTTGGCTAGCAAAGATAAAGTGCAAGGTAAACTATATTGTTCTTCCATGGAAAAAAATGGTTGGCAAATAAAACAAAAGCCTGGAGTATTAATGGAGGCCTGTTATCTTCACAATGGCTTTAGAGATATGGCCGCACAGGAGCAATGACACCTGTGTCTGCTCCCTGTATAAGTTATCCTGACTGCATGTCACACAGATTCTGCAATCTGGAAATACTAAAGCCAAGATTGATGCTCCTGACCTCTTAGCTGCCGGTGGGATTACTGCATAGATCAGGCCTTTCCAGCCCCTGGATAATAATAATTCATCATGTCATGATAAAGCCTGCTGCTCTGCCTATATCTTTATGCCACACAGAGACACCAAGACAGCGGCTTCAATCACCCTGCTCTTCTGTCTGGCGTTTCCTCCTTCCGCTCATCCTGTATTAATGCAGCAGAGTGTGGGCTGTGGACTATTACTATTGTACTGTAAAAAATGATGTGTGCAATAACGACCTAGATAAATTTACCTAAAGCAATTGATCGTTTTAATTGGTAATGGACGTAGGTTCTGTTCACACTTCTTAGTTGTTTTCATTCAGGTTTGACAGCGAGGATGAGCGTTGTCCTGTGCCTGAGACATAGCTTTAACCTCCCAGGTCCCAATGCAAAATCTGTGACAGGGACCATATGGCAAATATAATGCTGGTGTCTGTTTATGTGCAAAGGGACCCGGCTAAGGAGATACTGCTATCTCCTGCACCTACTCCATCCAGTCAAAAATAGTGGTGCTTTATGTAGTGTTTTCAGTTTTACAATCAATTAATAACCACAGTCATTAAACCACCGCTGCATCCATGCACAAGAACTGGTGCGGATGTGACTTCAAGGGGTTCTCTGGGAATAGGAAAAAAAAATCCTCAATACTTTTAATTAGCATATCACATATGTTTTATCTAGGGACCTAATTACTGTAGTGAATTAAAATAGCCTCCATCTTGTTACAATGACAGACACCTGTCCTTAGAAGTGTTGTTTATTACTCGGACAACTCCTTCTGAATCCCTCTGTTTCTGTCTTGTGAACTAATAACCGCTAAACTCATCTCCAGTGCCAGGGCCGTTCATGCAGTGTTGGTACTGGCTCTCCCAGGGCTCTCATGACATTGTTATGTCACGCGATCCCTGTGGCCAATCAGCGGCCACTTTACTCTCCCCGCCTTCAGAGGAATCACATACAGCCGGAGGAAGTGAGAGAGCAGCGCTGATTGGCCACAAGGATCGTGTGACATAACAATGAGAGCCAGTGCCATCACTACAGGAACAGTGCCAGCACCAGAGGCTAGTATAAGTGTTACTATTTTACAAGGTAGAAACTTAGGGATTCAGAAGGGGTTGTCTTGAGTAGTGGACAACCCCTTTTAAATGTTAGGTCAGGTTTCTGTGAGCATGTGCAGCAGAGAGGTCCGCTGCTGTGACCTGCAGATAACTTGACAGTACACGGTTCAGGTATCTCCAGATCACAGCAGCGGAGCTCCCTTCTGCACATGCTCACTGGCACCTGTCTTACTAACATTCTAGCACCCGTTTCTGTCAGTGTAACAAGAAAGCATGAATTGTAACTCTATTACAACCATAGACAAAACAAGTGTGATTTACTAATTAAAGGCATTTAGGAATTTATTTACGTTAACATTTTCTATCTTAATTTTTTCCAAGAGAGCCCATTTAACCCCTTTAACAAAGTCTAATCGTTGTACTACAATATGCTTTGCTGTAGTGCATACCTGTTCAGTCTGCCAAATTAATTACCTCCCAGACAGGTGCTGTTCTTCTGATCGCAGGGCTGTGTACTCCAGCGGTCATGTGACATTGTTACCTCTGATCGTCTGCAGCCTTTACTATTCCATCATGCACTCTGAAGCCTGCTAATTGGCTGCAGTGGTCATATGACCTAACAAAGTCACATGACCTCTGGGGAACACAGAGCTGCTATCGAAGGAACAGCACCTCCCCGAGAGGTAAGTATGCAGTTTTTTTATTTTATGATGGGCAGTGGAGCTGTCCAATAGTGAACAACTCCTCTAAATATTAGAGCTTTAGCTTCAGATATTTTTTATGTATTGTATAAAAAACATCCAAAAAAGCAGATGGTTGACAAAACTCATTCAATTTTAGTTTTTCATTATATTCCTCATACAGTGGGTATGGAAAGTATTCAGACCCCTTTAAATTTTTCACTCTTTGTTTCATTGTAGCCATTTGGTAAATTCTAAAAAGTTCATTTTTTTTCTCATTAAAGTACACTCTGCACCCCATCTTGACTGAAAAAAACAGAAATGTAGAAATTTTTGCAAATTTATTAAAAAAAGAAAAACTGAAATATCACATGGTCATAAGTAATCAGACCCTTTGCTCAGACACTCACATTTGAGTCACCTGCTGTCCATTTCCTTGTGATCCTCCTTGATGGTCCTACTCCTTCAATGGAGTCCAGCTGTGTTTAATTAAACTCTTAGCACTTGATTTGGAAAGGCACACACTAGTGTTGAGCGATACCTTCCGATATCAGGAAATATCGTATCGGATTGGATCGGGCCGATACCCAAAAAGTATCGGATATCGCCGATTCCGATACCGGAAACCAATGCAAGTCAATGGGACACAAATATCGGAATGAAAATAAACCCTTTCTTTCCTTGTAGGTTAATTCTACATGAAGTAAAACAACTAAGAATAATGTAGAATGACATGAAAAGCCGGCAATTCATCAGCGGCATTCACCGGTACCCGACAATTTACAACAGAAAGAATAGAGCTTCACACATAGATTAGATAGATAGAAACATGTCAGTCACATATATATGAAGTACAGTGACAGTGTTGCTTACTGTACTTGTCATTTAGTGTAAAGGATTTATTAAAAAAAATATTAGTGTTTTCGTGCACCGTCTCTTTAAAAAAGCCGGCCGGCAATTCAGCATCTGTACCCGACAATTTATAACAGACAGAATAGAGCTTCACACATAGATTAGATAGATAGAAACATGTCAGTCACATATATAAGAAGTACAGTGACAGTGTTGCTTACAGAACTTGTCATTTAGTGTAAAGGATTTATTTAAAAAAATAATAGTGTTTTCATGCACCGTCTCTTTAAGAAAGCCGGCCGGCAATTCAGCATCTGTACCCGACAATTTAGAATAGAAGGAATAGAGAATCACACATAGATTAGATAGATAGAAACATGTCAGTCACATATATATGAAGTACAGTGACAGTGTTGCTTACAGAACTTGTCATTTAGTGTAAAGGATTTATTTAAAAAAATAATAGTGTTTTCATGCACCGTCTCTTTAAGAAAGCCGGCCGGCAATTCAGCATCTGTACCCGACAATTTAGAATAGAAGGAATAGAGAATCACACATAGATTAGATAGATAGAAACATGTCAGTCACATATATATGAAGTACAGTGACAGTGTTGATTACTGTACTTGTCATTTAGTGTTAAAATAAAGGATTTATTTAAAAAAAAATTGGCGTGGGGTTCCCCTTAATTTTAGGCTCTAGCGGAGGTTAAGCAGACAGCTGGGGCAAATGTTTGAAGCCTGGGAAGGGGGTAATACCCACGGAGCTTCCCAGGCTACTAATATCAGCCCCCAGCTGAATACCTAGCCTTTACTAGCTATTAAAATGGGGGACCCCCCCAAAAAAATGACGTGGGGTCCCCCCTAATTTAATAGCTAGCACAGGCTAGGCAGACAGCTGGGGGCTGATATTAATAGCCCAGGAAGGGTGCCATGAATATTGGCCCCCTCCCAGGCTAGAAACACCAGCCGTCAGCCGCCCCAGAAATGGCGCATCCATAGGATGCGCCAATTCTGGCACTTAGCCTCGCTCTTCCACGCTGCCCTGGTGCGGTGGCAGGGGGTAATAGGGTTGGGGTTGATGTCAGCTTATAATGCCAGCTGACATCAAGCCCAGGTTAGTAATGGAGAGGCGTCTATAAGACACCCCCATTACTAACCCCATAGTCAAAGTTAAAAGAAAACACAAACACCCAGAGTAAAGTCCTTTAATTGAAATAAAGACACAATTCTTTATTGTTCTAAATTAAACCATACTTACCATCACGCCCATTCCAGCTGAAGCCAACGATCTCCTGCAATAAAAGAAAAATAATAAAGCAACCTCATCCTTACCTTTCGATGGTTCCCAGGACAGCTCCAGCTCTGCTACATCGAGATGACAGGCTGGACCGCAGCAGAAAGCTGCCATCCAGCCTGTCATCCCGCAGACACTGAGAAGCGCAGGCATGCTTGCGCTCCTCAGTGTCTCTCTGTGACGTCATCCAGATGAGCCGAGTTCATGTCCAATGAACTCAGCTCACCTCATGCACGTCACTGACAGCGTGGGAAAATTCTCCTGCACTCAGCGCTTCAGCGTGAGAATTCTCCCACGCTGTCAGTGACATACATGAGGTGAGGTCATGTCCAATGAACTCAGCTCACCTCATGCACGTCACTGACAGCGTGGGAAAATTCTCACGCTGAAGTGCTGAGTGCAGGAGAATTTTCCCACGCTTTCAGTGACGTACATGAAGTGAGCGGAGTTCATTGGACATGACCTCGGCTCATCTGGATGCCGTCACAGCCAGACACTGAGGAGTGGAAGTATGCCTGCGCTTCTCAGTGTCTGCGGGATGACAGGATGGATGGCAGCGTTCTGCTGCGGTCCAGCCTGTCATCTCGATGTAGCAGAGCTGAAGCTGTCGTGGGAGCCATGGAAAGGTAAGGATGAGGTTGCTTTATTATTTTACTTTTATTGCAGGAGATCGTTGGCTTCAGCTGGAATGGGCGTGGTGGTAAGTATGGTTTAATTTAGAACAATAAAGAATTGTGTGTTTATTTCAATTAAAGGACTTTTTTCTGGGTGTTGTGTTTTTTTAAATACTTTACTAGAAATTCATGGTGGTCATGTCTAATATTGGCGTGACCCCATGAATTTTGGGATTAGGGCCAGCTGATAATGCCAAGCTGGCCTTAACCCCTTTATTACCCAGTGAGCCACCGCACCAGGGCCCTGGATGAGTTGGGTACAGCGCCAGAAGATGGCGCTTCTATGAACGCGCCATTTTCTGGGGCGGCTGCGGACTGCAATTTGCAGCGGGGGTGGCCCAGAAAGCTTGGGTCTCCCTGCGCTGCGGATTCCAGCCCCCAGCTGCCTAGTTGTATCTGGCTGGGCACAAAAATAGGGCGAAGCCCCACGCATTTTTTTTTTAAATTATTTCATGAAATTCATGGAATAATTCAGAAAAAAAGGGCTTCCCTATATTGTTGTGTCCAACCAGGTACAAATAGGCAGCTGGTGGTTGGGGGCAGCCCATTCCTGCCTGCTGTACCTGGCTGGACACAAATATAGTGCGAAGCCCCACGTCAATTTTTTTTTAATTATTTCATGAAATAATTTTTTTAAAAAAGGGCTTCCCTATATTGTTGTGTCCGGCCAGGTACAAATAGGCAGCTGGTGGTTGGGGGCAGCCTGTTCCTGCCTGCTGTACCTGGCTGGACACAAATATAGGGCGAAGCCCCACGTCAATTTTTTTTAAAATAAGTCCTTTATTTTAACACTAAATGACATTTGAGGAGTTAATAAAGATGCAGTCCCTAAATTATTATTTATTTTTTAATTAATTTTTCCCAAAACTTTTGACGTGGGCTTCGCCATATTTTTGTATGCCAGCCAGGTACAGCATCCAGCTTCTATGAACGCGCCATTTTCCGGGGTGGCTGCGCACTGCAATTTTCAGCGGGGGGAGGGGGGGGGGCAGAAAGCTTGGGCCTCCCTGCGCTGCAGATTCCATCCCCCAGCTGCCTAGTTGTACCTGGCTGGACACAAAAATAGGGAGAAGCTTCACGTATTTTTTTTTTTTAATTATTTCATGAAATTCATGAAATAATTAAGAAAAAAAGGGCTTCCCTATATTGTTGTGTCCAACCAGGTACAAATAGGCAGCTGGTGGTTGGGGGCAGCCCGTTCCTGCCTGCTGTACCTGGCTGGACACAAATATAGTGCGAAGCCCCACGTCAATTTTTTTTAAATCATTTCAGGAAATTCATGAAATAATTTAAAAAAATTGATGTGGGGCTTCGCCCTATATTTGTGTCCAGTCAGGTACAGCAGGCAGGAACGGGCTGCCCCCAACCACCAGCAGCCTATTTGTACCTAGCCGGACACAACAATATAGGGAAGCCCTTTTTTTCTGAATTATTCCATGAATTTCATGAATTTAAAAAAAAAAAAACGTGGAGCTTCGCCCTATTTTTGTGTCCAGCCAGGTACAACTAGGCAGCTGGGGGCTGGAATCTGCAGCGCAGGGAGGCCCAAGCTTTCTGGGCCCCACCCGCTGCAAATTGCAGTCCGCAGCCGCCCCGGAAAATGGCGCGTTCATAGAAGCGCCATCTTCTGGCGCTGTACCCAACTCATCCAGGGCCCTGATGCGGTGGCTCACTGGGTAATAAAGGGGTTAAGGCCAGCTTGGCATTATCAGCTGGCCCTAAGCCCGAAATTCATGGGGTCACGCCAATATTAGACATGACCACCATGAATTTCTAGTAAAGTATTTAAAAAAAACACAAACACCCAGAAAAAAGTCCTTTAATTGAAATAAACACACAATCCTTTATTGTTCTAAATTAAACCATACTTACCATCACGCCCATTCCAGCTGAAGCCAACGATCTCCTGCAATAAAAGAAAAATAATAAAGCAACCTCATCCTTACCTTTCCATGGCTCCCACGACGGCTCCAGCTCTGCTACATCGAGATGACAGGCTGGACCGCAGCAGAACGCTGCCATCCAGCCTGTCATCCCGCAGACACTGAGAAGCGCAGGCATACTTCCACTCCTCAGTGTCTGGCTGTGACGGCATCCAGATGAGCCGACAATGAACTCGGCTCACCTCATGTACGTCACTGACAGCGTGGGAGAATTCTCCTGCACTCAGCGCTTCAGCGTGAGAATTTTCCCACGCTGTCAGTGACGTGCATGAGGTGAGGTCATGTCCCATGAACTCGGCGCACCTCATGCACGTCACTGACAGCGTGGGAGAATTCTCACGCTGAAGCGCTGAGTGCAGGAGAATTTTCCCACGCTGTCAGTGACGTGCATGAGGTGAGCTGAGTTCATTGGACATGACCTCGGCTCATCTGGATGACGTCACAGAAAGACACTGAGGAGCGCAAGCATGCCTGCGCTTCTCAGTGTCCGCGGGATGACAGGCTGGATGGCAGCGTTCTGCTGCGGTCCAGCCTGTCATCTCGATGTAGCAGAGCTGAAGCTGTCCTGGGAACCATGGAAAGGTAAGGATGAGGTTGCTTTATTATTTTACTTTTATTGCAGGAGATCGTTGGCTTCAGCTGGAATGGGTGTGGCGGTAAGTATGGTTTAATTTAGAACAATAAAGAATTGTGTCTTTATTTCAATTAAAGGACTTTTTTTCTGGGTGTTTGTGTTTTTTTTAAATACTTTACTAGAAATTCATGGCGGTCATGTCTAATATTGGCGTGACCCCATGAATTTCGGGCTTAGGGCCAGCTGATAATGCCAAGCTGGCCTTAACCCCTTTATTACCCAGTGAGCCACCGCACCAGGGCCCTGGATGAGTTGGGTACAGCGCCAGAAGATGGCGCTTCTATGAACGCGCCATTTTCCGGGGCGGCTGCGGACTGCAATTTGCAGCGGGTGGGACCCAGAAAGCTTGGGCCTCCCTGCGCTGCGGATTCCAGCCCCCAGCTGCCTAGTTGTACCTGGCTGGACACAAAAATAGGGCGAAGCGCCACACATTTTTTTTTTTAATTATTTCATGAAATTCATGGAATAATTAAGAAAAAAAGGGCTTCCCTATATTGTTGTGTCCGGCTAGGTACAAATAGGCAGCTGGTGGTTGGGGGCAGCCCGTTCCTGCCTGCTGTACCTGGCTGGACACAATTATAGGGCGAAGCCCCACATAATTTTTTTTTAATTATTTCATGAATTTCCTGAAATAATTAAAAAAAAATTGACGTGGGGCTTCACACTATATTTGTGTCCAGCCAGGTACAGCAGGCAGGAACGGGCTGCCCCCAACCACCAGCTGCCTATTTGTACCTAGCCGGACACAACAATATAGGGAAGCCCTTTTTTTCTTAATTATTCCATGAATTTCATGAAATAATTAAAAAAAAAAAAACGTGGAGCTTCTCCCTATTTTTGTGTCCAGCCAGGTACAACTAGGCAGCTGGGGGATGGAATCTGCAGCGCAGGGAGGCCCAAGCTTTTTGCCCTCCCCCCCCCCGCTGAAAATTGCAGTCCGCGGCCGCCCCGGAAAATGGCGCGTTCATAGAAGCTGGATGCTGTACCTGGCTGGCATACAAAAATATGGCGAAGCCCACGTCAAAAGTTTTGGGAAAAATTTATTAAAAAATAAATAATAATTTAGGGACTGCATCTTTATTAAGTCCTCAAATGTCATTTAGTGTTAAAATAAAGGATTTATTTAAAAAAAAAATGGCGTGGGATCCCCCATAATTTTAGTCTCTAGCGGAGGTTAAGCAGACGGCTGGGGCAGATGTATGAAGCCTGGGAAGGGGGTAAAACCCACGGAGCTTCCCAGGCTACTAATATCAGCCCCCAGCTGAATACCTAGCCTTTACTAGCTATTAAAATGGGGGACCCCCCAAAAAAAAATGACGTGGGGTCCCCTCTATTTTAATAGCTAGCAAAGGCTAGGCAGACAGCTGGGGGCTGATATTAATAGCTCAGGAAGGGTGCCATGAATATTGGCCCCCTCCCAGGCTAGAAACACCAGCCGTCAGCCGCCCCAGAAATGGCGCATCCATAGGATGCGCCAATTCTGGCACTTAGCCTCGCTCTTCCACGCTGCCCTGGTGCGGTGGCAGGGGGTAATAGTGGTGGGGTTCATGTCAGCGCCAGCTGCCATGAAGCCCAGGTTAGTAATGATGGCCGTCTATATGACACCCCCATTACTAACCTACAAAGTGTTAAAAAGAAAAAACACACTACACCCAGAAAAAAATAATTTATTTGAAATAAAACACCATTTTATTTAATTCTTAGTTTACTAAAAAAAAAATAGTTACCTGTCCACGTTCCTGCGCTGATCTCCCATGCACAGCTGTCACATCTGGAGATGGTGACAGCTGTGCATGGCTGCTGTAAGCTCACGCTGCCGGGAACACGTCCGCTCCCGGCAGCGGGAGCCACTGACTGAGGTCACCGGAGTGCATTCAGGCAGCGCAGCTCCGGAGACCTCCTTTACGGCAGTGCTGTACCGTGGGAATTTCTCACGATACAGCAGTGCCGTAAAGGAGCTAACCGGAGCAGCGCTGCCTGAACTCCGGTGAACCCTTACGGCCCCGTCATTCTAGCGGCGGCAGCGGTTCAGAGCGGTCACATTCTATGTGGCTGCTCTGAACTGGAGATCTTCGTGGGACACTCGTGGACTACTACGGAGGGGTAAGGATAAGGTTGTGGTTTATTATTTTATATTTTATTACAGGAGATCGATGGCTTCGGGGAATTAGGTGTCTTGGTGAGTATAGGTGTAGTTTTTTATTTTTTACTTTATTTTAGGTGGCGATCGGCGGGGACAGGTAATGTATGAACTAATTTCTTTTAGGTAACCACTGGCCACCAATGACATGTATCTAACATTTATTGGGGACACAGTAGGGCAATTTAAATAGCAGGATCAGGCTGATGGGAACTACTGCTCCCATCGAGCTGATCCTGCTGGCAGGAGTGGACGGGGGACAGACATAGGCCGATGGGAGTAGTAGTGTCACATCGGCCTATGTCTGCCCGCACACACACCCGCACACACACCCGCACACACACACCCCGCACACACACCCCGCACACACACACACCCCGCACACACTAATCATGACGGGTCCGGGAGGTGAGGCTGACCTGTGCGGCCGTGGGAAAGTTGATGTGAGTTCATGCAGTCAAGCATGAACTCACATGAACCCTCTGAGGGCACCGCGGCGACTTCAAATGAACAGCTGATCGGCATCACCTGATACCTCAGCTGTTCATTTGAAATAACCGGCGGGAAAGCGCAGCACAGAACGGGAAAGCCGGCGGTGAAGTCTTTTCACTGCCGGCTTCCCCGCCCGGGTCCTTCGCTCCTTGGTGCTGCGCTCCCCGCCCGGTCCTAACTTACGATCGGGATGGGAGGTGGCGAGGGGAGCGGAGGATCGGGGTGGGAGGCTGCGGGGAAGCAGTATGGGGCTGCGTGATTGTTTAAAAGCCGGCGGCTTTTTACCGCGCGCCGGCTTTTAAACAATCAGGAGAATTCTCCCACGCTGGGATGGCATTCTGATGACAAGCTGGATCGCAGCTGAGCGCTGCCATCCAGCTTGTCATCCTTCAGAGACACTGCAGAGCGCAGGCATTATGGGAACTTCCGATTCCGGTATTCGATATTATAAAAGTATCGGAATTAAGTATCGGAATTCCGATACAGTGAATATCGGCCGATACCCGATATTTCAGTATCGGAATGCTCAACACTAGCACACACCTGTCTATATAAGACCTCACAGCTCACAGTGCATGTCAGACCAAATGAGAGTCATGAGCTCAAAGGAACTGCCCAAGGAGCTCAGAGACAGAATTGTGGCAAGGCACAGATCTGGCCAAGGTTACAAAAGAATTTCTGCACTACTCAAGGTCCCTAAGAGCACAGTGGCCTCCATAATCCTTAAATGGAAGAAGTTTGGGACCACCGGAAGTCTTCCTAGACCTGGCCATCCAGCCAAACTGAGCAATCATGGGAAAAGAGCCTTGGTGAGAAAGGTATAGAAGAACCCCAAGATGATTGTGGCTGAGCTCCAGGGAGATGGGAGAAAGTTCCACAAAGTCAACTATCACTGCAGCCTTCCACCAGTCGGGCCTTTATGGCAGAGTGGCCCGACAGAAGCCTCTCCTCAGTGCAAGAAATATGAAAGCCCGCATAGAATTTGCTCAAAAACACATGAAGGACTTCCAGACTATGAGAAATAAGATTCTCTGGTCTGATGAGACAAAGATAGAACTTTTTGTTGATAATTCTAAGCGGTATGTGTGGAGAAAACCAGGCACTGCTCATCACCTGCCCAATACAATCCCAACAGTGAAACATGGTGGTGGCAGCATCATGCTATGGGGGTGTTCTTCAGCTGCAGGGACAAGACGACTGGTTGAAATTGAAGGAAACATGAATGCGGCCAAGTACAGAGATATCCTGGATGAAAACCTCTTCCAGAGTGCTCTGGACCTCAGACTTGGCCGAAGGTTCACCTTCCAACAAGACAATGTGCCTAAGCACACAGCTAAAATAACAAAGGAGTGGCTTCAGGACAACTCTGTGACCATTCTTGACTGGCCCAGCCAGAGCCCTGACATAAACCCAATTGAGCATCTCTGGAGAGACCTGAAAATGGCTGTCCACCAACATTCACCATCCAACCTGATGGAACTAGAGAGAATCTGCAAGAAAGAATGGCAGAGGATCCCCAAATCCAGGTGTGAAAAACTTGTTGCATCATTCCCAAGAAGACTCATGGCTGTACTAGCTCAAAAGGGTGCTTCTACTCAATACTGAGCAAAGGGTCTGAATACTTATGACCATGTGATATTTCAGTTTTTCTTTTTTAATAAATTTGCAAAAATTTCTACATTTCTGTTTTTTTTCAGTCAAGATGGGGCGCAGAGTGTACTTTAATGAGAAAAAAAATGAACTTTTTTGAATTTACTAAACGGCTGCAATGAAACAAAGAGTGAAAAATTTGAAGGGGTCTGAATACTTTCCGTACCCACCTTATATTAAGTTCATTTTGGCTATACTATATATCATATGTGATTGTGAATCAAGGCAAATAAATGTGCTTTTGACATGTAACATTTGACAGTAGAACAATCAGGGCTGCATATGTGAGATATACACATAGTAAGTGGGCGCTATGGAGAAACACTTGTTTTACCGCATTACACCACACCTGTCACTGAGACGCTCACATGTGGCTTTTGACTTATTATATTGAACAAGGTTAAACATGTTTGACTACACATCTTAACCCCAGTGTAACATGTAATTTTGATATTATATTGATTTCTCTCTTTTTTTTCCTTCAACATACAACATCTTGAACTTCTGGAAAATTGCTATTCTGGATTCAGTCTAGTCTTCCTGATAGTATTATTGATAGATCTTTGTTTGGTAGCTAGAGAATGACATTTCAATAGGCCTGAATGTGCAGAACAATTCTTAATTCACTAAAGCACTGGTCAGATATCAGATGTGGTATTGATTGGTCTAACTTTACTTACATTTGTGAGGATTTCCAAGTAACTAGTAGTGTATGTCATAAAATGGGGAGTGTATCATGACTATAATTGGAAGGCTTTAAACAGTCATTTTCATTTTTTTTCCATAAATCCATAATACATGTGAAAATAAGTTGCTGTGTAATATATCTTATTAGAGAAATCTGCTTCTTTCTCCTCCCGGACTGATCATTCATTCTCAATTGATGAGTAAAATCTATGTCTTCAGTGAATAAAGATTTTCTGAGATAGGAGATTGCAGTTGGTGCTCATAATGTTCCATGGAGAACTATAACAGTTTTTTCAGGAGAACTTGCAGAATCATACCTGTGCCTGCCTCTGGCTCCTCCATCATTCCTCCTTTTCCCTATCCATTGAGTGTTTAAAGGACCAATTTCATCTCCATAAAAATCATTTAAAGAGTAATCAGCACATTTTTTTTTCATAAATCAATAGAACACCTGAAAATAAGAAACGTTATAATATGTAAGAGAAATCTGCTTCTTTCTCCTCTTGACTTAATCATTCATTTTCAAAGTTCTCAGTCCACAGGTAAAATCTGTTTTCAGTGTACACAGATTTTGCCATTACTGAGGTAAGAGCGGACAGTTGATGCCCATGAAGTTCTATGGAAAACTGTAACTGTTGTTTAAGGAGAACTTATGTCTGCATCTGTGTCCTCCCTACACTGCTCTCCATAGAATTTTAAAAGCACCAACTGTCATCTCCTATCTTAGTAAATGGAAAATCTGACACCACTGAATACAGATTTTACCCATGAATTGAGAGTGAAAAATCGATCCAGGAGGAGAAAGAAGTAGATCTCTCTGATAAGATATATTACTGAGCTGCTTATTTTCTTGTGTACTATTGATTTTTGAAATAAAACGATAGTTACTCTTGAAGTCACTAAAATGGCATTAAGCTCTCCTCGAAAGAAAGAAAGTAAGCTAGCCCATTAGTGTCAACTGTAGGAGGTAGCTACCCTATAAGTCTATAATTAAATGTTCAACCCATCAGTGAATCGCCCAACTGTACGGCAGCTAGAAAAAATTAATACATTTATGGTTTAAGGTCTTGTATAATGAGCATTAGAGGGAATCTGTCATAAGGTTGCTCAGAATGCTGAGCCCAGTATTTCCCCACCCAACCACTGATTGAAAGCTTCCTGTGTACAGTGTACATTGACAGAAAGCTGCTAATCAGCATTGGGGGCGGAGTCACACAGAGCAGTTGACTAGGAGGCACCAGACAGCTAGTCCTGTACTGATATCTCCTGCTGATAAAACAATATTATTGAAAGAGCAACGAGCAGCCTACTAAGTGACACATCATCGGAATCAGGGTCTCAGCCCCTACATCATGTTGCTCTCAGATTACGTAACAAAACCTGGAGACAGATTCCCTTCAAGAGCTCACTAGTGGATTTAATGTGTGATATGTTCTTTTAGATATTGTTATATTACATGTGACAGAAATGTCCTACAGTGCGTTTTCTGATATTACAGAGCATAATGAGACTCCTATACAGTCAGATCCTAATGTAGATATAACATGTCTCATAATGAATGGTAAAATATAACGTCTCCTTTTTTGCATTTGGATTTCTAGCTGACATTATTTCATGCTCTCTCTTCTTTCTTGTAGGCTCTCCACAGGATATTGCAGTTGCAAGGAACCAAGCAGCTCTTCAGAATATGAGAGCATCCCGAATGATGGCACAGAATACCGGTATGCTCTCTATGGGCCCATCACAAAATCCAGCCACTATGCCTACTGGACCACTGCAGCCAGAGATGGGTATGGCTCCATACAGCAACACGTCATCAGGGCAGCCGGGCATGTACAGCATGAACACAGGAATTAACCAAATGATGCAGCACCCAAACCAAAACAGCATTAACATGGCCCATAGTGCTGTGCAAGGCCCCCGGCAACCCAGTTCAGGACAAGCCATGGGAATGGTTGGAGGATTTGGTCAGAATATGCTTGTAAACTCTGTAATGACTCAACAACATCAGCAGATGAAAGGGCCTGTAGGTCAACCTATGACCAGAGCTCAGGCACCGAGACTGCAAAACATGATGACATCCATACCCCAGGGTGCACAAAACTGGCCCCAACGTGGATTACAAGGAATGAGAACTAGTGGGGAAATGGGGGCTTATAACAATGGATCAGGTTATCCAATGCCATCTGGGCAGTCTCGAATGAGCAAGCAGCATTTTCAGCAAGGACTCGGTCAAAGTGTTGTTGATAGTACGGGAACAGTGAGAGCCCTAAACCCAGCAATGAGCAGACAAATGATGCCGTCATTGCCTGGACAGCAAGGCGCCAATCAAAGCAGACAAATGATGCCCAATATGAACCCTGGCGTTCCCAGTATGGCCAGTTTTAATCAGGCCCAAACACAGCAATTACCTGGTGGCAACTTTCCCCAGAGCAGCCAGAGTCAGGGTTATGACCGTAATCCTGGTCAGGACATGTCATACAGTTATACCGATGCAAGCGGTCCCTTTTCAGGTCTAACGGATGGTACAGACTTAGTAGACTCCATCATGGGCAGAGGACCTGGAGACGAGTGGATGCAAGAACTTGACGAATTGTTTGGAAATCAGTCTTAACATTAAAATGATAGAATTCTGCTGGGCAAAATGAAAATGACAGTTCACCTGTCCATGTCTGTCCTGTACAGATGAGCTCAACTGCAGGCAGTTACCGAAATGTCAGGTAGTTAAGCATCCCCCTTGAGGTGACAACAACACAGCATGTGATAGCATGAGGGGTCAGTGGATAAAGGATGGTCTATGGTCTCTCGCCTCAGCACCAGATGTTGACTAGAGGTGAAAGAGTTTGGTCAGCGCCAGGGTGAAAGTTCATCATCGGTGACATGAGTTAGACAAAAGTGGCAAAAAGTTTGCACAGTAATATGAGATATTGAAAGAAGTTTTATCAAGGGAGAAAGGATGCTTCAATGAGGAGGAAAATAATTTATTTGATGTTGCTGATACTTTTGGCTAACTGGCTTAGCCATCATGTTTAAAAAAATGAATGGGGAGGAAGCTGTTACAGGTGTCGCAGCGGTACTTCTGGAAACGACAAAATATGTCAGACCCCTAAAGTGATGAGCGAGAGGAATCGTCCGAAATAAAGCCTAAATATAGAGAAAATACACTGCACAGATTGCACAAGATGTTAAGCAAGTTGTCACTGCTATATATCAGATGAATGCTATATGTATGGTATAGAAAAAGGATAACTAACCTCTAGATCATATTTTGGATACAAATAAGGAACAGCCGTACCTTCCTAGGTGACAGAAAAGTATTAATGTACACATAGATGGACACTGTCCTATACACAGGGCTGATCAGCACAGCAGTTTCCTGTAATTCCAGCAACTAGAAATTCTCTTTTTTTTATAAATGTATTCCTATCATTATTGCTTCTCATGTCTTTTGAGCTTCTACTACAATATAAATAAAATGGAGAAAAACAAACAAACGGGTCATTTCAGTAGAATGTAGATGTCCAGTGTGTACGAGCACATACATATGTCTTCGTGGTAACAGAGTACGCGTCCACTGCTGCTAAGAGATAAGACGGTTCTGTGCCAAAACAGCAATTATGGGCTATTTATCACTTTGGTGTAATATTTTAACATGCAATAGTCACAGCATTTTTCCCCTCTACCCTATACAGTTTCTAAAGTTTACTTTATGGCCTCAATGACTTTCATTAGGATTTTCATGTTATTTTTAAAGGGAATCTGTCACCTCTTTGGAGTTATCAGACCTCTACCATGGCTTTACAGGGTATAGAAAAGTAAATCTATACATACCTGTATGGCCCGTAGCAGAGGTCTGATTGCAGAGAAAAGCGCTTTAATCAATTCTATTTTCCACAGACTTGGCGTCCGGGAGACGACAAGCAATCCCCGCCGATCTGCTTATTATTCCCCCAAATCCCCGCCTGTATGCTTAATTATCATATTCCCCCCTCCCCTGCACGTCACAGGGCCCTGTGACGTGCACTGTGCTCCCTGACTTCCCGGGCATGCTCACATACAGCACGCTTTGCTTCATCCCGGCCCCGTCTGCCTGGGCACTGCGCTGCAGGTTTCTATTGCGCTGGAGTCACTGTCACTTCCCGGCACCTGCGCAATAGAAACCTGCGGCGCAGTGCACAGAGAGACGGGGCTGGGATGAAGCAAAGCATGCTCTATGTGAGCATGCCCGGGAAGTCAGGGAGCACAATGCACGTCACAGGGCCCTGTGACGTGCAGGGGAGGGGAGGATATGATAATTAAGCGTATAGGCGGGGATTTGGGGGAATAATAAGCACATAGGACGCCAAGCCTGTGGAAAATAGAATTGATTAAAGCGCTTTTCTCTGCAATCAGACCTGTACTATGGGCCATACAGGTATGTGTAGATTTACTTTTCTATACCCTGTATGCCTATAGTAGAGGTCTGATAACTCCAAAGAGGTGACAGATTCCCTTTAATGTGGCAGGAGCCTAGCGCTCAGTCTGACTGATGTGAAGCGTTGGGTCTCTGCACATCTAGGTCTTATACCTATCAGACCGTCTTCTCATCTCATTATTTGTCTTCATTCACCATATATACAGGGAACCCCAGCGAGGTATACATTAAAGAGAAGTTATATGGCATGTGTCCCCCCTGGACTATAGAGAGTAACAATCATGCCCACTTTTTCATTAATCAATGGTACAAATGAACTTGAGAAACTTTGTAATATACCTGACTCAATCCTTTCGTTCACTTCTTCCTCTCCCATCTCCTGGACAGATCATTTACTCTAAATTTACTGCTCAAATCTATTTTCAGAGAAGACAGGTTATTAGCTCTCTGAGGGATCACAGAGGAACACAAGGAAAGTGCTGCAGCTTATTCTGAAAAGATGTCTGAAATGGCAGGAACACTTTAATGGCATCCCTTTAATGCATTTGGCATAAGATGTTTTCATGACATACCTGTTAAACGGTTGCCGTAATAGCCTATGGGTGTCAGGCATCTAAAAAGCTTATATAAAAATCTAAAAACTTATACTATGGTATATGTTTTTTTCTGGACTCCGGTGGATGGAATAGTATAGTTTACTGTGCGATTCCATCATCTTTAATCTGTAATATAGGGATGACTGTAGGTAAGATGGGCCTCATCACGTTCAGTGTGTACATCGAGAAGTGTGTGATGTGAGTGGGGCCTACAACACGTACATAATACAGGTGACCTGGTGACACATCTGCGATGCTATATAATGGTAAATGTTGATCTTAAGGCTATGTTCACACATTGCTTTTATTTTCTACAGCAAAACCTGATCTTTTGCCAGCATTGTTCAGGATTTTGCTTGTTTTTTTGCTTGTGTTTTGCTGCATTTTTTACACTGTCTATTTGTCTCTTTATGCATGTACATACAGTTCAGTGAAAAAAAAAAATTTCATTCGATTTCATCAGGTTTTGGCACAAAAAAACGCTGAAAAAACTGACACCTGCGTTTTTTATGCGTTTTACTTCCAATGGGTGAAATAAGCTGAAGGAAGTGACATTCTCTATTCTGAAAAAAAACATACAAAGCACAAAATACTGATGACACAAAAACCAAGCTGTGTGCATGAGATTTCTGAAATCTCATAGACTTTGCTGGTACTGTGAAACGCAGCAGAAAGTTTGCATAAAAAAATTCTGAAAAAACGCAATGTGTGAACATAGCTTAAAAGGAATGTCAGCATATTTGTGCAACCTCATCTGAGAGCAGCATAATATAGACAAAGATACCCTGAATCCAATGATGTATCACTTAGTTTACTGGGTGCAGCCGTTCCGACACAATCAGACTTCTTAGATGCAAGATGAAGCAGAGCTGAGAAAGCTAACCCCGCCCCCACCAGGCTCTGTATGTACATTGTCTATTGACAGTAAGCTGCTTATCACAGGAGGGGGCAGAGAAGAATGACTTGGCAAGAGCCAGCTAGTCAGAGCAGTGATAATGTCCTAGTGATAAAACCTTAATTGTAAGTACACACCAGCACGCAGCCTGATAAGTGACACACCACTGAATTCAGTGTTTTAACCCCTATATTATGCTGTCCTTAGATTACACAGCAAAATCCTGCTGACAGATTCACTTTATAACCCATATAGCCCAAGAATAAAGTTGGTTTTGATGCTGATTCCACAGTGGGAGTCGTAAAAATTTGCCTGTTATACAGTGCCAGTATTGCAGCTGGTAGATGGCAGAATGGCGCTCCCCACACTCCAGATTCAGAGAATAAGGCTGAAGTTGTCATCCACTTTTAACTAACGGAACTGCGCCAGCTCCACTTCTGTATCCCCACAACTATGATATCCCGTTGGCTCATCTTTTGCAGGTTGCCAACTGTCTTTATTTCCAGGAACACTGCCAAGTTTTAGAGAGGTTTACCAATTACAGGATGACTGGAGATGTAACAATAGTGACTTTTTAGAAGTCTATGAAATGCTTCTAGCATTGCAGCCCCTGCTGGGCTGTTTAGAGCTCTGCACTGTCTGTTATACAAGATGCAGGTGAACACAGTCTTCTCGCTCACCGCTGGGTCCTGCTGCCATGTCAGATGGGGTGAGGGCACTTAGTCTCCTCCTAGTTGGCGCAGGCAGTTGTGGAACCACCTGCAGACTGTAAAGTGGACTTTTCTTTCAACCAGTTTTAGAAGTACAACCTATTCAAACTCATTTCCCTAAATGTAATCCACTGTAACTGCCCCAATTACCAGTAATTATGACATGCACCTGGAAAACTTCATTTTGTCTTGTTAAGAAGAGCAATTCTTATCATCTCATACATGTCTGTGTCCTCAATAGGGTATACGCTGCTGCTGTGGTGGTGGCTTATCTCTCGTGAAGATGAAGGATTGAATTCACTGAAGTCTAACAGGCCCAAAACTTTTTCCCCCAGACAGTTGCCATGAGGGAAGAGTCATGACTCCCCCTTACACATTAGATGGGCGGCAGTCCCGCTTAATCTTCAGCTTTGGCCAATGTTATTCCAATGTATTTGGTCTCCTTTATTCCAAACAGTTTATTGCAGCCAATATGGTCAATAAAATCATAGCATCATCCGCAGATTCAGAGACAAGTCATATCAAGCTTAGCCATCAGAGAGGTGACACAACACAGCCCGAATATCTAAAGTCCTTATGGTCAGGGCAGCTTATGGATGTAAATTTAAAGTGGACCTGTGATGGCAGTGCAGCTTTATTTAACCCTCTGTGACTGGCGACTTTTGTTCCCATAGCATTTATTAGCCCTGGTCCAGAAATTCAGCCCTTGTACCCATAGATTGTGCTGTTTGCAAATAACCAACCTCTTACATCAATCTTGTGAGCTGTTGACTATGACAAATCTTCTTTATAATGGGTATATAACATCATTTTGTGGGTTAAACATTTTTTTTATAATTTTACGGCAAGACAGTATGAGTCTCATTTACAGAACTTGTCTGGGTGTACCAAAACTTGCAAATGATTTTCACAAGGAAAGAGTCACGTGACCATGTATACTGAATGTTTACAAAATGTTGGTTTCTGTCGGGCTAATGCAAAAGGTGTTATTAACGGGAACCTGTCCCTTGCCATTAGTGTGTCATTGTTTTATCTGCTCTAAAAGCCTTGGTTCTCTTGAATCTTTTTTTTTTCTTGTTCCTGCGACTTTCCTTTCCTGAGATATAACGACCTCTTCCTTGTATATAAATCTAGACTTCTTTAGCCAAATGGGCAAGATGCAAACAAAGTAGTGTTGATGACTACGCCCCCTTGGTAAACAAGAATAGAATTAAATATAAGAAGGGGCCATATCTCAGGAAAGGAGAGGCGCAGGAAAGAAAAGACAGATTCAGGAGATCATCTGGACTTAACCAGATACAAATGTCATATTTATGGCAAATGACAGGTTCACTTTAAAGGGATTCTCTTAAAAGGATTCTATTAAAATAACAAATCAAGTGTTTTTAAAATGTGTTCACACCTTTCAGTTTATTTTATTCAGTGATTTGTTCCCTGAGAGCAGAGGCCTACAACTACATGGACCTTACCCACAGGTACATGCAATGCTATGTATAATGTATTGTCTGTGGTCGCTCGTCCAGTAAACAAGCAGATATGTGGCTTTACATAAACAAGCTCCTCCTCCTTGGCAAAATGGTCCCTGAGATCTGCCCCTCGGGACTGAATTGCTCTTTATAATACAGTGCAATCCTGTACTATGTTCTGATTTTCGGCTAGAAAGTTCATTTTTGTATAAGTGTCAGATAGAAATATGGGTGTGGATTAAAAGTAGATTACGTCTGTTGTCATTGTAAAGCTTCCTCCAAATACTCTCCACATCGGGACCAAGTAATATATAGACAAATTATGTTTCTTTTTTTTATCTATGGTGCTGATGTAAATGTTTGAAAAAAAAAAATGCTTATTTGTAAATATCTTTTTACGATACTGCGGATATCACTGGGTCTAATGTCTGTACAAATATATAAATAAAATAAAATATATATAATTATATATATATAAATACTGTTTGTTTAAAATAGAGTATTTTTATTTCATTCTCTATCTCATCATCGATGCAGTGGTATTGCACTTCAAATAACATCAAATTTTTATTTTGTACTGTTTATCTTACATCGACCTCCACCGTTCAGATCATGTTTTTCGTTTGGATTTTTTTTTTAGCTTTCTGATTTTTTATTTTATTGGGTTGTTTCTTGAAATTGTAGATTCTTGGGCTGTAGAAAAGGTGATATTGGCAGACCACTTTTGATGAAAAATAAAATGTTATATGAACAGAACAGTTGTGTGGACTCCTTGTTATGGGGAGAAAGAACCAGTATGGTAAAACTGGTAGCTGATCCTCTGGGAAACATTTTGTCTTTGCGGTGGATAGTTTGCTTTTACAGGGGTTATCCAGGACCATTTACTTTTTTTTTTTTTATGGGCCAAAGTGGCCATCGCTGATCTCTCCGGCTCAGAGCAGTCACGGACCTCTCCTGTGGCTTCTGGTAATGTCACATTGACAGAGCAGCGTCTTCTCTTCCGCTCTGCTTTGTTGATGGGGTGCGTATGCCGGCGTCATGCTGGTTGACAGCCGGCTCTCTGCTGCATAAGTGCGGGGTAGTCGGCTATCAATCAGTATGACATCCGCAGTCTCGCCCTGTCGACAGCGCAGCCTGGAAGAGGAAAAGCTGCTCTTGTTATGGCCAAATGGTTAGGACACATTATTTATCTTGTCCTGATTTTATTTGAAAATGGTTAGCCGCTTTTTATTATTTTAACATGCTGGAGACATTTGTGGCTTGTAAGTATTATAAGTTCTGAAAATCTATTCAAACCACTACTGAGCTGATGGAATCAGGAGCCACTGCGCATATGCTACTAACTTTACTATAGGAGGATTTCTAGCAACAATTCCTTAAGGCATAAAATGCCACTGTTTAGTAATGGGACATAGATATAACATCTCAGAAATGTTACAATATAGATAAATTTCTAATTCCAAAAAATCCCATTTGGTTCATGTTGGGAAATGTAGATTATAAATTAGTTATGCATATATGTCCACACACATAAGTGTGTACTCGATATACTTAACAAAAAAGTATGAAACAACTGAAAATATGTCTTATATTCTAGGATCTTCAAAGTAGCCACCTTTTGCTTTGATTACTGCTTTGCACACTCTTGGCATTATCTTGATGAGCTTCAAGAGGTAGTCACCGGAAATGGTCTTCACTTCACAGGTGTGCCCTGTCAGGTTTAATAAGTGGGATTTCTTGCCTTATAAATGGGGTTGGGACCATCAGTTGTGTTGTGCAGAAGTCAGGTGGATACACAGCTGATAGTCCTACTGAATAGACTGTTAGAATTTGTATTATGGCAAGAAAAAAGCAGCTAAGTAAAGAAAAACGAGTGGCCATCATTACTTTAAGAAATGAAGGTCAGTCAGTGCGAAAAATTGGGAAAACTTTGAAAGTGTCCCCAAGTGCAGTTGCAAAAACCATCAAGCGCTACAAAGTGTTAATTTATAGTTTTGATGCCTTCAGTGTGAATGTACAATTTTCATAGTCATGAAAATACAGAAAAATCTTTAAATGAGAAGGTGTGTCCAAACTTTTGGTCTGTACTGTATGTATAAAAATATTTTTTTTAAAAATGACCAGGATAGAATCCAACTGGATTTTTACACTGGACAGTCTAGCCCTTAAAGGGTTAAATAATGTATTCAAACTTTATGCTTTTTTTTTGTTTTTTAAATTAAAAGTTTTTTAAATGTTTTTTTACAATTCCAGATATTTTTTTTCTTAGATTTGTATACATACAGGTGCATCTCACTAAATTAGAATATCATCAAAAAGTTAATTTATTTCAGTTCTTCAATACAAAAAGTGAAACTCATATATTATATAGAGTCATTACAAACAGAGTGATCTATTTCAAGTGTTTATTTCTGTTAATGTTGATGATTATGGCTTACAGCCAATGAAAACACAAAAGTAATTATCTCAGTAAATTAGAATAATGAACAAAAAACACTTGCAAAGGCTTCCTAAGCGTTTAAAAAGGTCCCTTAGTCTGTTTCAGTAGGCTCCACATTCATGGGGAAGATTGCTGACTTGACAGATGCCCAGAAGGCAGTCATTGACACACTCCACAAGGTCCCAGAGTTCCAATTTTCATTTGGAAATCAAGGTCCCAGAGTCTGGGGGAAGAGTGGAGAGGCCACAATCCAAGCTGATTGAGGTCTAGTGTGAAGTTTCCACAATCACTGATGGTTTGGGGAGCCATGTCATCTGCTGGTGTAGGTCCACTGTGTTTTACTAAGACCAAAGTCAGCGCAGCCGTCTACCAGGAAATTTTAGAGCACTTCATGCTTCCCTCTGCCGACAAGCTTTTTGGAGATGGAAATTTCATTCTCCAGCAGGACTTGGCACCTGTCCACACTGCCAAAAGTACCAATACCTGGTTTAAAGACAACAGTATCACTGTGCTTGATTGGCCAGCAAACTCGTCTGACATTAACCCCATAGACAATCTATGGGGTATTGTCAAGAGGAAGATGAGAGACACCAGACCCCACAATGCAGACGAGTTGAAGGCTGCTATCAAAGCAACCTGGGCTTCCATAACACTTCAGCAGTGCCACAGGCTGATCGCCTCCATGCCACGCCGCATTGATGCAGTAATTGATGCAAAAGGAGCCCCGGCCAAGTATTGAGTGCATTTACTGAACATACATTTCAGTAGGCCAACATTTCGGATTTTAAAAATATTTTTCAAGCTGGTGTTATAAAGTATTCTAATTTACTGAGATAATGACTTTTGTGTTTTCATTGGCTGTAAGCCATAATCATCAACATTAACAGAAATAAACACTTGAAATATCTGTACAGAGAGAGAAAGTCCGCACCTGTGCAACTGGTGAACAAATCTCCTGGACCGCAATCCAAATGAGAGACAAAAGAAATCCACAGCTTCCAACACGACCAGGTGCTTACCAACAATAGAGTAAATGTCCAAAACAATGAAAAAAGGTAGCACTCACCGATCTTATTAAAAGCCAACAATTTATTGATCCATTAAAAATTGTACAGGGGGAGAATGGAAGGAAACCTCCGGACGACGGCCGTTTCGCGCCTTCTTGCGCTTCAACGGGTCCCTAGGACTGTGCTGTGATGCGTATGCTATGGTGTTCTGAATTGTTTCTGTAAGCAGGTGTTGTGACTTGGGTACATCCAGGGGATCATATCTTGGTATAGCGTACTGATATGATAGCTGTCCGGCTCTCGTAGCCATCACCTCTCCTTCTCTTAACGGACCGTGGTCACAGATGTGATCGTTGGATGCAGTTTGTGTTGTAGGTCCCCCAACCCGACATATTTCCGCAGCTAGCCTTCCATTCTCCCCCTGTACCATTTTTAATGGATCAATAAATTGTTGGCTTTTAATAAGAAAATCGGTGAGTGCTACCTTTTTTCCTTTAAACACTTGAAATAGATCACTCTGTTTGTAATCACTCTATATAATATATGAGTTTCACTTTTTGTATTAAAGAACTGAAATAAATTAACTATTTGATGATATTCTAATTTAGTGAGATGCACCTGCACATCAATACATACCTGCTCAAAAAGTAATGGTCACCATCCATTCACTTGGTTTAATCTATCGAGTATACACTTATGTGTGTGTACATACACGCATAACTAATTTATAATCTACATTTCGCAATTAGAAATATATATAGACCTGCAACTGTTGAATATTATGTTGTGATGGTAAAAAAAACTTTTATTGGTTTTAATATCAAATTTTATACATGTACACACTTCATGTGGTATCGGAGCAGATTTTACTCAGTTTTTATTATTTCCCTATTTTTTATTTTTATTTTTTTGCCTTTTAAGCAATCATTGAATTGCCATATGGGACAACTGAGGGTGCTTAATCATTTATTTTAACTATAACCAAATGAATTTCAACATTTTATTCAGTATATCTTTACCTTCATACTTTTTTGGCAGAGTTCTCTTTCTTCTCCCCCCACTACCCTCTTATCTTCACCTTGTTGCACTCAGGCCGGGCGCCAGCACCCGGGCAAGTGCCGGGGCCCTGAGCAGGCGTCGGGCGCCCCACTGCGCTATGGGACCCGTGAGCGGAGGAGAGCAGTGTCAGCGCCCGCCCCCCCCCCCCGCTTGCTCAGGGTCCCGACAGCCAGCACAATACTTACCCCTCCCCGTGCTTCCGCAACAGGTCCTGCCTCTTCCGCTTCCTCTGACTGTGATGTCTCAGGCCAGAAGGTGCGGTGACATCTTTCCACCGCGCCCTCTCCTGAGCCGTCACAGTGCAGAGCGGGAAGACGCCGGCGATGCTAGAGTCCAAAGTTGAGCAGCGGCAGCAGGTGAGAAGTGAGGTGAGTATTTGATTTTTTTAAAATGTATGGAGGCATGGGGCATTATAAGGGGGGTGACATCCTGCATGAGGCATTAAAAGGGGGGGAAGTGACATCCTGCATGGGGCATTATATGGGGGGGAGTAACATCCTGCATGGGGCATTATATGGGGGGGGAGTGACATCCTGCATGGGGCATTATATGGGGGGAGAGGTGACATCCTGCATGAGGCATTAAAAGGGGGGGAAGTGACATCCTGCATGGGGCATTATAAGGCGGTAGGGGTGACATCCTGCATGGGGCATTATAAGGGGGGGTGACATCCTGAATGGGGCATTATAAGGGGTGTGTGATATCCTGCATGGGGCATTATATGGGGGGGAGTAACATCCTGCATGGGGCATTATATGGGGGGAGAGGTGACATCCTGTATGAGGCATTAAAAGGGGGGGGGGGGAGTAACATTCTGCTTGGGGCATTAAAAGGGAGGGAAGTGACATCCTGCATGGGGCATTATAAGGGGGGTGACATACTGCATGGGGCATTGTAAGGGTAGGGTGACATACTGCATGGGGCATTATAAGGGGGGTGACATCCTGCATGGGGCATTTTAAGGGGGGGTGACATCCTGCATGGGGCATTATAAGTAGGGGTGACATCCTGCATGGGGCATTATAAGGGGGGTGACATAATGCATGGGGCAATATAAGGGAGGGTGACATAATGCATGGGGCATTATAAGGGAGGGTGACGTAATGCATGGGGCATTATAAGGGAGGTGACATCCTGCATAAGGGGGGCCGACATCCTTCATGGAGCATTATAAGGGGGGGTGACATCCTGCATGGGGCATTATAAGGGGGGGGTGACATCCTGCATGGGGCATTATAAGGGGGACTGACATCCAGCATTGGGCATTATATGGGGGGAACAGCCTGCTTGGGGCATTATGTGGGGGGAACAACCTGCGTGGGGCATTATGCGGGGGGAACAGCTTGCATGGTGCATTATGTGGGGGGAACAGCCTGCATGGAGCATTATGTGGGGGCCAGTATCCTGTATGGAGCATTTTATGGGGGCCAGTATTCTGCATTGGGCGATTTGCCGGTTTCTGAGCTATTGTGGAATTTACAATAGATATTGGTCATGTAATGTAAGAAATGAAATCTTTGGCCTTGTACTATATATATATATATATATATATATATATATATATATATATATATATATATATATATATATATATATAGTAAGGCAGCGCTAGTCATCATCCTGGTGGATACTCGCTGCAGCGGGTAAATTAAGCACACGTGCAATGTCCTTCCGGTATTTTCTCAATACAGCAGTTTATTGCACTTCATAAACCGTAGTTCACACATATAATGTTCACGAGCCCAAGTGGCAGACAGGCCCACTTGGCCCAGGTTACAGCCTTTAGCAAGGTAATACTTTAGCAATGTCCATACAAGTGTCCATATAACAAAGTGTATTACCTTTGCCGGGTTTAGTTGCTGCAGTCCATTTGATCTGCCACCACTGTGGCTTTGCGGCTTCCCAGGTGGGGGTCTCTAGCCGTCGTCCCTTGAAGGCTACTGGTATGTCTTCACTCACATCCAGCCTGCGCCTTTCAGGACTCTTCCGCAAGCCTCTGCCTTCCAAGGCCACTGGCATCTACACAAGATCCAGCCTCGACCTTTCAGGCTGCCAGGCTTCTCTGTATCACGGTGTCCCACACACACGGGAAACAGGCCTCACGCCCAACACACCGAACACACCTGTCTCCCATCAAGCAGGGTTTATATATCCATCCCGTGCATACACACACACACACAGACAGGACCTTGCTGATGTCACAGTCATGTGATCAGACAGACATTCTGTGCGCGCAGGACCTGTGCTATGTCATAGTCATGTGACCAGTCACCTGAGGGGGGAGGTACATGGTCAGGTAAAACACATCCTGGACCATTACCGTAATGCCAGCAAGTCGCTGCATTACATATCCCCCCCCCTCTGTTCAAACTTGTGGGGTTGAACACATAATATACACAATCACTATAACCCCCAGCTCTGTTCAAACTTGTGGGGTTGAACACATGATATACACAATCACTATAACCCCCAGCTCTGTTCAAACTTGTGGGGTTGAACACATGATATACACAATGACATTATAACCCCCGGTTCACATAGAGACCATGTACTTTACAATTGTGCTACTCAGCCCCTGGAACATTAGTCAACGACATTAGCCCATTCCTTAGGGACCTACCATTTGTCACTGTCACTGACTTAGTCAGGTCACCTTTCCGGGTCGTAACCTTGTCAGAGCTCCCCCGCTCCCAGCGGTCAGTTGTAACCTTGTCAGGTCTCCCCCGCTCCCAGCTGTCAGTCGTAACCTTATCAGGTCTCCCCCGCTCCCAGCGGTCAGTCATAATCTTGTCAGACCTCCCCCGCTCCCAGCGGTCAGTCGTACAGTGGTGTGACTCACATGCCCTGGCATCTAAGGTCCGGTTCGACTCCGTACTGTCCCGTCCTCTATTGGGTCGTTTGTATAGGCTGCTCAAACCTGAGTTACTGGAGGTCTCACTACCTCTAAACCCACGCCCACTACTCTCAGGACATCTTGAAAGGTCCCTAACTCCAGCTATAGCTGTTCTGTTATTTAGCGGGCCCTTTCTCTGTCTGGTCTCATAATTTCTAGACGGCTGCCATCTTCTTCTACTCAGATGATGCTGTCTATCCACTCGCAGTCTAGCGAGATTCAACTGTTCTACCTCTCGCAGGTAGGTCACTGGGTACTCCTACAACATTATGCGCATATATCCCAGGCTTTCTTCTGTTCCTACAGCGGAGAATGATACCATGCCGTCTTCGTCTGGTATCCAGTCCTGACGATCACGTGGACTGCTTACTTTCACCACACCAGACTTCTTGACCATCATCTGCATGGCTCGACCATTTCTCCCAACGAGCTTCCTCACTAGAACATGAGGCACCCGGATGACCTCTTCACGCATACAGTGAGCTTTCCTCATCAACTCCAGTTGTCTAACGGCTTGTTCGGTCTTCAACCGGAGAAACCGCTTCGTGCGAATACATCGCCAGTGCATATCACTTAGGATAGCCACCCTCTTCACTGTGACTTCGGTCGTGGACAGGACCACCAGCTGTTTAGCTTCTGAGGTCAAGTACACCTTACAGGCTCCCACGGCCTTCTTAAACTCCTCATGCACGGACTCACTGGTGCATTCTTCCCTCAAATCCTCGGGTACATCTACAAGGCACTTGTACCGAGACGTTTCGATCTCACCAGTGGTTTCCAGACGATCAACCAGCTCAGGTTTCAGGGACAACTGACCTCCAGCTTCTTCACCCTGTATGCTTCCCCTGAGCTGACTCACAGCTACAAATTCACGAATTTTCGTCTTGTCCACTTCCATCTCATATTTATCTGTGGTTAACACTCTCTTAGCTCTCCTCAGGTCCACCTTCTCATGGTATAAGGGAGTGAGTGCAACGTGTTCGCCCTTTTCCTTCTCCAAGAAGGCCTCGTTCACTGATTGATACTTTGTCAGGCGACTTTTGAGCCCGGAAACTTCTTCCTCTAGCTCCGCCACTCGCCTCTCAGCGGCCCGTCTCTGAAGCTCTTCCTGCTTCCAATGGGTTTGTAGCGACTCCTTGAGCTCCTTGATCTCGGCTCCTACATCCACCGAATCATCCGAGCTCACATCACTCGAGGAAGTATCTGCTTCACACCTCCCATCTCCAGTGACCAACTCCTGGCCCTGGTCTGTGGCTTCTCCGATGGACTCCTCCATCTTTTTAGGCTCAGCTTCCATCATGCTGAGCCTTTCCTTAAGGCACGTCTCTGCCCTCTGGAGATTATCACAGAACGTCTGCAGCTCCTTCACCTGAGCTTCCAGACCTAAGGTCTTTCTGCGGAGATCACCATTTTCATCACGGGTGTCTTGCAGAGTGGTCTCAACCACTTGGCGCACCTGCTCTGCATCCGCCTTATCCTCCTCTAGTTTTTCTTTAACCTTGAGGAAATCCTCCTAATCTCTCTTAATCTGTTGCAGTTCCTCACTGAACTTTTCATGCCTCTTTTCTGCCTCATGGTCGTGACCAGACACTTCAACTTTTATTGCCTCTTTCAGGGTGGATAGTTCCCGGTCTCGCTGGTACAGAGAGTCCTCCAGCCGCTCCTTCTCCTGCATTAGAGGCTTTACTTGGTCCTGGAATTGCTGCAGCTCCCTCATGAGTTCCCCATACTCCTTTTTGGATTCACACAGCTCCTGGTTGAACTGTTCGCGCAGTCGTTCTAGTTCCTGATCACGTCCAGAAACTCCATCCTGCCGCGTCTCCTTCTCAAGCTTCAACTGCAAAACCTCTCCCTTGATTTTGCGGCGGTCCTCCTTAATTTCGTAGTACATTTCCTTCCACTGGTTAATTTCCTCGATGCTTCCCTTCAAGTCTCGCTGTAAATTCCTCACAACCTGGTATAACTTCTGCCTTTCAGACTCCAGGTTTCCACATAGTTGCTGCACGTCACTCTGACACTGGTGGCTGATAGGCTCCAGCTCTTGGTCACGACTGGCCGCCTCCTCTTTCAGGGCTGTCAGATCCTTCTGACTCGGTACTGTACCGGAGGTTGCTACTGGCAACGTCACCTCCTCTTCTGCCTCGGAAGGAGGATCCACCCTTGAAACAAAGGCACACAGTACTACATTTTCCTTATTTTCACTTTCAGCCAAGTCTACAGAAGCAACCTTTTTGTGGCCCTTGCGACGTCGACGACGAGAGGGGGACTCCCTCACCTCGTCTAACCCCTCCTGACTGAACTATCTCTCTACTTTCATAGTGTCATAGTCAGCTACGGTGTCTGTGTCACTCCCCAAGGTGTTGTGGACTAACAGGTCACCTCCCACTTTGACGTCAACCCCTTCTACTGGAGCTAACCCGTTATCAACGGTCACATTGTCATTTTTAGGAGGTACCAACCCACCACCAGTAATTTTTTTAATTTTCTATCCTCCACGCTGTTTTGAACAACCGCCCCTTTTTTAGACTCCGCCCCCTTTTAAACAACCACACCGGCAGGGGAATTTTTACAAGAAAAATCAACAATAGTCTTAGGACTCAGTTCACAACAGCTCTTACCACCTCCCCGGGCACTCTGGGACAACAAGGGCGCCCCCGGAGAGTTCATAGAATGGTCCACTGCCAACATTCTATACGGTGCCCACGGCTCCTGTGGTTCCTGCACCATGTCCAGTTTCATGTCCAGTAGACGTTTCTCAAATACCTGCTCCGGTTTTAACAGGCACTTTAATCACTCTAATCGCTCAATAGCTTCAGACTCAGTTGCTGCTCCTTTCACAGCCATTTTTATCTGCTCCTGCATTTCCTCAGGACACTATTCACACACTGCTCTCCCCGGAAAAATTTTCGTGGCCCCGCCGAGCCACAGCAAAACCGGATTTGAGTGCGACGACAACCTTCGCAACCCCGCCGAGTTGCAGCCAGATGCTTTAAACTTCGTGAGCCCCGCCGAGCCACAGCAAACCAGGTTTGAGTGCGATGATAACCTTCGCAACCCCGCCGAGTTGCAGCCAGATGCTTTAATCCACACTCATCGTCCTGTGCCGTTGCCCCTAGCACCCGGGCTGCAGTTGCCTCAAGCAACTAGACTGCAGTTGCCCCTAGCAACCGGACTGCAGTTGCCCCTAGCAACTGGGTTGACGTTGCCGCTAGCAACCGGGCTGCAGTTGCCCACATTCTCGAACCATATGTAAGGCAGCGCTAGTCATCATCCTGGGGGATACTCGCTGCACTGGGTAAATTAAGCACACGTGCAATGTCCTTCCGGTATTTTCTCAATACTGCAGTTTATTGCACTTCATAAACCGTAGTTCACACATATAATGTTCACGAGCCCAAGTGGCAGACAGGCCCACTTGGCCCAGGTTACAGCCTTCAGCAAGGTAATACTTTAGCAATGTCCATACAAATGTCCATATAACAAAGTGTATTACCTTTGCCGGGTTTAGTTGCTGCAGTCCATTTGATCTGCCACCACTGTGGCTTTGCGGCTTCCCAGGTGGGGGTCTCTAGCCGTCGTCCCTTGAAGGCTACTGGTATGTCTTCACTCACATCCAGCCTGCGCCTTTCAGGACTCTTCCGCAAGCCTCTGCCTTCCAAGGCCACTGGCATCTACACAAGATCCAGCCTCGACCTTTCAGGCTGCCAGGCTTCTCTGTATCACGGTGTCCCACACACACGGGAAACAGGCCTCACGCCCAACACACCGAACCCACCTGTCTCCCATCAAGCAGGGTTTATATATCCATCCCGTGCACACACACACACACACACACACAGACAGGACTTTGCTGATGTCACAGTCATGTGATCAGACAGACATTCTGTGCGCGCAGGACCTGTGCTATGTCACAGTCATGTGACCAGTCACCTGAGGGGGAAGGTACATGGTCAGGTAAAACATCCTGGACCATTACCGTAATGCCAGCAAGTTGCTGCATTACAATATATATATATATATATTTCTCTGCGGTATCTGTGCATCATGAATCGTGGTATGTGTTAAAGGGGCCCACTGAGACTCTTTCGCCCAGGGCCCACAAAAACCTGGAGCCGGCCCTGGTTGCACTCCTTGTTTCCTTTGAAATGCGTCACTATTTTCTGGCTGCATCGACACCCCGTAGCCTTCAACAGTGACATTGCACTACTTTCCTACACGCCCCTTGCACGTGCCATGGTACAGGAGCACTTGCGACCGGAGCGCACTACAATTTGATTACCATTTGACTAGCATGGTACAAAGGAGCAAACAGGAGGACGCTTCCGCAATGGATCTACTTCACACAGGACCCTTCTCTACAGAGATACCGCTTGATCTGAAACCACAAGGACTGGCACCTGTAAGAGCACCGTTTATTATCAGTCACAAGACTTGACATTTTTATTCTCGTATTCATCTGGAACAGGGTAAGGCTGTGTTCCCACATGTTGTGCTTTTTTTCCTTCAGAAATCTGCAGCAAAACTGATCTCTGGCAAGAAATCAGCTGCGTCAAAAATTCAGGTTTTGATGCGGTTTTTGATGCGTTTTTTTCACTATCCTTCTGTGTCTATTTATGCATGTACATAAAGTTCTGTGAGAAAAAAGAATGCCATTCTATTTTGCCATCAAAAGCGCTGAAAAACTTTACCTGCGTTCTTTGGTGCATTTTTTCAGGTTTTTTTTCACCAGACAATACTTCCTATGGGTGAAAAAACGCTGAAAGAAGTGACATGCTCTATTTTCCAAAAACCCAACCAAGGCACAAAACAATCAGCAAAAAAAAACAAACAAGATCTGTTAACAGAGAATTCTGGTTTCTCATAGACTTTGCTGGTACTGTAAGACACAGCTGAAAATTTGCATAAAAATCTGCAGCAAAATACGTTGAAAAACCCAACATGTGTGAACATAGCCTAAGACTGTGCTGAACCGCTTCACCACTGAGCCTGTTTTCATCTTCATGACCAGGCCAAATTTTACAATTCTGACCAGTGTCACTTTATGAGGAAATAACTCTAGAACGCTTTAAAGGATCCCACTGATTCTGACATTGTTTTTCGGGACATATTGTACTTCATGAAAGTGGTCAAATTTGTGTTTATTTGTGAAAAAATTGGACATCTGGCAAACATTTTGAAACATTTTCATATGCAAATTGCCTCTTCAGAGAAAAAGAGGACTTGAACTCTATGGCGCCACCTGTTGGAAGCAGCAATCCTACAAGTCACAATCAATCCTTTAACGAGTAGTGCAATATGACTTAAGATAAAAGCGAAATCAGAATCTCAACACCGTGTCTGCAAATTGAGATTCTGATTTGGCTTTTATCCTAAGTCATATTGCACGACTCGTTAAAGGGTTGATTGTGACTTGTAGGATTGCTGCTTCCAGTAGGTGGCGCCATAGAGTTCAAGTCCTCTTTTTCTCTGAAGAGGCAATTTGCATATTAAATTTCCCAGAGGAGCATTGCATGGCGAATAAGCCTCCCTACCTTGACATGCCAGAGCTAGTATGTCACTCTCCACAAGGAGAAACGTTACCCCTTAGACCTCAGGAACATTTTCAATTTTCAAACTTTTAATTTTCATGCCCTTAAAACAGAGAGTTATGTCACACAAAATAGTTAATAAATAACATTTTCCACATATCTGCTTTACATCAGCATAATTTTTTAAACATTTTTTTTGTTAGGAAGTTAGAAGGGTTAAAAGTTGACCAGTGATTTCTCATTTTTACAACCAAATTTACAAAACCATTTTTTTAGGGACCACATCACAATTGAAGTGATTTTGAGGGGTCTATATGACAGATAATACCAAAAAGTGATGACATTCTAAAAACTGCACCCCTCAAGGTGCTCAAAACCAAATTCAAGAAGTTTATTAATCCTTCAGGTGCTTCACAGGAATTAATGGAATGTGGAAGAAAAAAATTAACATCTAACTTTTTTCACAAATTTTTTTTTATTTTCACAAGGGTAACAGGAGAAATGGATCACAAAATTTATTCTGAAAATTCTCCTGAGGATGCCGATACCTCATATGTGGGAGAAAACTACTGTTTGGGCGCATGGCAGGGCTCAGAAGGGAAGAAGCGCCATTTGACTTTTTGAATACAAAATTTGCTGAAATAATTAGCGGATGCCATGTCGCGTTTGGAGAGCCCCTGATGTGACTAAACAGTGGAAACCTTCCACAAGTGATCCCATTTTGTGAGCAACCCCTCAAGGAACGTATTTAGATGTGTGGTGAGCACCTTGAATTGATTTTGACTCCATGGGTGTTTTCCAGAAAGAACCAGCAGTGGATGTTGCTGAGTGCCCACCTTATGCATCTGGAGACATGCATCCGCAAATTAGGCTACAGAAATGCCAAGCATGTAGACGCTAAATGTGGTTTAGGCACACTGGGGCTAAGAAGGGAGGGTGCATTTGGATTTAGGAGCGCAGCATTTGCTGAATTTCTTTTGGGGGATGAGGAGCCATTTCACTTTTCCAGAGCCTTTGTGCTACCCGTAACGTGGAAGCCCCCTATACTTCCATTGACAAATGACGGACCTGAGTGGGGGGCTTTTTTTTGTGGATTGATTTGAAGCTTTTGTTAGAAACATTTTACAGAACATTTTGGCTCACATTTATCCTGCTCTCTACGGCGAGCACTTACTTTGGGGTTTCCTTCTAAATCTCCAAGAAACATGATTCAGATAAAATCCCCGAGGGATCCATTCACTATAATGAGGCAGCAGAGTTACTCTGGTCTCAGTCTGGTCTCTGTTCAGCGTTGTCCTTTTTTCAGTAGTGCAGAAAACTGTGGCCGATCATTCTTTTATGCGCACCTAAAAATTCGGACACCGCTAGATCACAGGCCAGACAGAGTACACAGTGTCTCCATCTGCCTCATTATAGGGAATCTTCCTCTGGGGGTTCCGTCTGAATCACGTATTTCAGAGATTTACACGGAAATCTGCAGACACAAGCTTGTTAGACCATGCACTGCACATGGTCAAACAAGCATGCTAGTGCCTGGTGACCCGGATGTCGTCATGACGACATCGGGTCACTATTGTCAATGATCGGCCCCTCGCGATGACGTCGTGGGGGAGCCATTCGGAGGGCAGAGGGGGCTCCCTCCCTCAGCCTACCTTCCAAATGCTGCAATTGATATCGATTGCAGCATTTAGTGGGTTAAACTGCCAGGAGCGGTGAGGGCACCAGTCCTGGCAGTGAGTCCCAGGTGTCAGATCAGCTGAATGCCCAGCGGCGATTGCCCGCGCACAGGTGATCGCCATGACGTACTGTATATATACCTCATCGATCAGGAAGTACTTCCCAACCGTGACTTATATATACTGCAAATGTCAGGAAGGGGCTAAGGCATACAAGCGTCAACCTCTGGCACTTATCAATAGACTGACAGTCAAGCACATGTTTCTTTCTATAGTGATTTATCTATATTGTAACATTTTTGAGATGTCATATCTGTCCCAATACTAAACAGTGGCATTTTATGCATTAAGTAATTTTTGCTAGAAATCCTCCTATAGTAATGTTAGTAGCATATGCACAGTGGCTCTAATTCCATCAGCGCAGTAGTGGTTTGAAGAGATTTTTAGTTGTGTGATTGACAGGTCAGGACACAGAGCCTGACGCACTACCAGCAGCTATACTTCCTTTACAGTGCCATTAATTATTCACTTCTAGAGCATACATGTCAAACCAAATCTGGCCCGCAGTGTGGTTATATTTGGCTCCCGAAACCAGAACCGTGACCCCTATGTGGGGCTCATTATTCTGTATGGAGGACTGTGTGGGGGCAATTATTCTTTATGGAAGACTATGTGGGGTCCATTATTGTGTATGGAGGACTATGTGGGGTCCAGTATTCTGTATGGAGGACTATGTGGGGCCCATTATTCTGTATGGAGGACTATGTGGGGCCCATTATTCTGTGTGGAGGACTATGTGGGGTCCATTATTCTGTATGGAGGACTATGTAGGGCCCATTATACTGTATGGAGGACTATGTGGGGCCCATTATTCTGTATAGAGGACTATGTGGGGCCCATTACACTGTATACTGGTTGGCCTGTGATGTTGTCCAAGTTTTTCATTTTGGCCCTCTGTGTGTTTGAGTTTGACATCCCTGCTCTATAGCATTCAGTGAGCGCCAGTGTGTTGTAGAGTTCGGGTATTCTAGCTTCTCTTCCTGACCTTGTTATTGGAGCCTCCTCATCGACTGCGCAGTGCTCCTGTCCTACAGAGCAGTGGACAAGTTGGTTGATTTTACCTGCTCATTCTACTCATCCAATATCCTGTACATCAGTGCAAGCAGAAGTAAAATGCTATTGAGTACTCTACATGTAAATGAAGCAACCTAGACCTTACTGATTTTATCTGTGTTCAAAAAAATCAACAATGACAGTGGGATTATTTTAAGATAGATAGATAATTTAGTAATCATTTTGCAATTTTTTCATTAAACAAAGCTCATTGCTACACAGTCAGATAAGAAAGTTTAATTTCTTAAATAATAATGAATATTACAATATAATGCTTCTATTAATGAAACATGTGGCAGCTCATATACATGAGTATAACAGTTTAATAAAGGGCACACACTATTATATCAGTCAGAATACAAATTATAAAATGCTCGAATGACTATAGTAAAAGAAAACTAAATAAAGGCATTTTCAATCTGCCAGAGTATGAATATCATTACAAAAATGTAGCTCTCCATACAGACATACAGATGATATATTATAATTCAGGCCATTGGGCAGTATGCAACTAATAATTTTTCATTTCCAACAGAGATGCCGATGTTTGGGGTACAGTGACCACATACATGGCAGAAAATTAATATAAAAAAAATGTAAGAAGATGCCATAGCATAACTAGTTGTATTGTAAAATATAAAATACATTTCATATTCTGAAAGTCCCTGAGCACAGAATATTGGCCTAGGTGTGTAGGTGTACAACTTATTTACCCAGAAATGCAGAATATCTTTACAAATACTTTGCTTTACTTATCTGATACTTTGCTTTCATTACAAGATGTTTCTTATCTCTACTTGGGTAGTTACAACGTTACAATGCAATCCAGATATAAACGCCGGCGGCCGTGTTTTTCCTGAAACATATTCTATGTCATCTTTATCGTTGATTTTGCAGTGTCTTTGCCTCTGTGATATCTTTTTTTAATATTCCACATATAAAATAGTGGCGGTTTACAAGCAGGAGCCGCCTGAAGAACGGTCAGGTCACTTCTTTTAAAACCTTCTTTCAGCCCAAAGCGGTTAAAGGACGGAACATGTGCACAGAAAGTCGTTGTGACATTGTTGTGCATACGTTCATTGTGTTTTATGTTTTTTATTTAAGTGCTTTTTCAGTTGGGTTCCAGGTGAAATCTACCTGAAAAAGACGCCATGTGCAATACCCTAAGAGAAACTTGCAGAATTCTGACCTTTATCTTCTAATATAAAAGCTGAAAAAATACATACAGTTCAAAATAAGGATATAATAAATATATGAATAAATATAGGAAATGATAATGTCCCTCAAGTTATGATATTATTTGGTTGCCTCAAGGCCATAACTCTATAAAAACATAGTAATCAGTTCCTAAGCCTACATATAAAAGGCTTATAGGGGTTGTCAGATAGTAAAATATTTGTTTTTAGGCATGGATTGATTAAAGACAATAAAGGGTGGCATACTCACCCCCAAAGCACTCTTTTGGATCCAGTGCATGTCACTCCTGTGGTCTCCGTTAGGCTCCGGAAACAATGTCTGTTCCATTCTCCTACATTTCTCTGGTGACATGCTATTCTACAGTCTGTTACAGCGTGCAGTAGTGCTGGGACTTCTGAATGGGGCAGACACATGGGGGAAACACAATGGGGAAGACCTTTCTAGAGCCGGTGAGATGCCACCCAAGGGCGGTCTGATTTTAATGGACTGTCACATAGGAGAGGGTAGAGAAACTTTATTTTTTCACCATGTACTAGAAAAACGGATGACACTAAGGTCACTCTTCTGATCAAGCTCTAATCAAAATAATAAGTCAGTTTTTCTCGTATGTGATAAAAACAGATGTCTGAATAAGGCCTGACTCAGTGTTTTATGTAGACTTTAGCTTGGACAAAAAATGGAGTTTTCTTTTGAAGCATTTCTATTCTTCTCTCAGAAACATGACCTCTCAAGATGAATGGTCATGTACAGGAGATTAAGTGGTAAGTCAGAGTATTTAATACAAAAAAAAATGTATCTACAATCACATGTTATAATCAAGAGAACGTCACTGTAAGATGTTTCGCTCGCGCCCGGACTGACTGGCGTGAGCGTGATTAGTGATCCCACTGTACCATGAACCGAGGAGTGCCTGGAGGGGCGTAACTAAGTATCAACCCGATCCGACCAAGGTCGCACGGCAGCTCAGTCGACTCCGTGAACCAACCGAGCAGAGGGACCAGGTGCTACTCCAGGTCAGACCCCGGTCACAGCTGTTGACCCACACCGGGGAATGCAGGAACAGGTAGGTTAGACTGGCATACAGACAGGTGGGTATTGGCAGGCACGGCTGGTATGCAGACAGGTGGGTACTGGTAAGCACGGCTGGTATGCAGACAGGTGGGTACTGGCAAGCATGGATGGTATGCAGACAGGTGGGTACTGACAAGCACGGCTGGTATGCAGACAGGTGGGTACTGGCAAGCACGGCTGGAGTGCAGACAGGGAGATACTGGCAAGCACGGCTGGAGTGCAGACAGGTAGGTACTAGCAGGTTGGAGCGCAGGCTGAATAGGGTCCAGTACAGACTGTGAGACAGGAACAGAGCCGCAGATTCGGTAGACAAGCAGAGTAAAGCAAAACCGCTGGAGCGGAGGACAAGGCAGAGCAGAGCGGAACCGCAGTTGCGGTGGACAAGGCAGAGCAGAGCGAAAACGCCGGAGTGGTGAGCAAACAGAGCGGAGCGAAACTGCAGGTGCGGTGGACAAGGCAGAGCAGAGCGAAACCGCCGGAGCGGTGGACAAGGCAGAGCAGAGCGAAACCACAGGTGCGGTGGACAAGGCAGAGCAGAGAGGAACCCCCGGAGCGGTGGGCAAGGCAGAGCAGAGAGAAACCGCTGGCGTGGTGAGCAAGCAGAGCAGAACAATACCGCAGGTGCGGTGGACAAGGCAGAGCAGAGCGAAACCGCCGGAGCGGTGGACAAGGCAGAGCAGAGGGGAACCGCCGGAGCGGTGGGCAAGGCACAGCAGAGCGAAACCGCCGGATCGGTGAGCAAGCAGAGCAGAACAGGGCTGACGGAGCAGGCAGAGAGGACAGGGCTCTGTTCACATGGAACAGATAGGAAAATACAGGAAGATGGCTAGAACACAGGAGGTAGATACGGAGGAAGGGAAAAGGGACAAGCAGAACCAGATACACACAAGGTACTTACAATGAAGTAGCGAGTGGACACAAAACTCACAAACAGAAGTACAGAGACAACGAGTTGGAGTTAGGTGCCGGTTCAGACACTGCAGGAAAAGGGAGGGTACGGACATAGAGACAAACAGGTAACAGGCTAGGAGACAGTTCAGACAGGAACTGATACTGCAACGAGATACAGGAACGAGCCTGGGTATACAGCCCCCAGGGTGGCGGAAATGGACTTGAAGTCACAGATAACAGGCCTGGGTATACAGCCCCCAGGGTGGCGGAAACAGACAAGAAGTCAGAGATAACAGGCCTGGGTATGCAGCCCCCAGGGTGGCAGAAACAGACAAGATACAGGACAAGACCTGGCAACTCAGCGGCAAGGAGCACACTGATAGTGTTGCTCAGGCACCTCCTTCTGGGTGGAGGGGGTTTAAATAGCCAGTGACTCACAGCAATAGGCTGGAGACGCATTAGGGGTGCGCCCACAACAGCTATAAGAATCAGGAAGTAACCGGGCCGCCGCCCTAAGCAGTCAGTCAAGAGACATGCACACAGCATGAGCTGGAGCAAGGATTGCAGGCTGGACTGATGGGTAAGATTGCGGTCTTGCATGGTGGGAGGTGGTGCACTATGCAAGCACGCCGCCAGGGATGTTACATAAGAAATATCAATATGATAACCTAATAGAAACATTGGGTCTTATTCATCAAGACCAGTGTTGTTCACGCCGGTCCCGATGAAGAGATGTACTGGAGTCATACACTCCTGATTCATAAAGTGTCAGACGCCTTATCATGAATCAGGAGCACTGGACGAGTGGAGTACACCTGTGTGAGTGCCTCACCACTAATCTTACTCCAGCCCCTGCTGGAGTAATATTTGTGGCATACCGAACGCCATTGCTCGTCAAGCCACCGTCCCGCTCTTACTCTGCCCATTTTGTGGTAAACTGGCGTGAAAACAACAAAAGTCGCAAAAGTTTGTCACAACTCTAAATTTTACAACTTTTCAAAGTTCTGGCATGAAGGCTTTGATAATCGGGCCCATTGAGTGCAATGATATGCAATGAACTGTCACCAAAAACTGTCAAATGGTGGTAGGGTTCCAAAAAAACCCACTTTCTACTTCTGTGGAGAAACTGCTGGAATTATTTGATTCCTGTCACTGCTGCTGATTGGTATTAAAGCATCATGTTAGACTGTCCTTTACTCCATAGTGGTAATTAAAGAGGACTTGTCATGAGGTCAAAGTGGCCAGTTTTTCTTATTTTATTCCCGCTGCTCCCCTGAGTATTCTATTTTAATATTTTTTTAAAGAAGCACTCCTCCTCCCATCAAATTTTTTATCCTCTTAATATATTGAAATCATCATATTATACAGCACTGTGTACTTACAATTGCTCAGTTGGCCTTTCTACCCAGGTAATTCTTCTCTTTTCTCTGCTATATGTAGAAACAGGAAGTCTCTTTTCCCTGTATTTATCATCTCCCTCTTCACCTCCGGACCCAGCTGCTCGGTTCCTCCTCCTCCCCCTTGGGACTTTTGCAGTGACTCATGACTCAAACAGGGAAAGTTAACCTCCTATTTCTACATAGAGCTTAGAAGGATTCAGCTAGTCAGTTTTTAAACACGTGATATCATAGACCTACTGGAAAAAATAGACACAGTGCTGTATAATATGATGATTACAATATATTAAGAGGATAAAAATTTTGATGGGAGTGCTTCTTTAAATCTGCCATGTGGTTCCAGAATTATGGAATTATTATTCCAGAATTTTTATATTTAATGCTAATTGTTATGGTCTTCTTCAAGGCGGCTTTGATCCCAAATTAATAATACAGATGAGCTTAAATACACACCCCCAGAGAATCATGTGAGTAAAGCCCCCTTGGAAAAGACCATAAAAATTAGTACTAAATAAAAAGGCCCATAGCTGTGAAACCATATTGCCGATTAAAAAAAATACTCAAGAGCAGAAGAAATAAATTACGGTAATAGCAAAAACTGGTCATTTTTGACCTCGCGACAGGTCCTCTTTAAGGCATGTCCATTCCCATACACCTCCAGTCAATCAGCAGTGCTGACACGGATCATGTGATATCTGCTGCGAGTCTTCAGTGTCCATCCGTGACCCCTTTAGCCTTTTGGGGGCACTTTTGTAGATGTAATTGAACTCATTAGAATAACATTTTTAGGGTATTACACTAACCTTCTAATTTAAATACATCTGTAATAAGGAAAGGTTTCTATATATACCTCTATGTATCCTCAACAGAAAATAACGTCTGCTGATACTGTGTTTCTAGACTGGGTACTTTTCCTTTATGTAATACGAATTGGACACCAATTTTGATTTTTGAGCAATTGTTGCCCCACAACTAGTACACAGCAATCTCTGGATGGCAAGAGAAATACAATTGAGTGACAGTAGTGGATTTATTGCTGCGATAGTCTTGAGATAATTTTTAACGGTCTCCGTATATTCCGAGGTTCTTTTATGACGTTTTCTGAAAACCTGAAGTGTATACATTTATCCAATGTACCTGTTGATGCCAGATTAAATTCATTTAATGCGTGTTGTATAACCACTAGTGCATACAGGATTTTTACTTTTGTCATGTACACAAATTAAAAATACAGAAATTCAAAAATGGTAGATAATATAAAGGTTTCCTGAGAAGGGAAATATTTCCAAATGCAATACAGTACTAAAAGGGCTGACTGGCCCCACTAGTTTGGCCTTTCATTAACAGGTCCTTATATTAAAATATAGCTTTATTTTATTTGGGAATTTTTATTTTATTTTAGTATATAAAATATAACATATTTTTATTTTATTTATATATTGCCATCAATGTAAATTCTGTAAGTGGGTGAAGAAGAAAAAAAAAAGTATGAAAATAATCTGTGTGCCTGCCGAACTTATTCAACATTGAATTATCCATTTCGGTAGTGTCTCAGACCCCTGATGACACAATGAATGTGGCGAAACATGTTGGTGAGGGGGTCCTAAGAACAGCAAATTATAGATATATAGTATATTTTGTTCCAGTTCCTGATTACAATATAAGGCTATGGTAATCTGGATCCTCCATTGTATTGCTAAAGTAATATATACTAATGTCTAATAGGTAGGCATATAGTTGGTTTTTCTTCTTCTCACGCTTATAGAATTTATTTTAATGAAAAATGGACTATGTAAGAGCTGATAACAGCTAAACAAGTCGGTCCATGTGGCCCTGTTAGTAATGTATTGCAGATACCCATTGCGAGCAAAAGTGCTGAATCACAATGAAATTGCTATGAGGTAGAATAAAAATTTTTCTAGACTCTTCTTCTACTTCCTCCTTTGTTACAAAGCCTTTATTTTTTATAACTATTATCAAGTCACTCTTCTTCTACATTCATGTGCTGTTGTACATGAGGATGTTGAGCGCTATGGCCCTGATTCAAAGCTTTAAAAAGGTATTCCCATCTCCAAGACCCTATCCCAATATGTAGTAGTTGTAATAATAATACTAGCAAATATCTCCTAGAAATGTAGTATATTTCTTCTGATTCACTACGTTGCTTACCCCATGTGCAGGCATTGCAGTAGCTTAGGTATCCATGGTTACAACCACTCATATAGTGACAGTTGTTGGTGGTCGTAACCATGGGTATCCAAGCTACTGCAATGCCCTGCACATGGGGTAAGCGACATAGCTTATCAGAAGAACTATATTACATGTCTAATTGGAAGTATTTGATAATATTACTATTATTACACCTACTACATATTGGGATAGGATCTTGGAGATGGGAACACCCCTTTAATGTCAAAAAAGTGTCGTGAAAACTTTGCAAAGGCACAAAATTTTGGGGCAACTCTTGAGCTGCCCCAAAATGTTGTTACTTTTAGAGTTTTCATGTGAGTTTTTCCCAGCTCAGCCAAAATGGACGGAGCTAATTCATGATGAACTGTGGTGTTCCCTACACCAGACATCTCACTCCAGAAAAGGACTGGAAAGAGATTTCTGGCGTGGCACACGCCATTCGTCAGATGCTCTAGATTCATGAAGAGGCAAACACCTCTCTATGAATCAAGAGCACACGACTCCACCACGCCACCTCATCAAGATCGGTGAGAAAATTGCCGGTATTGATGACTCGAGGCCTGTGATCAAAAGGCTTAATATTCATTTACAAAGGCCGATTATCGTGAACAGGCGCTCCAAGGAACATTAGTTTCCCGATAATCAGCCAGTGTTAAAAGGCTGCCAAACACCCAAAGAACAAACAAAACATTAGTCTTTCGGGTGAATGTATTTTGAAGCTTGCTTAAAATTCATCGTTCTTGGCAGCACATCAACCTGTGTAAACAAAAGGTGCTGCCGAGAATGACGTTCGATGTGCACAGATAGCTCTATTACCGATTGTTCTGTGCGAACCGGAAGTGCGGTCGGCCTATCTAAACAGGCTATTACGTGACCGCCCATTGGTGGTTATTGAAAACCGTAAGTCAGTAAGCGTAAACGCAACTTTAGAGTGGTACTTCGCAACCCGCAAACTCCCCCTGTTCAAAACAAACCATTGCAACAGGAAACCTTGCATACAATTTGGAGTTGAAATGAAATAAAATACCAGGCACCAAAATGCCATATCATAAGTGTCAGTCTGTAAAAAAGTTACTACATGCATAACATATTCTCAAATACAGTACAGACCAAAAGTTTGGACACACCTTCTCATTTAAAGATTTTTCTGTATTTTCATGACTATGAAAATTGCACATTCACACTGAAGGCATAAAAACTATGAATTAACACATGTGGAATTATATACTTAACAAAAAAGTGTGAAACAACTGAAAAGAGGTCTTATATTCTAGGTTCTTCAAAGTAGCCACCTTTTGCTTTGATGACTGCTTTGCACACTCTTGGCATTCTCTTGATGAGCTTCAAGAGGTAGTCACCGGAAATGGTCTTCCAACAATCTTGAAGGAGTTCCCAGAGATGCTTAGCACTTGTTGGCCCTTTTGCCTTCACTCTGCGGTCCAGCTCACCCCAAACCATCTCGATTGGGTTCAGGTCTGGTGACTGTGGAGGCCAGGTCAACTGGCGTAGCACCTCATCACTCTCCTTCTTGGTCAAATAGCCCTTACACAGCCTGGAGGCGTGTTTGAGGTCATTGTTCTGTTGAAAAATAAATGATGGTCCAACTAAACGCAAACCGGATGGAATAGCATGCCGCTGCAAGATGCTGTGGTAGCCATGCTGGTTCAGTATGCCTTCAATTTTGAATATATCCCCAACAGTGTCACCAGCAAAGCACCCCCACACCATCACACCTCCTCCTCCATGCTTCACGGTGGGAACCAGGCATGTAGAGTCCATCCGTTCACCTTTTCTGTGTCGCACAAAGACACGGTGGTTGGAACCAAAGATCTCAAATTTGGACTCATCAGACCAAAGCACAGATTTCCATTGGTCTAATGTCCATTCCTTGTGTTCTTTAGCTCAAACAAGTCTCTTCTGCTTGTTGCCTATCATTAGCAGTGGTTTCCTAGCAGCTATTTTACCATGAAGATCAGCTGCACAAAGTCTCCTCTTAACAGGTGTTGAAGAGATGTGTCTGCTGCTAGAACTTTGTGTGGTATTGAATTGGTCTCTAATCTGAGCTGCTGTTAACCTGCGATTTCTGAGGCTGGTGACTCGGATAAACTTATCCTCAGAAGCAGAGGTGACTCTTGGTCTTCCTTTCCTGGGGCGGTCCTCATGTGAGCCAGTTTCTTTGTAGCGCTTGATGGTTTTTGCAACTGCACTTGGGGACACTTTCAAAGTTTTCCCAATTTTTCGCTCTGACTGACCTTAATTTCTTAAAGTAATGATGGCCACTCATTTTTCTTTACTTAGCTGCTTTTTTCCTGCCATAATACAAATTCTAACAGTCTATTCAGTAGGACTATCAGCTGTGTATCCACCTGACTTCTGCACAACACAAGTGATGGTCCCAACCCCATTAATAAGGCAAGAAATCCCACTTATTAAACCTGACAGGGCACACCTGTGAAGTGAAAACCATTTCCGGTGACTACCTCTTGAAGCTCATCAAGAGAATGCCAAGAGTGTGCAAAGCAGTCATCAAAGCAAAAGGTGGCTACTTTGAAGAACCTAGAATATAAGACATATTTTCAGTTGTTTCACACTTTTTTGGTAAGTATATAATTCCACATGTGTTAATTCATAGTTTTGATGCCTTCAGTGTGAATGTACAATTTTCATAGTCATGAAAATATAGAGAAATCTTTAAATGAGAAGGTGTGTCCAAACTTTTGGTCTGTACTGTAAGTCTAAAATGGTAATAATGTTTATTAAAATCAACCATGTTGTCCTCCTCCTTATCCAAGGACTATGTGCTGGATTTTATTCAGAAGGTTCAGGTGAATGTATTTGTCCAGGAGACTGTTAGTGAGTCCCGTCACAGACATGACTAGTAGCAGAATCAGTGCCATCTTGCACACAGAGAAGCCCTTGAGCCTGGTGGAAAAGTGACAAAACTAGAATTAGCCATATCAGATAACTGGACATATAACAAAGAAGAACTAATGTGACAATACAGCTGTCATATCAATGATAGAATTAGATCTTATTGTAAAGAAAACTGAATGCTTATAAAATAGTTCACTGTGGCGAAAAGGATGGTGTTTCCAGATGCAATTTTTTAGAAAAGAACTAATATATACAAGAACCACATTTTCTGTGTTATTTCCTACCCAGACATTGTGCAGGTGTGGGTTAATTTGCAGACGTAGCAGACCAGAATTAAGTTTGTGTTACTGAATAAGGTCTCTATATGTTACAGTACCATGCAGATACACTATATCAGCAAAATATTGGGACGCACCTGTTAAGGAAAATATTCCACCAGTTTTAGCATTGTAAACTGGCCACATCATGGAATAATCTCTGCAGAGCTGCGTAAAACATGATTTTTATTCTTTAATTTATCCTCTGTGTTTTGAAGATATTAACTTGTAAAGTTTAGGTTATAATTTATGTTATAGTTCAACTGGGCGTTATATGCCCTTGGGAGTGTGTAATTCTTCCCCAACTTAATGTTGACCAATCATAAGCAGACAGCAACATAGAGGGGAAAAAAAAAAAGTATGCTCCTATAATAGCTTTCATATCATGGCAACCAGTAGCAGCAGCACAGTGGCTCAGTGGTTAGCACTGTAGCTTTGCAGCGCTAGGGTCTTGGGTTCAAATTCCACCAAGGACAACATCTGCAAGGAGTTTGTATGTTCTCCCCGTATTTGCGTGGGTTTCCTCCCATACTCCAAAGACATACTGATAGGGAATTTAAATTGTGAACCTTAATGGGGACAGTGATGATAATGTCTGTAAAGCGCTGCGTAATATGATGCTGCTATATAAAAATAACCAGTGTGGTGTGAGAGGCAGTAAAGCAGATCTGAGCTTTATCTCATTACAAACACATGTGCAGCTGTAGCTCTCCCTGTCATGGTGCTGTCAGCTCTGCTGTATCTCCTCCCACACACTGACTGCTGTGAGATGAAAGGTGTTTACAATCTCTGCTCCACTCCCGGCAGTTGACAAGTAAGGCGAGGTGTACACTATATTTGTGGGCAATGTCAGGTGCAACCTCTCAGGAGGTATACACCTGGCAGCAGGCATCAGTCCACCATAAAGAGGCTTGGCAAAGGTATGTTGCAATATATATGTTTTTTTGCAGTGGCCCTTTGTAATGGAAAGTGCAGTCTACAATACTTTCTATACAGTTACATAAAGGGTAGATACATGCTGGCTTCAGGGAGGTGTAGTATATTATAAGCTATAGAAAGGGTCTATGTGTCTCCCAAATTCTTGCTATATGCTGAGGAAAGCCAGGTAGCACAGGGTTAAATCCTGATGAGGTGGACCTGGCTAGTGTTTCACCTTAGACTCTCAGCCTGGGGAGGGAGACTGCACAGGAAAGGGGGGGGGGTTCAAAACTGCAAGTATCACTGGTTGCTATTGACAACAGTAGTTTTGTGTGACCGGACTGGGCCTAGCTCAGCCGTGTCCGATTAGACAGGGTTTATATTGTTTAGTTAGTGCCTGGACAAGGCTAGGGATTTTGTGGTTATGGTTTTCTGTGCTGTGTAACCAGTGAAATTAAACTGACACAGACCCCAGTTTAGACGTAGTGTGGCTTTCAGAGTCCTCATCGTGATCCACAAGCAGACCTTACCCCGGGAAAAGTGATCCTGCACAACGGTTACGTCACAGAGGCCAAAAACACACGCTTCTGGGCTCTGTCTGGTAAATAACAGACTATGAGAACATTAAAGAGAGCCTGTCAGCACACGTTTGTAATGTAAAGTAAAGTCATGGCTGTAATACTGATAACATTGATACCTTTGGTGAAGAAATCCGCTTTGTTCTTCTTTAATCACCATTTGAAGTTTTCTGCTACTTAGATTTCGGTGCATAGAGGCCGGACTGTGCACGGGGTCTTCTCTTCCCTATCTGTGATTCCCGGCCCCCCTATCAAACAGAGGAGGCCGGTCACTCACAGACCAGAGGGAGGCGGGGGGCCGAGAATCACAAACAGGGAGGAGAAGACCCCATGCACAGTCCGGCTTCTATGCACCGAAATCTAATTAGCAGAAAACCTCAAATGGTGATTAAAGAACAACAAAGCATATTACTGCAAGAAAGGTATCAATGTAATCCGTATTACAGCGCCATTGCAGCCATGGCTTCACTTTACATTACAAAATCTTGGTGACAGGTTCCCTTTAAAGCAATGTTGGGAAATGCTCCCAAAGTCTACACTTTAGGCACACCTGCCAAGATATAGAAAACCGCTTATTGTGACTGCTGAAAATGTTGAGATAGTTTTATGTCGATAAAACCCCTTTTAAAAAAATGTCATTTTCAGATTATACATAAGGCAGTATGTCCACCTGTAGTAACAGGGGAATCACAATACCCGGAGCAATGTGTGGTGATGCCACAAACTTAGCTTTGCTTCTTCTGTGCATGGGCTCAGGTCTAAACGTACCTGCATATATATATATGCAGTTTTGGCGTCAAAAATGAGCAGAAACCTCCAAATCCCCAAAAACTCAAAACTGCTCAAAAACATAGAGGTTGTGCTCATTTTATACAAAAAGACTGCCAGTGAACATACCCTTAAAGAACTTTTCATGTTCTAAGACAATAGGAACACATCATATTTTTAAGCTGCATCCCTGAAGTTCAGCTGTTGGATCAAACATTGATAGCTTTATATAATGCTGTAAACACGCTTAGTCTATAAATTCCTTATCAGCAAAGATATACAGTATTTCTTCTATAAGCTTGGAAAGGCAATATTGCTAATGCGTTGTTGGGAATGATGTCTAATTTAACAAAAAAAAAGTAGAGGATAAAACGAGAATAATCCAAAAAATGCAATGTGTAATGACTTTATTTCTTGGAACTGCCATGACGACAGATCTCTCTGGCAGAAAACGTAGCCCCCAAGAGTTTAGTGTGTAATGTCCTATATTGTCTCAATAATAATCCTATCGGCTCCCTCTAGTGGTAGATGCAGGTAGTTAGTGTGTTATCTTCGTAATCTCTATCTACTCTGGGGATGTCTAATCAGTGAAGAATTTTAAACTACTTGGATAAGAAAAAAAACCTAATTAATATAAATGATAATGGAAATATTTCCCTATATTATTAATATAAAAAGTTTTGGGCTATTATTATTCTCTAAATATGACAGAACAGTTATAACAGAGAAATATTCCAGTGTGAATCCAACTTACCTGCCCTTAACGGATTGAATATATCCATAAAAGTAGAGGTGACGTCCATAGATGTATAGTAAACCAAACAGTGAGGCCAGCTCTGAAACACAAGTCATCAGATATTAGCTATGTATGACCAGCTTTAAGGGCTCATGTAGACGAGCGTATAGATTGGACGTCCGATTTTCGATTAGAGAGCACATTGACCCATGTTGTTTTATAGTGTTGTTCAGATGAACGATTTTTCCCTAGATCCAACTGTTTGTGACAAAAAAAAAGGCAGCATGCACTACTTTCTTCCGTGTCTCAAATGAGACTCACCCATTCAAGTCTATGGGTGCGTAAAAAAAATCAGATCCCACACTGAACATCTGAGTGGCACCCGATTTTTACGGATACATTTCTATTATAAATCTAGGAAACTGTATGTGATCATGTGCATTTTTTAATGTAGATGCATGAAAACGGATCATACACAGATGTCACACGGACATAATACAGATGTAGTATGGACGTAAAAACCAGACAGACAGATGGCACAGACGAAAAATGAATGAAAATTAGAAAAAAAATAGTCCGAGTTTTCTGGATGAACCTTGTCTGCATGGGCCCTTGAAAGGATTTTACCCTCTTAATTTAGATCACAAAAGCATGCACCAGGCTGTAAAAACTTACTGATCCCTAACACTCCTCTTCTAATGCTGTCAGGTCTCCTGCCAGTCTCTGAAGTTCCTTTCTAGGTCTGGAAGTGACTGCTGCAGCCAATCACTGGGGGCAGCACAGGTCTTATAGCTAAAATGAGATGTAAAGAAGCCTTCATTTTACATCCTCTTCCTTTTGTCCAGGTACGTTTAAAAAAAAAAAAAAAAAAACAGGGATGGAAACCCCCTTTAAAAAGACATGTATCAGATTCGAAAAACCGAATGCTAACCGTAGATGTGAGCCTACCAATCCATGCAATATTCTTGCCTTATAGAGATGGGGGAAATTCTTTAACTACGTCTTTGACTAAAGTAATTACAGTCAATTCCGCTATTGATAGAGTAGATGTCTCCACTTCTGTTTTCTGGATTTTCATCTAATTTCCTTGAGAAACTGAACAGCCTTGTTATACTATTGGAATATTGAACGTCACAATATTACAGACAGATTTGACATATTAAAGCATTTACAACATGTGTACCTTATTAAACTGAGCTCTGGAATGACAGTCACTGTTAATCATACAGTCCCCTGATAATATAACATTTACTACATTTGCAATCTCAAGAAAGGTAAATTACCTTGATTAAAGAACCAGCCTGCAACCCAAAGATCGACCAAAAATGTTGCATAAAATTCAATGCAGTTTTGTCTGCAAAAGAGTATATAGTTGTATATTAGTAGAGTATATAGCGGTATATTAGTAGTATATACTAATCTGTACAATGTCATTTTTTCAGTGCAAAATAAATGTCTTCAAAGTATTTATACCCTGTGAACTTTTCCATATTACACCCACAAACTTAAATGTATTTTATTGGGATTTTATGTGATATACCTACACAAAGTAGCAAGTATTTGTGCAGTGCAAAGGAAAAATATATATTTTTGTACCGTGTTAGCCAGTAGATAGAAAAATATTTAGATTTGAGAGTCCTCAGTGGTTGATACCAGTAGAGATCTAAGTTGTGGGTTGTAATCACCTAGGCAGTTTAACGATGCAACAATATTTTATTAATCACAGCCATGGTAATAAAGCAATTCCAGGTAAATGACCAAAATACAGTTCTCTCAGTTCTCAATCTGGGATCAGTAGTTCCACTGACTTTGTGCCAGGCGATACTCAATGTCTCCCAACTTTTGGTTGTCCCACAGATTTCGTATCTCCAGCCAGTATAGTCTTTAGGCACGGTCCACGAACATCTAGATGGCAGATAAAAAGATGAAAGCACAAGTATCCAGCAAGTCTGGTCCAGGGTTGTGATGACCCCCCACAGTTCTGAGGACTACATTCCTTAGTTGATGTAGAATGACATAAATCCATGCAACACATTCATTCCTGCTCTGAAGGTGTCAAAGGTCACCATGAGCAAAGAGAAATAGACCATAAGTGTTTCAAAGAACCCCAGGGTACAATATAGTTAATATATACAATATATTATAATATATTGTATAGTTGGGGCTTCCCCTGACACTGTTGGTTATCTCTCACCTGTTACTAAGTATGCCTTATCCAGCCTTACTCATGTGATACTTGCATTATTGTGTGTTGTAGGATTTGACTTTTTGATTGATTATTTACATTGACCTTTGTTTGGGGCATATGATTTTTATCATTGTGACTTGACCTACACACCTTTTGCTGTGATCAATTGATTGTTTTTGGTTGGACTGTGTCTCTATCTACCCTCTGTTGCCTCACCTGCCCATATTATGTCTGATAATATATGGAATCATACAATGTGTGTCTTTTTAAATATATTAAATGTGTTTAATAAAATACTTCGTTTTTAATCATCACCTTGTCTCTTAACTATATTGTACCCTGGGGTTCTTTGAAACACTTATGGTCTATTTCTCTTTGCTCAATTGGTATTTAGTGGTATGTCCCTCATTATTTATGAGGTCTTGTTCTCCATTGTTATTTTCTTGCATTAAAGGTCACCATGAGTTTATATTCCCAAACTGTTCAGTTTCTCTGAGATTTGAAATTACCTTTTAATACCAATAATTTCATGTCTGATGATGTGATCAGGGAAACAAAATTGCTTGGCCACAGGTAGATCTGTTCTTTTTTCTTTTATTGTGTGGCGATGATGATTCATCCTTGTCCTAAGTTTTTGCCCTGTCTCCCCTACATACAGACCCCCAGCTGGACATTTGGTACATATAATTAAGTACAATACATTAGATGTGATACAGCTGAAAGTACCTGGGATCTTGTAGTCCTGATGTGAATTGGGGATCTTTATCTTGTCTGTGGTCATTATAAACGGACAGGTTTTACATTTTTTCTGGTTGCAGGGAAAGGTACCTGTAGCTGGTGGAGATGACAGGGAGCTTCTAACAATGATGCTTCTTAGATTTGGGGGCTGGCTGAAACACAGAATTGGGGGTTCTGGAAATATGGATTGTAATTGGCATCTTTTTGTAGTAAAGGTTGTAGTTTCCATGCAGCTCTCCTTAGCGCTTCCAGGTTTGGATTGTAGGTGACTACTAGAGTCACTTTAGAGGTTGCTTTCTTATTTAGTTTTGTAATGCAGGATATGATTCCTTGATATTCTGGTGGCTCTTGTAATCTGGTTCTCAATTGTTTTTGGATGGTAGCCCTGATTCAAAAAGGTCTTTCTGAAGCCACCAAGGTGTTTGTCTCTATCCATATTGTTGGAACATATCCGATTGTATCTGATGGCTTGGCTGTAGACAATAGAGTTTTTTATGTGTTTTGGATGGAAACGGTCCCATTTAAGGTATGTTGGATGGTTGATTGGCTTCCGATACAAGTATGTCTCCATTTCATTGTTCTGTAGCTTGATGATGGTGTCCAAAAAGTTAATTTCAGTACAGGAGTAGTTGAGTGTTAGGTTGATGGTGAGATGAAATTGATTAAAGTGTTCATGGAACGTCTTCAGCTGTTGCTCAGACTCCGTCCAGATGATTAAAATATCGTCAATGTAACGATAGTAGGCCAGAGGCCTGATGGGACATGAGGACAAAAAGTCACTTTCAAGCTTGGCCATGAAAAGATTTGCGTACTGTGGAGCCATTTTACTTCCCATCGCTGTATCAGTCTCCTGTAGATATATGTTGTTATCAAATTCAAAGTAATTGTGGATGAGGATGAATTTTGTAAGTTTCACCACAGAATCAGCATCAATTCCTGTATTTTCCATGAAGATTTTACAGGCATTTAATCCATCCTGGTGTGGAATATTAGAGTACAAAGATTCCACATCCATGGTGGCCAGGATGGTTCCTTCTGGTAGAGGACCTATTCCTGCTAGTTTATTCAGTAGGTCCGTCGTGTCCTGAAAGTAGTTGGGTGTAATCTTTACCAGTGGTTTAAGAATACACTCTATCCATCCAGAAACTTGCTCAGTAAGAGTGCCCACACATGAAATAATTGGTCTTCCTGGATTTTCAGATTTGTGGATTTTGGGAAGTGACGCGCCCCCAGGGCCGTGGGGTACTCGGCAGCCGGGCCTCTGGCTGCTTGCGGGGATATCACGGTGGCTGGCCCGGTCCGTGACCCAGGGCAGTCAGTGCAAGGGGGGGATTATATAGGGGATTTGGAAAGTTCGTGACGCCACCTTTGGTGTCTGGTGAGGATCACCAGCGCTGCAACAGTCCTCTGAGGCAGATGTTAGGGCAGTTTGTGATGGAACGGCTCCCCACAGGTGGAGCAGGCCTCAGGGCAGTGTAAGATGGAGTGGTGGTTGCGCTGGGCGTTGTAATGCAGTGAGGGAACAATGGCGCCGATGAAAGAATGGACGGAGGCAGTACCGTTCAGTCATCCAAGGTTTTACTCACAACTCTTCAGACAGTCCACAGGTGCACTGTACAGGTGCAGGCCTCCCGCGTCGAGCTGCGTTCACCAGGCAGGGGATCAATCCTTCCTCAGGCAGCTTGGGGATACCTGGCAGAACCCCACTTTCTTGTGTTCCTATTTTGACCGTCTTCACACTAGGTCCTTCTCCCTCCTGCTCTGCGCTGCCCACCCTCAGTCCTGTTCGGGTACTCTGAAGCCCCTCCTGTCCGTCGGAGTTACACAGACTTGCTTGACCCTCAGGGGACTAGAATGCGGCAGCGATCCCTCTGTCTTCTGACAGATGCGGGGCGTACGGGTGCCGTCCTGCACGCACCGTACCCCCTGGGATTCTTTCTAGAACGGAGCCTACTCGTTGCTCCCCTCCTGGGCCTCCTGACTTGGCCCTTCTTGTGGAGCAGATCTCCTAATGAGACTCTGCTCCCGGACTGTGCTTCTGAACTGTCCCGAGCTGTTCTTCTGAACTGCTCCCTAGAACTCGACTGCCACCGTAAGATGGCTTCCCTATTATATACTCCTACCAAAGTGCTCCCTCTAACTACTTCCTCCACCCACACCCACTACTGGTTCCCCCTACCTTTGGGTTCCCCCCACTCCAGCCAGGGTCAGGGCTCAGCAGCTGCACTATGCATGTTGCCCCTCCAGCTGGCCTGGAGCAGTGTAGTGTTGGATGCAGGTGTTTGGGGTTCCGTGCAGCACTCCCGCCTTACCTGAAAGAAGGGAGACACCACACCTCTGGGTGAGGTGCAGTACCTCTGTGGCGACTGAACCCTCAGGGGCGCCACAGAAGCATATAGAATGTCCCTATTCTTGGACTCTCTGGTATCAGGTCATCGGCTCTTATGGATTCATCAGGCAGACAAGATACCAACTTGTTTAGTTCCTTGTAATAGTCCTGTGTAGGATCAGACTCCAATTTTTTGTAGTATCTTGTGTCCATCAGTTGTCTGTTTGCTTCCTACATATAGTCTGATGTGTTCATCATCACTATTGCACCACCTTTGTCAATAATGATGATTTCTTTGTTGGTTTTCAAAGATTATATGGCCTTTTTCTCCTGGGCACTGATGTTGGAGACAAGCATCCAACCTCAGTGCCCAGGAGAGAAAGGCCATACAATCTTACATCACCTGTCTGATCTATTGCATTATTTCTGTTTCCTATTGTGTATAAATATGTGACTCTTCAGATTTTGTGTTATACTAGCCTGATGACATGGCCTGAGTAGTCTCGAAAGCTTGCAACTTGTTACCATCTTTTCAGTTAGCCATTAAAAGGTATCAACCACTGAGGACTCTCAAATCTAAATATTTTGCAGTGTAAAGGAAATGATACTTGATTTTCTAAATATTTAAAAAAACATAAACTGAAAATTGTGATGTGCATTTGTATTCAGCCCCCCTAAGTCAATATTTTGTAGGACCATGTTTTGCTGTAATTACTGCTGTAAATCTTTTGGGGTATGTCTCTCCAGCTTTGCACATCTAGAGACTGAAATCTTTGCCCAATCTTCTTTGAAAACTAGCTCTAGCTCAGCGAGATTGGATGGAGGTGTCTGTGAACAGGAATTTTCAAGTCTTGCCACAGATTCTCAATGGGATTTAGGTCTGGACTGTGACTGGGCCATTCAAACACAGAATATGCTTTGATCTAAACCATTGAATTGCGGCCAGGGCAAGGGACATAGGGGTCAGGACAAGAAACATAGGGGTCAGGACAAGAAACATAGGGGTCAGGACAAGGGACATAGGGGCCAGGACAAGGGAAATAGGGGCCAGGTCAAGGGACATAGGGACCAAGATGAGGGAACATGGGGTCCATGAATGGAGGACACAGGGGCTAGGATGGGGAACATAGGGGCCCAGGATAGAGCAACATAGGGTCCCAGAATGGGGGACATTATTAATTAAAAGGGTCAGGTTCAGGTGAATTGCTGTATGGAGGCCAAAATGAGGAACATACATTATTAGTTTATGGTAGCAAGTGGGTGACATTATTACTGTAGGGGCCAATTAGGGGACATTATTCCGGCTGTAATGTAGTTTACTTATTAGAATACTGTTTTCCATAGGAGGAACAAAAGGGAGGTCCTGTTATTGAGCAGGGTGGCACTATGTTGCTTTTTTTCTTCATCTGGCATAGTGTCTTTTGACAGATTCTCCCACCTGAGCTGTGGATTTCTGCAGCTTCTCCAGATTGACCATGGGCCTCTTGGCTGCTTCTCCAATTAGTGCTCTGCTTGCTTGGGATGTCAGTTAAGGTGGATGGCCATGTCTTGACAGGTTTGCAGTTGTGGCATCCTTCTTCCATTTTTGGATGATGGATTGAACAAGTGCTTCATGAGATGTTCAGAACGTTGGCTATTTTTTTTTTATAACCTAACCCTGCTTTACTCTTCTCCACAACTTTATCCCTGACCTGTCTGTTGTGTTCCTTGGTTTTCATGATGCTTTTTGACCTGTAATGATTTGCAAACAAACCTTTGAGGTATTCACAGAACAGCTGTAGTTAGACTGAGAATAAATTACACATCGGTGGACTCAATTTACTAGTTATGTGACTTCTGGAGGCAATTAGTCACACAAGATTTTATTTAGAAATATTAAATTACAGGGGGCTGAATACAAATGCACATCACAATTTTCAAATTTATATTTTTAAAATAATTAGAAAACCATGTATAATTTCCTTTACACTTGACAAATACTTGCTACATTGTGTTGGTATATATCACATAGAAGCCTAATGAAATACATTTAGGTTTGTGGGTGTAATGTGTAAAAGTTCATGCGGTATGAATACATTTCAAGGCACTGTATACTGCTGTCCAATCATAAAGTATGACCTATACCCTGTATACAGTAAAGGATCACTGAGTATTATACTGTATGTCCTGTATTAAAGCTAGTCACATGCAGTGTACCAATTATCCACACAATTAGGGGCATAACTATAGTGGATGCAGGGCCCTGGAACCTAAGGGGCCCCAAAAGATCCCAATAGCTCATATTGGAAGATCAGATCTATTAAAGAATTGGGAACCACATTGGAGATTATGCATTAGGGCCCTGGAGCTTCACAAAATAAATTTTTTTTTCGCACTTCCACCAAAACTTCTCCACTTCCAGTACATTATAGAACAAGTACCAGGCACAGAATTTCATCAGTGGATCTTAACTGATCCTCCAATTTGGGTTTTGCATGTTGAATGCCATGATTTCCCAGCCTGTGGCTTGGAGTCACGTGTTGCTCTCAGGACCCCTGTATGTGGTGGAGTCGGGAGAGCTAGCGGTCAGTATGGTGAGCGTTGCGTGGCCAGCTTTAGGCCAGGTTCACATCTGCAGTTTAAATTCTGTTTTTCTGTTCCATTATAAGACCAAAAAATTGAAATTCACTTCAGAAATTGATCTCTCACATGATGGAAAAAACAACGTTCTCCAGCCCTCATAGATTATAATGGGGTCTGTCAGGCTCTGTCATGGATTACTTCATTTTGCTGGATTAATAGTACAGGATAATGGAGCCTTCAATACAGAAGTGAACCTAGCCTCACATAGAAGCAAAGCGGATAAACTAATAATAAGTCATCTGAAATACATGCTTCTCGATTAATACCAATTACATACTGTGCTCTGAAGGTTCTCTCAAACTCCGGGTTTCCACTGACGGCTGGAGGTATCACCCTGTGCTTTATTCTGGACTTTCCTACCAGGTTTGCAAAATATGCTGCAATAAAATGTAAAGGGGTTACAGATTTTATACCCTATTATACAATGGTGCTATTGTTTGCGTGAATATATAATCTTTTGTTTAGAAAGGAACATATCTATTGAAAATCGAATATTTGCACTACATGCAAGGGCACATGGTACAATCCTCCACAGAAGCAACATGTTATCAGAAATTAAATAATAATATTTTTATTTATATAGAGCCAAAATATTCTGCAGCGCTTTACAATTCAGACAATTTTACAGACATTACCGACACTGTCTCCATTGGGGCTCACAATCTACATTCTCTATCATTATGTCTTTGGAGTGTGGGAGGAAACCAGAGAACCCGGAGGAAACCCATGCAAACACGGGGAGAACATAAAAACTCCTTACAGATGTTGTCCTTGGTGGGTTTTGAACCCAGGACCCCAGCGCTGCAAAGCAACAGTGCTAACCACTGAGCCACCATGCTGCCCAAATTAACCTATTGCTTTAAAGTTTCATCTATTATTTAAAGTTATGTTTGATATGTTATACAGACTTAAACATGCTGCCAATCAGTGAAATTCAAGGAGCCACACCTATCACTTTAAACACATACAGAGTACAGTATAGACTCAATAGAAAGTCTATGTACATAACTCTGATTTTATGATAGCGATTGATGATTTGAGAGATTGGTGAGATCTCAGGACGCCCACCGATTGACAGCACAATTAAGTCTGTATAACATATAAAAAAATAATTTGAAATAATAGTTACCCAACCATTGTTTTGTTATTTTGATATTGTATTAATATTATCTTAATACTGTCTTGATACTATCAAGATAACGAAGGAGAAGACCCTGGTGGACCTATGTAGGCTTTCACAAGATCGATCTTCCTACAGATCGTTTATCCATCAAGTCACCATTCACAGAACAGAAAAAGATATACACATTTCGTAATTACTTAATTGTAACCGCACATAAAATTCAGTGAGCAGATTTATGATCGTAAAAAAAAATTGATCTTTTTTTCTGCTTTTAACACCCCCACAAAAATGCATAAAAAATTACCCCTTTTTCACCGCTGTAAGTGCTGACAGTGGGAATAAGAGTATCAAAACTAGATCATAGAGCAATGGAAGAAGATGGCATTGTGTGATGACATGGACATTGATGGTGATGAATTATAATTTCTTTGACATCATCATCTGATCAGAAGTTGCATGTAGGATGCATACCTGAAAAAAGATGGCACCAAGAAGGCACTAATGGAAGAAGTCAAGCTGATTAAGTGATACATCTCTGCAATATTCTTCCGGGAAACCTTGGGTCCTGGAATGGATCTGGCTGCTACTTTGACACAAGCCACCTACCTAAAACATTGTTGCAACCCAAGGAAATCCCTTTATAGAAAACAGTATTTCCTAATGACAGGGCCTCTTTAAGAAGGATAATGAGCAAATTGCTGCTAACAAGCATAATAAAAATGCACCACTGTCATTATGTATTAAACTTGGGTTAGAGACCTAGAGATAATCCTTGAAGGATATTTTTAGAGACTGCTATGTATTCTTATATTATAACTGGACTTAAAGGGGTTAACTAACTTTAAAAAACATATAAACAACTAAAAAGTATTACAAATCAAAAATATTAAAGGGTTTGCCACTTCTCAGACAAACCCTTCTGAATCCCTATGTTTCCCTCCAGTAAAATAAGAACACACTCACCACGTCGGCACTGCCTCTCCCGGGGATCGCGTGACATTTTGCCAACCAGCGCTAGCTTCACTCTCATGCAATTGGACAAATCAAGACAATTGTAGGAACTGAGAGCAACTGCAGCTCTCACTTCCTCTGGATGTCAATTATATCTGTGGAAGAGGAGAGTGAAGCCAGTGCTGATTGACCACAAAGACTGTGTGACATAACAATGTCACGTGAGCCCCGGGAGAGCCAGTGCCGACACCGCTGGAACAGTGCCTGCTCCAGAGGTGAGTATATAAGTGTTATTATTTTACTGGGGGGGAACATAGGGATTCAGAAGGGGTTGTTGTTCAAGTAGTGGACAACAACTGACTTCCAATTCTTCCAACGCAGAAACTCCAACGGTCCTCCTTGTCTTTACCTGTAGCAGTTACGTGCTGGTTGTTTGTGCCAATCAGTGGCTATAGTTGTCACATGCCAAACTTTTCTGGCCAGTAGTATGACACATGACCACTATAGCAGTCACATGCTTGCAGTTAGTAAACAAAGGTGAGGCCGCAGGAGAATTCGATTAGAAGCGTTTTTTTAACCCCTTTACCCCCGAGGGTGGTTTGCACGTTAATGACCGGGCCAATTTTTACAAATCTGACCACTGTCACTTTATGAGGTAATACCTCGGTAATGCTTCAATGGATCCCGCTGATTCTGAGATTATTTTTTTGTGACATATTGTACTTCATGATAGTGGTAAAATTTCTTCGATATCACTTGCTTTTTTTTGTGAAAAAAATGGAAATTTGGCGAAAATTTAGAAAATTTAGCAATTTTCAAAATTTGAATTTTTATGCCCTTAAATCAGAGAGATATGTCACACAAAATAGTTAATAAATAATATTTCCCACATGTCTACTTTACATCAGCATAATTTTGGAACCAAAATTTTTTTTTTTATTAGGGAGCTATAAGGGTTAAAAGTTGACCAGCGATTTCTCATTTTTACAACACAATTTGCAAAACCATTTTTTTAGGGACCACATCACATTTGAAGTGACTTTGAGGGGTCTTTATGACAGAAAATACCCAAAAGTGACACCATTCTAAAAACTGCACCCCTCAAGATGCTCAAAACCACATTCAAGAAATTTATTAACCCTTTACGTGCTTCACAGGAATTTTTGGAATGGGGAAGAAAAAAATTAACATTTAACTTTTTCACAAAAATGTTACTTTAGACCCCAATTTTTTTATTTTTGCAGGGGTAAGAGGAAAAAATGGACCCCAACATTTGTTGTGTAAATTCTCCTGAGCATGCAGATACCCCATACGTGGGGAAAAAACACTGTTTGGGCGCACGGCAGGGCTCAGAAGGGAAGGAGCGCCATTTGACTTTTTGAATGTAAAATTTGCTTGAATAATTAGCGGACGCCATGTTGCGTTGGGAGAGCCCCTGATGTGCCTAAACAGTGGAAACCCCCCATAAGTGATACCATTTTGGAAACTAGACCCCTCAGGAAACTTATCTAGATGTGTGGTGAGCACCTTGAACCCCAAGGTGCTTCACAGAAGTTTATAACATGGAGCCATGAAAATAACATTTTCACATTTTTCCCACAAAAATGTTTTTCAGCCACCAGTTTTGCATTTTCATAAGGGTAACAGGAGAAATTGCACCATGCAACTTGTTGTGCAGTCTCTCCTGTGTAAGCCGATACTCCATATGTGGGGGAAAACCACTGCTTGGGCGCAAGGCAGGGTTCGGAAGGGAAGGAGCGCCATTTGACTTTTTGAATGAAAAATTTGCTTGAATAATTAGCAAATGCCATGTTGCGTTTGGAGAGCCCCTGATGTGCCTAAACAGTGGAAACCCCACTGTTTCACGGTTAGACACCCAAAAAAAAACATGAGGGGATTGCTCGTGCATGGCAGGCTATCACACTAACGTTTTTTTTGGCCGCGAAGCATATGGGGCAAAGACTCAAGCATACACGAGCACTCAATGAAAACTCAAGTAGCGAGCACTTGCGCTCAACACTGGTTGCCATATCGTCATCATTTTTTTTTCTTTACTTTTGAAAACATCCCAACCCTAATACAACCCCAACACTAGCCCAACCCTAACCTCAACCCTAGCCCAATCCTAACCCCATCCCCAACCCTAACCCTAGCCCAACCCTAGTCCAACCCTAACCCTAGTCCAACCCTAGCCCAACCCTAACCCTAGAACAACCCTAACCCTAGGCCAACCCTAACCCCAACCCTAATACAACCCTAACCCTAATACAACCCTAACCCTAATACAACCCTAACCCTAAAGTTTATTTTTTTACACCGTTCCTCGTGCGGTATAAGTGATTAGACGACTTTATTCTTCGGGTCGGTGCGATTACAGCGAAGCCAGATTCATATCGGGTTTTTATGATTGACAGCTGTCACACACTAAAAGACGCTTTTTTTTTTGCAAAGACTAGTTTTTGCATCACCATATTTTGAGAGCTATAATTTTTCCATATTTTGGCCGACAGAGTCATGTGACGGCTTGTTTTTTGCAGGACAAGTTGACGTTTTTATTGGTACCATTTTCGGCGTTTTTTTATGCCGCTCCGCATGTGGTAAAATTGATAAGGCAGATTTATTCTTCGGGTCAATACGTTTACAGTGGTACCACATTTATAAAGTTTTTATGTTTTGGCGCTTTTACACAATAAAAACTATTTTCTAGAAAAAATTATTTTTTTGTATCGCTTTATTCTGAGAGCTATAACTTTTTTATTTTTCGGATGATGGAGCTGTATGGCAGCTTGTTTTTTGCGGGACAAGATGACGTTTTCAGCAGTACAATTTTTATTTACATTCGTCTTTTTGATCGCGAAATTCCATTTTTTGTTTGCGGGTATGATGATAAAGCTTTGTTTTTTGATTTGTTTTTTATTTATTTTTTTACCGTGTTCACTAAAGGGGTTAACTAGTGGGACAATTTTATAGGTCAGGTCGTTCCGGATGCGACGATACCAAATATGTGTACTTTTATTGGTTTATTTTTTTTTTCATAGTAAATATTATGGGTTCAAAATATTTTTATTTTTTGGGGATTTCTTTTTTTTTTTTACTTTTACACTATGTCCCACTATGGAATTTTCACTTTTTGCAGCCTGATCGGCTGTATAGCATAGAGAGCAGCAGCTCCCTATGTCATGCAGCCTGTCAGCGCTGCACACAAGGGAGACATTACTTTGGTCATGCACTGTGCATGACCAAAGTAACGTCCTGCCTCCTGGTGACCCGGATGTTGTCATGACGACATCGGGTCATCATGACAACATCTGGAAGCAGCCGCAGACACCGCGGGATGCCGGCAGGAGAGGTGAGTATAGCGATCACCTCCCCCCTTGCCACCGCAATGCTGCGATCGACTTTGATCGCAGCATTGTGGGGGTTAATGTGCAGGCAGCGGTGAGGGACTGCTTCTGCACATAGCACCGGGTGTCTGCTGTGACAATCAGCTGACACCCGGTGGCGATCGCCCCGCACCACTTGTGTGCGGCCGCGATCGCCGCACGCGTAATAGTACGTAGCTGGTCCATAAGTCCCAGGGCGCAGCTACGTACTATTACTGACGTCGTCAGAAAGGGGTTAAAGAAGTTGATATACCCAGTATACCTTTAATATACCCAATACTGTAGGAAATCTACCTTCTGGACATTGCTTTTATTGCAAATATCAAACTATCATTTTGAGGTCTAACAATCTTTGTGGTGAGATCTGTATACTTGGCCTAATGACAACTTGTGGAATTTGCATCTTCAAGTGTGGTCCGATTTTCACTGACTGCTAGATAGGAAAAGAATAGAGATTTTTTTTGTTTTTGTTTTCACGAAAGAGAAAAACTGATGACACTTGGACCAAACTCTGATGACTCTCGTTCGAAACTGTGACCGAAAAAAATTGATCAGTTTCTCTCTCACGTCAAAAAATGGATGTCTGATTGAAGCTTTAGAATCAGGGTTCAGACTTAACATTTTGAAGCTCCATTTTTAGTACAAGGTTTGGGATTTTCCACGAGAGTAGACAATGTCTGTTATAATTTCCTCAAGACAAATTGCAACCACATTTATGACAAAACTGCACCAAAGTTGAATGGCAATAATTTGCATTTCTACCGTGGTGCTCACTTTTCGATTTTGGTGGATCTTCTGCGTCACATCTTTTGAGTCACATTGTTTTATTAAAATAATTAATAACAAATCATTCGTTTGTTTTACATTAGAAATATTTGAAGTGAATTTTCAACAGCTTAACATATGACTCGGATATTCTTTTCTGTAGAAAACATTTATTATTCATGAGTCTTTTGTTACTATTTTCCACTGCAAACAGGTTTTGGCATATTGTTGAGGCATTATTATATTGTGATTTCTTTATGAGGTATTAAATTTGCCTTGTATTTTAAATGGTAATATCTGTTGAATAAAAACATCTCAAAATCATTTTGTGAACCATCAATCAACATTGTGTCTGCCACATGGTGGATAGTCACCAGCAATGATGTCCTTCCTTTATAACTTTTCACCACTGTCTATTAATGACCGTAGTTTCAGCTGTCTCTTAGCAACAATAATACTTTCATTGTGACGTTACAATACATACTGTGACTTTTTGCATTTCTCTTCCATCTGTAGCATCTTGGTGACATGGTGGGTAGTTCTAAAATGTATTGTACATCAGACAGCAGTAGCATTACCAACATTTATCATCTATTGGCAAGAGATATGATAACTGATCTCAGGCTGCTGAGACCCCCATCAATCTTGGGAACAGGGGTCCAAAAATGGTCTGTGTAAATTGAGCTGTATGGAACATATGTGACCACGACTTTAAGGTTATGTTTAATGATGAGCGAGCATGATCGCTACTGCTCGGTGCTCGCCCGAGCATCTCACTGCTCGAGATGCTTGGCACTCGCCGAGTAATTCCGGGTTGCTTGGGTGGGAACTCGGGTCCCCTCCCTGCATGTCTGGCGCTCTTTAGAGAGCCAATAAACATCCAGGGATTACCTGCCATGCACTGTAATGCCGTAGCCATGTTGGTTGTGGGCATTACAGTGATTGGCTGGCCGCACAGCGTCATCAGGTCTATATCAGACCTGGCGCCGCCATGCTCGTCACAGTCACTCCGTATCAGACAGTGTAGGGAGAGGTGCTGCTGCGTCAGGGAGAGATTTGCTTGTGTATTAGGTAGTGTAGGGAGAAAAACCGTACATTACACATATCTATCTTAACAAACAGTTCTTCTGAGGACTAATCCATCTGCAGAGATATCAGGCAGGCAGGGTGTATAGGCAGGCACTGTATATAGCAGACTGCAGTGCATATAGCACAAGAGGCTCCATTCCAATTCTGCCTTCTGCAGCTGTTAGATATTTCTATACAAAGGCCCAGGTCTCAGGGGCCAGGAATACTTTTCTTGGGATCTTAATCCTCATTATTTGCTTAAAAAGCAATCCAGAGAACACCATTTTTTCTGCTCCATTTGCTTGTTGGCACTGCAGAATACAGCAAGGTCCTTTCCATATTAGAGCGCTAGAAATCCAGCTATTTAAAACTGTGTTTTCTCCGTCAAACGGATCACATATACGTTGTCAGAAAATACTGCCATTTCTAGCCTCCATTAAAAATTTCCTTTAGTGTGTCATTGAAGCAATTCACCGCAGTTTGCCATTCAAACTACTTACCTACAGGCCAGGTATTTAAAACTCTGTTTTCTCTATCACACGGATCACATATAAGTTCACTCCAAACTCAGTCATTTGTAGTGAGCGTGGAAGATACTATCCTCCATTTAAAATGGGCAAGGCACGTGGCAAGGGACGGGGAACTGGACGTGATGGTAATGGTGCATGCAGAGGCCGAGGACAAGGCCGTAGGCAAGCCGAAATTGTGCCACAACAAACACCCACATCTTCTCGCCTGACCTTCCTGTCCCAATTTCTAGGGGACTGCAGCACACCACTATTGAACCCAGAGCAGTATCAAAAGGTTGTTGGTTGGATAGCAGATAATGCTTCCAGTCACTTAGCCACCACCACCACCACCCTGTCTTCCACACGGTCAAGTCTCAGTAGCCGTGGGTCTGGACCGCATATTCCTCACCCTGATCCTCCTTCCTCCCACCATGCCGAGTACCCAGAGACAACTGATCCCACACTTGGACACTCTGAAGAGCTGTTCACTTTTCCATTTATAGATTCAGGCCTCTCGCCCGGTCCACTTGAAGCGGGGCAAGAGGAGATCGCGTGTAGCGATGCCCAAATATTTGAGCAGCCACGGTCACACGAAGGCGACGGTGGGAAAGTGTCACAAGAGGTGGACGATGATGAGACACAATTGCCAGAAAGTCAGGAGGAGGACCAGGGTGCGGAAGTGGAAGACAACATGGTGGATGATATAGTAACTGACCCAACCTGGCGGGAGGACATGCAGAGCGAGGACAGCAGCACACAGGGGAAGGGAGGCAGAGCACCCCAACATGCAGGAAGAAGCAGTGTGGTGGCCGCAGACAGAAGGCAGGCAACCGTTCCCCGTAACACCAACAAGAAGGAAGTTGCCAGTACAACTGTTAAGTCTTCCCGAGTCTGGTTGTTTTTTAAAGACTCTGCCGATAACCCCAAAAAGGCCATTTGCACCACCTGCCAGGCCAGCATCAGCAGGGGTGGCAAAACGACCAGCCTGACCACCACCAGCATGATCAGGCACATGGCAGCAAAGCACCCAACTATGTGGGCCAAACCCCAGGGTCCAGGAACAGTGTCTGCAGGTGGTACCATTGCTTCTTCCGCTGTTGTGCATGCAAGCCAATGCCCTGTCCATGGTGCATGCGAAGAAGCCTCCTGCCCTGCACCTGTCGTTGCACACTCTCGGCATCAGGAAGCACGTTCATGCCCTTGTCCCAGCGCAGCGTTCAGTTGTCCATAACCCAGTCCTTACAACGCAAGTGCAAATATGCAGCCAAAGCCCCACAGGCCACAATATTAAATTCTCACATTTCACGACTGCTTGCGCTCGAAATGTTACCTTTTAGGCTCGTTGAGACGGAAGCATTCCGCAACCTGATAGCGGCGGCCGTCCCTCGGTACTTGGTCCCCAGCCGCCACTATTTCTCCCGGTGTGCCGTCCCCGCATTACACAAGCACCTGTCCCAAAACATTAGCCGTGCTCTCAACTACGCAGTTACAGGTAAAGTCCACCTAACCACGGACACGTGGACAAGTGGGCAGGGATGGTACATCTCACTGACGGCATACTGGGTTAACACAGTGGAAGCCAGGACCCAGTCGGACCTTGGGACGGAACACGTCCTCTCGACGCCAAGGATTGCAGGCCCTAGGTCAATCAGGGTTGCCCCCACGGTCTACAGCTCCTGCACCTCATCCTCCTCAGCCCCCTCCTCCTCTTCAGCCTCCATCCCCGAAATGACCACATCAGTCACAAGCTGGAAGCACTGCCTCGGCCAAGCGGCAACAGGCTATGCTGAAGCTAATATGCTTAGGTGAAAAACCGCACAATGCTGAAGAGTTGTGGACAGCTCTGAAAGAGCAGGCAGATCTGTGGCTCACACCGCTGAACCTACAGCCAGGCATGGTCGTGTGTGACAATGGCCGGAACCTGGTGGCGGCTCTGAGGCGAGGTGAGCTCACACACGTACCATGCCTGGCCCATGTGCTTAACCTCGTGGTTCAGCGGTTTCTCAAATCCTACCCGGAGCTGCCAGATCTGCTTGTTAAAGTACGCCGCCTGTGTGCCCATTTTAGAAAGTCAGCTACAGCTTCCGCCGCCCTTGCAGTGTTTCAGCAGCGTTTGCAGCTTCCGGCTCACAAACTGGTGTGTGATGTCCCCACGCATTGGAACTCTACACTGCAGATGTTGGGAAGGATTTGTGAGCAGAAGAGGGCAGTTGTTGAGTAAAAGCATCAACAAGGCCGTCAGTATTCAGTTCAGACTCCACACATTAGACCTCAGGAGTGGACATGGATGTCAGACATATGTACCATCCTCCAAAACATTGAGGACTCCACCAAGATGGTGAGCGGCGATGAAGCCATAATTAGCGTCACCATCCCGCTTCTCTGTCTTCTGAAACACTCTCTGCTCACAATTCAAGAGGATGCATTGCAGGCGGAGCACGATGAGATGGAGCAAGGAACCATACAGGGTGATTACACACAGCCAAGCCTCATCTCATCCCAACGTGGATTGGGTGACAATGAGGAAAAGGAGGAGGAGAAGGAAGGACAGGAGCTAGTTTCATGCACTATAGACGGTACTACCTGCACAGCTCTCATACTTTCTGTTCAGCGTGGATGGCCAGAGGACAGAGAGGAGGAGGAGGAGAGCATGGTCAGTCATCCTCTTGGTGAGGACACGGAAGTCTTGCCTGTTAGTAGTCTGGCACGCATAGCTGAGTTTATGTTACGCTGCCTTTCCCATGACCCTCGCATTCTCAAAATTTTGGGTGACAGTCATTACTGGTTGGTGACACTTCTAGACCCACGCTACAAGGAGAACTTTATATCTCTTATTCCTGAGGCGGACAGGTCTACAAAAATGGGGCAGTACCAGAAGACCCTTGTTGCGGAACTATTAAAAAAATTCCCATCTGAAAATGGTGGCGGCAGAGGGCACACTTCGTTGGACAACCAAGGAGTACAGGCGAGAGAGACACAACTTCAATCCAGCAGAGGCAGGGGAACACTGTCAAAGTTCTGGGAGAGTTATCTCAGACCCTCCAATCGCACAGGCCCTGAGGCGCGGGTATTCTAACAAGGAGTGCAAAGTTTGGGAAGATGCTGAGGGAGTACCTTGCCGACCGTACCAACGTCCTCGGTGATTCCTCCGTGCCTTATAATTATTGGGTATCCAAGCTGGATACGTGAAATGAACTGGCTCTCTATGCCTTGGAGGTCCTGGTCTGCCCTGCCGCCAGCGTTTTATCAGAGCGGGTTTTTAGTGCCGCTGGTGGAATTATAACTGATAAGTGCATCCGCCTGCCAACTGGAAATGCTGACAGGCTGACTCTTATAAAAATGAACAAGGGCTGGATTGGGCCAGACTTCTCAACACCACCGAATGATAGCAGCATAACATAAACTAAAATTCAGTGTCTTTTCTTGAGAGGTGTATTCCCATGCACCTATTTACACCCACACATGGGTATACGCTTCCTGATTTTGGCTATTTGCTCTTGTCCTACTCCTTCTCCTCATCCTCCACCACCATATCACCATGGTGACCGTGGTCCGTGATGCAACACCCACATAATTTTTTTAAAGGGTGTTTATGATGCCCGTAAAAAAATTTTTTTATACAGTATGTTCATGTATACCCCCCCCAGGGGTAAATGTTTGTCAGCCCATACACTTAGTGCATGGGCATTACAAGTATAGGAGGCCCACTCCTTTCTAATGGGAACATTTTTTTATGAGGTCCTCCTCCACGTCTCTTCCAAGGGGCATTGAAGTGCCTCCAAATTTTTGGAAGCCCTTGCATTCACTGCATAGGCCAGCACTATGGGAGACTCTCTGCTTTCTAATGGGAATTTGTCGTTACTGTGGCCCTGCTTTGTGTGTCTTTCAATTCTTAGTGGGTTTTTTCCTAAAATTGGTCAGCCGTTGGACTCACTGCATACCCTATAACTGTATAGCAGACCCTCTCCTTTCTAATGGGAACATGTCGTACCTTGTTACTGTGGCCCTGCTCCATGTGTCTTTAAATTCTTAGTGGGGTTTTTCCTAAAATTGGTCAGCCGTTGGACTCACTGCATACCCTATAACTGTATAGCAGACCCTCTCCTTTCTAATGGGAACATGTCGTACCTTGTTACTGTGGCCCTGCTCCGTGTGTCTTTAAATTCTTAGTGGGGTTTTTCCTAAAATTGGTCAGCCGTTGGACTCACTGCATACCCTATAACTGTATAGCAGACCCTCTCCGTTCTAATGGGAACATGTCGTACCTTGTTACTGTGGCCCTGCTCTATGTGTCTTTAAATTCTTAGTGGTGTTTTTCCTAAAATTGGTCAGCCGTTGGACTCACTGCATACCCTATAACTGTATAGCAGACCCTCTCATTTCTAATGGGAACATGTCGTACCTTGTTACTGTGGCCCTGCTCCGTGTGTCTTTAAATTCTTAGTGGGGTTTTTCCTAAAATTGGTCAGCCGTTGGACTCACTGCGTACCCTATAACTGTATAGCAGACCCTCTCCTTTCTAATGGGAACATATCGTACCTTGTTACTGTGGCCCTGCTCTATGTGTCTTTAAATTCTTAGTGGGGTTTTCCCAAATTTTGGCAGCCCTTGCAGTCACAGCATGGGCATTACCACTATAGGAGACCCGCTCCTTTATAATGGGAACATTTTTTTTACTGAGACCCTCCTCTATGTCTTTTCAAAGGGGTATTGGGTTGCGTCCAAATTTTTGGCAGGCCTTACAGTCACTGGATACGCAATAACAGTATAGGAGACTCACTTGTTAATAATGGGAACAACAAAGCATAGCTGGCTGATGGCTCTCTAACCATAGCTAGGGCCGACTGCTGGCCTTTTAAGAATAGTAAGGGCCATCTGATGTCCCTACAAAAATAGGCTTTATGACTTTCAGAGTCCCTCCATCATAAATAAAAAAGGATGTGTCTGATGATGTGTCACACACCACATTGCCAGATAAGGTTGTAAAATGTTAAAATGACATTTCCCGGTGAATGCATTTGTCTTAAAAAAAATAACGTAAAAAAAGCAAAACAATAGGATCTTTCTTTAGTATAAAAAACAGCATCACCAATTTAACCTCAATGTAATCACATTGTTCAGCTCATGCACCTCCTCCTCCATCTCCGAAATGACCACATCAGTCACAAGCTGACAGCACTGCCTTGGCCAAGAGGCAACAGGCTGTGCTGAAGATAACATGCTTAATTGACAAACCGCCCAGCGCTGCAGAGTTGTTGAAAGCTGTAACACAGCAGCCTGATCTGTGGCTCTCACCGCTGAACATACAGCCAGGCATGGTCGTGTGTGACAATGGGCGGAACCTGGTGACGGAGAAATGACAGCAGGGGTAGATATGGTTTCCCTCTATGCCAGTCCTTTCACCGAGCTAAAGAATATGGCTGTGGTGAAATACAACTCCCACTGAAAAGCTGTTTCAGATTGAAAAACACTGTGCCCACCAGAGGATTTGATTCTGAGGGCTAACCTTTCTCACCCGCTCAAGAGCCCCATAGCAGCTGCAAAGTTAGCGCTATCATGAACTCTCCTGCGGTAGAAGCCAAGGCACACCAGAGGATTCTCTGGTGGGACCGTCCAACCCTGCCGAGAAGCAGTCCTGGCTAAGAAAAGTGTGTGGGAAGGTTCCCAGACACTCTATGGCTGCTTTTTTACTGAGAAGGAAACACACGCAAACACGGGGAGAACATACAAAGTCCTTGCAGATGTTGTCCTTGCTGGGATTTGAACCCAGGATCCCAGCGCTGCAAGGCTTCAGTGCTAACCACTGATCCAATGTGCTGCCGTTCACCCTCTAATATCTAACAAGCTGGAGAAACTTGCACCTACTGTCACTCTATCTTCAGCTCCTTTGTGAGAAAATGTATTTGGGCAGCCACTCAGTCTACCAAATAAAATTCCTGAGAAGGAAATTGGGGATGGCTTCGCTACTGGTACTGGGGGCAGTGCTAATACCATGGCGTCGTACCATAGTTTGCTGGAAATATTCCAGGCTGGTAGGAGGCAAGCAAATTCCCACAGAAAAGTACCAGCAGTAATGTTCAGGCCACATTTCAAGTGCAAGCAGCTTTAGAGGACTTCCTGGGAGAAATGACACGCAGGGTAGATACTGTTTCCCTCTATGCCAGTCCTTTCACTGAGCTAAATACAACTCTCAGCAAAAAAAGTTGTGGACTGGCTCTGTACCATCCCTGGCCACGTGTTTGTGGTTAGGCGGTCCTTCCCAGTAAGTGCACTGTGGAGGGCATGGGTAATGCTGTGGGACCCGTGCTTGTGGAAGGCGGAGGCAATACTGGGAAATATAGTGGTGGCTGGTGACCGAGTATGGACACCCGGCCGCCGCCGGCATGAGGTTGTGAAAAGCTTCCGCCTCCATGAGCTTAAAAGGCCATATTTCAAGTGCAAAGAGCTGCCCAGAAATCTGGCAGTTTAGTGTAGCGTCCTGTGGGTGGGTGACTGGATAATTGCACTTGCATTCCAAGTAACAGAAAACTAAGCAGATGGTGGCCTCTATCATCATCATGGCCTCACCTCGGCACTATGAACTCTCCTGAAGGAGAAGCCAGGGCCCGCCGGAGGAGTCTCCGGTTCTCTGGTGGGCCGGTCCAACCCTGCCGAAAAGCAGCCCTGGCTAAGAAAAGTGTGGGGGAAGGTTCCCGGACACTCTATGGCTGCTTTTTTAATGTGGATCGGCCATGCTTATGCATGTTATTTCTCAAAACGCATTACAGATCAGGCTATTGTCCAACTCTGTATTCAAGAAATTAAATGCTCAAAGAAAGATGTGTGCGTGTCAAAGCACCACTGACAAGTGCGAGTTGATGTTGGACGGGCTGCCATTGCTTCTGCAACAAGCTCAATTACATGACTTCCTGGGAGAAATGACACGCAGGGTATATACGGTTTCCCTCTATGCCAGTCCTTTCACCGAGCTAAATACAACTCTTATCAAAAAAAGTTGTGGACTGGCTCCGTACCGTCCCTGGCCACATTCACCTGTCCACGTGTTTGTGATTAGGCGGTCCTTCCCAGTAAGTGCACTGGGGAGGGCACGGGTAATGTTGTGAGACCCGTGCTTGTGGAAGGCAGGGCGATACCGGGAAATATAGTGGCGGCTGGGGACCGAGTATGGACATCCGGCCGCCACCGGCATGAAGGTTGTGAAAAGCTTCCGCCTCCACGAGCCTAAAAGGCCACATTTCAAGTGCAAGCAGGTGTCAAAAATTTGGCAGTATAGTATTGCAGCCTGTAGGTGGGTGGGTGGGTGGCTGCCTGCATACTTGCGCTTGCATTCCAAGTAATGGGGTAGGGACAACTGAACGCTGCAGTGGGACAAGGACGTGGACGGTGATTGTTGCAAGTCTGCAACGACAGGTGCATGGCGGGAGGCATCTTCGCATGCGCCAAGGACCACTTATGATGGGCACACTTTTAGGCAGTGACCTGGGAGTCAGATGCTTCCAGAGGTCTTCCCCATGCTGTTCCCATGACTTTTCAGCACTGTATGCATGTGTCTGATGATGTGTCACACACCACATGGTCAGATAAGGTTTTAAAATGTTAAAATGACATTTCCTGGTGAATGAATTTGTCCTGGTTGAAAGCAATTCAAAAGTGCAAAAACGCATCAAAAACGCTACGTGTGAACATAGCCCAAGTTGTGGAGGAGTATTTTTGTTTTTGGTTATTTATTTTGCCTTATATACAAGTCATTACCCTGGAAAGGATGTTCCTTAACATATTTCCCAGGAAAATCCATTTTGGTTTCGTTTTTGTATGTTTTATTGTGAGTCCGTAAAAGTGGCGTAATACTCTGACCACGTTGCTGACAGCAGTGATCTGGGAGTCAGAGATGCTTCCAGGGGTCTTCCCCATGCTGTTCCCATGTCATTTGAGCACTGTTCCCATCGATTTGGGCAATTTTTAGGCCCTCTGCAGACCGCCGGGGGGAGCCGCCTGAAAAATGCTCGAGTTTCCCATAGACTTACATTGGGCTCGTTGCTCGGGTCGAGCACCCGAGTATTCCAATTTGCTCGACCCGAGCAACGAGTACCCGAGCACTTTAGTGCTCGCTCATCACTAGTTATGTTCAGACATGGAGTTTTTGTAGTGTTTTTTTCTGCAGCCCATACATTTACTCTTAGCAGTAAAATGCTATGTATAGAATGCCGCAAATAGCTATGCTTTTGCTGCCTTTTTTTCTGCATTTTCAGGCGTATTACACGTGTGATTTGTTTACAGTACAATGCTGCAGTTTTACAAAAACGCTGCAGTGCTCAAATTTTGCTTGTGCATGAGATTTCTGAAATCTCATAGCTTTTGCTGGTACTGTAAAACACAGCTTCTAATCTGCAGAAAAAAAAGCCGTGTGGACAATGAATGGAGCAGTGGTTGTACATGCTTAGTAGCACTCCATTCACACAGGACTTTGTTCATGTGCTCATTGGGGATCTCAGTGGCCTGACGCAAAGCGATCATATATCATATTTATGTTGTGGTAAGTGTTTGCGTCTGAAGGCAGCTTCCTATAGAAACATAGAACCATAGAATGTTACAGTTGGAAGGGACCTCCAGGGTCATCGTGTCCAAGCCCCTGCTCAATGCAGGATTCACTAAACCATCTCAGACAGATGTCTGTCCAGCCTCTGTTTGAAGATTTCCATTGAAGGAGAACTTACCACCTCTCGTGGCAGCCTGTTCCACTCATTGATCACCCTCACTGTCAAAAAGTTTTTTCTAATATCTAATCTGTATCTTCTCCCATTCAGTTTCATCCCATTGCTTCTAGTCTTTCTTTGTGCCAATGAGAATAAGGATTATCCCTCTACAGTGTGACAGCCCTTGAGATATTTGTAGACAGCTATTAAGTCTCCTCTCAGTCTTCTCTTTTGCAAGCTAAACATTCCCAAACCCTCTAACTGTTCCTCATAGGATATTGTTTGCAGACCGATCACCATTCTCATAGCTCTTCTCTGAACTTGCTCCAGTTTTTCGATGTCTTTTTTAAAATGTGATGCCCAGAACTGGGCACAGTATTCTAGATGAGGCCAGACCAAAGGGGAGTAGGGGGGGATAATTACGTCACGTGATCTAGACTCTATGCTTCTGTTAATGCAACCCAGAATTGTGTTTGCCTTTTTTGGTGCTGCATCACACTGTTGACTCATGTTCAGTCTGTGATCTGTTAGTATACTGTACCCAAGTCTTTTTCACATGTGCTGTTGCTTAGCCCTATTTCTTCCATTCTGTATAGGTTTTTTTCATTTTTATTACCCAGATGTAGGACTTTGTATTTCTCCATGTTAAAACCATTCTGTTAGTTGCTGCCCACAGTTGCAGTTTGTTTAGATCTTTTTGAATCCTCTCTCTTCTCTAGTATTAGCTATCCCTCTTAGCTTTGTGTCATCATCCTATGATCGAGGAAAACACTAACACAACATCCTCTGTGATCACTGAGAGAATCGCTCTCCCTCCTGCTGTCCAACACTGATCTATGTGATTGGTGCAGTGCTGGAGAGAAAGCTACCAGGCCCTTCCAATCACTACAGCTGCACGGATCCTGACAGCTATATGAAGGACCTTTCAGATCATGTGATCAGTTACATCTCTGAAAAGTGTGTGGGTATGAGGTATATACTGTGTGAGGTATAGGCACATGTGAGTGTGTGTGTATAAGGCTGCGTGCCCACTATGCGTTTTTCAAGCTTTTTTGCCGCGGAATTTCCGCAGCGAAAACACTTAAAAAACGCTTGGTAATACATGCCCCATGGTCCCCAATGATAATCCGAATGTGCTGTGCACATGCTGTGGAAATTTCCGCTGCGGATTATCATTGCGGAGAAATACGCAGCATGTCCATTCATTTTGTGGACACGAGGCGTAATTGCCACCATTAACTTGCATTGAAACGCATAATATCCGTGTGAGCACATTTGCACATACGGATATTATGCGATTCTATGTGCGGATGGTACCCGGGTCTGGAGAAGAGGAGACACTCCTCCAGACCCGAGTACCATGGAACCTGTTATAAAAAAAGAATTTAAAATAAAAAATAAAGATTATACTTATCTTCCGATGGCCCCCGGTGTTTTCTCCGCTCCGTCCGGTCTGTTGTATGGGTCGCGGTGGTGTGAAAGGACCTGCAATGACGTCATTTAGTCATGTGACAGGTCACACGACCGCTGATGTCACATGACTCAATGACGTCACCGCAGGTCCTTTCACACCATCGCGACCGATACAACAGACCGGACGCAGCGGAGAAAACACCGGAAGCCATCGGAAGGGAAGTATAATCTTTATTTTGTACCATTTTTATTCTTTTTTTAAACTATTAACTTGGTCACACTATATAAATCCATGCCGGTTGCATGGATTTATATAGTGTGACCAAGTTGTCAAGCACTTTTCCAAGTGATGCTAAAATTGCTTGGAAAAGCTCTTGATAACCCGCATGCGGAAATGCGTGCAAAAACGCTTGACAAACGCTTCTACCTGGCAGGAAAAACGCATGTAAAATCTGCACGTGTTTTTCCTGCCAGGGAGATGCGGAAAAAATATGCAGCATTTCTGCATGGTGGGCACTTAGCCTTACACTGTAATGTGTGAGTGTGTGTGTAACAATGTACTGTGTGCGTATATATGTGTACGTAGTAGAGCTATGTGTGTATGTAAGAGAGCCATGTGTGTGTGTGTGTGTAGGAGAACCGTGTGTGTGTATGTATGTAGCAAAATTATGTGTACATACGATACAGCACAGCTGTGTGTGCATGTACTGTACATGCAGTAGTGTTGTGCATATGTGTGTGCTACAGAGATTGTATATGTGTGCTGTAAAGCTATATATGTACACATGCTACAGAGAAACACCAATAGATCTATTGACTACCTATTCTACATTAGTGCATTAAAATGAGTGCTAATGACCCCTCGTCTTTTTTTATACCACCACGGAAATTTTAATTAGCAGGAAATATGTTTTTCCTATTTTTTTCTACTGTTTAACACCTTCACCGCCTTGGGTTTTTCCATTTTTGTTTTTTGCTCCTCTTCTTCCCAGAGCCATACCTTTTTTATTTTTCCATTAATATAGCCATGTGAGGGCTTGTTTTTTGCAGGACGAGTTGTACTTTTGAACGACACCATTGGTTTTACCATATCGTGTACAGGAAAACGGGAAAAAAATTCCAAGTGCAGTGAAATTGCAAAAATAGTACAATTCCTCAATAGTATATGTATAGGTTATTTTTTATTTAAGTGGTGAAAAAAAAATCCAAAGTTTGTAAAAAAAAAAAAAAAAAAACAGAGTCATTTTCCGAGACCCGTAGCGTCTCCATTTTACGGGATCTGGGGCTGGGTGAGGGCTTATTATTTGAGCGTCGAGCTGATGTTTTTATTGTTACCATTTTGGTGTAGATACGATGTTTTGATTGCTCGTTATGGCATTTTATTGCAATGTTGCGGAGACCAAAAAACCATAATTCTGGCGTTTTGATTTTTTTTCTAGTTACGCCGTTTACAGATCAGATTAATCCTTTTTATATATTGATAGATCGGGCGATTCTGAACCTGGTGATACCAAATATGTGTATTTTTGATTTTTTTAATTGTTTTATTCTGAATGGCGCAAAAGGAGGGTGATTTGAACTTTTATATATATATATTTTTATATTTTGAAAAACATTTCTTTTTACTATTTACTGGCATCAATAGTCTCGATGGGAGACCAGAATCTGCGATCATCTGATCGCTTGTGCAACACATAGCAGGGCTGAAGCCCTGCTATATGTTGCAGAAATGCTCATCTTCTATGAGCGCTCATAGCAGATCGGTAATGACAACCACCAACCTATCGGCGCCCTGCGATCATGTGACGGGTGCACTGATGGGCGGCATTAGTGACGTGCTTCCTGAGCAGCCATGTTAAATGCCGCTGTCGGAGATTGATCGTGATTCCACCTGTGGCTGTTAGGGTACATGACAGGTGATCAGATAAGATTCGGGCTCAGCGCCGGAGCCCACACCAAAGAGGGGGAGTGGACCTATGACGTACATATACATCATAGGTCGTAAAGGGGTTAAACTTGGGATGCATCTTATAGTCTAAAAATATATGGTATTTATCACCTATCTTGGAGGTATATGTTTTTTAAGGGACATCCTCTTTACATTTAAAGATGGAAAGGAGGGCACTTTGTCTGGAGGACTAAGAGAGACTGATCCACAGTCAGTAATTAATCTATTTCTTTTACTGCCTTTCTGGCTGTTTATATACATTTAGGCTTATAACGTCATAAAGTTTAATAGTAGTTTGGCAGTTTTATATACATGTAAATATATGGAAATTCCAGGAATTGGAGATCAGTTGAATATTTAGGTGTGGTTCAGTTTTGCTCTTGAAATTTCTGCAGCTGTGGGATACAGTGGTAAAGTAGCCTCGCCCTGTGTTCAGTCTCTGAGTCAGTATTATGGGGCACTATTCTAAAACTTGAGTTACAAGAGCGATGCTGGCAGAGGCATAACATATGCTGCAGGAGTTTCTTTGCAAAATTATTGGAAAAAAAAAAAATGGAGCAGAGCTTTATATGTACAAGTGGCTCCTATATAATCGATGGAGCCAGATAGATATTGGTTGATTGAGATGTATTTTTCTGCCTCATCTTATGCATGCACCAATAATCAGGATTTATCAACCTTATGTAATAAGATCTTCTTAACATGACTCAGACATTAAATGGGAAAGGGACTTTCTAGAACCTCCGAGGAAAACTATTTAGTTGCACACACACCCTGAACCTCTGCACAATACTTTACACATTTTTCAAATGACAGATGGCTGTGCGGAAATAGAAGATAACCAAAAGTCAATCCAGCGTAGTCGCTTGCCTACAACACATGGATGCTGTTTTGCAGCCAGGACATCCTATTAATTCAGCTTCTTCTAGCTGTTACAACAGGGTTAGCATACACTAATCTGTGTAAATCAATGCATGTCTATAGGCGGTATTATTACAGCTGACATCTCTTTACGTGTCTAGTTGAAACAACTGTACAACCCCAGCTTAATTAATTCAGGACCCCAATTAAGTAAAAACAGTGTATACACACCTCCGGCAGCAGCGCCGTTCTAGCGATGTCAGAGTCGCTGTTCCCGGAGTGTTGTGACATTGTTGTGTCGTGCAGGCTGCAGCCGATATGTGCTTGCTGTTTGGCTGCAGCCTTAAAGAGGTTGTCCACTACTTTAGCATTGATGACCTATCCTTAGGATAGGTCATCAATGTCTGATCTGCCAGGGTCCGACAACTGGCACCAGCGCCGATCAGCTGTTATCGGTGTCAGTGGCCGGAAATACTCTCTTGCGGAGCTGGCCATCTTCTGATAGTGGCTGAGGCTTGGTACTGCGCATCCGTCGCCTTTTCAAATCAATTTGAGGCACATGTGTAATACCCTGCGGAGGCCACTATCAGAAGACGGAGCAGCGCGGCAAGTGAGCATTCCCGGCCGCCGATACTGAGAACATCTGATCAGCGTGGGTGCTGGGTGTCGGACCCTGGCTGATCAGATGTAATGGAGACAAAAGGGCCTCTAAGAGGATTCTTACAGGGTGTTTCAAAGATAGAGAGAGATTGCCATCTGCTGGTCAGGCACAGTCATGCGGAACCGAGATGTACAAGAGAAGTTGAAGGGGGAGCAGATTTAGACGCTGGACCCAGTCAGGTGACTTCCAGGAAGGAGTTCCAAGGTGCAAGAGGCCAGCGCCAAGCCTGAGGGGTTTTTGGTGCCAAGCAGCAGAGAGGAGCAGACGTGCTCCCTGCGTGTTGAGAAGCCCCGCGTGGCATGTCTAAGCCGGAGGCCTGCGAGGTGCCACAGCCGGGCGCCGGTGAATGAGCTCCGGATCCCTCACAGATGTGACTCGAGTGCTGTGCCTACTGAGGAGAGTCGGAACCTGCTTGCGGTGCTGAGTGAGTTTGCGGAACCCGACGTCGCCCGCTGATAGACGAGGTCTGGACCCCCCTATCGACGGCTTGAGAGACTGCCTCCAACGGCCAGGAAGAGAGGAGTTGGGAGACTGCTGAGCCAGGAAAGTCACGCCAGTGAAAGCAGAGGAGCTGCATAAGTGAACAGGGCCGTCACTTCTACTGTTCACTCACGGTACTGAAGCCAGTTGGGTTTAGGTACTCAGGTTCGGAGGGGAGCAGTTGGGGCGGAAGAAGCTAAACTTGTTCTAATTGATTTTGTCCGGAAAAGACTTGCGGCCTAGCGGGAATAACCGGTGACCCCCGCTAGGGCCCTATACAGAGATAAAGAACTGACGTGGTGACTCCCCTGACTGGGTGCACCACATTACTTTGAGAGACTTCGTATTTTGGTAATATTTCAAATTACCATTCAATAACCTTGTTGTTATCCCCTTGTGTTTTATATATACATAAACTGTTTATAATCATCTCCGACTGTCCTTGCCTAGTGTCTCTGTGTGTTGCATTCCAGCACCTGCATTACACAGACATTGATGACCTATCCTAAGGATAAGTCATCAATACTAAACTAGTGGACAATCTCTTTAACTATTTTGTCAGAGCTGACATCCGCCATGACGGAATATTGATGAGCTAAAGCCAAGCAGTGGCCACTCATTGGCTGCAGCCAGCATGACACAACAACGTCACGACACACTCCAAGTACAGCAGCACCTATATCGCTGGAATGGCGCCACTGCGGGAGGTGAGTATACACAGTTTTTATTTAACTGGGGTCCTGAATTAACTAGGCTGATGTTGTCCAATCGTGGACAACCCCTTTAAGCGTGATAAGAAAATCAGTTCCTGAAGGTGATAATTATCAGCTAACACTTTTTTTTCTTGGTTGCTCTATAGCTGAGCTCCATTAGCGCAGAATCGTAGTCTGTGACTACAATTTAACTACATCGTCTATAAGGAGTCTGAGGTAGTCTTAGACACACCTGCTACAGATTTCTTCTGCCTCCCTGTATCTGTGTCCCCTCTGATTGGCAGCTGTCTATAAATGTGTTTGTCATAGGTTCACCAGGACGTCAGCGTAGGGAGAGCAGATTTCTATTATAGCAAGAGCAGAATAATCAGAGAGGGTATAGACTTGTAAACCACCGCGGAGAAAATTATTAGGTTATTGCAACACATATACTGAGCCAAGTATGCCTCACTAAGGGAAGTATCTGGAGATTTGCTTCAGCGGAAAATGTCAGTAAGACTGTTGAGCAGTAATTCTTCAAGCATACCTCCAGTGGGAACACCCCACATGACTTCTTGATCCTTACATACAGTAATTTCCTTAGCTGTTCGTCTTAATTCACTAACAGCAATTTGCTATTATAGTCTGTCATGTTAGAGATGCCCAAGAGCTGCAGCGTGGCAGCAACCTCTCTGATAGAGCAGTACAGAGCTCTCACTTTGGAAACTCACATTTAGGCTGGGTGCCCACGTAGCGTTTTTCAAGCGTTTATGCTGCGGAATTTCACATAGCCTTACACACCAAGGAGATTGTCCTAGTGGAGGTACACCATATACCATATATGTTTATGTTATATACTGCATGTTTCTTCTTCATACTATGAATGTCATTTTGGTAAAGGCTTTATTTTCCATTTTTTAACACTATAAAAATATTAACAATAGCAATCAAGAATCATGATGTAATAATTATCAATTTCCACTGAAGCCAATTCAATAAGAAGATGGGAGACATTTAAACCTATCAAGACCCAAGTATAATAATAATGTTATTATCAATAATCTACTTCTAACACCAGATCATTATTACATAGTTGTATAGAAGAGAACTAACAACTAAAAAATGATATATTCATACACTCAGTACATATAACTTCATACACAACACCCAATCATACTGGCCCCCAAGCCCATCCACTCCCTCCCCCGATATGTCATTTAGTAACACCTTATGCAGACATATGATAGAACTTAATATACAGAGCGATTTGCTGGGAATCCTACTAAGGCCACGGCCCCACAGTATTTGGTCAGTATTTTTTCTCAGGAGTGGGAGCCAAAACCAGGAGTGGGTGATAAATGCAGAATTAGTGACTTGTTTCTATTATACTTTTCTCTGATTGTTCCTCACCTGGTTTTGGCTCCCACTCCTGAGAAAAAATACTGACCGAATACTGACCAAATACTGATCGTGGGGCCGTGGCCTAATACTATGAATGTCATAGACAGTATTCCTAGAGTCAATGTTCTTATTGGAAACAACTCCAGCATGGCCCAAAAATAGGAAAAAAATATACTCACGTGCCGATCGCTCTTCAAGGGAACCTGACAGCTGGTACATGCTGCCCGATCCAAAAGCAGCATGTATCAGACACTGGCTGCACAATTTCAGTGAGGCACGCATTACTCTGAAATGCTGTGACATTTCAGATAAAAAACAGTTTAATAGCCGCAAGGAACCAAGCCGCACGGGAGACTAATCAGACAGGCAGGTCCCCAGCAGCTTTTCCTGCCCGCTCCTATTGAGTGACAAGCATCTCCCTGCATGTGTGTGTATGGGCAGAGACCTGTCTCTCCAGGGCAGCGGGTGAGGAAAAGTCGCTGGGGACCAGCCTGTCTGATTAGTCTCCCGTGCGGCTCAGTCCCTTGCGGCTATTAATTTATGGGGGTTTTTTTAATGCTGCAGCATTTCAGAAATAAATACATATGGCTGAAATAATACAGCCAGTGCCTTACACATGCTGCTTGTGGATCGGACAGCATGGATCAGCTGTCAGGTTTCCTTTAATACTGTTGATAATATATCTGTACATCCAATTCTAGTTATACAGATGGTAGTGTGTTGTTCACCGCTGCTGTCACTGATTAGCTGCAGCAGTGGTTACACAATGTCTCTGCCACAACAGCAGGTTCGTGCACCAGCAGAGGACCCAACAGTGTTATCAGTTTGTGAAAATATATATTTTTGGGCCATGCCGGGGCTGTTTCTAAAAATATAAATTTTAAGTATGATGGTAAATCCAGTATAAAATATATTTTAGAAAATGTGTTTTATGTATAGGAATTTACGGTAGTGTCTCACACCAGACATATCACTAGTGGTCAGTCACACCAAGGTGACTCCACCAATCGCGAGAATGTGAAGCTCTATTCGTGTATGATAGTAAATGACTTTCCATGCAGCATCCAGAAAAAGCCCGGCTGAGCTGGCAGAGCGGCTGTGTACTCAGTTCTGCTGCCACTTCCTTCAGACAAGATGTCACCGATCGGACATTGATGGCGAATCCGAGCAATATGCCACCATTGCCTATAATGTAACAGACCCTTTAATGTCCACAGTATGCTCTGCCTTGTTTGAATTTTCACTTTAAATGGTGTAATCTCTAAATTACTGATATGTAAGAGAATCATAATCTAATTACTGGAAGAATCCTAGATAAATACATAAACTCCAGCACAATTTGCTCATAATATATACAGAAACAAATCTCAAAATTAGGGAGGAAACAATCCCATAGACATGAAAGGGTACGTCTACATATACCTTAAGGTTCTCTTAGCACATTCAATAAGGTCAGAGTTCCAGTTGATTAATATGAAGAAATTCCGCTGTCCCCCACAGCGTTGAAAGTGAACCTTCCAGAGGCATGGGGCATCTGCGGGGCAGAGCAAGGGACGTACATCTGAAAGTGATAGATCCTGCATTCACATGTAAGATGAAGACATCCCTAGAACCGCCAGAACTGTGTCATATAATCTCCTGGATGAATAGAGGATACAGAGCTCCACAGCCGATAAATGGAGCTCTGTCCACTGAACGAATTCATGGGGTTGGCTGGTTTAGAAAACACAAGCATATCCTCTATTAGGGAGGTAATAGAGGGGGGTTCACTTTTCATGATCCTCAACTCATTGTCAGAATGTATGGAGGGATCCACATGGAATTATAAGCATCAGAAGAGTTAACATCTGTAAGAGTATTAGCCTTTGGTCATTTCTTGTGGTTTTTTTTTCCTGCCAAATGTGCCTATTTCCCCACCTAAAGTGAAGGCAGAATGGTTACCTAGTAGCAACTGGCATTGATTGGGTCATATTGCCAATGCTGTTACTTTCTGCCCTGTGATAACTCGTTCTCAGGTGACCTTTGGAAAATATATACATTATGGCAAAGAAGGCCGGTGCATTGCTTCCCCTCCCCCTCTTTATCTTTTATGTTGCCACAGCATCTATATTAGAACGATTGGGTAAGTCGCTCGTGGGAAGTGAGTGGACGGTTACTGATTTATTGATGGTGAGGTCTGAAATAATGGTTGGAGCAATTTTATCTTATGGTGGTTCTTTAAGGTTTAATAAACAATTGATTATGGTTTTATATTTCCATTACATCTGAGCATAAATAAAGATGGCCATGGCTTCCACATAATTGCATATATAGCTAATAAACTAGATATTTTGTTTAGATTGTTATGTTTTACTTGACAGATTGTATGCTTTATAATCCCATGGAGCATTTCTCACTCTGTATGATCAGTACTGTCCTGTATTAGGCCGGTTTCACACGTCCTGATATTTCCAGTATTGGAAAAACCAGTACCGGAGATATCTGTGTGCGTGTCCGTGTCTACCTGTGAGGCATACATGTGCCACCCGTGTACCGCATCAGTATCACACGTACCAGCGCCTGAGAATCAGCGGTACAGTTCGCGTTGTTCCCAGGGGCCGGGTGCCGAAGGTATCTCTCAGCATTGTCCCCTGCTTGCGCTGCGATCAGCATGAGCAAGGGACAATGTTGAGAGTAGTATTCTGCTCCCAATGTCTCCAAAACCTGTAGAAATAAGAATAAAATAAAAAAAAATCATTATATTTACCTGGCTTGAGGCGTCTGCACACGCTGAGGAGCAGAGGAGAATGACTCGCTGCAGCGAATCACTGAGTGATAGGACATCGCTCACTGAGCTCAGCGCAGCGAGTCCGCATGAATCCCGTTTTACAGGGCTACAGACGTAAGCCCAGATGGAGGCACTGACATGTGTGTAACCGCTATATGAATATAGCCTAAAAGGGGTTGTCTGGTCTAAATGACAAGTTTGTAGCGTCTCTATGGGACTACAGACTTCTGAATCCTCACAGCGCATGCACTGTGCGCTGTGAGGATTTGCCGGTGTCAGCACCAGGAACAGAGGTCATGTGACCCAAGTATGTGATTCGCATACTCCCGGCCAGAACCAGTGAAAACAGATTGACAGCAGGATGTAACAGGTTAACAGCCTTGGGCGCAGCTCCGCTCCACTCGTGGCTATTAGAAGCAGATGATGACAGAATAATACATCCTGAGCATGCACCAAAGACAGGAAGCCAACATACGATTTACCATTACGTCATATGTTGATAAGGGGCTAATCATTAACCCTACATAGTGATGCATTTTTTTATTTGCAATCTGTTTATGTTTTGTGATTGTAGAATATTTTTTTGTTCTATTATACTGTGTTCATTGTTATGGGTAGCAATGATGCATAAGCTTCTGTTAACAGCTTCTGTCTTTTTTTTATCCTGCCTGTAATGACAATGACAACTGAAAAGTAATCTGTACAAAACAAGAAGTATATCTGTAGTATTAGGTTTATCAATAAAATATGCAAACTTTCAGAATTTTTATAATGTAGCTTTAGTTAGTTATGGAAATTGTAAAAAACAAATATCAAAAGTTTTCAAAGATGCATTAAAAATAAAAATTTTATTGGAGGTCATTTTCAGGTGACCCTTTCCCAATAATTCAGCTTTTCCTACACATCTAATAAGAACTGACACAGCTATTGATATCACATATAAGGTATAGTCACACGAAGTCGATTTGTTGTCAAAATCTCTAGAACCAATGTTCTGTTCATCTGAATTTTGCTTACATAGCCCCGAAAGCCTGTTGCAGAAGTGAAAGGGCTTTTACAGGAAAAAAAACTCGTCATGAACTTTGATTCATGTTTGCAGGTGCAATCGATTTTATTAGGGAGTTGCTGATTATCTAACTCGCATGGGAAGTTAATCATTAAGGCTGTGTGCACACGATGCGTTTTTAATGCGTTTCCGCAGCGTTTTTACAGCTGCGGAAACGCATTAAAAACGCGTGGTAGAAGGGCAGCAATGTTCCCCAATGATAATCCGCATGTACTGAGCCCATGCTGCGGATTTTTCCGCAGCGTTTATGCTGCGCTCAAAAATCCTCAGCATGTCCATTAATTTTGCGGAAACGCAGCGTTTTCGCCGCCATTGACTTGCATTAGAACGCGCCAATACCGCAAGACTGCATTTGTACTTGCATTATTGGCGCGTTCTAATGTGCGGATGGTACCCGAGTGTGGAGGAGAGGAGAGTCTCATCCACACCCAGGTACCATAAAAAAGCTGTAAAAACAAGAATAAAATAAAAAATAAGATATATTCACCTTCCGATGGCCCCCGGTCTCCTTCGCTCTGCATGCGTGCAAGACTGAAGGACCTTCGGTGACGTCACAGTCATGTGACCACAGGCCCTTCAGCGCAGTGTCTCGCGATATCCCGGCAGCCAGGAACAAGCCAGGAACGAACGAGGCAGCACACGCCGGGCCATCGGAGGGTAAGTATAGCTTTATTTTTTTATTTTTAAGCAGTCTTTTACGGTCACACTATATAAATCCATGCCGGTTGCATGGATTTATATAGTGTGATTGTCAAGCACTTTCCAGGTGATGCTAAAATCGCCTGTAAAAGCGCTTGTCAATCCGCATGCGGAAACGCATGTGAATCCGCATGTATTCCGCAGGAAAAACGCATGTACAATCCGCATGCGTTTTTTCAGCCAGGGAGATGAAGAAATGATGCAGAAATTTTCTGCTTCATTTCTGCATCGTGTGCACCTAGCCTTAAATGGAACCTGCATCTCCAAAATGCTATTTACCTTCAGGTGTAGTGTTAATCTGCAGGAAAAAAAGTATTTAAATCATCTAGCAGACTCACTGGTCCAGAAGCTACAGGGAGAAAATCAAGTTATATTCTCCATGCAGCCGCTTGCTCCCAGTCCCAGTCACCACTCTCTACACAGTGAGTGCACTTTAATCATTCTCAGCACATTGATTGACAGTCCGCTCAGTCTAAAGCTCTAAATGGTATTCTTCATTACAGGCATAGTGTACTAGTATGTATAGAGATTAGTGTTGAGCGAGTATGTTCTAATAACCCTTTCGCCGAGTATGCTCGGGCCGAGCTCCGAGTATTTAGAGCTGCTCAGTGATAAGGTTAAATTGCTCCCGTGTGCATGATTTGCGACTGTTTGACAGTTTTATTACATGGGAGGAATGTCTATTTCTTACACATTCCTCACATGTAATAAAGCTGTCAAGCAGTTGCAAATCATGCACACGGGAGCGATTTAACCTTATCACCGAGCAGCTATAAATACTCGGAGCTCGGCCTGAGCATACTCGGACAGAACATACTCGCTCAACCCTAATAAAGATGTTACTCTATATACCTGTACATCTTTAAATACTTTTCTCGGTATCCCCTTCAGCCTGAGCTCCAACAACTTCCAGCACCAAAACATATGTTCAACTCCATGCAGAGTTCACCCTGAACAGGCTCCAGCTTCCACACGTTACTCTGCAACTCCAACACACAGACTGCTCAGCTTTCATAGATGACCTGTGCAGTCTCCATTCAGAGAGACACTGTCTTGTCTCTCTCCCAGCTGCCACCCTAAAGTGAACCCATTTCCTGGATTTTAGTCAAAGCTAGCCAGGTGTATCTAATCAAGACTTGCAGCGCTAGGATTTAACCCAGTCCTACCTGGCTTTGCTACAGCCTGAAGATTGTCGAACTGTGACAGTGTACAGTCATGGCCAAAAGTTTTGAGAATGACACCAAAATTATATTTTCACATGATCTGCTGGCCTCTGGTTTTTATTAGTGTTTGTCTGATGTTTATATCACATACAGAAATATAATTGCAATCATATTATGAGTACCAATAGGTTATATTGACAGTTAGAATGAGTTAATGCAGCAAGTCAATATTTGCAGTGTTGCCCCTTCTTCTTCAAGACCTCTGTAATTCTCCCTGGCATGCTCTCAATCAACTTTTGGACCAAATCCTGACTGATAGCAGTCCATTCTTGCATAATCAATGCTTGCATTTTGCCAGAATTTGTTGGTTTTTGTTTGTCCACCCGTCTCTTGATGATTGACCACAAGTTCTCAATGGGATTAAGATCTGGGGAGTTTCCAGGCCATGGACCCAAAATCTCTATGTTTTGTTCCATGAGCCATTTAGTTATCACCTTTGCTTTATGGCAAGGTGCTCCATCATGCTGGAAAAGGCATTGTCGGGCGCCAAACTGCTCTTGGACGGTTGGGAGAAGTTGCTCTTGGAGGACATTCTGGTACCATTCTTTATTCATGGCTGTGTTTTTAGGCAAGACTGTGAGTGAGCCGATTCCCTTGGCTGAGAAGCAACCCCACACATGAATGGTTTCAGGATGCTTTACAGTTGGCATGAGACAAGACTGGTGGTAGCGCTCACCTCTTCTTCTCCGAATAAGCTGTTTTCCAGATGTCCCAAACAATCGAAAAGGGGATTCATCAGAGAAAATTACTTTGCCCCAGTCCTCAGCAGTCCACTCCCTGTACCTTTTGCAGAATATCAGTCGGTCCCTGATGTTTTTTCTGGAGAGAAGAGGCTTCTTTGCTGCCCTCCTTGAAACCAACCCTTGCTCAAAGAGTCTCCGCCTCACAGTGCGTGCAGAAGCACTCACACCAGCCTGCTGCCATTCCTGAGCAAGCTCGGCACTGCTGGTAGTCCGATCCCGCAGCTGAAACAGTTTTAAGATACGGTCCTGGCACTTGCTGGTCTTTCTTGGGCGCCCTGGAGCCTTTTTGACAACAATGGAAGCTCTCTCCTTGAAGTTCTTCATGATGCGATAGATTGTTGACTGAGGTGCAATCTTTGTAGCTGCGATACTCTTCCCTGTTAGGCCATTTTTGTGCACTGCAATGATGGCTGCATGTGTTTCTTTAGAGATAACCATGGTCAACTGAAGAGAAACAATGATACCAAGAACCAGCCTCCTTTTAAAGTGTCCAGTGATGTCATTCTTACTTAATCATGACTGATTGATCGCCAGCCCTGTCCTCATCAACACCCACACCTGTGTTAATGGATCAATCACTAAAACGATGTTAGCTGCTCCTTTTAAGGCAGGACTGCAATGATGTTGAAATGTGTTTTGGGGGTTAAAGTTCATTTTCTGGGCAAATATTGACTTTGCAAGTACAGTAATTGCTGTTAAGCTGATCACTCTTTGACATTCAGGAGTATATGCAAATTGCCATTACAAAAAATGAAGCAGTAAACTTTGGAAAAATTACTATTTGTCTCATTCTCAATACTTTTGGCCATGACTGTACAATGCATACACTGTCACAATTTCCCTTTATGCCTAGTGCGAGTGGGCAGTCGCGTAACTGCACATAAACGATTTGCATACTTGTGATCAAGTGCTGAGTAAATAGTCATCCACTTCTCTCAAGCTTCTGTTGAGAGCAGCGGATGAGAATCCAGTCTGCACGTGACCACAAGTATGGAAATCGCTTATGTGCTGTCACGTGGGGAAAAACTACTTTAACACATTTTTAAAAATAAATGTCATAAATCAGTAAATAACACAGACATACGAGGCTCAGTCAATAAGTAATGCCTATTTTTTTTCTCCTTCTAATTGGCAAGAAATTCAAATGCAATTACATAGGTTGAAAACCACAACATTAACGATTAATTTGTCACTTTTCAATATAATCTCCATCCATTTCCACAGTCTTGGTCCACTGTTTAACAAGGGCATGTATTCCAGCATGGTAAAAAGCATTCTTGGGACCCACCGTGCACAAACTTTTCTGTATCCCAGTTGTCCAATAATTTTCATCACACTGACTTTACTGAGGCAGATAATGCCACACAATTCATCTGCAGTCACCCGGCGGTCACCACGAATGATGTCATCGACTCGCTGAATGTTGCTTGGAGTCACTGCGGTTACTGGCCTGCCACTCCGCATTTTGTCAGCCAACGGTGATGGCCCTTCAGCTGTGTTACAGCGACGAACCCATCGTCTAACAGTACTGACATCCACTGTTGCATCACCGGACACATTTTTCAGTCTCTCATGAATTCGAATGGGCGTTTCACCTTCTGCATGCAAGAATTCAATCACAGAACGTTGTCTAATACCAACATCGATGTCAGCCATTTTGCAAACGGATACAGTCCTGCCACCTGTTGGTGCAGGAAGTTGCAATTGCTGTGGATTGGAGAAGGAGGTTTGAGGAATTGTGCCAAATTCGAATATTTAACATAACTACCTTATTTAAGGAGAAAAAAATAGGAGGCATTACTTATTGGCTGACCCTCGTATTTCATATCCCTGTAATTATAACAACCCGTAGAATATTGTAAACAGATAATTTATGGTGACTGGGGTTTTCTGGTCTAAAGCTACAAGTCTGCAGTCACTCTGAGACTGCAGACTTGTGAATCCTCCTATAGTGCACACTGCGAGCTGTGAAGACTCTCCAGTGCCGGGAGTAGCGATCATGAGACCGCAAGTATGCGATATGCATTCTCCTGGCCACATTCTGACTCGACTGTGTTCAGCCTCGCTCAATACACTTGCATTAAGCGAGGAAGCACCCATCTTGTCGGAATGCATATTTTATATGTGTGCGGAATATAAATATTTATGCAAATGTGCATGCATAGTACAGACCAAAAGTTTGGACACACCTTCTCATTTAAAGATTTTTATGTATTTTCATGACTTTGAAAATTGTACATTCACACTGAAGGCATCAAAACTATGAATTAACACATGTGGAATTATATACTTAACAAAAAAGTGTGAAACAACTGAAAATATGTCTTATATTCTAGGTTCTTCAAAGTAGCCACCTTTTGCTTTAAGGACTGCTTTGCACACTCTTGAAGCTCATCAAGAGAATGCCAAGAGTGTGCAAAGCAGTCATCAAAGCAAAAGGTGGCTACTTTGAAGAACCTAGAATATAAGACATATTTTCAGTTGTTTCACACTTTTTTGTTAAGTATATAATTCCACATGTGTTAATTCATAGTTTTGATGCCTTCAGTGTGAATGTACAATTTTCATAGTCATGAAAATACATAAAAATCTTTAAATGAGAAGGTGTGTCCAAACTTTTGGTCTGTACTGTATGTATATGCCGGTAGGGTCTGCAGGAGGCACAGGGCTCCACTTACTTCATTGTCAGTGTCCACCCCGGCAAACATATATGTCAAATTGCAGAAAAATATTGCAACGATAAGGCATCAGTCACATCCAGGGGCGTAACTACTGTGGTGGCAGAGGTTGCCAGCAAATACTTCAGCTGGATGTGCGTCCTCCAGTCCGTGCGTGGCAATACACAATGCCGGCCAATCAGAGGCCAGCTGCTGATGTCGGCGTGCACGTGATTGGGGGGTGCATGTCAGTGACGTCATGTGCTCCCATCGCTTGCACGCTGAAGTTAGCTGCTGGTTTCAGGAGAGGATGCCGTGTGGCGGGGGAGCGGATAGAAGGTAGGTGAGTATAATGGTTTATTTTTTCTATACATTAAAGAACAGAGGCAGAACGGGGGACATATACCATGATGGGGGACATATATACCAGGATAGGGGATGTATATATCAGAATGGGGCTCAGGATAAGGGACATATACCATGATGGAGGATATATATATACTGTATATCGGGATGGAGCCCAGGTTAAGGGACATACTGTATACTAGAGTGGAAGATATATATATATCAGGATGGGGCCCAGGATAAGAGACATATACCAGGATGGGGGAAACATATACCAGGATGAGGGACAAATATACCAGGATGTAGGGTATATAGATATACCAGGATGGGGACGACCCTGGTCCAAATCTTGCACCGCAGCCTATCAGACTCTAGTTACACCACTGGTCACAGCCCAATAATGCAGTAAATACGAGCGCAGTAGGCATATATTTACAAAGGTGCATCAGCAGTACTATAAAAAAAATCTCACACTTAGTCTGTTATCTAATGAAGGACAGGTGAAATATCCATTTTTTATATGCGTTTAGGCTGTGTGCACAGGTGAGGGCTAAGCAGCTGATGCTGGCGCACAGCTTGACATAGAGACACGCTCATGACATGTCAGGACGGACCCCTTTCTCAAGCATGCACTCTAAGCACAGTTTATAAAGCAGTGAACATATGATTCCATTTTGTACGAAAATGACTTGTGAAAAATTGTCTGAAGATCCCAGTCTTTCATATAGATAAATTTGCCTATTAAATTTATGGTGTGGGACTATCAGGGGATTATCCATTATTTGGGTGTTGAGAAGACCGAAAAAGATGATTTTCTTAAAACATCATTATAGTCAACCGAACAAAACAATCTATTGAGGATTGACAGTTATCATGTACAACAGACATTTAGGGGCATTCCAAAAAGTTGGATAATGAGGGCTAAAAGGATTTGTAGGGAGGAGGTAGAACAGAGGAAAAATATGGAAACGATAATAGAGAAGTTTGAAAATTAGATCACCCTAAAAAGAGAAGTGCTAAAGCTAGGACTAGACATAGGTAAACTTCCTAAAGTAATGGTGATGGCTTTGAAAGTATAGCAGAAAAATGACAGATTGGTATTTTTCTCTATGTATGACAGGCATGTGGGTTTTATTAAACAATTAAACAAACAATCTTGAAGTATTGGCAATTGCTACAAAGGAAACTATTTTTTTCTGTAAAAACTATTGTACTGCATTGCTTCTGCTTTTTAGTGCATTAATGACAAAAAATATATATATATAATTATAATTCAATTGCCGCAGGACAGATGCCAGCTACACCATATCACCGATCAATCACAATCAGTCTTCGACTATCAATCGCTATATTATTCACAGACTATTTTACTGATTTCTTCATTGCTATATTTGTACACTATATTACTGTTTGGAGTATTTGCCCAGTATTTTAGAGCTTTCACTTCCTATTTCTAGGAGTTGTGAGCTGTGTTGTTCTCTCTATAGCCTGTAACAACACCAAAATGGCTTCTGCATTCCCTGCCTACGCTTTTATAGAGGCTATTATAGTCTCTCTCAATTGGCTGAGCTATACCATGTGATGTGATGGCTGCAAACCATTATGTGGAAGCCCACGCGGTCGGGCATGAGGTCATGATTTATCTTCCGGAGAACAAAAGGACTGGCACTTGGAAATCAGACCTGCTGGATCACTCTTTCCCCTGTCATCATCTCTGGGCGGGAGAGACTTGGGAGGCCTCCATACACATAACTAATTAGTCATTAGTCGTATGGGTATGGGGGGTCTTATGTCAGGCATTGGACATCAGAATGTTTTATCAGTAAATGAACTTTGCTTTAGAAGAAAACAGATGAAGTCTATGCTACCTAGGGTAACAAAGATAGCAACATCAGAAGCAGATAATGATTGCCACAGACACACAGATAATTTGGACAATGTGACCTAAGAGAATCAGAAAGGGTGTTCTAAACCTCTTACATCTACTCAAAAAGGGATGTAAATGTCCCTCTTGGTCCTCATGCTGCCCTTATATAACAGTGGTTCCACCCTGAGAAATGGCCATCATATGCCCAGAGCACTGAACTTGCAGGAAAACTTTGTGAGTATTGGCACAATCTGGGATTAATTACGGTAGATAGTTTAGGGTATTTTTAAGTACCATTAATGCCATATGCATACTTGCACATGTAATATCCATATGCGATATAAACATGTAATGATGGAAAATTCCCTTACATGGATATATCTATGATGGATAAGTCGATATGGTGAACACATGGATAAGATTCAGCCATAATACCGGGAATGACCCAGTCACCTACAAAATGTCCTTTATTAAATTATGGAAGTATGGAATTATTACATTCCAGTCCACTTGGATCAAACAGGAGGTAAAGGAGGAAAATGTGTTGATGATTATAAAAACCTTATAATGTGGATCGTCCAGGACTTCCCATCAGCACATCTGCTCCGCAACCTTTCTGTCCTGTTGCCCCAAGCCGGGAGTCAGAAGTTCTTCATAGAATCCTAGAATGTTAGAGTTAGAGGGGACCTCCAGGGTCATCGTGTCCAACCCCCTGCTCAATGCAGGATTCACTAAACCATCTCAGACCATGTCCAGCCTTCTTCTTCATTAATAAAGGTTCTCGTGTGGAGAAGCGAAAGGTTCATACGCGGAGATATATAAAGAATAGGCTCCATTCTACAATGCCCTGCACATGCAGAGATGATCCTGGCAAAGTCCAGGGTAGTTCATGACAGAGCAGAACACTTACCTTGCTGGCAGGCAGATAACACAGAGACAGTAGCAAGAAGGACTATGTCAGAAGCCATGTTATAGGAGAGAAAGAGTGAGGTAGAATGCAATGGGGAGCAGACTCACAGCAATCTAAGGGCCACCTCCCACTTCCGCACTATACATTAACTCCTTGTCTGCTGGAAGGCACTAATTCTGCAGATGCTATAGTTCTTTGACAAGGGTAAAAAAGGTACTAAAATTCAGTGGCTAATTTTCCCAGTTGTGAAATATTAATTAAACTCTCTTAAACTTCTCAAAGTTAACATATGATGACCTACAGGAAATTTGTTTCTGTGTTTTGAATGAGAGAAGCTTATTTTTATATCGCTACAATGAATTTAAGAAAAAGAAGATCTTTTATCTTGATAACAATTGTATTGCAAAAAAAAAAGAAAACGTAGGGGCTTTATAAGATCTATTCTGTACAGATGATTAATATGGCACCCGAAGGAACCTATGGGCCCATATTGTACGTCAGTATGACTGAGAATTCACACATGGCTTACATGCCTTATTATGGAGGTATTTTCCTGTAGAATTTCCTAGGATGCAGTGCTGCATAGAGGCAGCATACAATGGCAAATGTCATGTGGTCTGACCCTACACGGACTGGGCGGCTTGTGTAGGCCCCATGCACATAGCTTTGCAGTGTGTATATATCCTAATTTAAAGGGGTTCTCCATTTTATCAGAAAACTAAAACTAAAATTAAAACATCTGCAAATGTTATGCAATCAAAAAAGAAATCCTACTTGACTCTATCCTTAACAAATCCAGCAAACAAGCCCTTGTGGTCCTCTTTGGGTTTGTTTACAAAGAATCACAATGTGACCGCTGCAGCCAATCAGTCACGTTCTGTACTTTACTGGCAACACAATTAAGCACTTAGCCAAAATGCCGGTAGTGCAGCATGTGACTGCTGTGGTCCCTGATCGGCTGAAGCTGTCATGTGTTGGCCGCTTGTAAACGCTAAACAAGACTGGTGGAGAGCGCTGAAGCTTCTGCAGTGGATTGGCAGGAGATAGCAGATCCATTTTTATTTCGTTTTTTTTGTTTCACAGCAGTTGTTTTTGTTGTTTTTCTTTTAGACATAGGATAACCACCGAAATGATAACTTGACTAATAGTTGCTAACATTTCTGTTGGGATGAGGCATTAGATTTCTCTCCCCATCCTCGTCCTACAACTCTAAGGAACACCACTCCACACAGGACACACCTTGGTGAGATGTAAACCCTTTTCAGACAGGAATTTCCAGAAAATTGGGGCAGCTGACAACTATGCATGACTGTTACACAAAATAAAAATATGCAAACTGGCTCTTCAGTGAGGAAGGGGACTTGAACTCTTATACCGCCTATTGGGGTAGCAACCCTAAAAGCCAATGTCGACCCATTAACAAATCTTATTACTTGATTTAGGATAAAAGCCAAACCAGACACTCTATTTGCATAAATGTGTTTCCTGGCGTTTGCCTCTCCTCAGTGCAAAGCACTAGAGTGTCCTTATGCAGGCTTGGTATTCTTTACAAGGAGAGACATTACCCCTTAGATTCCCGAGATAGACATCTCATCCAACCAAACCATCAGACCTCTTGCTTTGCACTGACGAGGGGCAAATACACTGAAACACGTCATATAATATCTACACCACGTTGCAGGGACTTAGCTAGACAAGTCAAAAGCTATTATGGAGGTAACAGTATCTCTGAATCCCACAACCAGGCTCTAGATAACAGACACAAATGTCAGACCTTCGACAATAGCTGGAGCTCGCTTCCCAGTGATCTAATAGTGAGGAAAACAAAGAAAACTCCAATGGTTAAACATCACTAGGCATAAAACACAAATGCCCCAAAGTGTTTATTATAATCACAAGATTCCAGTGAATAAGCACAGCAAAAACAGTTTCTAAGGCCACAGCTCCACTATAAGTATTTGGTCAGTATTCGGTCACTATTTTTTCTCAGGAGTGGGAGCCAAAACCAGGAGTGGGTGATTAAATGCAGAATTGGTGATTTGTTTCTATTATACCTTTTCTCTGATTGTTCCTCACCTGGTTTTGGCTCCCTCTCCTGAGAAAAAATACTGACCGAATACTGATAGTTGGGCCCTGGCCTAAAACTCAGTCTAAGGCTACATTCACACGTTCAGTATTTGGTCAGTATTTTACATCAGTAATTGTAAGCCAAAATCAGGCGTGGAACTTGCCGAGAAAAAGTGTCAAATTTATGAGTCACGTGCACCATTTTGAAGGATTTGGGGTAAAAAACGGCAAGTAATATAAAACAGTTTTTAATTTATGCTTCGTTTGGCCAATATAAAGCAAACGGCACGGACGTTCGAGTAAATAAATGACATTGGCGTTCTGAGCATCAGAATCAGGCTCCATAGACTTCCATTGTAAAAGAGACTTCCGCCTCACGCATATAGCATAGAGTGGGCATGATAGTCTGACGTATGGTGACGTCACTGAGAAGAGGAGCAGAACGGTGCTGGATCCCAGAGAAAGCGGTGGCTGGTGAGTATATTAACACATACACAATACATTACATACATAAGTGCTTCCTTAATCTTTTTTTTTAAGTGTTTTTGTAAAGGTAAAGGTATACTTTTTACATCCAAAGCATACCCCACCACAAATCATGTGTCTGCTAATAGTGTCTGGTTTGGCTTGTGATAAGGATTATTAAAAGGTTCTATATTGACTTTTAGGAATGGTACTTCCAGTAGGTGGCGCTAGAGTTGAAGTATTTTTCCTCTCTGAAGATGCCATAATCATGTTTCATTTCACAGAGGAGCATTGCATGGCCTATAAGTCTCCCTGCGCTGCTTTGACAAGTCCACAAGGAGAAATGTTACCCCTTAGACAGAATTCAAAAGCACTGATCAAAACTAGTTACTGATTAGTTTTATCTATAATCAAACAGTATCACAGACTGAATGACACCAAACAATGCAACTTATGTTATTTGTTCTGTGTCTGCAAGGGAATGCATTCTACGCCTTTCATGATTTACCTACAGAAAATATTATTCAACCACTACCACTGCTAGTAAGGTGCTGGTAAACCACAGAGGCTTGACCTACTATTCCCAGTTTCACATTTAGCAACACCATAACCTGGTGTGAAAGCTTATCTGGTTAGGTATACTATACTCATACACGGTAAAAGTTTGTTGCAGACATTTCTACTTTATCTGAATATAGTTTGCAGAAATTACTCTATTCAGATGTATGGAGCAAAGTAGCAAAAAGTTCTGCAACTAATCTGCTGCACGTGAACATAGAGTAAAGCTGGCTGCACGATTTACGTTTGATGGAGCCATAAACTTTGGCCTGGATTCATAGGCGGATTATAATGAGGACAATCCGGGCTACCGCCCGGAGCCTCGGGTCTCCAGGGGGCCCGGGGCTCCGGGGGGGGGCTATGGCCGGATTGCCCTCATTATATGTGTGGCCGCGCGGCACATACCGGCAGACAGTGGCGGGGGGGGGCCCCGGACCACTCCCCCAGCAGCGGTGCACGGCCGCTACTTCTTCTTCGGCCGGGCCAGCACTGCAGCAGTTAACTTCCCTTTGTGCTGGCCCGTCCGCGTCACTGCTAGGAGACACGGCCCTGTGCGCGGCCGTGTCTCCTAGCTGTGACGTCACGCCGTGCGCTCCCGGCCTGGACTGCTACTTACCACCGGAGAGAAGCAGGAGCCAGGAGGACTGGAGCCGGGTGATGGTGAGTGAGTGTGTGTGTGTGTGTATGTATAGGCAGATATCATTGTGTGATGTCTGTTTATATGTATTTTTGTGTTTCAAATGTGTTTATGCGTGTATGTATATGTTTGTGTGCGTGACTGCGTGCGGCCTCCTGCTGTGTCTAGATGGCTCCGTGCGGCCTCCCGCTGTGTCTAGATGGCTCCGTGCGGCCCCCCGCTGTGTCTAGATGGCTCCGTGCGGCCCCCCGCTGTGTCTAGATGGCTCCGTGCGGCCTCCTGCTGTGTCTAGATGGCTCCGTGCGCCCCCCCGCTGTGTCTAGATGGCTCCGTGCGGCCCCCTGCTGTGTCTAGATGGCTCCGTGCGGCCTCCCGCTGTGTCTAGATGGCTCCGTGCGGCCTCCCGCTGTGTCTAGATGGCACCGTGCGGCCTCCCGCTGTGTCTAGGTGGCTCCGTGCGGCCTCCCGCTGTGTCTAGGTGGCTCCGTGCGGCCTCCCGCTGTGTCTAGATGACTCCGTGCGGCCTCCCGCTGTGTCTAGATGGCTACGTGTGCTCAATATTGAGTCATACAATTAATGTAAGGCTATGTGCCCACGATGCAGAAATGCTCCGGATTTTTTTTGAGAGTTTCTGCATCTCCCTGGCAGAAAAAACACATGCGGATTGTACATGCGGATTGTACATGCGGATTTTACATGCGTTTTTCCTGCCAGGGACATGCGGATGTGAAGCGCTCTTCACATGCATTTCCGCATGCGGGTTGACAAGCGCTTTCCAAACGATTTTAGCATCACTTGGAAAGTGCATAACAACTCGGTCACACTATATAAATCCATGCAACCACCTTCTGATGGCCTGCTGACGTCAGCGGTCGCGTGACCCGTCACATGACTAAATGACGTCACAGCAGGTCCTTTTCAGACCATCGCGAGCTGCCTGCAAGCCAGGGCGCATCGGATAAAGACACCGGGGGCCATCAGAAGGTAAGTATAATATTTATTTAATTCTTTTTTTTACAGGTTCTATGGTACCCGGCTCCGGAGGAGAGTCTCCTCTTCTCCAAACCCGGGTACCATCCGCACATTGAAACGCATGGATTCTGCATGTACAGATGCAGTGATGCGGATTACATGCGTTCCAATGCAAGTCAATGGCGGCGAAAGCGCCGCGCTTCTGCAAAATAATTGTTAGTGCTGCGGATTTTTCCGCAATGATAATCCGCAGCGGAAATTTCCGCAGCATGTGCGCAGCACATGCGGATTATCATTGGGGAACATGGCAGACCTTCTACCAAGCGTTTTTTAAGCGTTTCCGCAGCGGAATTGCCGCTGCGGAAACGCTTAAATAACGTGTAGTGGGCACACAACCTAAAAAAAATTATTATAATTAATATTGTGCCAAATTAATTTCACGTGAACTATCACATGATCTATCACAGGGGAGCATGTGACATGTCACGTGATACATCAGGTGTGTGTGGGGTGGGGGGCCCGTGCCTTCTAAACTGCCCGGGGCCCTTGCTACTCTTAATCCACCCCTGCCTGGATTCACACCTCTGAGGACTGATCATGTTGTACGAACCGGCCTTGGGTCTCCGAACCTGAAGGTAACAGCCCCATATACTGTTATGAGGCTTTCGAACTTGAGTCTGGTGACTCGTGGCTGATTTGTGAATCACAGAGCATGACGCACAGATGTGTGCATACAGCCTAAGTGGGATTCCCGATAACCTAAGGTATATGGCAAATTGTCAAGATAAGATATGATGTATTTTTCCTGTACTCTGCATCAGAAGTTTGAAACTTAGCCTAAGACATATGCCATAGAAATAAAAGAAAACATCAGGAAATCCTACAGGGGCTTGCAAAAGTATTCCCCCCTTGGCATTTTTCGTGTTTTGCTACATCACAATCTGGAATTTCACAGTTTGTTTTTCAGAGTTTGCATCAGTTCATGTAAAGAACGTGCCTACAACTGTGAACATTTGGTTTTCTTTTTTTTGTGAAGCAAACAACAAATAGGACAAAATAACTGAAAACTTCAGTGTGCATATGTAAGGTGCCCCAGCGAGGTAGTCGTGGGCGAGCTGTAGCCCCCTCTCGCTCTAGCACCCTACAGACAATAGGTGTCCTCCCTCTGATGTGTGGCTGTGTATGTGGGGCTCTCCACTTACTTCAAACCATCCGATCGCGGCTGTCTCCAGGCATTTCTCTTCTGGGACCAGGGCAGCAATAAATTCAGAGGACATGAGGTTCTTAACCAGAACTTGAACTTTACTTGGGGAAGAGGAATATGTACAATATTTACAGGCAGATATAATGGATAAGGCCTGACAGGTTATCATCTCTCTCACAGGCGCTGGTAACTCCTTCAGCCCTGGTTCCCTCTTTAAGTGAAGCATCTCTGTGACTCTAATCTCTGGCCCAAGAGACTCTTCTGAAATACCAACAGTGATCTGGATCCGATATCTCTCCCCCACGTCTTAGCCTGGAGTCCTATTTATCTTCCTCTGCTTCCTGCAGACTAGAAATGCCCCGGGTCCTCACTACCTTTGATGAGTTTCTCCGGCCGGCTAACAGGACTCTTGCTCTTGCGTAGGGAGACTTTCACACTGGTGATCCCACTGTCTGAGGGTATGGAGCTCCCGTCTACCCTAGCAGCCACATATATTAGCTGCCCGTACAATTCACTGTCCTGTCTCTTACTGAAGAATCACTTCCTGATTCTGGAAACTAAACAGAGATTTTCCTAATGTGCTCACCCTCAGTGAGCTGTCATCACACAGCATTAACTCATCACTGTCTGTAACACTGCTAGCAGACTCAACCTGACATCTGCACCCAGGACAGTGGCATCTTGTGGCTGTTTACAGGTACTGCAGCCCACAAGGAATTATGTCAGGAACAAGCTCTATATCACTCAAGGCTTGATCAGGGCACTAAGTTCCCCCTCTACTCTACTGACTGGACCACTAAAGGTAACCCCTTAGCTTGGTCTACCAACAGTTCAGAGAGGTCTGACTTCAGGAACACTTCCTTTAACTATCTCAGTGCCAAGGGAAGGCTACGCCCTTCCCCACTATTACATTCCCCGACACTTTAATGTTGGTCATCCCCGACCACACTAAACAATCAACACAGATCAGCAGCTATGACATTATATCACATTACTAAATTTACTAAAACATTTTAGTAAACGATTGGTTCTGAAAAACGTCTTCTTGAATGGGAGAACGGCCCTTCTCGGTTAAGGGCCCCAGAACAGCAGCTCAGGACAGTCCATTATCAGCTTTTCAAAACTTTCTCAGGAGTACCGGTCCTTCTTGGTAAGGACCCTGGAAACACAGTGTCCATGTCCATATTTTTAAGACAGGCCAACACCTCAATAGCCCCCAATCTCCTTCAAGGGCTGCATTCTGAGGCATACAGTCACAGGTAACACCCCGTGAGTCTTTTTCTTCTTGGCCCTAGCGGGGGTCACCGGTTCTTCCCGCTAGGCCACAAGTCTCTTACAGCTGGTGGGTCCTAGTAGAAGAAAAGGTGAAAGGTCAACGGACCTTTTAGCCAGCTCACTTCTTCCGGGCCTCCTTCCGTTCCTTCATGAAGGCGGCCCATGCTGCAGAGGAAGGTGGCTTCTTCCACCTCCAAGGCTGATCGGGGTACTTAGTAGGCCCAGGGTCCTCGTCCGAGGATGTAGCACTGCCACAGCCGACCTGGGTAGGGCCGTAGCTGGTCACTGTAAAGCTGTGGACGACATTACTGGTGCCAGCTTGAATTTCCCCGACAGCTCTCTCAGCCCCTCCTGGGTATTGTGGCGCCGACTCCTCCTCTGGCACCTCACTAGGGAAATCAGCTTCCTTGCCACTTGCGAGATCTTCCTCTTCCTCGCTCACAATCTCCCCCCACTGCCGCCTCCTAGGCTCCTCTGCTGGCGGAGCACTGGCCTTAGGTGGGGGCAGAGAGCCTTTAGGGGCTTCCTTAGCCCAGCGCTGCTTAGCCTCCCTCTTGGCCCTCCTTCTGAAGACCTCTTCATCCTTTTCCAGGACATCTTTCCATTCATACGGTCGGGTGAGCGCAGCCGCCTACCACCCTCTGGAACACTCCCACTTAACGAAGTGCACTATGTCCCACACACGCAGATTGTGAAGACGATCAGGCAGATAATCTCGCTTAATTACCTCGTGAGTAACGAACACCTCCTGCCCGGTCCACTCTTCCTCTAGGAATCTGTAGCCCTCACGGATGTGGAACTCAAGGACTCGTCCCCGAGTCTGGGAGGCCTCCACCGACTCTCTCCACGCCGCCTTGGACCCTTCCAGCCAGCCTCTCAGGAAGGTGTCAGTCCATCGCCGCAGCTCCCGTGACGTCATCGGGGGGTTGCAGGTAGTCCACTTCAGACTCCCGAGCTCGGCGTAACGCTTCGCCGAACGGGCGTTGATGGCCTCCAATGCCAGCTGCCAAAAACTCTCTTGCGGTGCCCTCTTTCTGGGAGGCCTCGCCTCCACACCACTCTTTTCAGACCTAGGGGCCCCTGTCGCCGTGGAAGCTGTCGCAGGCGAAACCGGCAGCTGGGGTATAGGCTGCTCACCTTCGTCAAGCCCCGCTGCAGCTGTTGCTCTGGCCCCACCGGAATGTTCTCCACCCTCGGCCGAGGGGGACGGGTCTTCCGGCATCCGGCTCCAGCACCACATACGGAACTCATGGACAAGCAGGCCCAGCTCCGGATCGGGCCTAGTCGACCGCTGGACAGCCACTGGGGGCAAGGACTCACGGGTAGCATCCACGGGTGAGCGATTCTCGATTGCGGCCCCTGGGGTACTCAGCTCCAAGATCTCCTCCTCGGCGTTCACTCCGGACAGGTCATCCAATCCTCCGGTCGCCATTCTCTCAGAGCATCCACCGCAGCACCTCCTTCCTCTCGCGCGCTGGACAGAAAATGGCGCTGGTCGCTTACCAGTGACGCACGTCCTGCGCGTCCAACTCCGCCTCTTCCTGGGCCGGCCTTCTGACGCGACCGCCGCGTCACTCGTCACTCTCGGCAGCTCCGCCTCCAGCCGCGCCCCTTCTCTGTGCGCGCTGATACTCACGGGGCCGGACTTCACTTTACGCCTCTTCCTCACTGGACGTCCCATCCTGGGACGCATCTTCACTGCTGGGCCCATCCTTCTTTGGGCCGGAACTCGTAGGAGCTGGACATCTTTTCGCTCTCTCCGGCGCCGTCCACTTACCGCCATTGTCACCATCTTGGAATGCATGCTTTGGGCCGCCATCTTGGGCCGCATGCCTTCCAACACTTTCTCCTCAGTGTTCTGCGTCGGCTCTTCCCCGCTTTCTTCATGCGAGGAGCTTGCATCCTGCTGACTACGCCAAATGTAAGGTGCCCCAGCGAGGTAGTCGTGGGCGAGCTGTAGCCCCCTCTCGCTCTGGCACCCTACAGACAATAGGTGTCCTCCCTCTGATGTGTGGCTGTGTATGTGGGGCTCTCCACTTACTTCAAACCATCTGATCGCGGCTGTCTCCAGGCATTTTTCCTCTGGGACCAGGGCAGCAATAAATTCAGAGGACACGAGGTTCTTAACCAGAACTTGAACTTTACTTGGGGAAGAGGAATATGTACAATATTTACAGGCAGATATAATGGATAAGGCCCGACAGGTTATCATCTCTCTCACAGGCGCTGGTAACTCCTTCAGCCCTGGTTCCCTCTTTAAGTGAAGCATCTCTGTGACTCTAATCTCTGGCCCAAGAGACTCTTCTGAAATACCAACAGTGATCTGGATCCGATATCTCTCCCCCACGTCTTAGCCTGGAGTCCTATTTATCTTCCTCTGCTTCCTGCAGACTAGAAGTGCCCCGGGTCCTCACTACCTTTGATGAGTTTCTCCGGTCGGCTAACAGGACTCTTGCTCTTGCGTAGGGAGACTTTCACACTGGTGATCCCACTGTCTGAGGGTATGAAGCTCCCGTCTACCCTAGCAGCCACATATATTAGCTGCCCGTACAATTCACTGTCCTATCTCTTACTGAAGAATCACTTCCTGATTCTGGAAACTAAACAGAGATTTTCCTAATGTGCCCACCCTCAGTGAGCTGTCATCACACAGCATTAACTCATCACTGTCTGTAACACTGCTAGCAGACTCAACCTGACATCTGCACCCAGGACAGTGGCATCTTGTGGCTGTTTACAGGTACTGCAGCCCACAAGGAATTATTCCAGGAACAAGCTCTATATCACTCAAGGCTTGATCAGGGCACTAAGTTCCCCCTCTACTCTACTGACTGGACCACTAAAGCTAACCCCTTAGCTTGGTCTACCAACAGTTCAGAGAGGTCTGACTTCAGAAACACTTCCTTTAACTATCTCAGTGCCAAGGGAAGGCTACGCCCTTCCCCACTATTACACATAACTATTCACCCCCCTAATGTCAGTACTTTGTAGCGCCTCCTTTTGCGGCAATTACAGCTGCAAGTCACTTTGGATAAGTCTCTATGAGCTTTCCACATCTTTCCACTGGGATTTTTGCCCATTCAAGGCAAAACTGCTGCAGCTCCAGATGGTTTCCTCTGGTGAACAGCAATCTTCAAGTCTGACCACAGATTCTCAGTTGGATTAAGGTCAGGGCTTTGACTAGGCCACTCAAAAACATTTAGGCTAAGTGCCCACGATGCAGAAACGCTCCGGATTTTTCCTGAGCGTTTCAGCATCTCCCTGGCAGAAAAAACGCATGCGGGTTGTCAAGCGCTTTCCAAGCGACTTTAGCATCACTTGGAAAGTGCTTGACAACTTGGTCACACTATATAAATCCATGCAACCGGCATGGATTTTATATAGTGTGACCAAGTTAGTTAAAAAAAAGAATAAAAATGGCAAAAAAACCATATACTCGCCTACCGATAGCCCCCGGTCTCCTTATCCGATGCGTCCGGTTTTCCCGGTGTCTCGCGGTTGTGTTAAAGGACCTTCCATGACGTCATTTAGTCATGTGACAGGTCACGCGACCGCCGACGTCAGCGGTCGCGTGACCCGTCACATGACTAAGTGACGTCATAGCAGGTCCTTTTAGACCATCGCGAGCTGCTGGGGAACGAGGACGCATCGCTATGGAGACCGGGGGCCATCAGAAGGTGAGTATAATGTATATTTTTTATTTTAATTCTTTTTTTTTTACAGGTACTATGGTACCCAGGTCTGGAGGAGAGTCTCCTCTTCTCCAGACCCGGGTACCATCCGCACACTGAATCGCTTAATATCCGCATGTGTACATATAGATATTAAGATTCAATGCAAGTTAATGGCCGCGAAAACGCCGCGATTACGCAAAATAATTGGTAGTGCTGCGGATTTTTCCGCAATGATAATCCGCCTCGGAAATTTCCGCAGCGGAAATTTCCGCAGCATGTGCACAGCACTGCTTAAAAAATGCATAGTGGGCACACAGCCTTACACATTTCCCGTTGAACCACTCGAGTGTTGAGTCATTGTCTTGTTGGAAGGAGAACCTCCATCCCACTGTTCACCATTTTTAATGTTTAGTGTTAGGACTCGCAAGTATGGGGACCCTTGACGTGGGTTGCGAGCTTGCGTATTTTGGCCAAAATATCGACCAATACCTCATGTGGTGTATTTATCTTATTCACTATTTTTCATCTTTTTTGCACATTTTTATGCAGGATGCGGCCAGGCCTCTTTAGTGTTGTCTGGGTGAATTGGGGCATCTGTCCTGTTGGGGTGCACGTATATAGTGCTGGGCAACCTGCCTGATCTAATAGTATGGGCGTCATCAATAGACTGCAAGCCAGACACTGTGCATCACACATATCTGTGTGCATGTATAATACTACACAGCCACCCCTCCATGAATTGGTAGGTCAGTGAGTGGCTGTCTGCATCAGTATTTTGCACATGTGCTGCCCCCATCTTTATCATGGAGGCTTGCTGCATCCTCCAGTGCATTGGTAATCTGACCTGGTGTTGGTAAGGCTTTATCTTTTACTGTGATTTTTTTTAAGGTGAACCTCCATCCCAGTCTCAAATCACTGATAGACTGAAGCAGGTTTTGCTCAAGAATATCCCTGTATTTCACACCATCCATCTTCCCCTTGACTTGGACCATTTTCCCTGTCCCTACTGCCTATAAACATTTCCACAGCATGATGTTGCCACCACCATTTTTCACTGTGGGGATGGTGTTCTTGGGGTGATGAGCTGTGTTGGTTTTGTGCCAGACATAGCATTTACCTTGGTTGCTTAAAAAGTTTAATTTTGGTCTCATCTGACCACAGCACCTTCCTCCATACATTTGGGGAGCGTTCCCCATGTCTTTTGGCAAACTCAGAACAAGCCTTACAATTTTTGTATGTAAGTAAAGGCTTTTTTCTGCCCACTCTTCCATAAAGGCTTGTTTTGGTCGCATGGACAGATACTCCAGTCTCTGCTTGGGAACTCTGTAGCTCCTTCAGGGTTACCATTTGTCTTTGCGCTGCCTCTCTGATTAATGCCCTATTTGCCCGAGCTGATAGTTTTGGTGGGTGGCCCTCTCTTGGCAGGTTTGTTGTGATACCATGTTCTTTCCATTTGATGATAATGGATTTGATGGGGCTCCGGGGGATCATCAGAGATTGGGATAATTTTTTTAATAATCTAACCCTGACTTGTACTTCTCAACAATTTTGTCCCTGACTTGTTTGGAGATCTCCTTGGTCTTCATCATGTTGTTTGGTTAGTGGTGTTTCTTGCTTAATGGTGTTGCAGCCTCTATGGCCTTTCAAAAATGTGTGTACAGTACAGACCAAAAGTTTGGACACACCTTCTCATTTAAAGATTTTTCTGTATTTTCATGACTATGAAAATTGTACATTCACACTGAAGGCATCAAAATTATGAATTAACACATGTGGAATTATATACTTAACAAAAAAGTGTGAAACAACTGAAAATATGTCTTATATTCTAGGTTCTTCAAAGTAGCCACCCTTTGCTTTGATGACTGCTTTGCACACTCTTGGCATTCTCTTGATGAGCTTCAAGAGGTTGTCACCGGAAATGGTCTTCCAACAATCTTGAAGGAGTTCCCAGAGATGCTTAGCACTTGTTGGCCAACAAGAGGTTACCAGCGCTGCGGCAGTCCACTGAGGCTGATGTTAGGGGCAGCTATGATGGGACGGCTCCCCACAGGTGGAGCAGGCCTCAGGGCAGTGTAGAGGTGTAGAAAGATGGTGGTATGGTGTGCTGGGCGTTGTAGTGCGGTGAGGATCAGCGATGCCGGTGAAGAAACAGACAGAGGCTGTTCGATGCAGTCGTCCAAGGTTTTGCTTACAGTCCTTAGGCAAGTCACAAATGCACTTTGCAGGTGAAGGCCTCCCTCGTCGCGCTGCGTTCACCGGGCAGGGGTTCAGTCCTTTCCCAGCAAATTTAGGAATGCCAGGCGGAACCCCACTTTCATATATACCTATCTTGACCTTTTCCACACTCGGTCCTTCTCACCGCTGCCCTACGCTGCTCACTCTCATTCCCGCTCGGTTATGCTGAAATCCTTCCTGTACGTCGGATCCGGGACCAACCTGACCCCCTGGGGTTTTGAGTGTAGCAACCGATCCCTCCTGAACACCTGGCAGGAGCGGGGCGTACGGGTGCCGTCCTGCACGCACCGTACCCCCTGGGATCCTTTAAGTAGAATGGAACCTGCTCCCCTCCGGGGCCTCTATCCTGGGCCCTAACTTGTGGAGCAGAGCTCTGACTGAGCCTCTGCTCCCACTGTACTCGACTGAACTGAACTCTCTAGACCTAATATGGCCTCCTATTATATACTTACTGTATATGTGCTCCATGTAACTGTTTCCTCCACCCACACCCACTATTGGTTCCCCCTACCTTTGGGTTCGCCCCTACTCCAGCCAGGGCCAGGGCTCAGCAGAAAACTACATTGCGTCTTGCCCCTCCTGCTGGCCTGGAGCAGTGTTGTGTTGGATGTAGGTAGTTGGGGTTCCATGCAGCACTCCCTCCTTACCTGAGAGAAGGGAAGTTCATGATTGGGAAAAGTTACAAAGTACCCGTAAAAACAAGCAACTTTGATACTTAGTAAAAATGTTTTCTCTTCTCAAGAACAAATAGATTTTTTAATTTTATAGTGTACAACTCATTGCCTAGGTTACCGGCCACCCTGCAGTCTGAGATTGGAAGGTTACCTTGACAAGGAGCATGCAGCGCTAGCAGGGTCTATGCTTTACAACCTGCTCATGTCTCTCTGAAGCTGGCCAGATTGCTTGAGTGCCTCTGCGCTTCTCCCACATGATGCAGAGGAACAGCTGACTATGCTAGCATCCTTGTAAAGAGCAAGTTCGGGCTACACGTGCGACCAAGCCACTAGTTCAATCTGTCAATCTTCTGGAGCGCACCGCCCCCTGCAAAGCAGGAAGGCCCGGCCTGGGTGTAATGCGCTTCTGAATATTCATCTTGAGACAACCCCTTCAAAAACTTTTTACTTTTGAATTTGTAGTGTCCACACAAATTAATTTCTTGATGACTGCAAATACAACCTTATACAATGTCATTTTTCTTTGACATATCCTACTATTAGGGCCGGCTGTCAGTCAGGGTTACAGGTGCCGCACTCTATACACAGAACGGTTACTGAACACGCGCTAGCGCTGCCCTTGTGACTGGAACCCAAATACTAAGTGCATTTCCTCACCGGCAGTGGGGCTCTAAGTGCAGGTGCTGGGCAGGTTCAAAATGCTATTAACCTGCAGATCAACCCCATATCTGCAGGTTAATAGCTTTTTATCACATGACTGGTTCCCTTTAAGGTTCAGACATCATTTATCTAATCTGTATAGCCACGTTTAGGCCTCATTTTTTCTTTTGCGTACGAGAAAAACAAATTGATTTTAAGCAGTGTTTTTTATCCAGTTTTCATCCATTTTTGCTATGTGTCCACTTTTACCATCATTGTGGCATATATTTTTCTCAAGTGCAAAAAATAGTTTTCCTAGCTTCTACTACCCATTAAACATTGAAAAATGGCCAGCAGGACAGCAATGGGAGACACACGTATGGCTGTCCTTTTTTTCAGACTCATAGACTTGCATGTGTGATTTTGATCTGTGAATTGGCTCAAAATCAGACTTTCTTTAATTGTTTTTTGTGGACACTATAGATAAAACATCTGAATGACGTCTTAGACTCATGTCTGCAGCATCTTTCCCAATCCAGACAGAGAATTACAGTTTTGTTGATATGAAAAGTAAACAGGTTGAGCTGTCAATAACTATGTGTGTGCTTGGAGGTGGGAGTGGGGGGTGGGGGGGCTCATCGGCTTCCTTTTCCCATTCCAGTAAGCACAAATACTGGATATGTGTGACACATCAGTCGCCCTCCCTGGGTTCTTGAGGTACTCGGAGCCGAGTCGGTGCAGGGGTCGAGGGGGGATGCAGTCGTGGCCTAGACCCGTTCCGTGCCCAGGGCTGTCACATTCAAAAAATAATGGGCTTTCAAGTAAGAGTGGTATTTCGACTACGCCACCTGTGGTTTCCAGTGATAGACACCAGCGCTGCTACAGTCCACTGAGGCTGGTGTTATGGGCAGCTAAGATGGGACGGCTCACCGCAGGCGGAGCAGGCCTCAGGGCAGTGTGAGGAGGAATGGTGGGAGCAGTGCCACACAGGAAATAACAGGCTGATGCGGTGTGTGAAGTCATCCGGGTCTTTACTCACTTTCTGATGAACTTTCAGCCGCAAAGCTTCTCTCTGCTACACACGGCGTACTGCGGCCACTGGGAAGGGGGTCCAGCACTTCCCTGGTAGATCAGGAGCACCTGTCGAGACCCCTCTGGTGTGTGTTCCTCTCCTTGGTAAGTTCTCCCACAGAGTCTCCTCCTGGCTGTGTGTGGTATGAACGTGGTGTAAGGCCGGGTCCCACTGGATAAACGAAGTTTAAGAGATACAGGTGACGACTCCGCTCCGTCCGTATCCCCCTGGGATCCACTAAGCCTACGGGCTTTTCTGACTGAGACGTGAAGTAACAAAGTCAGATATCGGGGGCCGGTCACCCCTCTTGCAGCAGGAATCCCTCTGACTAGGCCAGAGTAAAGAATACAGGTGGCGACTCCGCTCTGTCCGTATCCCCCTGGGATCCTTTTGCCTGTGGAGCCTATCTCCTCTGCTCCCCTCCAAGGCCTTCTTAGGTCAGGACCCTGACCGGGTAGAGACAGTGGTTAACTCTAACCCGCTCCTCGTCTCAAGGCCAGAGTACGAGGACCGTGTATCTTCAGTCAGCAGCAGACTTTTGCTGGACCCTGGCAGAAGACCACAATCACAGACCTTGAACTTAAGATGGCCGTAGGTTAAATATGAATGAATAAGTGTTTCCTAAAAATGTGTCCTCCACCCTCACCCACTACATGGTTCCTCCTATCTTTGGTTCCCCCCCATCTCCTCTATCCCGGGACGGGGCAACACCCTGGTGCATATGAGCCCCCTTCAGGACAGGAGTGGTGTAGTGTTGAGTGATGAAGTGGGGTCCTGAGAGATGCTCCATCCTTACCGGGAAGAGGAGATACCACACCTCAATCTGAGGTGCTGTTATGCAGGTGCCGGAATGCAACGCACAGAGACACAAGGCGAGAACAGTCAGAGATGTTTGTAAACAGTTTTATACAGCAGGTATACTGAAACAAGGGATTAGCAACAAGGGTAATGAACAGTGGTTTGAAATATCAGAAAAATACGAAATTTCTCAAAGTAAGGCGCAGTCTCTTAAAATAAGGCGCAGTCTCTTAAAGTAAGGTGATGCCCTCAAGCATGAGAGACACCACACAAGTTCTTTAACCGTGAATTTGGCCCTAGCGGGGGTCACCGGTTATTCCCGCTAGGCCGTGAGTCTCTTTCCGGATAAATTCAATTAAATCACGTTGGGCTACTTTAGCCCCAACCGTTCCCCTCCCAACCTGAGTACTTAAACCAAATTGTCCCCGGTACCGTGGGTGAGCAGTGGAAGTGACGGCCCTGCTCACGTATGCAGCTCCTCTCTGCTTGGCCGTTGGAGGCAGTCTCTCGAGCCTTGGATAGGGGGGTCCAGGCCTCGTCTGTTGGCGGGCGACGTCGGGTTCCGCGAACTCACTCAGCACCGCGATCAGGTTCCTAGTATCCTCAGCAGGCACAGCACTCGGGTCACAACTGTGAGGGATCCGGAGCTCTTTTACCGGTGCCCGGCTGGAGCACCTCTCAGGCCTCTGGATTTGGCCTGTCACGCGGGGTTTCTCAGGACGCAGGGAGTACGTCTGCTCCTCTCTGCTGCTTGGCGCCAAAGACCCCTCAGGTTTGGCGCGCTGGTCTCTTATCTCTCTGAACTCCTTCCTGGAAGTCACCTGATCGGGTCCAGCGTCTGAACCTGCTCCCCCTGCAACTTCCCTTGTATATTTTGGTTCCGCTTGACTGTATCTGGCCAGTAGATGGCAGTCTCGCTCCATCCTTGAAACGTCATGTTGAAGTTCTTTTACAAGCTTTCTTGCCCGTTCTACAGTGCAGTACCCCTGTGGCGACTGAACCCTCAGGGGCGCCACAGATAGAATCATGAAAACAATATGTCCTAGTTTTTAGAACCTCCCCCTTCCTATGACAAACTTACAGGTAGAAGAGCATCAGAGCCATGAGAGATCCACATTGAAAAAGATATTATTATTTCTGCTCCCCCCAAAAAATCCACAGCAGAATTCTGTCATATATTCAGCAGCATACACACAAAATATTAGTAGCAAGAATTAAGTTTTTAATGCGACTGCAGACTTGTTAATCCTCACTTCTTGCACAGTGTGTGCTGTCAGGATTCTCTGGTAGTGGGCGGTCAAGCGACCTCAAGTATGTGATATGAACGATTTGTGCAAACCTACATCCACAGAAGATCTGTTGTTAGTTCTCCAAGATGTCTGGAACAAACTCCTTGCAGAGTTCCTTCAAAAACTTTGTGCAAGTGTACCCGGGAGAATCAATGCTATTTTGAAGACAAAGGGTGGTGACAAATATTGATTTGATTTAGATTTCTCTATTGTTCACTTACTTTGCAATTTTGCAAATTGTTAAAAATAAACTATTAGGCTGTGTGCCCACGTAGCGTTTTTCAAGCGTATATGCTGCGGAATTTCCGCAGCGTAAACGCTTGAAAAACGCATGTATATCCACACCCCATGGTCCCCAATGGCATTCCGCAATGTCAATGCCCATGCTGCGGATTTTTCCGCAGCGTATATGCTGCGGTCAAAAATCCGCAGCATGTTCATTAATTTTGCGGAAGCGCAGCGGAATCAATGTGCGGATGGTACCCAAGTCTGGATGAGAGGAGACTCTCCTCCAGACCTGGGTACCAAAGAACCTGTAAAAAAAAGAATAAAATAAAGTTTATACTTATCTTCTGATGTTTTCCCTCCATCACGCTGTTGTCTGAAGGACCTGCCACGTCATTGAGTCATGTGACCCACCACATGACTCAATGACGTCACCGCAGGTCTTGCACACAACAGCGTGAGCAGCTCAAGACTCCGGACGGGGCAGAGAATGCATCAGAAGGTGAGTATAAAGTTTATTTTTTTATTTTTTACCATTCTGAACAAGTTGTCAAGCACTTTTCCAAGTGATGCTTGGAGAAGTGCTTGATAACCCGCATGCGGAAATGCATGCAAAGACGCCTCACAAACGCTTCTACCTGGCGGGAAAACCGCATGTAATATCCGCATGCGATTTTCCCGCCAGGGAGAAGCGTAAAAAATATGCTTCAGGTCCGCAACGTGGGCACATAGCCTTAACACCTTGAAGCATTTTCCCACACCTTCCTAAAGCTTTTGCACATTGCTGTAATCACAGAGATATAAACATATTAGCATCTATGAAGAATGTGCCAAACGGCAGTTATAGAGTTAAATTAAGGAAGACAAAGCTGGATGTGTCAAGGGCAGTGTCATGTGTCATTTATGAAGAGGAAAACGGAAACAAGTGGAAGGCCACAGGCAGGTAGTGGATGGTTCCAAGCAGGGAGGTGAAGTTCTGGAGGAAATATTGTGGTGTCATATTCATTTCCGTATAAAGCAATCATAAATTCAAAAGACTTTTGTCATTCTGCTTTCCTTCCATACCGTAAAATAGATGCAATACCTCCAGACAATCAAGTTCTTCATCCTCAGTTCCATGTTCAAGTATGACACTTATGTGTTCTGGCATGCTTAGCTTAGGGCAATGCAGACTGTGCCAGTAGTTAATTCTTACTGGTAACAATAGCATTATTGAGAAATCATGGGCATTTAACAGATTAGTGAGGAATGCCAATCTGCATTAGGGGGTATCATACTCATTTGTAAGATGGAAGATAAAAAGTTGTCTTTGTGATGTTGGAATGAAGGGGTTTTCCCAAAACATAACAAGTCAATGATTTAGTTTCTATTTTTAAATTCAGTGCCAAAGCTAAGTGAAAAGAACACGTGACTGCTGAAAATTACAGAAGTCTAAGGGCAGGAGAAGTAGGTGACCTCTAGGGCACTATAAATGAAGTGTGGGCACAAATTATGGTCTACAAAACCCAAAACAACTGTCTGTCATTATACATTTCTTTGTATATCCAACTGGACACTGTGCCCAACCTGCTCATAATTCTGTAGTTTGCTGATGGACAAGGAACAATATCCTTTAGGCCGGTTTCAGATATTCGTGTTTCTTGGTTTGTACTCAGACCCGGAGGTATATGCTGGCCGTGGGTCTCCTGGCTCAAACTTGGCAGCCACATATATGAGACTGCCGAATTCGGGTTAGAAGACCTGCCAAGCTCAGTAAGCCAAGCCAAGTATTGTGGTCTGAGTATGAACTGAAAAACACAGATGTGTAAATCCAGTCTTAATGAAACAGGAAACAAATGAGTAATTATTCAATCAGCAGCAATAAAACTGAACTCCTGGAGTAATAAAACCAAACACTAGGCATTAGCATAGCTTGCCCAGCAGCTATCCACATCTACATTGAGTATATTCTGTAGCATCGGAGTCTCTGCCCCCTGCCAGGCAGAAACGCCGTCCCCCTTACCGCCGCGGTCCTGGTCGGGCGTCTTCCGGCCTCCCTGTTGCTGCTGGTGCACGCAGCTTCCCGGGCACTGTGCTTAGGGCGCGCGCGCTCCCTCCCTCTTAAAGGGGCCGCCTTGGGCCGTCCTAAAAGTCCCCGGCCAATGGCCGGAGGACTTTCCCTATTTAAAGCACCTCCTCCAATATGGAGGTGCTCGTGCAAGGTTGTTGCTCTGTGTTCTTACTGTTGCTTCAGCCCTCAGGTCCTCTGTAAGTCAGTCCTGTCCGCCAGTCTTTTTTTCAGTCGAGCCCGCCAGTCTGACTACAATCCAGCCCGACAGTCTGTCTACAGTCCAGTCCACCAGTCTGTCTATGGGCTCTGCCCGCCTGCTTACATGGAAGCACCTGTCTGTTACCCGCCGTGCCCGCCAGCCTGCTTACCTGGAAGCACCTGTCTGTTACCTGCTGTGCCCGCCAGCCTGCTTACCTGGAAGCACCGGTCTGTTACCTGCCGTGCCTGCCAGCCTGCTTACCTGGAAGCATCTGCCAGTTACCTGTTGTGCCCGCCAGCCTGCCTACCTGGAGCACCCGTCTGGTTATCAGCCGAATCAGCCTGCTTATCCGCTGTACCGGTCTGCTCCTGCCATCTGACCCGTGGGAGTCACCTGCTCTCATACAAGGTCGGTCCCAGAGTGGCACCTGGTCCCCCTGCTCGGTCCCTGCCTGGTTCACGGAATCGACTAAGCCGCTGTGCGACCTTGGTCAGGCCGAGTAGGTACTTAGTCACGCCCCTCTGGTCCCTCCTTGCACCGCAGCACAGAGGTTCCACCACCAAAAACCGGAACAGTTTGCACGGGCCATGGAACCCGGTGGCCCCCAGGCTCTTTCAATCTCTGACCTGTACCAGGAGGTCTCACGTCAGAGATCCCAACAGGAGACTATCCTGACCTATCTGCGGAATGTCAATTCCCGCCTGGACACGCTGTCCACCCCGTCTGTGTCCGTCTCTAGCCGAGCGGCACCCGTTCCGTCGGCACCTCAACCTGCTGGCGCTATGGCACCCGGCTCTGGACCCCAGCTCTCTGCGCCTCCACGTTTTGGTGGTGACCCCGTCTTATGTCGGGGCTTCCTAAATCAGTGCACGCTGCACTTTGAACTCCTGGCACATCAGTTATCCTCCGACCGGGCCAAGGTGGCGGTCATCATGTCTCACCTCACCGGGGAGGCATTGGCATGGCTAAACCCTATGTGGGAGAGAGGGGATCCCCTGGTGTCCGATCTTCCGGCTCTCCTCACTGCCTTCCGAAAGGTCTTCGATGAGCCTGGACGAAAATCTTCTACTGCCTCGTCACTTCTCCGTCTCCTCCAAGGGAGTCTCACCGTGGTCCAGTATGCCATACATTTTCAAACCGTCGAATCTGAGCTTGCCTAGAACAACGAGGCACTGGTGTCCACCTTCTGGGAGGGTCTTTCCGGACGGATCAAGGATGAGCTAGCCGGTCGTGACATCCCTACCACCCTGGACGACCTGGTGTCATTAGCTACCCGGATTGACATCCGTTTTCAGGAACGTGCCAAGGACACTACCCGTGAGAGGAGACTTCCATGTCTCGCTCCTGTATTCCAAAAGCCTGCCTCTCAACCAGCAATTCCCCGGGCATGTTGGCCTGAGCCCATGCAAATTGACCAAACCAAGATGGTCAAGTCTCGCCAGGAGACGCGCCGAGCTGAGGGGAGTTCCTTCTACTGTAGCAGTAAAGAGCATCTGATCCAATCCTGCCCGGTGAGGCCAGGAAACTCCAGTGTCTAGGACCACTCGGAGAGGTTGTCCTAGGCAAGAGTAAATCCTCTCCGTCCTTGACCCTATCTGTTTCCATTTCCAGTGGTGAGACCCGCTTCTTCGAGACTGCCCACCTGGATTCCAGAGCCGCTGGGAATCTCATTTCACAGGCTGTAGTGGAGCAGTATCAGATTCCTACCATACGTCTGGCTGAACCATTGGCAGTTGCTTCCGTGGATGGGAGACTTCTTTCGGAGACCATCTTGCTCGTCACAGAGCCTTTAACCCTTCAGGTGGGAATGCTGCACTCGGAGAGGATCTCCTTTCATGTGCTGTCTGGTCTCTCTTACTCCCTCTTGCTTGGTCTACCCTGGTTACAGAGATGTGAGTTACAGTAGTGGAACATGCATTAATTAGACATTTATGGTATATCCTGTACTGCCATCACAGAGAACATGTATACGTATAGAGGCAGAGCTATTCACTGTACATGATGGTTAAAAGAAAAAAAGATGAAAGTCTGGTCTCTACAATTTACGACATTGTAAATACTGTGTGTTCTATGTCAGGAAATATGTTGATGAAATATCACACATACAATCACCGAGGGCAGAGTTTAACTTTCTTGTACAAGTAGCTGCATTGAACTCCATCTGTGGTTTATACAAAGTGCAGAGCCAGCAGTTATCATCCTCACCTTGACTGCAGGAAGAGTAGAGCAGACACATAAATCTTTACCCGGCAGAGTTTCCACTTTTCTTAAGGGCACATGCCCAAAAATCTGTACATCTAGCTAAAAACTGTAATTAGCTTGATGATGGAAAGTTTTAACATATCCTATAGAATCAGTTGCAGACCTCCCTGGTGTAACCCAACATTTTAAATATAATTAGACACTTAATTGAACAGAAAGATTGAGTCCTATGCGATAATGAAATACTGGCAATGCTATTTTCCACAAAAGAAGCAACTCATAGGGACCGTCATGTCCTATAATAATCTTCCTACAATGAAAGCAATCATTATTTAATGTGTAGGGTGCTTCATCATTTTTTTTAGCTATTCATACTGTCTGTAGATCAGCATGCAACAATTTAGTCCATTAACCTAAAGACATTATCCAGGACTTAATTATTTTCTATGGGCCTAAAAACTAGCATGCATGTAGTTGTTAACAGAGGCAACTACCTGCCTGTTGTACCCAGCGCTGGCTCAGAGTGGTCACTGACCGCTTTTGCTGGCGATTCAGCTGCTCCATGTGAACAGAGCAGCTCTTCTTCTTCTGAGCTGCTCTGTCGACGGGTCGTGACTACTGACGTCATGTTGATTGACAGCTGGCTCCCCGCAGTTAGGCAGCGAGGAGCCGACTGTCAATCAGCATGACATTGATAGTCACGCCCCATCAGCAGAGCGTAATAGAAGCCGCTGCTGTGTTGAGTGACATCAGTGGAAACTTTTGATTCGCCGGAAGAAGTGGTCTGTGACTACCAGCAACTACAACGACCTGCTTGTTAGTTCTTAGTCATATTGTAAAAAAAATAGCCCCGAATAACCCCTTTAAGCTGCTAACTTTACCAATGGCATCAGATTTTCCCAGCAGAGGGGCTTGCATTTCTACAACATTTATAATGTATTTGAAATGGCTCAACCCCTTAAGATGGGTTAGGATATGTACCTTATATAACCGTAGGCCAAACTATCAGTCAGATCAGAGCTATTCCTTCTAACACTCAATACAAATATATGTTCGGCTTGGCCAGACACCTCTAGCAGAGGTTTATCTCCAGGGGGTATGCTAAAATTCATTAAGCTTTATCCTCCATTTCCCCAACATTTGCCATGTACACATGTCCCAAACCAGAAACAGTTTTTCTGCTTTCTTCATGTTGATCTGCAGCTCATAGATATATGTTATAACCTTTTTTTCCTTGGCAGTTGTTGTCTGGCTCAGATTGCTTTAATGCAGCTTATTACTAACTGTTAGGCATCAGGCATTTGCTGGATTTGAAATGGGCTCAGAGCCATCAGAGGATTCTGTGGTCTCCCATTCTGGTCCAGCCAGGGCTGACACTGCTCAGCATTTTCATCAGTCCCAACGCCTAGCTGGTGCACAAGATGGACGAGTTGTTTCCCTTGTCTTTATCCCTAGCAACATGAAGCGTAGGTTGCAGAGGGAAACAGGGCTGCTACAGCCTAAGTCCAGGATTCTCTGCACTGAGCATGCCTGTAACATGGCGGACTGTGATTGGTGGTTTGGGAGTCAGCTGATCCGGTGACCTGGCACCGCCTGATTGGTCGCGGGTGACGTCACCAATGGTGCAAAGGTGGGCAGGGCTTAGTCTTTAAAATGCCCACCCACAAACATGGCGGCGCGCTCTGATCATTGAGCAGTGATGGTGTTGTGTGGACGCTTGGTCGTTTGAGCTCCACGTGTGCTATAGTTTGAAATAGGCAGGTTTAGTGGAAATAGGCAGGTAGTTTGGTCTGGCAGTCTGGCTCTTACAAGGGGGTCGCCATACACCCCGAGCAGTCTGCAGACGCCGTATTCCCGGTACCCCCTGTGAGCCACGTGGAGCGGTTCTCCTCAGTCCGGTAGCACGCCGGCTGAGAGCACGTATACCCGGCGTGTATCACACACGCATCCTAGCGCCTACAGCGTAGTCCCTGTGTAGTTAACAGGGCTACAGCTACTTCCCCGGTCGCACATCTCCCGTGCAGTTAACGGAGATTGAGCGAACCGCTATACCCATTCCCGTGTGCAGTAACACGGAAGGGTTTATCATTTAAGTTGGTTGTCTTCCTTCTCACCCGGAAGGTGTTCGGCAGCAGTCCACCAGGCTGCATTGCGGACCCCGGGGTCGGTTGCGTTCCATTATAATAAAGTTGTTTGCAACCGTCCCCTTAACACTAACAAATCAAATTTTTCACTGTTAATTCAGCCCAATTTTGGTGAGTTTTTGACATTGTTTATTCTTGCTGCGTCTAAAACGCAGCATCTTACAGTTCCAGCAAAGTGGATGGGCTTTATAGAAATCTCAGGCCCACTGTGCTTCTTTTTAACGCTGTGTAAACTGACCTGAGGTGCGTGTTTTAAATCAACAGCATGTGAATTTCTCTTGCGGGTGCGCTGAGCTTTCTGTATGGGTTTTCCCCATAGACTTACATTAGGTGCAGAAATTCCACATATACAAAACACGCATAGGTTTTATTGCGTTTCCGAGGTGGAAACGCATTAAAACCGCATTTAAGTATGTCAATAAAGTTCTGTTAAATCCAAATACCAAGAAGTATCAAATACAAAGCAGCTTTATTTGAAGCGTGACACAGCAACAAGACACACAAAAAAACACAGAATCAAAAACGTGATAAAAATGTATGTTAAAATAACACACACAAAAACGCAATGAAAAAACGCAAGTAGCCTAATTTAAATAATAGGTGCAGAAATTCTGCACCAAAAGCTCATCATGGGAACTTACCCCAAAAATTGTATTTAACTGCATTGAATTTTCTTCCCAACTCCCTTGTACAAAGGAACGCTCGGTTCGGGCAAATGTTCATGTGTTTTCAAAGGGTAAAGTAGAGAAAGCTGCTGTCAGGCAGCTCTGGCAGCAGCTTATCTCTTAATTAATGTCTTAAAAATCAGAATATCTGTCCGAGGATCATTTGTTGGTGAAGGGGAGTTGTGGCACCCCAGATGGTCTGGTTGCCACAGTGGTAGTAATACCATGTCTGGGAGCAAAACAGGAGTTTCCTGGTCAGGAACACATTACATGTAACACCTCCTGCCCCTGACCAGAAAGGGGAGGATCCTGCCCTATATAACTGGATCTGGGGGCGGGGTTAGTGAGTCTAGTGTCAGGAGTCAGATAGGACACGAAGGAGCAAGGAGCTAGGGACTGGAGCTGGAGATAGCTCGTCCTAGTCAGAATACGCATAGAACCGGACACCGGAGTCTGAGGCTGTGGGACCCTTCAGACCCAGCAGCAGATACCGCAGGGCAGGAGATTGCAGGTCTCCTGGCCCAACAGAAGCCCGGAGGCTCAGCCACACAAAAGGACCCGTACCGCCACAGAGGAGCGAGGAATACACAAGGTCCGAGTCGCCAGCCATACGGGTGAGCGCAGCACGTTGCACTCAGGGACGTGGGCTACAACACGACTATAAGTGGGATAGCCCAAGAGTATAGTCAGAACGGCAGGCCTACAACTTCACCTGGCCAGGAGGACTCTAGGATTGTTCACAGACTGATCAGGCCCTCATCACTAGCCAGTACTCCCGTTGGGGCCCATATAATTACCAACAGTAAAAACCCTGGGACTGCACTGCAAAGACTCCGTGTTGTCATTACTGACACCTTGCACTACCACCACCATCATCCATACACGCTGCCCTGAAGCTCCACTCTTCCTGTGGGGAGTTACATCACCTTGCTGCACATACCACCAGCTTCAGCGGACTGCTCCGTAGCGGCGGTTCCCAATAACCGCATTCCACAGGTGGCGTAGTCGGACTATATAGAACAGTCACCCATAGACTACCCTGGTTTGACCGCCCTGGGTCACGGACTGGGTCACCGCCACGGTGACTACAACCCCCGGCATTTACAGGCCCGGTTCTGGGTACCCCCACGGCCCAAGGGGGCGCGTCAGAGTCGAGGTGAGATTCGGGGGCCCCATACACATTAGACTGTTGGCAGATCCTTACAATATCGGTGGGTTCGGACAATGTTAGTCTAATGTGTATGGGGCCTTCAGTGACTAGATATGGAGATACTAATAACATGTAATGCAATAGTATCTTTTGTTTTCTTCATTTTTTTTAATTAAAATAACATACGTTATACAGATGATAGCATATAAAGGAAAATAAACATGATTCTTTATGTCTTTAGTAATGAAATTGCTTTCGATCAGAACATGTGATGAACTGTTTTAAAAATGTTCACATCCAGGTATTTTTTGAGAAAGGAGTTTGTAATCCCAAGCGCAGCGAATGCATGCAACAGGAACAAGCAGATGAGACTGAGATAAAAGCCAGGGATCCTGAAGAAAAGACATAAACACAATTACTTGTATCTCCTAGAAACTTCAGTATAGAATCACCTTTTAGTCATGTCATTTTCTATATGATAGGATGTACATTGAATCCACAGAGATAATAGCGGCCTTCACAGTAAGAGATAATACAGTAATTTAGCCGAGACTACACCTGTCATGCCAGTGATCCAGTTACATGTAAGGCATCTATAGAATGTCCATAAGTGGTCCTCTACCCACATATAACAGATGAAAGTGGCCCCGCGCAGACTGATAGCCTCCTGAGACAGAGCTTGGGAAGCTATGTGATAAGTGCACACTATAGACATCTGGAACGTGCAAATAAACTGCTCCTATTTTATGACTGATAACCTTCAAGCAAGACAAATCATCAGAATATAAAATAATATCGTTGAACAGTCCAGGTAAAAGCACTTCCTTTGTTGTCTAAAATTTGTAACCATTATTTATTCAATTTTTTTTGTGACCTACTACCGAAAAAAATGCTGGCCAGAAAAAGGGGTCAGCTATGTGGGAGATACAGGTGCATCTCACTAAATTAGAATACTATCAAAAAGTTAATTTATTTCAGTTCTTCAATACAAAAAGTGAAACTTATATATTACATAGAGTCATTACAAACAGAGTGATCTATTTCAAGTGTTTATTTCTGTTAATGTTGATGATTATGGCTTACAGCCAATGAAAACACAAAAGTAATTATCTCAGTAAATTAGAATACTTTATAACAACAGCTTGAAAAATGTTTTTAAAGTTCAAAATGTTGGCCTACTGAAATGTATGTTCAGTAAATGCATCAATACTTTGTCGGAGCTCCTTTTGCATCAATTACTGCATCAATGTGGCGTGGCATGGAGGCAATCAGCCTATGGTACTGCTGAGGTGTTATGGAAGCCCAGGTTGCTTTGATATTTGCCTTCAGCTCATCTACATTTTTGGGTCTGGTGTCTCTCATCTTCCTCTTTACAATACCCCATAGATATTAAGGGGTTAAGGTCAGGCGAGTTTGCTGGCCAATCAAGCACAGTGATACTGTTGTTTGTAAACCAGGTATTGGTACTTTTGGCAGTGTGGACAGGTGCCAAGTCCTGCTGGAGAATGAAATTTCCATCTCCAAAGAGCTTGTCGGCAGAGGGAAGCATGAAGTGCTCTAAAATTTCCTGGTAGACGGCTGCACTGAATTTAGTCTTGATAAAACACAGTGGACCTACACTAGCAGATGACATGGCTCCCCAAACCATCAGTGATTGTGGAAACTTCACACTAGACCTCAATCAGCTTGGATTGTGTGCCTCTCCACTCTTCCTCCAGACTCTGGGACCTTGATTTCCAAATAAAAATTGGAACTGTGGGACCTTGTAGAGTGTGTCAATAACTGCCTTCTGGACATCTGTCAAGTCAGCAGTCTTCCCCATGATTGTGGAGCCTACTGAAACAGACTAAGGGACATTTTTAAACGCTTAGGAAGCCTTTGCAGGTGTTTTTTGTTAATTATTCTAATTTACTGAGATAATGACTTCTGTGTTTTCATTGGCTGTAAGCCATAATCATCAACATTAACAGAAATAAACACTTGAAATAGATCACTCTATTTGTAATGACTCTATATAATATATGAGTTTCACTTTTTGTATTGAAGAACTGAAATAAATTAACTTTTTGATGATATTCTAATTTAGTGAGATACACCTGTATATGGCATAACCACAGGACATGACACAAATCTCTGAAATATGCCATTCCCACCTGCATGTATCTTGAGAATAGGGCCCCATCATACACTGCTGGGCATGGAAAGGTCGGCTCACATGCATGGCTCTTTCTATTCATTAGTATGGGAACAAGAGTGCTTGGCAATTTCCTGAACTTCCATACTAATAAATAGAGTCCTGCATGGGCAGCTACTTCTCCATTCCTTGTGTATGAAAGGCCATCACTCTCAAGAAGGATACAGGTCCCAGCATTGTGAGTCACATCTATCTCAATTATATGACAAATCTTGTAGATACGTCATAAATGTTCATGAAGGGGATAACTCTTCAACAGCTGTTAGACAAATGCTCATTTAAATAGGTTGTCCCCAGGATAGGTGATAACTTGCTCTGGGACCTTCACCAATCTGCAGAATTTGGTACTTTTATTCCTGGCAGGGAACATTTATCCCTAATACAAAATGGCATGGCCGAACAAATGCCCAACGGCTGCTGCATTCATTCTCTATTGGGCTGACGGAAAAAGCCGAGTGCAGCGCTCTGCAGCCCCCTAAAGGAAAGAATGGAGCATAAGTCAAGCATATGCTCTGCCACACCTCTCGCACTGGGATAATAGTTTCCCGTTCTGCCAATCAATGCAGATCCCAATGCATGGAGTGTATGCAGATTTACAGCTGTATAGAAATATAGCAATATTAACATCAGACAGAACTTACCGGTCCTGCGCAGCTGCCACATAACCTCTGAAGTAGAGATGACGTGCAAATATATACAGTAAGCCCAAACCGGCCGCAACTTCTGTAAAACAAGAGGGATAATAGAAGTCTTAACTTCTAAACAGATTTCCTTTAAGGTTAGTTTCCCAGTCCGTATCTCACATAGACGGAAGAATCCCCATCTATTTTGAGAACGGTTTCCCATTGTGTGCAGGCAGAAACCTGAGAGGTGGATGTGCATGACCAGAGCACAATTCATTTATTTCTATGGGAACTCCGAAAAAAACACGCTTGCTGAGCAATTTTTGGACCTCCTGTACAAATAGGAGGAGAGAAATGTGCATCACCTATCTCGACATACCTGCCAATGTTTGATGGGACCCAGTTCTGAAGATAGGTAGGACCTGCATCTAGTGGTGATTTAGCAAAATCAAAAGCGTTTTACTGATTTTTTTTTTTTTTTACATGAAACATGTTTTCTCAGCATATTTTACCTTCAAAAATTGCACGGCTAATATCTGCATCGCAAAAAACCCACAGTAACTGGTTGTACAACACATTTCTGCTACATGTGAACCCAGCCCAAATAGGAAATAACATCACGTTACCTTCATAGAAGAATATGCCGGCAATCCAAAGAACAAGCAGGAATATTGGGAAGAACTCTACACAGTTCTGTCTGCAAATCAGAGAAACCAGCTGTCAGCTGCAATGTATAGGACTTATCTGTGCTGGAATATCGGAGAGAAACTTCAGGAAATAAGACGTTCCCATTGGAATTATTTAGTACTATATATATGGAGAAGTGGTGGTGTATATCACTGATGACCATCCTGCCCTCATTGCAAGATTATCGTCCAAGCTTATATAAAGGCAGCGCAGAATCTTGTAACGTGTGCAGCAATAATTATATCTGAAGTATGGATGATCCCGTCATCATTCTACATCATAACACAGAGGCAGACTCCATCTCCTGACACATGGGGTATTCTTCTCCACAAGCATTGCCTCCATCAGAGAACACAGTGCCTTGGTCTTAATTTGTACAAATAGCACAAATATACTACCCATACACATGGGTGCTAGATTAGTAATACTGCCGAAATTGGGTTACAATGGGATTTTCTTTATTAGAAGGTGACATTTTAGAGAGCGATAGTGGACAAATACATCACAAATCCAAGTTATACACCTGGATACTTACTGTACATATATAACATAGGGACAGTTTCCAGAAAATATATTGGTCCTTACTAAGTTCGAGCACTACTCCAGCGTTTTTTCTTTTCTTTTACTGCTGGAGTGGTGCCAGTAATGTAAGTTCCCTGCCCCTAGAGTTATACTCACCAGCCGCCATCTTCATCTTTTATCAGCGCCGCTCTGGACGGTCTTCTGCAGGTTGTGACCTTCAGGATCACTCCAGTGTTTGCTGGTCGATCCGGAAGTCACAACTCAATGTAAGCCTATGAGAGCCAGAATGAGGCCAGAACGAGGCTCTCATAGACTTACACTGAGAGCTTGTGACCGATACTTCTGACTTCCGGTCAGTCAGAAGCTGCAGTAACAAGATCACGGATCAAGACCGGAGTGGCACCAGGAAGAGTTGAAGACGGCGGCTGGTGAGTATAACACTAGGGTCAGGGAACTTACATTAATGGCAATATTCCTGCGCTGGAGTGGTGCTTTAAAGTGTTGAAAATATAATAGACTAATGCCATGAAATGTATCTAAAGTTTCAGGGGTGTCTGCATCTCTGCTTTAGGTTTCATTAAGACATCCGTGATTTCTCTCGTACGTAAAACATGAACCGTTGTTCATCAGTGTGTCAGTTTGTACCATAGGTGTTTCATTTGTAATTTTCACAGATGAAAAAAATATCACAAACTGCATAAATGTTAATCACTGATGCCATCCGTGTGCTGTCTGTGATTTTCACGGACCCATAGACTTATAGACTTGTTTGGATAATTCTGGGCTATGATTCAGACCAAAAGCGGACATGTTGCCTTCATTTTTTGCAGACCACTTAGCACACAAAAAAACATGGACATGTGAAGAACCTCTTAGATTGTAATGATTACATGTTCTATCCTTGAAAAGCATAGAATGAACACGTATGTTAAAAACGGACATCTTAAATGAGGCCTTAGGGAAAGTGTATGGCTTACTATCTCTGTCTAAATGAATGGGAATATTAAGTGAAGCGCTGCTCCATACTTCTTCACCATATACTTACTGTGCACGAAACGTCCTCTCAAACTCAGGAGGACCAGTGACTGCCGGAGGCATTATCTTGTGCTTCATTCTGGATTTCCCCACAAGCCTGGCATAGTATCCTATCACAAAAAAATAATCAGGTGCCAGTGAAAATCAACTGGATATTTTATGTGCATGAATAAAAGTGACGATTCTACTGGAGCCACCACCATTTTAGATGACCTACCACCACGTTTCTAGCATTCACTCTATAGGTTTTGGTGGGCCCTTAAAAGCATAGGGAATTTAGATTGTGAGCCCCAATGGGGACAGCGATGATAATGTATGTAAAGCGCTGCAGAATATGCTGGCGCTATCTAAAAAATAAAGATTAGATTAAAGATTATAAACCCGGTAGAAAGCAAACCTGAGTCCACTAAAAGCCTTAACAGTAAGGTGTCACACTACTGTCTGTGTTCACATCGGAGTTCCAAGTTTCATCTCAGATTGTATTATGGTAAAATGATGGTGACCATGATGGAAACCCAACAGCTGCCTTAAAGTCCATAGGGTCTGTCAGGCAACGTGGGTGTCAGTTGTGACAAATCCAGCACTGCTGTTATTTTTCTGGTTTTATGATGGAACTGAAATACGTAGGCAGATTTGAGCATAGCCTAAGATGTTTGAAAGTTTTAGGCTTTTTATGCTTGTCTATCTTTGCAAATATCTCTTTAGCTCACCGTGATGATAATGTAGATATTTCTACACATCCTTGTAGATCATTTCCTTTTATGTTTTTCCCTTACAAAATATAAAAAATGTAAAAACACTATTGTTCACACAGCTTTACTAAGAAAATATTTCACTTACTGTACTTATTGATATAAAACCACAGAGCACGTTTGTTAATTGCATGATGGTATCTTACTAACAAAAAATCTTGGTAGGTTTTACTATTATTATACCAGTTGTGTCCACTGTGTGGCATTGCTTAGTTTAGTTTTACTAGAGCTATCAAACTACATACGAAAAGTATATACACATACTTTATATATACATATTTACATATGTATATTTATATATAGATATGCATGTGCAGTATATATATATATATATATATATATATCTGCAAGGAGTTTGTATCTTCTCCCTGAGTTTGTGTGGGTTTCCTCCGGGTTCTCCGGTTTCCTTCCACACTACAAAGACATTCTGATAGGGAATTTAGATTGTGAGCCCCAATGGGGACAGTGCCCATAATGTCTGTAAAGCGTTGTGGAATTAATGGCGCTATATAAGTGAGTAAAATAAATAAATAATTTTATATATATATATATATATATAAAACTATGATATATATATATATATATTGTAAGAAAGCAGGAGGTAAGGCCCTGGATGGCAGGTATGTGTGACGGAGATCGTTTTTATTTTGACTGGATTTTGTGTCCGGGATTTAGGAGCGACCAAAATAGCCTGAGTGGGAAAGGTCGCTCCCATACTCCGATCTGGGTCTTACAGGTCTAATAACAGGCAGCTGGGTATAGCTCAGCAGAGTGTGTTGTGTTGGAGATGTAAAAAGACAGTTCATGGTGGTTAAGTCTATGCTACATACTGAGAAGTGAAGTGCCTGTGATACCAAATTGGTGTGACCGTCTGAATTACTTTACCTTACCCAGAGAATGGACTGTTTTGTTATTCATTTCATTCTTGAAGCTGGAAAGTTTATGAAAGACAACAAACTGTATTCTGTTTTGATATAAAAACCCTCTGCATGTGCATATCCAAGCGGCTACCAGAGAGCAGAAACCCCTACAATATACATATAGTTTTATATATATACACACACATATATATATAAATATATATCTTGCACTATCTTGGATCTCCTCATACCTTTATAACCGCACATTTAGCGTCTCCCACTCCCACACTACCTCCTCATCCCGCCCCCTCTCTGTTGGAGTCCCTCAAGGCTCTGTCCTAGGACCCCTACTCTTCTCAATCTATACCCTTGGCCTGGGACAGCTCATAAAATCCTATGGCTTCCAATACCATCTGTACGCTGTTGACACCCAGATCTACCCCTCTGGCCCAGATGTCACCTCTCTGCTGTCCAGAATCCCAGCATGTCTAGCAGCCATATCCTCCTTCTTCTCCTCTCGCTTCCTCAAGCTCAATGTGGAAAAAACTGAACTCATCATCTTTTCCCCATCTCACATATCTTCCCCACCTGATATTTCTATCACAATAAATGACATCACACTTTCCCCTGTACCGGCAATCCGCTGCATCGGAGTAACCCTTGACTCTGCCCTGTCCTTCAAACCCCACATCCAAGCTCTCGCCACTTCCTGTCGCCTCCAGCTCAAAAATATTTCCAGAATCCGTCCTTTCCTCCACCCTCAATCTACTAAACTGTTGTGCATGCCCTTATCATCTCCCGCCTCGACTATTGCAACATCCTCCTCTGTGGCCTTCCTGCTAACACTCTCGCACCCCCCAATCCATCCTTAAATCTGCTGCGTGACTAGTTCATCTCTCGACTCACTACTCCTCTGCTACCTCCCTTTGCAAATCCCTTCACTGGCTCCCAATTGCCCAGCGTATCCAGTTCAAACTAAGAACACTGACCTACAAAGCCATCCATAACCTCTCTCCTCCGTACATCCAACACAATGAGCAGCACTTTCAACACATTTTATAAAAGGTCATAAACTTGTAAATAACTCATGAAAGAATAAAGTTACGTTAAAACCAAGCACACCATTGTTTTTCTTATGAAATTCTCAATAAGTTTGATGTGTCACATGACCCTCTTCCCATTGAAAAAAATAAAGTTGGATCCAAAATGGCCGACTTCAAAATGGCCGCCATAGTCATCACCCATCTGGAAAAGTTTTCCCTCTCCCATATACTAATGTGCCACAAACAGGAAGTTGATATCACCAACCATTCCCATTTAATTTAGGTGTATCCATATAAATGGCCCACCCTGTAGATCACTCACTGCACATAGACTGTCAGAGTTCTCTGTAGTGTGAGTCCTGTTTACACAGGATGATGCACCACTGATAACGATGATCAATTATGCTGCACAAAAGATTATTTCACCTGATAAATTAGGGGTGGGGAACCTCAGGCCCGCTGGCCATTACAACATTTTCTCCGGCCCCCGGGCAGACTCCTGGGGTCCACAGTGCTTGGGCCAGTAGCTGTGTTTTGATGGCAACCAGCCTTTTAATTTCTTCTTGCTCTGTGAGCACTACTGAATGCTGAGGCACGAGCAGTGAAAGATTACGTCCTGACACCAGTGACAGCATCAAGACTTACTTTGTGGGCGGAGTTAGTGTACAATTTGTAAGGCCCCCGATGGATGGTATAAATATCCAAATGGCCCTTGGTAGAAAGAAAGTTCTCCACCCCTGAGAGAAATGAACGTTTTGCTCGTTCATCAGGTAATCGGCAGCCTGTTTACAAGGGATGATAATTGTGAAAAGAATGTTGTTAACAATGCTGTTCCACAATTATCTTGCAGTGTAAATGCCGCTTTATACAACGGAAGCTACCCTAGCACATATCGATCCTTTGCAAAAGGTAAATACCAAAACATTGTCCTTTTGGCATACAGTGGGATGGATTATGTCTACGTACCTTGTCTGTTGTATTTTCCTATACAGTGGCATGTAAACGTTTGGGCAACCCTGGTCAAAATTCCAGTTAAGCAAGTTGAAGATGAAATGGTCTCTAAAAGGCCTAAAGTTAAAGATGACACATTTCCTTTGAATTTTAGGCAAAAAAAATATATATATATATAGTCATTTTTCAAATTTTAAAAATTGCAAAAATGAAAATGGGCAGATGCAAAAGTTTGGGCACCCTGCATGGTTAGTACCTAGTAGCACCCCCTTTTGAAAGTATCACAGCTTATAAATGCTTTTTGTAGCCAGCCCAGAGTCTTTCAATTTTTGTTTGAGGGATTTTCATCCATTCTTCCTTGGAAAATTCTTCCAGTTCTGTGAGATTCCTTGATCATCTTGCACGCACTGCTATTTTGAGGTCTAGCCACAGATTTTCAATGATGTTCAGATCAGGGGACTGTGAGGGTCATTGTAAAACCTTCCACTTGCGCCTTTTGAGATAGTCTATTGTGGATGTTGACATGTGTTTAGGATCATTATCCATTAATAGAAGCCATCCTCTTTTCAACTTCAGCTTTTTTACAGATGGTGCTATGTTTACATCAAGAATTTGTTGAAATTTCCTTGAATCCATTCTTCCCTCTACTCATGAAACGTTCCCCATGCCGTTGGTTGCAACACAACCTCAAAGCATGATTGATCCACCCCCATGCTTAATGGTTGGCGAGATGTTTTTTTCCTGAAATTCTGTGCCCGTTTATCTCCATACATACCTTTGATCATTGTCGCCAAGTTTCCTTTTTAACCTCATTGGTCCATGGGAGTAGTTTCCAAAATACATCAGGCTTGTTTAGATATTCTTTTGCATACTTCCGAAGCTGAATTTTGTGGTGAGGATGCAGGAGAGGTTTTCTTCTGATGACTCTTCCATGAAGGCCATATTTGTGCAGGTGTCTCTGAACGATAGAACAATGTACAACGACTCCAGAGTCTGCTAAATCTTTCTGAAGGTCTTTTGCAGTCAAACGGGCATTCTGATTTGCCTCTCTAGCAATCCTACCAGCAGCTCTCACTGACATTTTGCTTGGTCTTCCAGACCTTATCTTGACCTCCACTGTTCCTGTGAACTGACATTTCTTTATTACATTTCGAACTGAGGAAATGGCAACTTGAAAACACTTTGCTTCTTATAGCCGTCTCCTGCTTTGTGGGCCTCCACCATTTTCATTTTCAGAGTCTTAGGCAGCTGCTTAGAAGAACCCATGGCTGCCGTTTTTTGCCACAAGGTTAGAGCGTCTGGGTTTTTATAAAGCTGGGAAATTTGCATCGCCTGGCCTTTCCTAACGATGGCAAGTCTAGCCCTAACAGGCTAATTAAGGTCTGAAACCTTGGTCAAAGTTATCTGAGCACACAAATCTCCAAGGGTGCCCAAACTTTTGCATCGGTCCATTTTCCATTTTGCAATTTTTAAAATGAAAACAAATATATTTTTTTTGCTTAAAATATAAAGGCAATTTGCATTTTTAACTTTAATCCTTTTAGAGATCATTTCATCTTCAACTTGCTTAACTGTTCACAATAACAGTAATTTTGACCAGGGGTGCCCAAACTTTTACATGCCACTGTATGGAGGGTTGCTGGAAAAAAAACATACTGCATGAAATATATTTTTTAATGGTAATCAATGGCTAATATTTACCACTCTATGCCTTTACATAGCATGTATTTCAGCCTTCTGACAACATAGCAAATAAAAAAAGCAAGATGTGAGAAGAGCTTTCCATTGAATGGTGTCTGTAGCCTAAAATGATTATTCCTTCCCTTGCTTTAAAGAGTAACCGTCGTTTATATTTTTATTTCAGACGTCAATAGAAGAGGTGAAAATAAGAAACTTTGTAATATAGCTTATCAGAGAAATCTGCTTCTTTCTCCTCCAGGACTGATCTTTCATTCTTAAAATTCTAAATTCACAGCTAAAATCTGTTTTCAGTGAGGACAGATTATTACATTACTGAGATAGGAGATGGCAGTTGGTACTGATAACATTCTATGTAGACGGAGGGGGTAAGAGGAGCTCCGACTCTAGCTTCTCCTGTTTCCGTTCTCTCCCCTGTCCATAGAATCTTATCATTAGTAACTGCCATCTTCTATCTCAGTAAGGTAAAAATCCGTCTTTACTGAATACAGATTTTACCTGTCAGTTTAGAATTTTGACAATGAAAGATCAGTCCTGGAGGAGAAAGAAGCGGATTTCTCTAATAAAATATATTACAAAGTTACTTATTTTCATGTGCTCTATTGATTTATGAAGTAAAAATTAAAATGACTGTTACACTTTAACCCCTTCCTAACATTTGACATTTAGTTACGCCATATGTCGGGTCCCTGATTTTGATGTGGACTTACAAGCCGAGCCCGCAACTTTCCCGGCAGATGATGCCTCTTTAGCCATTATCCGCCTCTAACACCCGCTGGAGGAGAGGAGCTCCGCTCATGGCTGTTAACTTGCTAACCTGTTAAATGCTGCGGGCAATCTCTGACAGTGGCATTTAACACATGCCAGCAAGGAGGGGGCATAATTCCACACGGCCATCAGGGCACCCATGACGTGATCGCAGGGCACTGTTGGGTTACTATGAAAGCTGAGGGTCTTCTGAAGACCTCCATGTTTGTCATGACGGTTCTAATGTGAAAGGCAGTGTTTTGCTAGCAATCATAGGAAACCATGATTTTTGCTATACATAGCAGTGTTGATGCACTTCCATGTATATATAGTACAAGTGATCAGATAATCGTCTAACAATCAGACTAACAAATACAGTAAAAAGTGAAAAGAAAATTTTTTCAAAACATGAAAAAAATAAATAAAAGTTCAAATCACTCCTTTAGCCGTATTAAAAATACAGCAATAAAAATATATATATTGGCTACCGCCACGTTCGTTAATCTCAGATCTATCAAAATATAAAATAAATTAATCTGATTGGTAAACAGCATAACGAGAAAAAAAATCAAAACGCCAGTATTAAGGATTTTTGGCTGCTGCAACATTGCAATAAAATACAATAAGAAGCAATCAAAACATCATATCTACCCCAAAGTGGTATCAGTAAAAATGTCAGCTTCGGGAAATGGTGACACAAGCAATTTATTTTTTACAAATTTCCCAATTTTTTTTTCCACCACCGAAATAATAAAAACAACTCTACACATTTGGTATCTGCGTAATCGTACTAACCTGGAGAATCATATTACAAGGTCAGTTTTACTGTATATTGAACATAGTAAAAAAAATAATAATTGTGGAATTGAACTTTTTTTGCAATTTCAACGCACTTGGAATTGTTTTCCTGCTTTCCAGTACATCACATGATAAAATAAATGGTGTAATTCAAAAGTAAAATTCGTCCCACATAAAAACAAGTCCTCATGTGTCTATGTTGACTAAAAAATAAAAAAGTTATGGGTCTTGGAAGAAGGAGAGGAAAAAGCGAAAACAAAAAAACGGAAATTGGCCTCGGTGTGAAAGGGTTAAAGGGAAATACACTGATCTGAAATCATATGTTGTCTAGAATAGAGGTTGAAACAAACTTTAACCCACCTGCCATACCTTTCTGTACTAAAATACGTTTGGCAAAAAAACAGCTTTTTCAGGTTTTACAGGTCACTCTGCCCATAAGCTATTAAAAGTTCCACAGGAAAATGTAGGAGATAAACTGTGCTGTATTTAGAGTAAATCTAGAAGTTTATTCAGTTTTTGACAGTATTAGGTTACAATCAAGTAACAAAAACTGAAAATGTGTTATATAAAAATAGTTGTACAGTGAGTCCAGTACTGCGTTCACCAGACATGGCCACGTGCAGTGCGCTGTGTGGCTGTGTCTGATAGTAATGACACGGCAGGGGTGACACTGCGCCTTTAATTGTGCTTGTGTATCGCCCCTACCGTGTCATTACTAGCAGACACAGCCACACAGCGCATTGCGCGCAGCCATGTCTGGTGAGTTGCCGCCAATCAAGCAGTGCCAGATGTCCTGCACAGATGCTGGGGGAGCGGCCCAGCCACTGACGGTGAGTGGGCCCCCCTGATGGTCCAGGACCATGTCTGTGATGGCAAACACACGCCTGCGGTCCTGCACAGCCACATACCTGAGGAGCTGGACTGGAGACAGGCCGGGGGCAGGTAAGTGAGGCTTGTTGTCAGCTTCCCCAATCTCCATGTTAAAAATATTTCTAATGTGTCTGTCTGTGTGTGCATGTATGATGTGAATATCTGTGTATGTCAGTGCGTATGACTGTGTATATACAGCTCTGGCAAAAATTAAGAGACCACTGGAGTTTTCTAAAAATCCCCATCTCTACGTGCCTGACAGCCATTCCATTCCAGTGTCAGTTGAATTCCAACCAAAGTCCACCTCATTCTGTTTAATGTGCTTCTGGTGATCACCTGAACCAAATCTTATGTAATGAGGGAAAGTATAAAAAACACTGCTGCGGTCTTCACAATCCTCTTGCAATAGGACAAGCTGGATGGCAAAACAAGTGCTAGAAATAGTCCAAAAGTAATTTGAATTAAAAAAATAACCTTTAACCATGCCAAAGGAGTTGCAAAGAAAAGTGTTGAGTGAGCAAAAGAAGGGCTCAATTCTAGCTTTACTAGCAGAGGGATACAGTGAGCGTCATGTTGCCTCCATCCTTAAAATTTTGAAGACAGCAGTCCATTACAACAAGGTCAAGCAGCAGACATTGGGGACAACAAAGCTACAGACCGGCAGAGGGCAAAAGCGACTCTCCACTGACCGGGATGACCGTCATCTTATTCGAATGTCACTCAGCAACCGCAGGATGACATCAAGTGACCTACAAAAGTTATGGCAAATGGCAGCTGGGGTGAAATGCACGGCAAGAACAGTTCGTAACAGGCTACTAAAGGCAGGCCTCAAGTCATGTAAAGCTAGAAAAAAGCCTTTCATCAATGAGAAGCAAAGGAGAGCCAGGCTGAAGTTTACCAAAGACCATAAGGATTGGAACATACAGGACTGGACTAAGGTAATCTTCTCTGATGAGTCTAATTTTCAGCTTTGCCCAACACCTGTTCGTTTAATGGTTAGACGGAGACCTGGAGAGGCATACAAGCCACAGTGTCTTGCACCCACTGTGATATTTGGTGGAGGATCGGTGATGATCTGAGGATGCTTCAGCAAGGCTGGAATTGGGCAGGTTGATCTTTGCGAAGGACGTATGAATCAAGCCACATACAAGGTTATCCTTGAAAAACACTAGCTTCCTTCTGCTCAGGTAATGTTCCCCAACTCTGAGGACTGTTTTTTCCAGCAGGACAATGCTCCATGCCACACAGCTAGGTCAATCAATGTGTGGAGGAAGGAGCACCACATCAAGACCCTGTCATGGCCAGCCCAATCTCCAGACCTGAACCCCATTGAAAACCTCTGGAATGTAATCAAGAGGAAGATGGATAGTCACAAGCCATCAAACAAAGAAGAACTGCTTACATTTTTGTGCCAGGAGTGGCATAAGGTCGCCCAAAAGCAGTGTGAAAGACTGGTGGAAAGCATGCCAAGACGCATGAAAGCTGTGATTAACAATCATGGTTATTCCACCAAATATTGATTTCTGAACTTTTCCTGAGTATTGTTGTTTCTAAACGAATAAGAACTTGTTTTCTTTGCATTATTTGAGGTCTGAAAGCATTGTTTCTTTTTTATCATTTTGACGATTTCTCATTTGCTGCAAAAAAAATACAACATTTTTAGCTTTGAATTTTGGAGACATGTTGTCAGTAGTTTATAGAATAAAATAACAATGTACATTTTACTCAAAAATATACCTATAAAGAGAAAAATCAGAGAAAATGAAAATTTTGCAGTGGTCTCTTAATTTTTGCCAGAGCTGTATATTTATGTCTGTTTTATATGTGTTTTTAAGAATTTGTGTTCAAATATGTCTGTATGTGTACGTATTTGTGGATGTGCATGTCTGCGTATTGTATGTGTGCGTATCTGTGTATCGTGTGTATGTGTGTGCATGCCTGCATGTGTGCGCATGTCTGCGTACTATGTGCGTGTGTGCACAAGTCTTTGTATGTGTGTGCATGCTTGTCTGCGTTCTGTGTGCATGTCTGCGCACTGTGCGTACTGTGTGTGTGCATGTCTGTGCACTGTGTGTATGTGGATGTCAGCGTACTGTGTGTGTGCAAGTCTGCGTACTGTGTGTGCATGTCTGTGCACTGTGTGTATGTGGATGTCTGCGTACTGTGTGTGTGCAAGTCTGCGTACTGTGTGTGCATGTCTGTGCACTGTGTGTGTGTGGATGTCTGTGTACTGTGTGTGTGCAAGTCTGCCTCCTGTGCGTGTGCATGCATGTGTGCCTGCATGTCTGTCTACCGTGCATGTGCCTGCATGTCTGCATACTGTGTATACGTGCATGTTTGTATATGTGAAGGATGAGGGGACAGCCTGGGCCCTGTGTTGTATACCTATATTTCTCTGCCATATCTGTGCATCATGAATAGTGGTATGTGTTAAAGGGGCCCACTGAGACTCTTTCGCCCGAAGCCCAGGAAAACCTGGAGCCAGCCCTACATACAAACATCAAGGATTTCACTGAATGAAATGCAAGTTTTACTGATTCTTTTCCCACAAAAATGTCTACCACTGTAGCGCTGGCGTCCCTGCCCTCTGCTAGGCAGGGACGCTGCTCCCCTCACCGCTCTGCTGTCAGCGCGCGCTCCGTCCCGGCGTCCTCTCCCCGCTCTGCTGTCAGCGCGCGCTCCGTCCCGGCGTCCTCCCCCTGCTCTGCTGTCAGCGCGCGCTCCGTCCCGGCGTCCTCCTCCTGCTCTGCTCTCAGCGCGCGCTCCTTCCCGGCCCCTGTGCTTAGGGCGCGCGCGCTTCCCTCCTCTTAAAGGGGCCGCGCGCGCCGCCCTAAAGAGTCCCCGGCCAATGGCCGGAGGACTTCATCATATTTAAGGCACCTCCTCCAAAATGGAGGTGCCCGAGCAATGTTGTTTGCACCTGTGTCTCACCTGTGCTTCAGCCCTCAGGTCCCGTTGCCAGTTACCTGCCAGTTACCTGCCAGTTACCTGCCTGATTCCTGCCTGAATACTTGTTACCTGTCTGCCAGTCTGAGGTCCGACGGTCTGCCTTACTACTCCTGTCAGTCTGTCTAAGGACCAGCCTGCCCGCTCACCTGGGAGCGCATATCAGTTACCTGCCTGCTTGCCTGAGGTCCGACGGTCTGCCTTACTACTCCGGTCAGTCTGTCTATGGACCAGCTTGCCCGCTCACCTGGGAGCGCATCTCCGTTACCTGCCTGCCTGCCAGCCCGGAGGCTCCGTTGTCACGTGCTGTGACCACCAGCTATCTCAGAGACTCTTGCCCGCTCACCTGGGAGCGCATCTCCGTTACCTGCCTGCTTGCCAGTCCGGAGGCTCCGTTGTCACGTGCTGTGACCACCAGCTATCTCAGAGACTCTTGCCCGCTCACCTGGGAGCGCATCTCCGTTACCTGCCTGCTTGCCAGCCCGGAGGTCCCGTTGTCACTTGCGGTAACCACCAGCTATTCCAGAGACTCTTGCCCGCTCACCTGGGAGCGCTTCTCCGTTACCTGCCTGCCTGCCAGCCCGGAGGCTCCGCCGTCACGTGCCGTGACCACCTGCTATTCCAGAGACTCTCGCCTGCTCACCTGGGAGCACCCATCTACCATCTGCCTGCTAGCCTACCCGGAGGCTCTGCCATCACAGGTCGTACCTACCCCTTACCCAGAGACTGCCCTGATCACTTGCCGTATCTCCCTGTCCGTTCACCCAGAGACTGCCCTGATCACTTGCCGTATCTCCCTGTCCGTTCATCCAGAGACTGCCACCCGCTCCCTTACAAGGGCCGCCCCCTTGTATAGTAGCTCAGAGGTTCCGCCTCCCGGACCCGTTACAACCACTCTGATCAGCTCCTCCTGTTCTATAACACCCTGCCTGCAGATCAGACACTATATTCAACATGACAGGTTCTGACGTTTGTTGCATAGCCAGGGAAGACTAGAAAATCAGATTACTCTGGTAATGATAGAGTTAAAAATTCCAAAACCTGCAGACAGGTACAACTTCTATTGGCTTAGAACTTTGTTTTAACTCTTTTGTTTACAGAGCACACAGTATAGAGGGAATGCTGGTAGTGATTGATCAATACAATTAGTTAGAAAGTTACCTAACAATGAAGTTTATTGTATGTTGGTTTGCATTTTTCAGGAGTTTGTATCAGCAAAGCCAGATTCAAAACTGCAAATCATGAGAAAGGCCACACATCAGGAAGTGGTAAGGTGTGTGTGGCATTACACAGGTGAGCTCGGGGAAAGGAGTAACACAATACATTATAGAAAACACTGCAGTATGGCTTAATCATTTCACTTACCATGCTGACTGGCAGACAGAAGGGAAACCATGGCAAGGAGTACAATATCAGAGTCAGCGCCCATGCTTTAGTGATCGTAGATTCTGTGAGTTACAGTCCAGTATCCGCCTCGTTCAGAGAGGCACTCCCATATAGTAAACACTATTATACATTGCCTCCAGAAGCTTGTCCAGTTATTACACAACTACAAAGTTGAAGTTCTGCATTTCACCACCTGCAATCATTCTACAGCTAAACTCAGGTAAATGTATCATTTCAATATAGGAAACAGTAGTCATGTTTGTTTACGTAACAATAGCACAAGCGGATTCCACAGCGCTTTACAATAAAGGATCCAGCTAAATAGTTACTGCAGTTTCAACAAGTTTATGCCCATATAACAGGTTACAAAATTCCATCATTAAGGCTATGTGCCCACGTTGCGGAATTGAAGCAGAAAATTTGCGCTTCATTTCCGCATCTCCTTGCCCAGAAAAACGCATGCGGAATTTCGCAAGCGTTTATCGCGAGTATTCCACATGCGGAATTGCCTTGCGTTTTTTATTACATTGAAAAGGCAATTCCGCATGCGGAAATGCAAAATTAATGGACATGCTGCGGATTTTTGTGTGCATCAAAAACGCTGCGGAAAAATCCGCAGCATGGGCATAGAACTTGCGGATTCTCATTGGTGACCATGGGGTGCGGATTGACAAGCGTTTTACAAGCGTTTCTGCTGCGGAAATTCCGCATCAAATACGCTTGTAATCCGCAACATGGGCACACAGCCTAAGGGTCTCAATTCTTTCTAACTTGCTATCCACTGCCTGTTATTAGGTGAAATCCATCTCAATCAGCAGACCATTAAGGAAGTGAGGGGTGGGTCTTTGCTCACTTTGCTCTGTCAAAACGCATAGGAAAAAACCCTGAGAATTGATGAAACTAAGGTAAAGAAAGACCTTCCAGGCAGCATAATGGCCTAATTGCCCATCAAAATGAGTATGGCTTGCAAAGGCACAACTAATTTTGGGGCACTCTTCAATAAAATACAAAAGGTCTGTGTTTCATTACTAGTCTGTACACAATCTTATATTTCACAGGTAGGTAATATATGCTTATATTTTAGTATTTTAGGAACTGACAAGCACACTTTAACATTACAAAATGGCAAATAATGTAAATTAAACCAAAGGACCTAAAATGCTGTTATAAGCTACAATCAAATCAGGTGATACGTATGAAAATAATATACAAATTCTGGAGTGAGGGGTGGGGGCTGCAAATTATGGAGTGAGGGGGGGGCTGCAAATGATGGTGTAAGGGGTGGCTGCAAATGATGGAGAGAAGGGGGATGCAAATGATGGAGTGAGGGGTGGGGGCTGCAAATAATGGAGTGAGGGGTGGGGGCTGCAAATTATGGAGTGAGGGGGGGCTGCAAATGATAGAGTGACAGGTGGGTGCTGCAAGTGATGGAGTGAGGGGGCTGCAAATGATGGTGTAAGGGGGGGCTGCAAATGATGGTGTAAGTAGGGTCTGCAAATGATGGAGTAAGGGAGGCTGCAAATGATGGAGAGAGGGGGGCTGCAAATGATGGAGTGAAGGGGGGGGACGAGGGACTGCAAATGATGAAGTGAGAGGGGGACTGCAAATGATGTTGTGGGGGGGACTGCAAATAATGAAGTGAGGGGGGACTGCAAATGATGAAGTACAGAGTGGGGGCATTGAGTTTTCAGGAGCGTGACTGATTGAATTGGTGGAAAGCGTATGGGTCCTAACTAATTTATATATTAGGGGGGAAAAGTGGCTATTTATAGTTAGCGGGGGCGCAGTGGTGGATTACAATGTATATTTGGAATGGTGGGTTTAATAATAACTAATGATATATGAATGGTAGGTGCATATCTGTATTCAGCTAAGTAGAAGGTGAATGTGCTCTGGAAGTGGTGCTCTAGATAACTTATTTTATGCAGAGACGAGTCCTGGCTGGAAGAAGTGATGGCGGTCTGATCTGAATGAAAAAGAAAAGCAAAGATGAAGGACTTCTACTAGAGACGTCACTGGTGAGTCACTGTGTTACCTGTACACTTACACTATACAATACACACTATATACAGAGCTCCTGTGTATAATGTCACTGGTGATCCCTGTATTACCTGAACACTGACACTATATACAGAGCTCCCGTGTATAATGGCACTTATGGTAATATTAGTATTGTGTTTTTTTTATTAATGATCAGTATTGTAATATTCGGTCACTATGTGGTGGTAGTATGTGGTCTGATGATGACGTGGCGGTATTTGTTCCTTGTATGTGGTATTATTTGGTTACTATGTTGTGGTAATATGTGGTCGAGTCATGGTTTCATGGTATTTGTCCCTTGTATGTGGTATTATTCAGTCACTATATGGTGGTAATATGTGATCTGGTCATGGTGTGACAGTATTTGTCCCTTGTATGTGGTATTATTCAGTTACTATGTGGTGGTAATATGTGGTCCAGTCATGGTGTGATGGTATTTGTCCCTTGTATGTGGTATTATTGTCAATATGTGGTGGTAATATGTGATCTGGTCATGGTGTGACAGTATTTGTTCCTTGTATGTGGTATTATTCGGTTACTATGTGGTGCTAATATGTGGTCCAGTCATAGTGTGATGGTATTTGTCCCTTGTATGTGGTATTATTCAGTCAATATGTGATGGTAATATGTGGTCCAGTCATGGTGTGATGGTATTTGTCCCTTGTATGTGGTATTATTCAGTCACTATGTGGTGGTAATATGTGATCTGGTCATGGTGTGACAGTATTTGTCCCTTGTATGTAGTATTTTTTGGTTACTATGTGGTGGTAATATTTGGTCTAGTCATGGTGTGATGGTATTTGTCCCTGTATGTGGTATTATTTTGTTACTATGTGGTGGTAATATGTGGTCTGGTCATGGTGTGGCGGTATTTGCTCCTTGTATGTGGTATTATTGGTCATTTTAAAAATGTACAGTACAGACCAAAAGTTTGGACACACCTTCTCATTTAGAGATTTTTCTGTATTTTCATGACTATGAAAATTGTACATTCACACTGAAGGCATCAAAACTATGAATTAACACATGTGGAATTATATACTTAACAAAAAAGTGTGAAACAACTGAAAATATGTCTTATATTCTAGGTTCTTCAAAGTAGCCACCTTTTGCTTTGATGACTGCTTTGCACACTCTTGGCATTCTCTTGATGAGCTTCAAGAGGTAGTCACCGGAAATGGTCTTCAACATTCTTGAAGGAGTTCCCAGAGATGCTTAGCACTTGTTGGCCCTTTTGCCTTCACTCTGTGGTCCAGCTCACCCCAAACCATCTCGATTGGGTTCAGGTCTGGTGACTGTGGAGGCCAGGTCATCTGGTGTAGCACCCCATCACTCTCTTTCTTGGTCAAATAGCCCTTACACAGCCTGGAGGTGTGTTTGGGGTCATTGCCCTGTTGAAAAATAAATGATGGTCCAACTAAACGCAAACCGGATGGAATAGCATGCCGCTGCAAGATGCTGTGGTAGCCATGCTGGTTCAGTATGCCTTCAATTTTGAATAAATCCCCAACAGTGTCACCAGCAAAGCACCCCCACACCATCACACCTCCTCCTCCATGCTTCATGGTGGGAACCAGGCATGTAGAGTCCATCCGTTCACCTTTTCTGCGTCGCACAAAGACACGCTGGTTGGAACCAAAGATCTCAAATTTGGACTCATCAGACCAAAGCACAGATTTCCACTGGTCTAATGTCCATTCCTTGTGTTCTTTGGCCCAAACAAGTCTCTTCTGCTTGTTGCCTGTCCTTAGCTGTGATTTACTAGCAGCTATTTTACCATGAAGGCCTGCTGCACAAAGTCTCCTCTTAACAGTTGTTGAAGAGATGTGTCTGCTGCTAGAACTCTGTGTGGCATGGACCTGGTTCTGAGCTGCTGTTAACCTGCGATTTCTGAGGCTGGTGACTCAGATAAACTTATCCTCAGAAGCAGAGGTGACTCTTGGTATTCCTTTCCTGGGGCGGTCCTCATGTGAGCCAGTTTCTTTGTAGTGCTTGATGGTTTTTGCAACTGCATTTGGGGACACTTTCAAAGTTTTCCCAATTTTTCGGACTGACTGACCTTCATTTCTTAAAGTAATGATGGGCACTCATTTTTCTTTACTTAGCTGCTTTTTTCTTGCCATAATACAAATTCTAACAGTCTATTCAGTAGGACTATCAGCTGTGTATCCACCTGACTTCTGCACAACAGAACTGATGGTCCCAACCCCATTTATAAGGCAAGAAATCCCACTTATTAAACCTGACAGGGCACACCTGTGAAGTGAAAACCATTTCCGGTGACTACCACTTGAAGCTCATCAAGAGAATGCCAAGAGTGTGCAAAGCAGTCATCAAAGCAAAAGGTGGCTACTTTGAAGAACCTAGAATATAAGACATATTTTCAGTTGTTTCACACTTTTTTGTTAAGTATATAATTCCACATTTGTTAATTCATAGTTTTGATGCCTTCAGTGTGAATGTACAATTTTCATAGTCATGAAAATACAGAAAAATCTTTAAATGAGAAGGTGTGTCCAAACTTTTGGTCTGTACTGTATGTGACACGTTCTCTTAAAGAAAAATAAATAAAAATATACCTAAAAAGAGTATTGGATATTTTAACAAATGTTTAATTGGTTAGCGTAGAGTAGGACCCTGCCAGAAGAGTCTAACTTGTTGTGGTGGCGGCTTCAAAAATCTTTTGGCAAAAACAAAAGCTGATGGCTATGTATGTGATGTGGTGTTCGATGGGCACTGTTAATGTGTGATTTGTGAGGACGTGGTGCAGAAATTTACTTTTTCCAAGAGTGAGGGGTGAGACTGTGGAAGTTTTGCGGTGTGGAGGCAGAGCTGAGGTGGAGGCAGAGTTGGGGTGAAGCCTTGGTGGAGTCTCAAGGGAGCCCGAAAACTTTGACAGTAAGGAGCCTTGAAATCCCTAGTGGCAGCCCTGGTGACATTGTATGGAGCCTGCTGTGTGCCACCCTCAGCCCTGGGTTGCATCTACAGTGGAGATGATTTTTTGAGGACCTCACTGGAGACTCCACTCTAGACAGTTCAGTGCTGAGGTGACTAGAATGGAGCTTTTGCAGCGAGGCACTCATAGAATCACCTCTAATCTAGATGGGTCATCACTGAAACATCTAGAATGAAGTTTCCTGTTTGGGTTACTTTACCAAGGGAACTGAGGCTGCTGGATATTCTCGCTTCTCCATCAGCCAATATGGAAATCTGTTTTTTAACCCCTGCACCACCTTGCGATTTTCCGTTTTTGTTTTTTGCTCCTCTTCTTCCCAGAGCCATAACTTTTTTATTTTTTCCATCAGTATAGCCATATGAGGGCTTGTTTTTTGCGGGCCGAATTGTACTTTTGAATGACACCATTGATTTTACTATATAGTGTACTGGAAAATAGGAAAGGAAATTCCAAGTGCGGTGAAATTGCAAATAAAGTGTAATTCCACAATAGTTTTTTTTATTTTTTTATTTACCATGTTCACTAAATGCTAAAACTGACCTGCCAATATCATTACCCAGGTCAGTACAAGTCTGCAGATACCAAACATGTACAGGTTCTTTTTTATTTAAGTGGTGAAAAAAAATTCAATTTGAAAAAGTTGCCATTTTCCAAAACCTGTATTGTCTCCATTTTTCAGGATCTGAGGCTGGGGGAGGGCTCATTTTTTGTACCCTGAGCTGACTTCTTATACCAATTTGGGGCAGATACAATGTTTTGATAGCCTATTATTGCATTTTATTGCATTTTTTATTTTTTCTCCTTACGCCATTTACCAATCAGATTATATTACTTTATATTTTGATAGATTGGACATTTCCGAATGCAGCAATACCAAATATGTGTATTTGTATTTTTTTAACTGTTTTATTTTGAATGAGGCAAAAAGGGGTGATTTGAACTTTTATGTTTTTTTAATTTTTTTTTAATATTTCTTAAAACGTTTTTTTTACTTTTTACTTGCTTCAATAGTCTCCTTAGTAGACTTCAAGCTGAGATCATCTGATCGCCTGTGCTATACACAGCATGGCTCCAATCCTGCTATGTGTAGCATAAAACATGATCTCCTATGAACATCGGCCAAGGGCCGGTGCTCATAAGAGGTTTACAATGACAGGCATGGGGTCTTCTACAGACCCCTGGCTTTGATTACAAACCATCTGCGCCCCACGATCACATGACAGGGGCGCCGATGATGTGCTTCCTTATTGCGTGAGTTAAATGCTGCTATTAGAGACTGACAGTGGAATTTAACATGTTATCAGTGGTGTTAGAGGCACATGACAGCTGATCAGATTAGTTGTCATGTGCAGGAAAAGATGTGGGCTCAGCGCCGGAGCCAGCATCAAATGTAGGGTGACGACTTTGGACATACATATATGTCCAAGGACGTAAAGGGGTTAAGCAAAATATCTGTCTTCATAAGTGATTTGAATAATATCATACAAAGCATAATCCCTGTATAATTCATATATAGTGCTGGTGCATAGTGCCCAGTGCTTAGAAAGACAATAAGGTCTCATGCCCAGTAAGGGGAAAGACTGAGATTTTTTGAGCAACTTCAAATATTTTGCAAGATTTCTAGGAGTTTTATGCCATAAAATTGATGAAAAAAATCTTGATGAATTGAGTCCTAAGTTTTAAACTTTCTTCAACTTTTGAAAAATTGCTGCAATTTCTGGATGGTATCTCAAAAAAAGTGGTTACTTAAAATTATAGATCTTTTTAACCCCTTCATGACCTCGAGATTTTCCGTTTTTGCGTTTTCGTTTTATTCTCCCCTTCTTCACAGAGTTATAACTTTTATATTTTATCATCAATATGGCCATGTTTTTTGCGGGATGAGTTGTACTTTTGAACGACACCATTGAGTTTACCACATTGTGTATTGGAAAACAGGCCAAAAATTCCAAGTGCAGTGAAATTGCAAAAAAAGTGCAACTCCACAATTGTTTTTTGTTTTCTTTTTTAATCATGTACACTAAATGCTAAAACTGACCGGCCATTATGATTATCCAGGTCATTAGGAGTTTACAGATTTGAAACATGTACATGTGCTCCTCACAAAATTAGAATATCTTCAAAAAGTTAATTTATTTCAGTTCTTCAATACAAAAAGTGAAACTCATATATTATATAGAGTCATTACAAACAGAGTGATCTATTTCAAGTGTTTATTTCTGTTAATGTTGATGATTATGGCTTATAGCCAATGAAAACACACAAGTCATTATCTCAGTAAATTAGAATACTTTATAACACCAGCTTGAAAAATGTTGACCTACTGAAATGTAGGTTCAGTAAATGCACTCAATACTTGGCTGGGGCTCCTTTTGCATCAATTACTGCATCAATGCGGCGTGACATGGAGGCGATCAGCCTGTGGCACTGCTGAGGTGTTATGGAAGCCCAGGTTGCTTTGATAGCAGCCTTCAGCTCGTCTACATTGTTGGGTCTGGTGTCTCTCATCTTCCTCGTGACAATACCCCATAGATTCTCTATGGTGTTAAGGTCGGGCTGGTTTGCTGGCCAATCAAGCACAGTGATACTGTTGTGTTTAAACCAGGTATTGGTACTTTTGGCAGTGTGGACAGGTGCCAAGTTCTGCTGGAGAATGAAATTTCCATCTCCAAAAAGCTTGTCGGCACAGGGAAGCATGAAGTGCTCTAAAATTTCCTGGCAGACGGCTGCGCTGACTTTGGTCTTGATAAAACACAGTGGACCTACACCAGCAGATGACATGGCTCCCCAAACCATCACTGATAGTGGAAACTTCATAGTGGACCTCAAGCAGCTTGGATTGTGTGCCTCTCCACTCTTCCTCCAGACTCTGGGACCTTGATTTCCAAATGAAATGCAAAATGTACTTTCATCTGAAAACAGCACCTTGGACCACCGAGCAACAGTCCAGGTCTTTTTCTCCTTGGCCCAGGTAAGACGCTTCTGGTATTGTCTATTGGTCATGAGTGGCTTGACACAAGGAATGCGACACTTGTAGCCCATGTCCTGGATGTGTCTGTCTGTGGTGACTCTTGAAGCAATGACTCCAGCAGCAGTCCACTCCTTGTGAATCTCCCCCAAATTTTTGAATGGCCTTTTCTTAACAATCATTTTAGGGATGCGGTTATCCCGGTTGCTTGTGCAACTTTTCTACCCCATTTATTCCTTCCACTCAACTTTCCATTAATATGCTTGGATACAGCACTCTGTGAACAGCCAGCTTCTTTAGCAATGACCTTTTGTGGCTTACCCTCCTTGTGGAGTGTGTCAATGACTGCCTTATGGACATGATTGTGGAGCCTACTGAAACAGACTAAGGGACCTTTTTAAACACTTAGGAAGGCTTTTCAGGTGTTTTAAGTGGTGAAAAAAAAATCCAAAGTCTATAAAAAAAGGCGCCATTTTCCAAGACCCGTAGCGTCTCCATTCTTCGGGATCTACAGCTGGGTGAGGGCTTATTTTTTGAGCCCTGAGCTGACATTCTTATTTATGTTATTGTTTTATTTTGAATGAGGCAAGAGGGTAGTGATTTGAACTGTTATATTTCTTACATTTTTTTTTATATTTTTAAAAACATTTTTGTTTACTTTTCAGTTGCTTCAAGTAGTCTCCTCGGGAGACTTGAAGCTTCAATCTGATGATCGCCTGTGCTACACATAGCAGAAATGATCATCTGCTATGAACACCGGCCACTTGGCAGCACTCATAGCATATCGGCAACGACAAGTACTGGGGTCTTCTGCAGACCCTCGGTTGTCATGCCAACCCATCGGCGCCCTGCCATCATGTGACAGGGGCGCCGATGGGTGGGGTTAGTGGCACGCTTCCAGCGCACACATGCTAAATGCCGCTGTCAGAGAATTTAACATGTTAACATCCATGGGTGGATCGCAATTCCACCTGTAGCTGTTAGGGGCACATGACAGATGATCAGATCAGCTGTCATGTGCCTGAAAAGATGTGGGCTCAGCGGCGGAGCCCACCCGAAAAGGAGGCGACCTATGATGTACCTATAGGTCGTGAAGGGGTTAATCTAACTTCCATACATTTGTTTCACTCTTATTTGCTTTCAACATTATAAAGGCCCTTGCATATGATCATGGGAAAACTCATTCCCGATTATCGCCAATGCAAACATGCCAGCAATCTCCAAACAAATGAGCACAATGTTCGTTCATCAACTAATTGGATTTCTGTGCATACATAAAAATGATTGTTATCTGCTGCACATCGCCCTGTGTAAACAGGTCATGTGTTACCGCCATAGGCGGATTATAATGAGGGCAATCTGGGCTACCGCCCGGGGCCTCCAGGGGCCCTGGGGCTCCGGGGTGTCTATGGCCAGATTGCCCTCATTATATGTGCGGTGCCGCGACACATACCGGCAGACAGTGGCAGGGGGGATCCCCGGACCGCTCCCCCAGCAGCGGCGCACAGCGGCTACTTCTTCTTCGGCCGGGCCAGCACTGCAGCTGTTAACTTCCCTGTGCTGGCCCGGCCGCGTCACAGCTAGGAGACACGGCCCTGTGCGTGGCCGTGTCTCCTAGCTGTGACGTCACGCAGTGCGCGCCCTGCACTGCTACTTACCATCGGAGAGGAGCAGGAGGACTGTAGCCGGGGAATGGTGAGTGTGTGTGTGTATATGTGAGTGTGTGTGTGTGTGTATGTGTGTGTGTGTGAGTGTGCGTGTGTGTGAGTGTGTGTGTGAGATTATGTGTAGGCAGATATCATTGTGTGATGTCTGTTTATATGTATTTTTGTGTTTCAAATGTGTTTATGCATGTATGCATATGTCTGTATATGTTTGTGTGTGCGTCACTCCCGCTGTCTCTGGGTGGGCGCCGTGCAGCCGCCTGCTGTGTATAGATGGCGTCGTGCGGCCGCCTGCTGTGTATAGATGGCGCCATGGGCCCCCCTGCTGTGTATAGATGGCTATGTGCGGCCTCCTGCTGTGTATAGATTGCTACGTGTGGCTTCCCGCTGTGTATAGATGGCTACGTGCGGCCTCCCGCTGTATATAGATGGCTACGTGCAGCCTCCCGCTGTTTATAGATGGCTACATGCGGCCTCCCGCTGTGTATAGATGGCTACGTGCGGCCTCCCGCTGTGTATAGATGGCTACGTGCGGCCTCCCGCTGTGTACAGATGGCTACGTGCGGCCTCCTGCTGTGTATAGATGGCTACGTGCGACCTCCTGCTGTGTATAGATGGCTACGTGTGGCCTCCCGCTGTGTATAGATGGCACAGTACGGCCTCCCGCTGTATATAGATGGCTATGTGCGGCCACCTGCTGTGTATAGATGGCTACGTTCGGCCTCCTGCTGTGTATAGATGGCTACATGCGGCCTCCTGCTGTGTATAGATGGCTACGTGCGGCCTCCTGCTGTGTATAGATGGCTATGTGTGGCCTTCCGCTGTGTATAGATGGCTATGTGCGGCCTCCCGCTGTATATAGATTGGGCCGTGCGGCCTCCTGCTATGTATAGATGGCTACGTGCGGCCTCCCGCTGTCTCTGGGGGGGGCGCCTTGCGGTCTCCCGCTGTGAATAGATGGCGCAGTACGGCCTCCCGCTGTATATAGATGGTTATGTGCGGCCACCTGCTGTGTATAGATGGCTACGTGCGGCCTCCTGCTGTGTATAGATGGCTATGTGTGGCCTCCCGCTGTGTATAGATGGCTATGTGCGGCCTCCCGCTGTATATAGATTGGGCCGTGCAACCTCCTGCTGTGTATAGATGGCTACGTGCGGCCTCCCGCTGTCTCTGGGGGGGCGCCGTGCGGCCTCCCGCTGTGTATAGATGGCACCGTGCGGCTGCCTGCTGTGTATAGATGGCGCCGTGCGGCTGCCTGCTGTGTATAAATGGCACCGTGCAGCCCCCTGCTGTGTATAGATGGCGCCGTGCGGCCGCCTGCCGTGTATAGATGGCTACGTGCGGCCTCCCGCTGTGTATAGATGGCGCCGTGCGGCCTCCTGCTGTGTATAGATGGCTACGTGCGGCCTCCTGCTGTGTATAGATGGCTACGTTCGGCCTCCTGCTGTGTATAGATGGCTACGTGCGGCCTCCTGCTGTGTATAGATGGCTACGTGTGCTCAATATTGAGTTATACAATTAATGTAAGGCTATGTGCCCACGATGCAGAAATGCTCCGGATTTTTTTGGAGCGTTTCTGCATCTCCCTGGCAGAAAAAACGCATGTGGATTGTACATGCATTTTTCCTGCCAGGGACAAGCGGAAGTGAAGCGTTCTTCACATGCATTTCTGCATGCGGGTTGACAAGCGCTTTCCAAGCGATTTTAGCATCACTTGGAAAGTACTTGACAACTTGGTCACACTATATAAATACATGCAACCGGCATAGATTTATATAGTGTGACCGTAAAAGAATGGTAAAAAATAAAAAATAAATTTATAATTACCTTCTGATTAGTGTTGAGCCACCCCCGTAGTGTTCGAGTTCGGTTCGGTTCGTCGAACACCCGTGTGTTCGCCGAACTGTTCGTCGAACACCTTCGAACACCGTTAAAACCAATGGCAGGCAAACAAAAACACATAGAAACACATAGAAAACACCTTCAAAGGTGTCCAAAAGCTGACAAACTGCTCAGAAGACACAACTAACACATGGAAAAGTGACAAGTACATATAGTCATGCGAAAAGAAAAGAGGTGGAGGAGTAAAAGGAGGGGGAGACACAGATATAGGCATGTCATGCCCTTCTAAAATCCAAAAAGTGAGAAGCAGACACGTTCAGTCCGCTCCTGCCCGTGCCACCTCCGTGTCGCCGGGTTTTTGCCAGAGCCGCGGTGAACCCTGACGGCCAGCCCCCCTCTCCCAATACTGGTGCCTGTCCGCTGGTGGGTCGAGCGAGCCCCCCTGTGGTGGAGGCAGCTCTAAGCTTTTTAATTTAAATTGTCTCTCTAATTTGAATGAATACACTTTAAATCCATTTACAAGGATCTATTGGAGGGCAAGTCTCATGCCAGCAGCCGCGTAATTCCAGCTCCAGTAGCGTCCACTAAAGCTGCTGCAGTTAAAAAGCTTTTATAAGGATCGAGCTCGGCTGTCCACCGCAAGGCATCCTACTGCCAGTCCCAGCCCCTATGCCTTGGGGTGCCTCCTGATGCTCTTCACTGAGTATCCCATGGTCCCGAAGCATTTCCTTTGAAAAAATGAAGTGTCCAAACTACAGGTGGTGTAGCTTGCTTAACAGCCGGGATAATCCGCTGACTAGCGGACACTGCTACTAGGCACAAAGTATTTCCTGGGCTAGATGCAGTTAAAAATTTGTAATTAGATACTCTCGTTGGATGCTGAGAAAGCATTCCATAGAGTCTCCTGGCACGCCATATATGATTCTCTTAGAAAGCTTGGGGTAGGGGTCCAGGGGACCCTTTTATAGCCAAAATCACGGCCCTGTATCACAATACGTCACCTAGACTGAAGATAAATGGAACTGTAGCACCCTGAGGGCTCGGTTGCTACAGAGGTATTGCACCTCACCCAGAGGTGTGATATCTCACTCTCAGGTAAGGATGGAGTGTGGATCAGGACCCGACACCTGCATGCATTACACCACATTGCCGTGGGGCAGGGCGACCAATATGCCTCTGAGATGGGCACTACAGTCCCTGTCCCTGGCTGGAGTGGGGGGAGGGAACACTGAGGAAGGGGAACCCTGTAGTGCAGGAGCAGGGAGGAAGCAGTTCCTGGGTGCATTGAGAAGGGAGTATAAAAGGTGGGCACCATCTTAGTTCAGTGCAGAGAAGTCTGAGCAGAAGTGGCAGGGAGCAGGGGCTCTGCATGAGCTCTGCTCCGGAGGCGGGCCTAGTAACAGAGGCCCAGGCCTGGAAGAGGGAGAAGGAAGGAAGAGGAGCGGAGAAGGCTCCAGGAACGAGGAATGAAGGGATCCCAGGGGTGCGGACGGGCGAGTCGCCACCGCACGCCCGAATCCACCTGCGTGGAGGGGTCAGGCCAAAGGGGGAGACCGGTCCCCGAAACTAGTGGAGGCAGGAAACGACCCTCAGCTAGAAACCGGAGGCTGTGACATTTTATGTGGCGCAGCCCCTCGCTACACCCGCTAGGAAGGCACCACATAGGGTCAGGGAAACTGGTGCCAAGTTTACCAAGAGGAGGCCCGAGGCAGCCGGACAGAAGGGTTGGTAAGAAAGGTCAGACAAAGGACACACAAAGGGGGTCCTGTGAAGCGCTCCAAAGTTATCTGGGAGTTGTCTGAGCCCCTCACCTGGTGAGCACAGTACGACGTGGGCAGCCGTTACCTGCAGACGTGGTCTGGATAATAAGAACTGTGAGTAAAGGCCCTGGACTGCATCACTGACTCCGTGTCGTTACTGCTGCTGCCCTGCACCATCACCCCCATCCTCCGCATACACTGCCCTGAGGCTATACTCCTCCCGTGGGGAGTTATGCTACGGTCTGCTGCACCCACAACACCAGCCTCAGCGGTCTGCCCTGCAGCGGCGGTTCACTCTGACCGCAATCCACGGGTGGCGTAGTCGGACATTTAAACATCAAAACCACATAAATAGTTCCGCCACTGGTTTGACCACCCTGAGCCACGGAACCGGGTCGCCGCCACGAAGACTACAACCACCAGCATCCACCAAAAAGGGTCCGGCTCCGGGTGTCCCAAGGCCCAGGGGGTGCATCAGAACATTTTCATCACCTTTCACAATCACCAATGGGACAAGGCAGGGATGTCCTCTGTCCCCTCTCTTATACATCCTAGTGACGGAGCACCTGCTCTCATCAATTCGCCATAACCCCAATATTAGGTGGATTGAGGTGGGAGGCACCGAGTACAAGTGCTCTCTATTTGCTGATGATGTCCTAGTATATATCATTCAATCACATATATCCATCCATGCTGTTATGGCTGAAATAGATCACTTTGTTACATGGTCAAATTTTAAAATCAATGCAGCGAAGTCTGAGGCCCTCGATGTCTCCCTCCCCAAATCCATATAGGATTCCATCCAGTCCAACTTTCCCTTTGCCTGGCCCTCACAGGGTATCAAATACTTAGGAATTCCTATTCATAGAGACCTCTCCCATCTATGTTATCTTAATTTTGGGCCCTTTATTGAACAACTCCATACAGACCACGGTTGGCAAGTTAGAACTGTAAGATTCACTACTTGAACCACTGGTGTTTTGTGGAAAAGCACATGTACACTGTGTTCCAAATTATTATGCAAAAAGTGTTTAGGAGTGATAAGGGAAGAATTTGTTTGTTTGTCAGTTAAACTCATTGATGGTGATGTGTGTCAGGGCTCTTTATATCACTGTAAGCAATTGCAGACACCTGTGCTAATTAGTTTGGCAGGTGTGTCCAATGAAAGGCAAGACTACTTAAGAAGGCTGTCTCACATTATTAAGCAGCCTACATTTTCTGCCAAAATGGGAAAGAAAAAGGATGTGTCGGCTGCTGAGAAGCAACAAATTGTGGAGTGTTTAGGTCAAGGCATGACTACAATCAACATTGTGCGATGATCAGGATGAAGTGTCTTGGCAATCAAGAAGTATGTAGCTGATTCACAGTACACACGTGTGCGTGCTGATAAGGGCAAATTGAGGACTCTTTCCTACAGGCAATTACGTCAGGTTAAAAGAGCAGCGGCAAAAAAGCCTTGTCATAGCAGCAGACAAGTTTTTGAAGCTGCTGGTGCCTCCATCGTCCCCCGAACAACAAGATGCAGGGTCCTTCAGAGGTTTGCAGCTGTGCATACGCCATCCTGTCGACCTCCTCTATCCACTTCACACAAGCAGAAACGGCTCCAGTGGGCCAAACATTACATGAAGACTGATTTCAAAACTGTTTTGTTCACGGATGAGTGCCGTGCAGCGCTCGATGGTCCAGATGGATGGAGTAGAGGATGGCTGGTTGATGGACACCCCACGCAAACACGGCTACAGCGCCAACAAGGAGGAGGTGGAGTAATGTTTTGGGCTGGAATCATGGGGAGAGAGATTGTCGGCCCCTTTAGGATCCCTGAAGGCGCTAAAGATGAACTCCATAATGTATGTGGATTTTCTCAAACAGCACTTCCTGCCATGGTTCAAGAAGAAGAACCGTGTATTTCACAGCAAGATCATTTTTTTGCATGATAATGCACCATCTCATGCTGCACATAAAAAATCTGCATCTCTGGCTGATATGGGCATAAAAGGGGACAAACTTGTGGTGTGACCCCCATGCTCCCCTGACCTCTACCCCATTCAGAACCTCTGGAGCATCATCAAAAGCAGTGTTTATGATGGCGGGAGGCAGTTCACATCTAAGCAACAGCTCTGAGAGGGTATTCTGTCCTCATGCAAAACAATTGAAGCAGAAACCATCCAAAACCTGACAAATTCAATGGACGAGAGAGTTCAGAAGCTCCTTTCGAACAAGGGGTCCTATGTGAAAATGTAACATCACCTAGAATAAAGTTTTGAGTTGAAAACTGTTTGATTTCAGTTTCTAATAACCTGCTAATGCTTATAATTTCAAAAATGACCATTTTTTTGGTCTTTATTAAAATGAAAAGGTTGATCGAAAAGTTTGGGGGATCTAAGAGTGTGGCAACCCAGTAGTCATGATTCTGACAATATGAGAGTCATGTTGCAGGTAGTGCAGCAAGAAGGCACTTATGTGTCTTGCGCATCTCGGAGCCCCAAAATTATTTTCCGGGCTAGATGCAGCTAAAAATTATTATTAATTTTAAATCAGGTGGAGCTTAGTAGAGATGGCCTAATAGGATCAGTGCTGCACACTGCTACAAAGCCCAAATTATTTTCCAGTCAAGATACAGATAAACATGATTAGTAATTTTAAATCTGGTGGAGCTTATTATAGATGGCCTAATAGAATCAGTGCTGCACACTGCTACAAAGCCCAAATTATTTTGCAGCCAAGATACAGATAAACATGATTAGTAATTTGAAAGCTTAAAACGGTTGGTAGGGTGATTTTAACCAATCATCAAGCTTTTACTCTCCCCAGGATGACACAGGGGTAGAAAAGTCGTTTCGGATCCATGATTTGTTCATCTTTATGAACGTGAGTCTGTCTACATTATCAGTGGAGAGCCGCGTGCGCTTATCTGTCAGCACACCACCAGCAGCGCTGAACACACGTTCAGACAGAACGCTGGCTGCGGGGCATGACAAGATCTCCAAGGCGTAAGTGGCTAGCTCCGGCCATTTATCCAGATTGGAAGCCCAAAAAGAGCAAGGGTCCAGTGACACAGTCATGGCTTCAATGTTTACTTGGAGATACTCCTGCATCATCGTCTCTAGGCGTTGACTATGTGTCAGACTTCTTGTCTCCTGTGGCCTTGCAAAGGATGGGCTAAAAAAGTGGTGAAATGATTCCGCAAAATTGATGTTACCAGCAGATACTGTGGTTCTGTTACGGTTTGAGTGCTGAACACTTGACGGTCCCACGGTTGGCAAGTTGGAACTGTGAGATTCACTACGTGCACCACTGGTGTTTTGTGGAAAAGCACATGTAAGATTCTGCAACAGTCTCTGCTGATACTCCTGCATGCGTGCATCCCATTCTATGGCAGGAATAATTTCTGCAAATTTACTTTTGTACCGGGGATCTAACAGTGTGGCAACCCAGTAGTCAGGATTATTTCTAATTCTCACAATTCGAGGGTCATGTTGCAGGTAGTGCAGCAAGAAGGCACTCATGTGTGTTGCGCATCCAGGAGCACCAAGTCCCTGTTGTGTTGGTGGCGAGGTAACAATCATGCTTCCTTCCTCTGTCCTCTCCCCCCAACCTCGCACAACAGAAATGTGATCAAGGTCTCCCTCATCTGATGAGTCTTCCATCAGTTCGTCCTCCACTTCTTCCTGGGCTCCTGCACCTTCCTCACTAGTTTGGCTGCTGCCATGCGCCCTGGTAAAACCATCTCCCCCACCCTCACATGCCTGCCGCCTTGGTGCTGCCGACCGTCTGGACCTTGCAGATGTTAGCCCTTCCGCATACAACTCCTCCTCCTCTACTTCCTCCACCTCGTCTTGTGCCACCACCTGACTCCGAATTCTGTTTAACATGTGCTCCAGCATGTAAATCACCGGAATAGTCATGCTGATAATGGCATCGTCAGCACTAAACATCTTCGTCGCCATTTCAAAACTGTGCAGAAGGGTGCATAGGTCCCTGATCTGAGACCACTCCTCCAGCGTGATTTGCCCCACCTCTGGATCTCGTTGGCCCAGGCTATACGTCAGAACGTATTGCACCAGGGCTTGTCGGTGCTGCCACAGTCGCTGCAACACGTGCAGAGTTGAATTCCACCGGGTAGGCACATCGCATTTTAGCCGGTGAAGTGGCAGGCCCAACGACTTCTGTAGAGATGTAAGTCGCTGAGCTGCGGGATGCGAACGGCGTAAGTGAGCACACAGCGACCGTGCCCTCTGCAGAAGGCCATCTAGTCTGGGATAGTGGGCTAAAAATTGCTGGACAACCAGGTTCAACACGTGAGCCATACAAGGCACGTGTGTGACATTGCCCCGGCGAAGGGCCGCACCCAGGTTTGCAGCATTGTCGCACACGGCCTTCCCTGGTTTCAGGTCCAGTGGAGACAACCATTCATGAAATTGGTTCTCCAGAGCTGACCACAACTCCTCAGCTGTGTGACTCACATTTCCCAGACATTTCAAAGTAAAAACCGCCTGATGACGTTGAGCCCTACTGCCAGCATAGTAAGGAGGTGTGCAGGATCCCTTCTGCGCAGTTAGAAAGCTTGTGGCATGACCAGACAGGCTTTGGGTGCAGGTGGAAGACGGAGAGGAGGTTGAGGAGGCAGAAGCAGTGGAGGAACTTTGACATAAAGAGGATTGACGCACAACTCGTGGGGACGGCAAGACTTGGACAGCAGCCCCTTGTCCTGCTGTCACCATAGTTACCCAGTGCCCAGTCAGCGACATGTAACGCCCCTGTCCATGCCTACTCGTCCAAGTGTCTGTGGTGAAATGCACCCTGTCACACACAGAGTTTCTCAAAGAAGCGGTGATGTTGTGTGCGACATGCTGGTGGAGCGCAGGCACACCTTTCTTTGAGAAGTAGTGCCGACTGGGCATCTGGTACTGGGGCACTGCGACGGACATAAGGTCTCCAAATTCCTCTGTGTCCACCAGGCGGAAAGGCAGCATTTCTGTAGCCAAGAGCTTGCAGATGGTGAAATTCAACCTCTTAGCTTTCTCATGGCTAGGAGGAAATGGTCTTTTACTTGTCCACATCTGAGGGACCGAGGGCTGGCTATTGTGCTTAGACGGGGTTGATAAGGGTGTCCCCGGCAAACTGCCGGTCTGTGAGGAAGATGCAGGCGGACATGTTAGGTTGCCTTGATCCAAAGGTGGTGCTATCGATGTCGGACAGCGCTCAACACCAGCTGGTGTTACCACCTCCAAAGAAAATGATGACCTGCCAATCACGCTGGCTGTTGCGGGTAAAGAGGTGGCAGGTCTGTGCCCCAAAACAGGTGTGACTGCTGTCCCCCCAGTCACAGAGGATGAAGAGGCCGCGGATGCACAAGATATGGCAGACGGTGGTCGGCCCGGCCGGCTAGGCCGCATTGTAGCACACTGAGCTTCCCACTGCAACTTATGCTTCATGTCCATGTGCCGGTTCATGCATGACGTACTCAAACTATGTATTTTTTGGCCTCTACTTAGCTTTTGCTGACAAATGTTACAGATAACACGAGTTGGGTCATCTTTATCGATCTGAAAAAATGCCCAGGCTATGCAAGGCTTAGCACCCATGCGACCTGAAGAGCCACCACGACTTGTGGTGAGAGGCAGAGTTGTGTTTGAGGATGCAGTTGTTGACGTGCTTCCAGTACTACGTCTCTGTCCAGGAAGGCGCAACCTGACATCGTTGTCACTAACATCTTCCTCCACCTCCTCTGCTGACCTCATCTCTTGGCTGACTGTGGGTTGATAGTAAGTGGGATCTCCAACCTCATCATCATCACCCTGTGTGTTATCACACCCGTCGCCAACCTGTTCCTGCCCTGACAAAAAACTAAAGTTGTCGCTCCAATCAGGTATTTGAGTCTCATCATCGTCTTCCTCATTGTCTCCACCAACAGGAGTTACAGTTTGGGAATGAGGGTCTACATTATGGTCAGAACCTTCTGCGTCTGGTCCTGGATCCGACTCATAAAGATTCTGGGCATCAGTGCAGATCATTTCCTCGTCTGGATTCACAGAAGCGCTGGAGTCGACCTCTGATTCCCAGGCTATAGTATGAGTAAACAGCTCTGCAGACTCAACCATCTGTTCTACCTCATACTCAGACGGGCAGCTGGAGATTTGGGAGCTGTGAGGAAGCAAGTGCTATTGGGGTGACACCTTTGAGGACTGGAGTATTTGTGATGTTGAAGTTGATGTGGAGGAGAGCCCACTTAAAGGAGCACTTGATATCCGTTGAAGCACCTGCTGTTTTTGTGCCTCATCTGGAATTTGTAGCGATTGGCGTGGCCGTAAGAAAGGGATCTTATCACATTGTCCGCTAAAAGAAGTAGACATTTTAGTTTGGCTGGAAGATGGTCTTTCTTCTGCAGATGTTACTGTTGCTTTAACACCTACCCCACGGACACAACCTTTTTTCCCCTTCCCAACACGCCTATTCCCCTTTCCACCAGCAGCAGGCCTTTTTCCACTCATTTTGGTGGTTAACTAATTCACAACTCTGGAGTTGTTTGCACAAAAAAACAATGGATGGGAACCGAGCAGAGCTGAGTGGCCAAACTGTGGTATTAGGCCAAAACTATTGGCTGGGTTAGATGCAGAAAAAAATTATATTCAATTTGCAACCTGATGGAGGTCAGTATAGATGGACTAATAGAACAAGTCCCACACACAGCTAGAAGCCCAAATATTTTTTCAGAGGTAGATGCAGAAAAAAATTGTATTCAGTTTGCAACCTGATGGAGGTCAGTATAGATGGACTAATAGAACAAGTCCTACACACAGCTAGAAGCCCAAATATTTTTTCAGAGGTAGATGCAGAAAAAAAATATATTCAGTTTGCAACCTGATGGAGGTCAGTATAGATGGACTAATAGAGAAAGTCCCACACACTGCTAGAAGGCCAAATATTTTTTCAGAGCTAGATGCAGATATAAATTATTTTTAATTTGCAACCTGATGGAGGTCAGTATAGATGGACTAATAGAGAAAGTCCCACACACTGCTAGAAGGCCAAATATTTTTTCAGAGCTAGATGCAGAAAAAAATTATATTCAGTTTGCAACCTGATGGAGGTCAGTATAGATGGACTAATAGAACAAGTCCCACACACAGCTAGAAGGCCAAATATTTTTTCAGAGGTAGATGCAGATAAAAATTATTTTTAATTTGCAGCCTGATGGAGGTCAGTATAGATGGACTAATAGAGAAAGTCCCACACACTGCTAGAAGGCCAAATATTTTTTCAGAGTTAGATGCAGACAAAAAATTATTTTGAATTTGCAACCTGATGGAGGTCAGTATAGATGGACTAATAGAGAAAGTCCCACACACTGCTAGAAGGCCAAATATTTTTTCAGAGCTAGATGCAGACAAAAAATTATTTTTAATTTGCAACCTGATGGAGGTCAGTATAGATGGACTAATAGAGAAAGTCCCACACACTGCTAGAAGGCCAAATATTTTTTCAGAGCTAGATGCAGATAAAAATTATTTTTAATTTGCAACCTGATGGAGGTCAGTATAGATGGACTAATAGAGAAAGTCCCACACACTGCTAGAAGGCCAAATATTTTTTCAGAGCTAGATGCAGAAAAAAATTATATTCAGTTTGCAACCTGATGGAGGTCAGTATAGATGGACTAATAGAACAAGTCCCACACACAGCTAGAAGCCCAAATATTTTTTCAGAGGTAGATGCAGAAAAAAAATATATTCAGTTTGCAACCTGATGGAGGTCAGTATAGATGGACTAATAGAGAAAGTCCCACACACTGCTAGAAGGCCAAATATTTTTTCAGAGCTAGATGCAGATATAAATTATTTTAATTTGCAACCTGACGGAGGTCAGTATAGATGGACTAATAGAGAAAGTCCCACACACTGCTAGAAGGCCAAATATTTTTTCAGAGCTAGATGCAGAAAAAAATTATATTCAGTTTGCAACCTGATGGAGGTCAGTATAGATGGACTAATAGAACAAGTCCCACACACAGCTAGAAGCCCAAATATTTTTTCAGAGGTAGATGCAGAAAAAAATTATATTCAGTTTGCAACCTGATGGAGGTCTGTATAGATGAATTAATAGAACAAGTCCCACACACAGCTAGAAGCCCAATATTTTTTCAGAGGTAGATGCAGAAAAAAAATATATTCAGTTTGCAACCTGATGGAGGTCAGTATAGATGGACTAATAGAGAAAGTCCCACACACTGCTAGAAGGCCAAATATTTTTTCAGAGCTAGATGCAGATATAAATTATTTTTAATTTGCAACCTGATGGAGGTCAGTATAGATGGACTAATAGAGAAAGTCCCACACACTGCTAGAAGGCCAAATGTTTTTTCAGAGCTAGATGCAGAAAAAAATTATATTCAGTTTGCAACCTGATGGAGGTCAGTATAGATGGACTAATAGAACAAGTCCCACACACTGCTAGAAGGCCAAATATTTTTTCAGAGCTAGATGCAGACAAAAAATTATTTTTAATTTGCAACCTGATGGAGGTCAGTATAGATGGACTAATAGAGAAAGTCCCACACACTGCTAGAAGGCCAAATATTTTTTCAGAGCTAGATGCAGATATAAATTATTTTTAATTTGCAACCTGATGGAGGTCAGTATAGATAGACTAATAGAGAAAGTCCCACACACTGCTAGAAGGCCAAATATTTTTTCAGAGCTAGATGCAGAAAAAAATTATATTCAGTTTGCAACCTGATGGAGGTCAGTATAGATGGACTAATAGAACAAGTCCCACACACAGCTAGAAGCCCAAATATTTTTTCAGAGGTAGATGCAGAAAAAAATTATATTCAGTTTGCAACCTGATGGAGGTCTGTATAGATGGATTAATAGAACAAGTCCCACACACAGCTAGAAGCCCAATATTTTTTCAGAGGTAGATGCAGAAAAAAAATATATTCAGTTTGCAACCTGATGGAGGTCAGTATAGATGGATTAATAGAGAAAGTCCCACACACTGCTAGAAGGCCAAATATTTTTTCAGAGCTAGATGCAGATATAAATTATTTTTAATTTGCAACCTGATGGAGGTCAGTATAGATGGACTAATAGAGAAAGTCCCACACACTGCTAGAAGGCCAAATATTTTTTCAGAGCTAGATGCAGAAAAAAATTATATTCAGTTTGCAACCTGATGGAGGTCAGTATAGATGGACTAATAGAACAAGTCCCACACACAGCTAGAAGGCCAAATATTTTTTCAGAGGTAGATGCAGATAAAAATTATTTTTAATTTGCAGCCTGATGGAGGTCAGTATAGATGGACTAATAGAGAAAGTCCCACACACTGCTAGAAGGCCAAATATTTTTTCAGAGCTAGATGCAGACAAAAAATTATTTTGAATTTGCAACCTGATGGAGGTCAGTATAGATGGACTAATAGAGAAAGTCCCACACACTGCTACAAGGCCAAATATTTTTTCAGAGGTAGATGCAGAAAAAAATTATATTCAGTTTGCAACCTGATGGAGGTCAGTATAGTTGGACTAATAGAACAAGTCCCACACACAGCTAGAAGCCCAAATATTTTTTCAGAGGTAGATGCAGATAAAAATTATTTTTAATTTGCAACCTGATGGAGGTCAGTATAGATGGACTAATAGAGAAAGTCCCACACACTGCTAGAAGGCCAAATATTTTTTCAGAGCTAGATGCAGACAAAAAATTATTTTGAATTTGCAGCGTGATGGAGGTCAGTATAGATGGACTAATAGAACAAGTCCCACACACTGCTAGAAGGCCAAATATTTTTTCAGAGCTAGATGCAGAAAAAAATTATATTCAGTTTGCAACCTGATGGAGGTCAGTATAGATGGACTAATAGAGAAAGTCCCACACACTGCTAGAAGGCCAAATATTTTTTCAGAGGTAGATGCAGATAAAAATTATTTTTAATTTGCAACCTGTTGGAGGTCAGTATAGATGGACTAATAGAGAAAGTCCCACACACTGCTAGAAGGCCAAATATTTTTTCAGAGCTAGATGCAGAAAAAATTATATTCAGTTTGCAACTTGATGGAGGTCAGTATAGATGGACTAATAGAACAAGTCCCACACACAGCTAGAAGCCCAAATATTTTTTCAGAGGTAGATGCAGAAAAAAATTATATTCAGTTTGCAACCTGATGGAGGTCAGTATAGATGGACTAATAGAACAAGTCCCACACACAGCTAGAAGCCCAAATATTTTTTCAGAGGTAGATGCAGATAAAAATTATTTTTAATTTGCAACCTGATGGAGGTCAGTATAGATGGACTAATAGAGAAAGTCCCACACACTGCTAGAAGGCCAAATATTTTTTCAGAGCTAGATGCAGACAAAAAATTATTTTGAATTTGCAGCGTGATGGAGGTCAGTATAGATGGACTAATAGAACAAGTCCCACACACTGCTAGAAGGCCAAATATTTTTTCAGAGCTAGATGCAGAAAAAAATTATATTCAGTTTGCAACCTGATGGAGGTCAGTATAGATGGACTAATAGAACAAGTCCCACACACTGCTAGAAGCCCAAATATTTTTTCAGAGCTAGATGCAGAAAAAAATTATATTCAGTTTGCAACCTGATGGAGGTCAGTATAGATGGACTAATAGAACAAGTCCCACACACTGCTAGAAGCCCAAATATTTTTTCAGAGCTAGATGCAGAAAAAAATTATATTCAATTTGCAACCAGATAGAGGTCAGTATAGATGGACTAATAGAATGATGCTATGCCCAAAAGATTTTACTTCACTAGGTGCAGTAAAAAAATTGGTATTCTATACACAGGTGGTATATCTTGCAACACAGATAGGCTACTCCACTGACTAACACACTCTGCAATAGGCCAAAAAGGATTAGCTTTGCTAGATTCAGCCAAATGCTGTGAAAAAAACTTGCACAGCACTGGCACAGACCTCCCTGGCAAAAACTGATAGGAACTGATGTAACCCAGTCCTGAAAAGGACTGCAATTACAACTAGTCTTTACTCCCACAATCTATCTATTTAAGAGCACAGACCTGCCTCATAAAAGTCGTAGGAAATGCTGTAACCTAGTCCTTAAAAGGACTGCAATCACAACTATTCCCTACTTCCAAGCTATCTGTAGATTTGTGCGAAAATTGGCTTGAAATTAACAAGGTATAGCGCACACAGCAACAGCGGTGCCGTCTAACACGCAGCTGCAGCAGTGAGAAATGGTGGCGACGGGGAAAATGGCTTGGTCTTATAGGGCAAGGACATGTGACATACACTGCCAATGACACATGCCCTTGCTTGTGTGAAAAAAAGCACTTCGCTCCATGTGTGCGCTGCTGATAGGCTGACAGATTGCACCTCCCCACTGTAAATGCGGGAAAGAAAAAAAAAAATGGAGATCTTCATTATTCCTGCAGAGATCCATCCCCTGCCCCTCCCCCCACCCCGCTGTACACTCAAACTGCGTATTAACATTAATTTTCATCATTACTGAGAAAAAATCCAGTTATGATTTTGGTGCACGAACAGTTATCGAACATAACCTCGAACAGCCGAATTTTTCTCAAATCGTTCGTGTTCGCCGAACGGCTCGAACACCGCCCAAAACAGCTCGAATTTGAGATTGGCGAACAGTTCGAGTCGAACAACGCTCATCTCTACTTCTGATGGCCTGCCACCGTCAGCGGTCGCGTGACCCGTCACATGACTAAATGACGTCACTTTTCAGACCATCTCGAGCTGCCGGCAAACCAGGACGCATCGGATAAAAACACCGGGGGCCATCAGAAGGTAAGTATAATATTTATTTTTTATTTTATTCTTTTTTTTACAGATTCTATGGTACCCGGGTCCGGAGGAGAGTCTCCTCTTCTCTAAACCCAGGTACCAACTGCACATTGAAACGCATGGATTCCGCATGTACAGATGCAGTGATGCGGATTCCATGCGTTCCAATGCAAGTCAATGGTGGCGAAAACGCCGTGCTTCCGCAAAATAATTGGTAATGCTGCGGATTTTTCCACAGCATGTGCACAGCACATGCGGATTATCGTTGGGGAACATGGCAGGCCTTCTACCAAGCGTTTTTTAAGCGTTTCTGCAGCGGAATTGTCGCTGCGGAAACCCTTAAATGCATTGTGGGCACACAGCCTAAAAAAAAATATTATAATTAATATTGTGCCAAATTAATTTCGCGTGAACTATCACATGATCTATCACAGGGGATCATGTGACATGTGATACATCAGGTGTGTGTGTGTGTGTGGGGTGGGGCCCGCGCCTTCTAAACTGCCCGGGGCCCTTGCTACTCTTAATCCACCCCTGGTTACCGCTAACATGTGCTGTATATGAGACAGAACAATTGTATTAGAGATCGTACTGTCCCCATCGTTGCTTTTCTGCCCGTGTAAATAGTCCAGAAACAAATGTAAAAGATATGCCGCAATCATTATATGTTCAATTATCAATTTATTTTGGAAGAAAGGAATAGGGAGAGGAAAGATTGGGATTTTTCTAGGATAGGATTGGGAAAATTCTTTTTTTAGTTTTTTTAGGGATTGGGGAGATTTTTAGGGTAGTTACGGAATGAAGAGTTTTGGGAATATTTTTCTCATTTTGTTGTCGGATCAGACAGTTTGATAAGGTCATGCTCGACCTTTTGCCTTCTGTCCTGGGTTTTCTTCCAGAGGCTTTTGCTGTTTCCATTTTTTACAGCGCTTTATGCAGATGAAAATGCTGAAAAAAAAAAACAGTATATACGTTATGTTATATCTGCTATTTACATGTAGCTCTAAATTCTCATCTACAAGTACATAATTATTATTTGTTGATTATAAAGGATAAATACCATATTGCAGCAATCAGTATGATGATGATGACGCTGACCGCCAATAATATTTTGAAGGATTTTCTCTTAGTTGTTATCTCCTTTATAAATGTCGGCTCAGGTTCAGCGATGTCAAGTACATTAGGCAGTGTAGGACGAGGCTTGAATTTTTCAGTCGTCCTTCCAGATCCTCTGAGAACTAAGATAACAAAAATCTGTATTAGTTTATTCTATCAAAAGAATGATATCTTATAGGACATTAACCCTTTCCAGTCATAGGATGCAATTGCACCTCCTACTTTGGGTCTCCCTGTATGTAGCGGGTTCAGGAGCTGAACCCGCACCGTACCCGGGAGATGCCCACAAATAGGTATCAATAAAAATGTCAGGTTGCCACACAAAAAAACCCTGACACAGCTCCAGCAACTGAAAAATTATAATGTTATGGGTCTCAGAAAACGACAACACAAACCAAAATTTATTTCTACAAACTTTTTCACATTTCTTTTCACCACCTAAATAAAAAAACAATGCAAGTTTGGTATCGCCATAATCATACCAACCTATTGCACAATAAAAACCGCAAAAACAAATCAGCCTCATATCACCAGAAGCCATGTATCCATATTGCAGTCCACATAACTGCACCGCTGGAGCCTATAGATAAAATTTGACTTATACCATAGGTGGCTCCAGTATTAATCCAATATATTGTCACGTTTCTAATAGATACCAGGGCCGGATTCATCAAGGCCGGTGATTTTCTCTCTGGTCTTGATGAAGATTGTGGTGTGGTCAGAGAGCCATGATTCATGAAGAGGTGCACGCCTCTTCATAAATCTGGGGCGTCTGATCAGTGGTATGCGCTTCCATACTCCACCCCAGAAATCTTACTCCAGTCAGGAACTGGTCATGAATTAGACAAGCTGTGGCATCCTGCCCACATCCCACCCCAGCTCCACCCATTTTGGTAGAGCTAGGAAAACTGATGTGAAGACATTAAAAGGCCCAAAATTTTGGTGAAACTTCGAGTTGCACCAAAATCCCATATATCTAAATATTAACATTCAGCATAGTGTCAGTGATAATATGTCCTCACCTTTCACATGATACATGATTTTACTGACTGGCACTGCAGTCTTCAGTGTGGTGGAACACATGTACATGCCGGAGTCGATCATCTGTATGCCCTTGATCTCTAGATAGGGCTCCTCGATGACTTTTGTTTCCAGTTCAATCAATGGGGGAAATGGATAATCGCCAGTCATAAGCTGGAAAGATAAATGTCAGAGCGTTATATGTCATAATGATTTATAATCGGGATTATTTCTAGCATTGTCATTATCACTGTGGCAATTAATACCAAAATGTTATGGTCGTACTGTATGTACAATGCTAATTATAATAATGATAATTATTATTATCTCATCTACAATATTTAACCATATCCTTTAGATAAGCTGCCTTGTACTTACCCTAGTAAATTTGTTTTGATAGGACTGCTCCAGCCTGGCATGCGATTCAAAGCTACAGTCCAGGATTAGATCTTCATCCTCTGGAACTTCTATATTTCTCTCTAGATAAAAAGGTAATAAAAACTTTTACAGAAATAATTTCCCTGCATTTAAAACATTTAAAAGGTAACCATACTTTCAAGTAGCTTTTCAGAATAAGCTGTCATGTGTACATGAAGAATAACATTGTACCTGGATATTATCTGACTTGTAAACTACATTTTCACATATTTTCCCCTTTACATGCTCTATCTTTTAATCTGCTATCCACTCTGAGCTGGTGGGAGGAGACTTGTTGATATGATTTATCCTGCATACAGCACAGCACACAGAGACAGACACATGGATTCCTGTTCTTCCTTTTTTATTGAGCATACAGAAGGAAGCAGGAGGGGCATGTATCGAAGTATACTGCAATACTGAACTGTCTAGATGAGAATCAAGCTCTGATGTGAGGTAAAAGACTTGATATCAAGCTCAGCACGATAGTTCTGGGTCTACCTTTGCCCATTTTCTCGCCCTGCTCCTCACTCTTCCTTCGCCTCCCATCTACATAAAGTATAATGGTATGTGAGCATGTGCTCTGTCTTGTGTGCACAAGAAGGTTTTGAACTGTTTTTTCCAAAGTGCATGACAAGTTTAGGGGGCAGTTGGGAGATGAAGAAGTGTCTGATAGAGGAGGAAAGAAGCAGATTTCCCTGATAAGATATATTATAATGTTTCATAGAATTGCCTATACTATTGACTTATACAAACTGTGTTGAAAGTATAGTTCTATGTTTAACCCCTTTCCAACCTTGGACGTATGAGTACGTCCAAGGTCACATTCTCCTCTTTGGTGAGGTCTCCAGCGATGAGCCCACACCTTTCTGGGGACATGACAGCTGATCTGATCAGCTGTCATGTGCCTCTAACAGCCACGGCTGGAATCGCGATGCATCCGCGGCTGTTAACATTTTAGACGCCACTGTCAAACTTTGACAGCAGCATTTAACATGCACATACTGGAAGCGTGTCATAAGACCCACCCATCAGCGCCGGTGTCACATGACTGTGGGTCACTGATGGGTTGGCATGATAACCTGGGGTCTGCAGGAGACCCCTGCGGTTGTCAGTGCCGGGAGGCTATGAGCACCGGGAGGCTATGAGCACCGCTCAGCGGTCGGCGCTCATAGCAGATGAGCGCTTTGGTTACACATAGCAGCGCTGATGCCCTGGCGAACACAGGCGATCAGATGATCGCAGCTTCTAGTCTCCCATGGATACTATTGAAGGAAGTGTACTGTGAAGAAAATACATATTTTTAAAAACATAAAAGTTCAAATCACCCCCCTTCACCCTCTTCAAAATAAAACAATAAAAAAAATAAAAAATACACATGTTTTGGTATCGCTACGTTCAGAATCACCCGATTTATCAATAAAAAGAATTAATCCGATCGGTAAATGCCGTAAAAAGAAAAAAATCTGAATTACGTTTTTTTGGTCACCGCAACATTGCTTTAAAATGCAATAACGGGCGACCAAAACATTGTATCTACCCCAAAATGATACCAATAAATACATTCACTCAGCACGCAAAAAATAAGCCCTTACCCAGCCCCTGATTACAAAAAATGGAGACGCTACGGGTCTCGGAAAATGGTGGCAATTTTTTTTTCTTTAAAAATTTTGTATTTTCTTTTCACCACTTAAATAAAAAAGAACCTATACATGTTTGAAATCTACAAACTCTTAATGACCTGGATAATCATAATGGCAGGTCAGTTAAAGCAATTAGTGAACATGGTAAAAAAAACAAAAAACAACCGTTTTCCAGTACACTATATGGCAAAACTAATGGTGTCGTTCCAAAGTACAACTTGTCCCGCAAAAGAAAAGCCCTCACATGGCCATATTGACGGAAAAATATAAAAGTTATAATAACACAACTTCTACCATATGTAACATTGGGAAATATGGGTGTCACAGGTGTTTGCTGCTCAGTGAGAATATGCAGATGAATCGTTTACGCTATGACTCCGAATCATCAAGACTGGAGTTCTTCCCATCAGTTTTGATGAGAGTGCGTAAAGGAGTAAGAGGTGCCAAATTCATTAGGAGGCACATGCATCTTAATGTATCAGGTGCATCTGAAAAGTGGGGTGCGCCTTCGTGCGTCTTGCCATAAATCTTACTCTAGTCAGTGACTTCAGTAAGTTTTGTGGTGTAATGTACGCCACAGCTCGTCATGAATTGGACGATCAAGCATCTCATGCCCCCTCCTGCCCCCTCCCACCCCAGGTATGTCTACTTTGGAGGAGCTGGGCAAAACTGGCAAGAAACTGACAAAAGTTGAAAAATTGTTGTACAGTCTCATGTGGTGCAAAAAAATTGTGACTTTTCAAAGTGTTTTACACTAGATTTCTGACGTAAATACTTGTATGAATCGGGGCCTATAGCTAAAAGTAACTGGTCACATTATAGTATCTCCTCACCTCCACACTGTAAAGTCTCAGAAACATGGACTTCATTGTTTCTGCAGGGAGAACAAGAAGATCCGGTTTTCAAATCTGAAAAAAAAGAAAGAAATTAAATATGAACTTAGCATTAAACATGTTTTATTATATTAAAATAAGTGTAATAATGTCCGGATGTGTAATATTCCCCCGAGTAACCAGCACATGGACAACAGACCGACTGTCAGTGTCCCTTATATTCTGCCTATAGAAGCTGTAGGAATCTCATTATTCAGAATAATATTCATACATTTAAAGATTGTCAGCCAAGAACTCTGGCCTATTGGAAGTCTTCAGAAACTATAATATATAGTGAGCACTGTGGGTCTTGTGTGTTACTATACTGTGTGCACAATTATTAGGCAAGTGAGTATTTTGACCATATCATCATTTGTCTGAATATTTTCCAACTCATGTTGTATAAACTTGAATGCTTAATAGTCTGAACAGGGGCACAACCGTAGGGGTCTGCCGACACCACGTTCTACTTAATCTGGATGTGCATCATCGGATGCATATTCAGCTGAAATGTATTACGGCATAAAGACTTGCCGGCTCCTTGCACCGCAATACACATCCAGGCCAATCAGAGACTGACAGCTGACGCCGGTGTCACTGTCACGGGCAGCACATGGCAGTGATGTCATGCGTCTCTTGGAGCAGACACGCCGGAGCTGGCCATAGAAGAGGATGATGCACTTCGTGAAAGCGAAAGGAAGGTAAGGAGAATTGTTTATTTTTAAAAAAATTAAAGAAGAGCAGAGGAGAAAAGCAGAAGACATTATTACTAGATGGGGCCCAAGATTGGGAATATTATACCAAGATGGGCCCCAGGATCCAGGACATTGTTACTAAAAGGGGCCCAGAATTGGGAACATGATACCAGGAAGGGACCCAGAATGGGGAACATTATACCGGGAAGGAACCCAAAATGGGGAACATTATACCATGAAGGGGCTCAGAATAGGGAAGATTATACCAGGTAGGGGCCCAGAATGGGAACATTATACCAGGAAGGGGCTCAGGATGGAGGAACATTATACCAGGAAGGGGCTCAGGATGGAGGACATTGTTATATGATGGTGCTCAGAATAAAAAACATTGATAAATAAAGGGGTCAGAATAGAGGACATTATTTACGGATTTTTACGGTAAAGGAAAACAGTACACCCTCTGTGAATAGCATCTGAGGAACTGTTGTTAATGTTTCCAAAAAATTGATCATCAACAGATAAAGAAGCTGACAGACTCCTTGGATGGAAGGCTTATGACAGTTACACTTGTCCACACACGGTCTATTAATGTATATATAGGAACATAGGATGATACTTACCGGTACATTTGTTTTCAATGCACAAACAGCTGCATCTGTCAAAGTATTCTGTGAAGAGAAGAGACATCATACAATAAATCCCATCATCCAGTCAGAGGAAAGTCGTCATTTCTTCTTCTCAGAAGTACATTATTATAATATCAAACCTCCCCTGAAAGATTATGCTTATAGGCAATGACCTGAGCTTTACTGGGAGTCATATATTGGAGTATTCGCTCCATCCTGCTACTGGATCTAATCAGCTCTCCAGATAATAATTATTAGTAACTCTAATTAGTTCATGTATTTTATGTGGTGTGTTACACTATATATATTATATATATATATATACAGTACAGACCAAAAGTTTGGACACACCTCCTCATTTAAAGATTTTTCTGTATTTTCATGACTATGAAAATTGTACATTTACACTGAAGGCATCAAAACTATGAATTAACACATGTGGAATTATATACTTAACAAAAAAGTGTGAAACAACTGAAAATATGTCTTATATTCTAGGTTCTTCAAAGTAGCCACCTTTTGTTTTGATGACTGCTTTGCACACTCTTGGCATTCTCAGAAAAGGTGAACGGATGGACTCTACATGCCTGGTTCCCACCGTGAAGCATGGAGGAGGAGGTGTGATGGTGTGGGGGTGCTTTGCTGGTGACACTGTTGGGGATTTATTCAAAATTGAAGACATACTGAACCAGCATGGCTACCACAGCATCTTGCAGCGGCATGCTATTCCATCCGGTTTGTGTTTAGTTGGACCATCATTTATTTTTCAACAGGACAATGACCCCAAACACACCTCCAGGCTGTGTAAGGGCTATTGACCAAGAAGAAGAGTGATGGGGTGCTACGCCAGATGACCTGGCCTTCACAGTCACAAGACCTGAACCCAATCGAGATGTTTTGGGGTGAGCTGGACCGCAGAGTGAAGGCAAAAGGGCCAACAAGTGCTAAGCATCTCTGGGAGAGATTCAAGATTGTCGGAAGACCATTTCCGGTGACTATTTCTTGAAGCTCATCAAGAGAATGCCAAGAGTGTGCAAAGCAGTCATCAAAGCAAAAGGTGGCTACTTTGAAGAACCTAGAATATAAGACATATTTTCAGTTGTTTCACACTTTTTTGTTAAGTATATAATTCCACATGTGTTAATTCATAGTTTTGATGCCTTCAGTGTGAATGTACAATTTTCATAGTTATGAAAATACAGAAAAATCTTTAAATGAGAAGGTGTGTCCAAACTTTTGGTCTGTGCTGTATATATATATGTGGCGCCCTGCTACGCACTGGTACCACAGATCACAGAAGGGTGCATGGATGGACTTCTCCACAAGAGGCCCTCACACATTCACACACCTCCACCCTACCACCTCAGGCCAGCAGAGGGAGCCCGTTAGGGATATATATATATATATGGAGGGTGGAGCCAGGCAGCTCAGTTAGTGTTCAGAGTCAGTGAGTAGTCAGACTGAGAGGGAGTCTGAGAGCATGCTGACACTCAGAGAGCAGCGAAGAGGCAGCATGCTGGCTGCTGTGCTTAGGCGAGCCAAGGCATACAGCATGTGTGAAGGCCTAATGAGGGCCCTGAGTGTGGCCGAAGGCGAGAGGAGAAGGAAGAAGTAGCGAGGGGGCAGAGGAGCATACCAGGCTCACCCCAGATATATACCGGACACTGGGTCCACGCCTACGGGGTCCCTTAATACCCAGCAGGAACCACGGGAACCCCTGGAGGACTACAGGTCCCAGGTTTACCAAACGCTGACTACAGTACCAGGGCTAGGAGTCACGGAGGCCCCAGGGTCCAGGGAGAGTGATCTCCAAGAGAAGGCCCTACCACCAGGTCAGTAGGTGCAAAGAGAGACAGTAACCAAGCTAGGCCTAGCTCCAGGCAGGTCAGAAGCTCAGAGAGTAAAGCCTCGGATCAGGAGGCCATATACCCGCTCACTGGGGAGAGTCCAAAAGTGCGCCCTTCGCCCGGAGTACCCTGGACCGTGCCTGCAGCATCACCAGTAAAGGTACTGAAGCTTACCCCCGTGTGAGTGTCCGTCTTTCCTCCGGGACCGTCCTGCCGTCTCTCCCCTGAACCACCATCCATTACATCCCACGCTGCCCTGAGGCCCGCTCCACCTGTGGGGAGCCTTTCCATCACAAGCTGCCCTACCATCTGCCTCAGAGGACTGCTCCTCAGCGGCAGCCTCTCCTTAGCCGCATTCCACAGGTGGCGTCACGAACTTTCCAAATCCCCTATCCTTAAATATTTCCCTTTTACTGACCGCCCTGGGTCACGGACCGGGCCAGCCACCGTGATATCCCCCACCGGCATACACAGAGGCCCAGCTGCCGAGTACCCCACGGCCCAGGGGGCGCGTCATATATATATATGCCTCTCTGTGTTACAGTGCTAGTCGCAGAGACCCCAGAAAGTGCCAACCACAATGTGTGTCCAACATACACGTAATACTCTTTACATGTGAGCAACCAGTCAGCGGTCACCGCTTTCTCTTGGCAGATCACAATGAAAATATTTTACAAATATAATTTACATAAATGACAATGGTTCCGACTCATCAAGGTGGGTGCTTGTAGGAGTCGGACGCTCCTAATTCATTAAGAGGTGCATATCTCCTAATGAATGAGGAGCGTGTGACGAGTGGTGTATGCCTCTGTGCGCCTCGCCAAAAATCTTACTCCAGTCCCTGACTGGAGTTAGATGTCTGATGTAAGGAACACCACAGTTCGTCATCAATTAGATGAGCTGTGGGATCACACAACGGTCCCACCCCAGCTCCACCTATTTTGGAAGAGCTGTGAGGATCTGGGGTTTAAAAAGCCAAAATTCGCAAAACTCTTGCGCAACTTCGACTTGCCCAAAAAATTTTGTCAATTTTTTTAAACCATTGCTGCCAGAACTCTGGTAAGATTTCTATCATGAATTGGGGCCTATATGTTTTCTCTGGCTAAGAAAATAAATCTTTTAAAGTACCTTGATTTTTTGGAGGACCGCCGGCACAGATGATATTCTCCTTGAGGCAGGTATCACAGTGAGTATAGCTTTGCACCATTAAACCTGGGAAATGCAAGTACAGTATTAAAACCTTCTAATAATATAGAAATAATAAAATCAATGAAGAGGCTGAAATAAAGTATAAAATGTACTTACCACAGCTGTTCTCACCTGAAAAATGAGAAATGACAAATTAGTGAAAGTTTTGGTTGTCAGACTCATACAGTAACAGGAATGTCCTGGACTGGACGACATTACAGACTTGTAGTGAGGGGAGGAAATAAGAGGAACGCTCTTACAGGGGGCTATGGGGAAACCTAGAGTTTGTGTCTCTACTAGTATTTCTACATGAGGCTGTGAAAGGATTGTAGAATTGTAGAAGAACTTACCTCGTTTATTGGGGCATCTCCCTTAAAAAGAGAATTCAAGAAAAACAGAATTATTAATTAAAAAACATTAGAGCAGTGAAATACAGTATATAATAGGTATAAATAAAAAGTATTACTTTCTTGGACTACAGAAATATCCGGATACTAAGTCTTTGTATGTATCCTATTCCCTCCAATACATCACTATTGGGAGGTGCATATGTAGATGGAGCATGGGGAATGCTTCTATTCCATGCACAGCCGGCTCCACAAGAAGGAATATCTCACTTACTGTTGTTAGATTGCTCCACAATAGTCCGGACTTTGTCTTTCAGCCGTTGGAAATGAAGTCCAACTGTTTGAAGGAGTTGGATGGCTACAATATACAAAGAGAAGGAACAATGACAGATGTTACAATCGACTCATCTATCAGTGTTTGCCCCCCACCCCAGCCCCCAAAAACATTATGATCAATTTTGCATTAGTAGGAGAAACTGAATTTTTATCTACATGGAAATGTTGAATTTACCTGTAAAGTCAGATTCCTCAATCAGATCAATACATTTCTTATATTCTGACGCTATTTCTGATATTGCAAAATTATCTGGAATGAAATAAATACAATCATTATCGGTGTTCTATCTATCTATCTATCTATCTATCTATCTACAGTATCTATCTATCTATCTATCTATCTATCTCATATCTATCTATCTATCTATCTATCTCATATCTATCTATCTATCTCATATCTATCTATCTATCTATCTATTTATCTATTTATCTATTTATTATCTATTATGTATCTATCTATTATCTATCATCTATCTATCTACCTATCTATTAATTAGATATATCTATCCATCTAGCATTGAGAGATTTAGGAAAATATAGCGAATAATAATGAGAGACTTACCCAGCATCAGAACTTCATCTTCCAGATATTTCACTACTGCTTGTTCAGCAGTTTTGGCAAACCGCTTGATGGTCACAAAGTCATCTAAGTCTTCATTGACTTGGCTATTGATAAAGATCTTGAACTTTTCTATAGCATTTTTCCCTCTGGAGTCACATTCAATGCAGCAGAGAGACGGTCCAACGAAGAAAGATGTTATCAGCAGGAAAAGCCACATTTTGGTCTGGTTAAAACCAGACATATTGAACGAAATCAATCAAATCGCTTCCAGTAGCCACAAGTCGCTAAGGTCGCAGAGAAAACAGAACTATGTCCCAGAAATAAGACAACAGCACTGATACAATTTAGAACCTCACACACTGTCTTAAAGGAATGTGTCTTTATGACATCACTATGTGACAAAGGCCCATGATGTCATAATAAATATGCAAATAATGCTCAATGACACGTGAGCTATTAGAAAGTCAAGAGGAAAAAATAATTAGCCCACATTACATATGGAAATAACTTCCAGAAACACATTAGTTATCAGAAGGATAACACAATTCACACGTTAAATACATAGAAATCGTAAAACTATAATATAAAGTAACTAGAACTACAATGGGCAGATCAGATCACTGGAAATGCAACATTTACCTTATAGTTTGATTTGCATTGTAATTGAAGCTGAGTTTTATTTCCAGGCCTCATCTGGTAGATTTTTGCAGATATGCGGAAACATCACACATACGTTAATTCATAGTTTTGATGCCTTCAGTGTGAATGTACAATTTTCATAGTCAAGAAAATACAGAAAAATCTTTAAATGAGAAGGTGTGTCCAAACTTTTGGTCTGTACTATACATATTCTTGCAGATATACACAAATACACTTACTTTACAGCCTGCATGAATACAATCACTTTATATGTGCTGCACACACATATATATATATATATATATATATATATAGGCCAAACACTCATCATGTACATTACAAATCTGCTAGCACAAACATAAACCATATATATGCTACTCACGTATTTACACATTCACTATACAGGCCACAAACATATACACTTACACTTTAAATATACTATACTAAGGCTGTGTGCCCACGATGCCTTTTTTAAGTGTTTTTGCAGCCGCAATTCCACTGCAGAAACGCTTAAAAAACGCATGGTAGAAGGCCTGCCATGTTCCCCAATGATAATCCGCATGCTGCGCACATGCTGCTGAAATTTCCGCTGCGGATTATCATTGCGGAAAAAAACGCAGCACTACCAATTATTTTGCGGAAGCTCTGTGTTTTCGCTCCCATTGACTTGCATTGGAATGCATGGATTATGCATCACTGGATCTGTACATGCGCATTCCATGCGTTCCAATGTGCGGATGGTACCCAGGTCTAGAGGAGAGGAGACTCTCTTCCGGACCTGTGTACCATAGAACCTGTAAAAAAAAAGAATAAAATAAAAAATAAACATTATATTTACATTCTGATGGACCGCGGTGCGCTTGTCTTCACTTGCCAGCAGCTTGCGGTGGACTGAAGGACCTGCGCTGACGTTATTTATTCATGTGACAGCAGGTCCTTCAGTGTAGTGTACCGCGAGCTGCCGGCAAGCCAGGACAGATGGAATAAAGACTCTGGGGGCCATCGGAAGGTAAGTATAGATTTATTTTTTTATTTTTTACCATTCTTTACAGTCACACTATATAAATCCATGCCGTTTGCATGGATTTATATAGTGTGACCAAGTTGTCAAGCACTTTCCAAGTGATGCCAAAATCGCTTGGAAAGCGCTTGACAAACTGCATGCAGAAATGCATGTGAAGAACGCTTCACTTCCGCTTGTCCCTGGCAGGAAAAACACATGTACAATCCGCATGTACAATCCGCATGTACAATCCGCATGTACAATCCGCATGTGTTTTTTCTGCCATGGAGATGAAGAAACGCTTAGGAAAAATCCGGAGCATTTCTGCATCGTGGGCACATAGCCTAATACTATACTTTTTCTACACACATACAGTATACACCAGGGGGCCTCAAACTACGGCCCGCGGGCCACATGCGTCCCTCGGAGGATTTTTATCCGGCCCGCCGGGCTGTGGGCGGAGGAGAGTGGTGCCAGCGCCCGCCCATCCCCCCGCTTGCTCAGGGCCCCGGCAGCCGGATATTTACCTCTCCCCGTGCCTCCGCAGATCCGCTGTCTTCCTGCTCTGCGCTCCCTGTGACGTCTCAGGTCAGAGGGTGCGGTGACGTCTTTACACCGCGCCCTCCCCTGAGCCATCACAGGCAGCGCAGAGCGGGAAGACGCTGAAGTCCGGACCTGAGCAGCAGGTGAGGAAGAGTGAGGTGAGTATTTGATTATTTTTTTTTTAATATATGGAGGCATGGGACATAATATTAGGGGTGACATCCTGCATGGGGCATTATATGGGGGGTTGACATCCTGCATGGGGCATTATATAGGGGAGTGACATGCTGCATAAGGCATTATATCGGGGGGTGACATCCTGAATGGGGCATTATAACGACAGGGGAGTGATATCCTGCATGGGGCATTATATGGGGGGGTGACATCCTGAATGGGGCATTATATGGGGGGGGACATGCTGCATGGGGCATTATATGGGGGGTGACATCCAGCATGGGGCATTAAATGGGGGGGTGACATCCTGAATGGGGCATTATAAAGACAGGGGAGTGATATCCTGCATGGGGCATTATATGGGGGGGAGTGACATCCCGAATGGGGCATTATATGTGGGGGTGACATGCTGCATGGAGCATTATATGAGGGGTGACATCCAGCATGGGGCATTATATGGGGGGGTGACATCCTGAATGGGGCATTATAAAGACAGGGGAGTGATATCCTGCATGGGGCATTATATGGGGGGGGTGACATCCTGCATGGGGCATTATAAAGACAGGGGAGTGATATCTTGCATTGGGCATTATATGGTGGGAAAAAGGGACATCCTGCATGGGGCATTATATGGGGGGTGACAGCCTGCATGGGGCATTATAAGGGGGGAACTGCCTGCATGGGGCATTATAAGGGGGGAACAGCCTGCATAGGGCATTATAAGGGGGAAACAGCCTGCCTATTGAGGACCTATGCTGCCTATTGGGGACATTTACCTGCCCATTGAGGACCTATGCTGCCTATTGGGGACATTTACCTGCATATTGGGGACATTTACCTGCCTATTAGGGACATTTACCTGCCCATTGAGGATCTATGCTGCCTATTGGTGACATTTACCTGCCTATTGGGGACCTATGCTGCCTATTGGGGACATTTACCTGCCTATTGGGGACCTATGCTGCCTATTGAGGACCTATGCTGCCTATTGGGGACATTTACCTGCCTATTGGGGACATTTACCTGCCTATTGGGGACCTATGCTGCCTATTGGGGATATTTACCTGCCTATTGGGAACCTATGCTGCCTATTGGGGACATTTACCTGCCTATTGAAATACCGGTTGATTTAACTTTACTTGTTCTTCATTTTAAATATTGTATTTGTTCCTGTATTGTTTTTTTTTACTTCAAAATAAGATATGTGCAGTGTGCATAGGAATTTGTTCATAGTTTTTTTTAAAAACTATATTCCGGCCCTCCAATGGTCTGAGGGACAGTGAACTGGCCCCCTGTTTAAAAAGTTTGAGGACCCCTGGTATATACCCATGAACTTTATGTATTCTACATTAACATACATTTTCAGGAAGAAACTGAGTATTATCTGACAGAATTGCAGGGGTGCCAATACTTTTGGCCACCACTGTATATACATACAGTATAATTATGCACATAAACAGACATACAAGTGCTTCTCTTAGAATATCATCAAAAAATTAATTTATTTCAGTTCTTCAATACAAAAAGTGAAAATCATATATTATATAGAGTCATTACAAACATAGTGATCTATTTCAAGTGTTTATTTCTGTTAATGTTGATGATTATGGCTTGCAGATAATGAAAACACAAAAGTCATTAGCTCAGTAAATTACAGTAATTAACAAAAAAACACCTGCAAAGGCTTCCTAAGTGTTTAAAAAGGTCCCTTAGTCTGTTTCAGTATGATCCTCAATAATGGGGAACACTGCTGACTTGACAGATGTCCAGAAGGCAGTCATTGGCACACTCCACAAGGAAGGTAAGTCACAAAAGGTAATTGCTAAAGAAGCTGGCTGTTCACAGAGTGCTGTATTCAAGCATATGAATGGAAAGTTGAGTGGAAGGAAAAAGTGAGGTAGAAAAAGGTGCACAAGCAACCGGGATAACTGCAGCCCTGAAAGGATTGTTAAGAAAAGGCCATTCAAAAATTTGTGGGAGATTCACAAGGAGTGGACTGCTGCTGGATTCGTTGCTTCCAGAGGGTCCACTGCTGGGGGTATCACCATGACAAACCTCCTCGCTCCCCACATGTTTGACCTACTGCACCTGGTCCAAAAATTGTTGCAGCCAGAGTCCTCTACCCCTGCGCAGATGGTAGAGCTTGTGGTGATGAACCTGTTCTTGCATTTTTTTCTGAAGCCAATACAGATTTGGGTTGCCCAGGGTGAACCCACAGCGCCAATGAACTGGTCAGATTGGTCGAGAGTTATCAGAGGGTCGAGGGTTCCCTGGGAAAGCAGCCCACTCCATACTAGGGGTCCAAAGGAATGGGGGAGGTAATGCCGAAAATCCCTGCAGGCGGTGTTATATGCTGGAAATGTCAAGGTCCAGGCCATATAAGCTCCGAGTCGCTGTTCATACTATGCGCATGTGAACTATCCACCCAGCGAAGTGCCACAACCTTGTCCCATAAAGGCAAATGGTTGGCCAGTGACTGGTCTGTTAGACTCAAGGAGTTTGATGACCCTCGTGAGGGCCACATTTCCTCTCCAGCTGATCCCTAGGAAGAAGATTGGCGTTCGCTTCATTCATGGGGATGCTGTTAGGAATCATGCTTCTGTGCTCCCACCTGGGAATGGAACAGGTCCGGTGCTACACTACTCCGTTCGCAGGCACCGCTATTGTCCTGACCCTGGAGGTGGAGCTACTATGCGTGCATGGAGACAGTCCCAATCTTTTGGAGCATCACGTTCTGGTGTTGTAGGATGTGTAACGACACGGATTTCCCCGGTTGCCAGGCAACGCAGGACGCTGCTTTGTCTGGTACTGAGCATGTCTGGAATTTATTTTTATTTATTTTACTCACTTATATAGCGCCATTAATTCCACAGCACTTCACAGACAATCTCGCCACTGTCCATATTGGGGCTTACAATCTAAATTCCCTATCAGTATGTCTTCGGAGTGTGGAATGAAACCGGAGAACCTGAAGGAAACTCACACAAACACGCGGAGAACATCCAAACTCCTTGTAGATGTTTTCCTTGGTGGGATTTGAACCCAGGACCATAGTGCTGCAAGGCTGCAGTGCTAACCACTGAGCCACCGTGCTGCCCTGTGTTCATACTACTGTGCCGGCTAGGAGAGAGTCTGGGGATGATTGGGAGGTAGTCAACACCTGATAATTAGGCGGGCTATTTAATCCTGCTTCCTGCTCAGTGCTTTGCTGTTTATTGCACTTCCATGTGCTGTGGTGGTGAGTGGTGCTAGCATTAGGCTTGCTATCTTTTCAGGGGTTTTCTCATTTCCTCTTCTGGTTTTACTTCCTGGGGTTTTTGCAGAGTTACTCACCTGGTTCTTGACTAAGCACCAGCCACGTCACCAGACACCAGCTGTCCGGTGACAGTGGGCTTGGGAAGGGCTCTGCCAAAGTCCCCCTTCCGTTTACCGGTAGTTGGGTGAAGAGTATTCCTGGCCCTCAAGGGCTCACCCAGCTGAGCAGTTTGTGCCTAGTGATTCTGTGGCTGCGCCTTTGCTGCCAGTCTTGCTGGATCCCTCTGCTAAGCATATAACAGAATAAACAGACATATATATATACAGTATATATATATATATATATATATATATATATATATATATATATATATATATATATATATATATATACTGTATATATACTGTATATATATAGTTATAAAGTCACTGGCAGAACACTGGAGGGAGATATGTTTCACTGAGGCTGTTAGCTTCAGTGATGTGAAACGTGGAAGTATTCTCCTGCATAGTAGGTGCAGAGAGGGTTAATCATCTATTTAAAAAGGAAATGTTTTAGAGGTGAATGACTATAGTGTGAGCTGTAGGTTATTTACCATATCTCCAACCAGGGTGTGGTCTGGGCTTTATATAGCCAGCCTTTTTCGCTCAGTTGTTGTTCAGTGTGTGGAAGCTAGCTCCTGAGAGAGAGGAGCTTGTGTTCATGTGCTAAACTGGACCTTGTGCTGTTGCTAACCCTGAGTGGCCAGACCTCGGCCGAAGTAATGACTGTTCTGTACCTTTTCCCTTTTTGTTTCCTGTTATGGCAGAAAGGCCATGTTTATGTTATGCACTTGGCCGTGGTTTATGCTGCTTCTTATAATAAACCACCATTTAAACCATTTAAAGAGACAGTGTCCTGTATCTACCTCCGAGTGCAGCAGAGCGAGCTACTCTACCATAAGTTCTGTCTCGGGTGCGGGCAACGATCCGGGAATCCGTGTAGCCTCTATGTTGTATGTCCTGGGTAGAGGCCACCAGCCAGCAAGTGATGTCTGGCAGCATGGAGGACGAAATAAAACACCTGGTCCTGATGCAACAGCAGCAGCAGGAGACAAACAAGCTGCTGCTACAGCAGATATATCAACAGCAACAGGATCAGCACCAGCAGATGCAGCTTTTGGCGACCGCTATCCAGGGCCAACAGACCACCCCACCACCAGGTCGAGCTGATGACTCCCATGTCCGGAAGGCGGTAAGACGTGTGATGCAAAAAATGACCCCGGGTGACGATATAGAGGCCTTTCTGACCGTATATGAAAGGGTCGCCGAAAGGGAGAAACTTCCGCTTGAACAATGGGCAGAGGTGATAGCACCATACCTGATGGGGGAACCCCAAAGGGCATATTATGACTTGGCCTTGCAAGATGCCAAGGAATATGGAAAGTTAAAAACTGAAATTTTAGCAAGCTTGGGGGTAACAATGACTGTTAGGGCACAGCGGGTTCACCGCTGGGCTTATCACCACTAGAAACTCCGTTGGTCCCAAATGTTTGACCTGTTTCATTTGGTCCAAAATTGGCAACAGCCGGAGTCCTCTACCTCGGCACTGATGGTAGAGTGAGTGATGAGGATCGATTATCGCATTACTTGCCAAGGCTGATACAGACTTCCGGTGATCCCCGGAATGCGGATGAACTGGTCGGACTGTTCAAGCGGTATCAGGTGGTCGAGGGTTCCTTGGGAAAGCAGCCCTCTCCATATTGGGGGTCCCAACCGGGGGCGGAGGCCCAAAAGGGGATAAGGAGTCCAAGGTCCAAAGGGGCGGGAGAGGCAATGCCCAAGGTCCTTGCGGGAGAGATTATATTTTGGAGGTGTCACAGCCCAGGCCATATAGCTGCCCACTGCCCCCTATCCTCCAAGCAAATGCACTGTAGCCTGGGACGCCGCTGTTCCTACTATGCTTATCCCGCCTTCAGTGTGGACTATCAGCCCAGTGAGGGGCCACAGTCATGTCCTGTGGCCATAAATGGGGTGTTGGTAACAGGACTCTTGGACTTGGGGAATTTGGTGACTGGTTAGGGCCACACTTGCCCACCAGTTGATCCCCGGGAAACACGTGGGGGTATGATGTATTCACAGGGATGCCAAGGATTACCCTGTGGCCAGAGTGACCATACAAACTAACTGTGGGGATGAGTCCCATGAGGTCAGGTGGTTAAGGACCTGATTCATCTAGTAATAATAGGGCGGGACTTTAGCCTGTTCTGGGACTTATGGCGGAAAGCAGACGTACCATGTGAATCAGGAAGGAGCCGTTTACACTATGGTGAATTCCCAGTGCAGTCAATGCCAGATGAATTCCTCCTGTGTGCCTTTGCCAGTGATGAGGATGAGACGGTGATCCAAGAGGCCGAGATTCCTGATTTGGTAGTTTCTGGGGGGAATTTTGGTACTGCTGAAATGCAGGATCTTACCTTGAAGAATGCATTTGATAATGTGTGTGTAATCAATTGGGTTTCTCAAGAGCCGGGGACTGACACCAGGTTCCCAGCTTGAGGAACTTCTTTATCGGGTCACTAAGCCAAGAGGGGAAATGATAGAGCAGTTGGTGGTGCCGGGTCCCTATAGGTGTAAGGTATTATACCTGGCCCATTCTCATATCTAGGGGTAGACAAAACTTGGGAGCGGGTCCTGCACAGGTTCTACTGGCCTGGATGTCACAGAGAGATTGTGAATTACTGCCGGTCCTGCACCACCTGTCAGCTAACTGCTCCCATATTCCACTTCCGCAGCCCCCTAGTACCGTTGCCTACTATAGAGGTCCCATTTGACCTGACTGCCATGGAACTTGTCGGGCCCCTGGTCAAGTCCGCCAAGGGGCACCAATACATCCTGGTAGTGTTGGACTATGCAATTCGGTATCTGGAGGCGGTACCATTGAGGAACTCCACCGCCAGGAGTATCGCCAGAGAGCTTGTGTATATTTTCTTCCGGACGGACCTGCCAAAGGAGATCCTCACGGACCATGGAACTCTTTTTATGTCTAAGGTGATAAGGGAGTTGTGTAAGGCTCTCTGTAACATACCTGGCGGCGTCCTTGCATGGTGGTCCATCTCCCACTGTGCAAGAGCGCGCACTTGATCTCCAGTCCAGAATGTCTCTCTGGCTTCCCTCCATGCTGTCTGTTTGTGTCTGTTTCTGCTGCTTAAGGGCGGCGCCCGATCACTTCCTGCTTTTTGTACCTGCTGTGGGTCACACCCCTTGTGCGTCCTCAGCCTATTGCTGTCTGTCATCTGGTATATAGCTCAGCTGCTCCCATCTATCCCTGCCTGAGCATAGTGTTTCATTCAGTGTGTGCTTGCACTCTGAAGGTGCCAGGTCCCGTTCTTTGTCTCCTCCTTTGCGGTATCAGTTCCCGTGTCTGAACTGAGTCCTGTCTATGTCTCCTGCCTTGTGGTATCAGTTCCTGTGTCTGAGCTGAGTCCTGTCTATGTCTCCTGCCTTGCGGTATCAGTTCCCGTGTCTGAACTGAGTCCTGTCTGTCTCCTGCCTTGCGGTTTCAGTTCCTGTGTCTGAACTGAGTCCTGTCTATGTCTCCTGCCTTGCGGTATCAGTTCCCGTGTCTGAACTGAGTCCTGTCTTTGTCTCCTGCCTTGCGGTATCAGTTCCCGTGTCTGAACTGAGTCCTGTCTATGTCTCCTGCCTTGCGGTATCAGTTCCCGTGTCTGAACTGAGTCCTGTCTATGTCTCCTGCCTTGCGGTATCAGTTCCCGTGTCTGAACTGAGTCCTGTCTGTGTTCTCTTGTCTGCCTATCCTGGAGGCTGTATTTCCAGGCCTGTCTGAACACGCTCCTAGCCTGTTCCTCCCGCCTTCTAGGGGCCGATTACCTAGACCCGCTCCTGTATCTTGTCTGTCCTGTCTGAACACGCTCCTAGCCTGTTCCTCCCGCCTTCTAGGGGCCGATTACCTAGACCCGCTCCTGTATCTTGTCTGTCCTGTCTGAACACGCTCCTTGCCTGTTCGTCCTGCCTCTCTGGGGGCCGTATTCCCAGACCCGCTCCTGTATTCCGCTGCAGTGTCGGTCTCCTCCGTACACTCAGTTCCAGTCTGAACTCTCTCCTATCCTTTACCTGTTTTGCCTCTATGTCCGTTCCCTTCCTTTTTCTGCAGAGTCTGAACTCGTACCTAACTCCTGCTTGTTGTCTCTGTACTCCCGTTTGTGAGTTTGTGGTCCACTCGCTACTTCACTGCAAGTACCCTGTGGGTATCTGGCTCTGCCTTTCCCTTCCTGTCTGTTCCGTGTGAACAGAGCCCTGTCCCCCCTGCTCAGCCTTGCCTGCTCTTACTCCTTTGCTCAACGCTCCGGCGGTTCTAGCCTGCTCTTACTCCTTTGCTTACCGCTCCGGCGGTTCTAGCCTGCTCTGACTCCTTTGCTCGCTGCTCCGGCAGCCTTGCTCCGCTCTTATCCTTTTGCTCACTGCTCCGGCAGTCTCGCTCCGCTCTTATCCTTTTGCTCACTGCTCCGGCAGTCTTGCTCCACTCTTGCTCACCGCTCCAGGCGGTCTCGTCCTGCTTTACTCTTGCTCACTGCTCCGGCAGTCTCGCTCAGCTCTGACCCTTTGCTCACCGCTCCTGGCGGCCTTGTCCTGCTCTACTCTTGCTCACCGCTCCTGGCGGCCTTGTCCTGCTCTACTCTTGCTCACCGCTCCAGGCGGCCTTGTCCTGCCCTGTTCTCGCTCACCTCTCTGGGTGGCCTCACTCTGCTGTTTGTCTGCCACATCTGTGGTTCTGTTCCAGAGTCCCAGTGTGTACTGGGTCCTATCCCGCCTGTGTTCCTACCTGCTAGTGCCTTCCTGTCTGCACTCTAGCCGTGCTTGCCTGTACCCCCCTGCCTGCATACCCGCCTGCCTGCATACCAGTCGTGCCTGCCTATACCCTCCAGTCTGTGTGCCAGCCTACCAGTCTGTTCCTGTATTCCCCTGTGTGGGTCAACAGCCGTGTCCGGGGTCTGTCCTGGAGTAGCACCTGGTCCCTCTGCTCGGTTCCTCCTTGGTGCACTGGCGTCGTATGCCGTCGTGCGACCCTGGTCGGATTGGGTGAATACCTAGTTACCCCCCTCCAGGCATTCACTCTCCGGCACGGTCCAGTGGAATCACTACAATCACACGCACACGCCGCTCAGCCCGGGCGTGTGCATTACAGCATGCTCAGGCCATGGTTCCCGTTGAGCCCCACGGCCTTCGCTCTCTGAGAAGTTTTTCAGCGAATACATGCATTAAAATAAATAAATAATTTTTTTTTCTTTCCTTAGCTGAGTTCCAGGCGAATTACGCACCGTCCAGATGGATCTATCAGCTCTCGTTCCTGCGGATCCGCCACGTTACTATGGGGATCCAAGACAGTGTCGTGCATTTGTGGAGCAATGCATGCTACACTTTAAGGCCTACCCTCTCTATTTTCCTTCCGATTGGGCTAAAGTGGCCTTTATGATTGACTACCTAGCGGGTGATGCCTTGAAATGGGTCACCCCCCTATGGGAAGCATGGGATCCTGTCGTCCCTGACCTGCAGGCCTTCCTGGTGGCCTTTCGTATGGTCTTCGAGGACCCTAACCCTGAAGCCCCTGCTGAAGCTTCACTTCCCAATATCCCGGAGCAGCCCCGACGGGTAATGTGTGTGGGTAGCGCAATAGTCCTCCAGCCCAATGAGACTACTGCCCACCCAGAATCCTCACAGGGTGACTACGCTTTCCGGAATACTTCTCCCAACCTCAAGAGGCAGTCCAGACGTGCTAGACGTAGAGGCAAGCCGTCACGCCAGGGTCTGTCCTCCCTGAGACCTCCTGACCCCAACCTTGAAGTCCCTACTGAAGCTTCATCTCCCTGTATCCCGGAGAAGCCCCAACGGGTAATGTGCGTGGGTAGTGCACCAGTTCTCCTGCCCGAAGAGACTTCTGCCCATCCAGACTCCACACAGGAGAACTTCCTGCACCCGGCATCAGATGCTTCACCCACTTTAACCGGTGTGCATGTCCAAGGATGCTCCAAAGCTGTGGTTACCTCAGAGTCTGTGCACCTCTACTACCTGGTGGAGGACCCCCTGTTGCCTCCTGAATCCTCCGGGATACCACTCGATGACAAATGGAGAGAGACTTCTCTACACCCGGTACTCGATACTTTGTCCGCTTCGTCCTGTGAGCCTGACAATGGGTACCCCAAAGTGGTAGTTACCCCCGAGTCTCTACACCCCTCCGACCAGGCGGAGGACCTCCAGTTGTCTCCAGAACCCTTCGGGGTGCTACCTGGTAGCGAAAGGACAGAGACTCTCCTATACTCTGTACCTGATACCTCGCTCGCTTCGTCCACTGAGTCCAACCTAGTGTACTCCGAAGCAGTGGTTACTCCCGAGTCTCTACACCCCTCCGACCAGGTGGAGGACCTCCAGTTGTCTACAGAACCCTTCTGGGTGCCACCTGGTGGTGAATGGACAGAGACTTTCCTATATCCTGGATCTGATACCTCGCTTGCTTCGTCCAGTGAGTCCGACCTAGTGTACTCTGAAGCAGAGGTTACCCGTGAGTCTCTACACCCCTCTGACCAGGCGGAGGACCGCCAGTTGTCTCCAGAACCCTTCGGGGTGCCACCTGGTGGTGAATGGACAGAGACTTTCCTATACTCGGTACCCGATACCTCGCCTGCTTCGTCCAGTGAGTCCGACCTAGTGTACTCTGAAGCAGATGTTTTCTCTGAGCCTCTTCACTCTTCTGACCCGGCGGAGGACCTCCAGTTGTTTCCTGAATCCTCCGGGGTACCACCAGATAACAAAGAGACAGTGACTTTTCCTCATTATGTACCTGATAACCCGTCTATTTCTTCCTGTGAGCTTGACAAGATGTACCTCGAAGCAGAGATTACCCCCAAGTCTCTGTCCCCCTCCAACCCGGTGAAGGACTTCCAGTTGTCTCCTGTACCCTCTGGGGTGCCACCTGAAAATATGTGGAGAGAGACTTCCTTGTGTGCTGTTCCTGGTACTCCACCCGTTTCGTCTGTTGCTGAGGATGGCTGGATAGGAGGTAGCATCCTAGCTAACCAGATGAGATCAGTTTTTCCTGTGGACAGTGGAAGTGATCTCCTTGAAGTGAACGACTGGTTCTCGAATTCCCTGCGGAAGATTCTGGCAGGCCTGAAGAAGAGGGGGCGTAAGGGGGGGGTACTGTAACATACCTGGCGGCGTCCTTGCATGGTGGTCCATCTCCCACTGTGCAAGAGCGCGCACTTGATCTCCAGTCCAGAATGTCTCTCTGGCTTCCCTCCATGCTGTCTGTTTGTGTCTGTTTCTGCTGCTTAAGGGCGGCGCCCGATCACTTCCTGCTTTTTGTACCTGCTGTGGGTCACACCCCTTGTGCGTCCTCAGCCTATTGCTGTCTGTCATCTGGTATATAGCTCAGCTGCTCCCATCTATCCCTGCCTGAGCATAGTGTTTCATTCAGTGTGTGCTTGCACTCTGAAGGTGCCAGGTCCCATTCTTTGTCTCCTACTTTGCGGTATCAGTTCCCGTGTCTGAACTGAGTCCTGTCTATGTCTCCTGCCTTGTGGTATCAGTTCCTGTGTCTGAGCTGAGTCCTGTCTATGTCTCCTGCCTTGCGGTATCAGTTCCCGTGTCTGAACTGAGTCCTGTCTGTCTCCTGCCTTGCGGTATCAGTTCCCGTGTCTGAACTGAGTCCTGTCTATGTCTCCTGCCTTGCGGTATCAGTTCCCGTGTCTGAACTGAGTCCTGTCTATGTCTCCTGCCTTGTGGTATCAGTTCCTGTGTCTGAACTGAGTCCTGTCTTTGTCTCCTGCCTTGCGGTATCAGTTCCCGTGTCTGAACTGAGTCCTGTCTATGTCTCCTGCCTTGCGGTATCAGTTCCCGTGTCTGAACTGAGTCCTGTCTATGTCTCCTGCCTTGCGGTATCAGTTCCCGTGTCTGAACTGAGTCCTGTATGTGTTCTCTTGTCTGCCTATCCTGGAGGCTGTATTTCCAGGCCTGTCTGAACACGCTCCTAGCCTGTTCCTCCCACCTTCTAGGGGCCGATTACCTAGACCCGCTCCTGTATCTTGTCTGTACTGTCTGAACACGCTCCTAGCCTGTTCCTCCCTCCTTCTAGGGGCCGATTACCTAGACCCGCTCCTGTATCTTGTCTGTCCTGTCTGAACACGCTCCTTGCCTGTTCGTCCTGCCTCTCTGGGGGCCGTATTCCCAGACCCGCTCCTGTATTCCGCTGCAGTGTCGGTCTCCTCCGTACACTCAGTTCCAGTCTGAACTCTCTCCTATCCTTTACCTGTTTTGCCTCTATGTCCGTTCCCTTCCTTTTTCTGCAGAGTCTGAACTCATACCTAACTCCTGCTTGTTGTTTCTGTACTCCCGTTTGTGAGTTTGTGGTCCACTCGCTACTTCACTGCAAGTACCCTGTGGGTATCTGGCTCTGCCTTTCCCTTCCTGTCTGTTCCGTGTGAACAGAGCCCTGTCCCCCCTGCTCAGCCTTGCCTGCTCTTACTCCTTTGCTCACCGCTCCGGCGGTTCTAGCCTGCTCTTACTCCTTTGCTTACCGCTCCGGCGGTTCTAGCCTGCTCTGACTCCTTTGCTCGCTGCTCCGGCAGCCTTGCTCCGCTCTTATCCTTTTGCTCACTGCTCCGGCAGTCTCGCTCCGCTCTTATCCTTTTGCTCACTGCTCCGGCAGTCTTGCTCCACTCTTGCTCACCGCTCCAGGCGGTCTCGTCCTGCTTTACTCTTGCTCACTGCTCCGGCAGTCTCGCTCAGCTCTGACCCTTTGCTCACCGCTCCTGGCGGCCTTGTCCTGCTCTACTCTTGCTCACCGCTCCTGGCGGCCTTGTCCTGCTCTACTCTTGCTCACCGCTCCAGGCGGCCTTGTCCTGCCCTGTTCTCGCTCACCTCTCTGGGCGGCCTCACTCTGCTGTTTGTCTGCCACATCTGTGGTTCTGTTCCAGAGTCCCAGTGTGTACTGGGTCCTATCCCGCCTGTGTTCCTACCTGCTAGTGCCTTCCTGTCTGCACTCTAGCCGTGCTTGCCTGTACCCCCCTGCCTGCATACCCGCCTGCCTGCATACCAGTCGTGCCTGCCTATACCCTCCAGTCTGTGTGCCAGCCTACCAGTCTGTTCCTGTATTCCCCTGTGTGGGTCAACAGCCGTGTCCGGGGTCTGTCCTGGAGTAGCACCTGGTCCCTCTGCTCGGTTCCTCCTTGGTGCACTGGCGTCGTATGCCGTCGTGCGACCCTGGTCGGATCGGGTGAATACCTAGTTACGCCCCTCCAGGCATTCACTCTCCGGCACGGTCCAGTGGAATCACTACAATCACACGCACACGCCGCTCAGCCCGGGCGTGTGCATTACACTCTCCACATTGCACAACTTCGGATGTCTGTATACCATCCACAGACAGATGGCCTGGTGGAGAGATTAAACAAGACCTTGAAGTCTATGCTGAAGAAGGTCATGGAGAAGGATAGGTGAGACTGGGATTGCCTACTGCCATGCCTGCAGTTCTCCATTAGGGAAGTTCCCCAGAGCTCTACGAGCTTCTAACCGTTTGAGCTGCTATACAGACTGCATAATCAGGGACTTCTGGACATAGCGAAGGAGACCTGGGAAGCAGAGATTACACCCCACCGGAGTGTCATCAAGCATGTGGCCCAAATGCAGAACCGGATCGGGAGGGTGATGCCAATTGTGAAGGAGAGCCTCCTACAGGCACAAGAAGCCTAGGCAAGGATCTACAATCGGCTGCAAGTCTGACACAATTCAGCCCTGGAGACCGGGTATTAGTATTAGTACCCACGGTCGAAAGTAAATTTTTGGCTAAGTGTCAAGGGACGTACAAGGTGGTCGAGAAGTTGAGTGAAGTCAATTACAAAATACCCCAGCCAGGAAGAAGAAAGCCGCACCAAATCTACCACATTGACTTGCTTAAGCCGAGGCGGGACAGGGAACTGGTGGAAGCTACGTGTCTGGGGGCCAATTCTGAAGCCAGGGTCGAGGATGTCACAGTGGCAGAGACACTATTACAGGCCCAAAAACAACAGTGAGGAGAACTGCTGCAGAGAAACCGAGACCTGTTCTCAGAGTTGCCTGGATGTATGCAGGTTGTGGAGTATGAGATCTTGACGGAACCGCATGTACGGGTGAACCAGAGGCCATATAGAATCCCTGAAGACCGCCGCAAGGTGATCTCCAACGATGTGTGGAGAGTGTTGAGCTTGGGCGTCATTGGGGGTACTGGCCAATTCTCTTGTCCCCAGGTGCGAAGGAGAAGACTGACTTCTCTACACCCAACGAGTATTTTCAGTATACCAGGATGCCGTTCGGTCTGCAGGGAGCCCCAGCTACCTTCCAGATGGCCATGGACAGGATCCTAGCCTCGCACAAGCAGTACACCACCGCTTACCTGGACAACATTGTGATCTTCAGCCCAGATTGGGGAAGTCACCTGCAGAAGCTCCAGGTGGTACTTGGGGCACTGAGAAAGGCAGAGTTTACCATAAACCCCAAATAATGCACAGTAGGAAAAGAAGAGGCAAAATACCTGGGCTATGTCATTGGAAAGGGAGAAATAAAGCCACAACTGAACAAGGTGGAAGCCATCCAGAATTGCTCGCAACTGGCCTCCAAGAAACAGGTTCGGGCGTTTCTGGGACTCGTGGGATACTATCGGTAATTTATCCCGTATTTCGCCATGGTAGCAGCACCCCTGACCGACCTGCATAAAGGTACGAAGACAGTGAAGAGCATCCCATTCTTTATCTAAGCAGAAAACTCTCTGCCGGCGGAAAGAACTATGCTATTGTGGAAAAAGAGTGCCTGGCCATCAAGTGGGCAATTGACACCCTGTGATACTACTTATTAGGCCAGAAGTTCAGGCTAATGTCAGATCATGCTCCCCTAAGATGGATGAGGGAGAGGATGGGAAAGAATGCCCAGACTAGGTGGTTTCTAGCACTCCAGGACTTTGGTTTTTCGGTGGAGCACAGGCCCGAAAAACTACATTGTAACACAGATGCCCTGTCCAGACTTCCATGTTTAGCAAGTGAAGATGATAAAAACCCCGGCTTTGGGCAGAGAGGGGGGATATGTGTTTGTGACAAAGTCACTGGTAGAATACTGGAAGGGAGATATGTTTCACTGAGGCTGTTAGCTTCAGTGATGTGGAGCGTGGAAGTCTTCTCCTGCATCGTAGGTGCAGAGAGGGTTAATCAGCCATTTAAAAAGAGCATGTTTTATAGATGAATGACCATAGTGCGGGCGGGAGGTCATTCACCATATGTAGAACCCAGGGTGTAGTCTGGGCTTTAAATAGTCAGCATTTTCACTCAGGTGTTCAGTGTATGGAAGCTAGCTCCTGAGAGAGAGGAGCTTGTGTTTATGTGCTAAACTGGGACGTGTGCTGTTGCTAACCATGAGTGGCCGGACCTTGGCTGAAGTAAGGACTGTTCTGTATTTGTGTCACCCAGGGGGAATATAGGGGACTCGGTACCCGGGCCTTTTACCATGCTTAGGAGGTCACGGCAGTCGGCTCCCGGGCCCGTACTCTGGGTCTCTCTTTAAAAAGGGGTTTTAGTGTACAGTTTGTCTCGTGATGCCACCTGTGGTTTCCGGTAATGGTTACTGGCGCTGCTGCAGACCTCCAGGGGTGATGGGATGGCAGCTGGGATGTTTCTGCTCCCCACAGGCGGGCCCCCGGGGCAGTGTAGGTGCAGATGGTGGTGATTCTGGGGCTTGTAGTGCAGGAGAGATGGCGCAGCAGGAGTAACTGACAGAGACAGGGGATTCACTTCAGTACCTTTACTGGTGCGGATGTCAGGTACAGTCCAGGGTACTCGGTAGGAAGGGTGCACTTCAGGACTTCTCCCCAGAGAGCTGGTATAAGGCCTCCTGGTCTGTGTCTCCCTCTCTCTAAGCTCCTGGACAGCCTGCAACTGGGCCTAGCTTCTGTGTCCTGCTGTTCCTTCACCTGTCGCTTGGTAGTAGGACTTTTTCTGGCAACCACTATCCCTGGACCCCGGGGCCTTCGTGGTTCCTAGTCCTGTCAAGGGTTTAGCTTCAGGTCGGCCAGGGACTTATAGTCCTCCTGGTATGCCGGTGATCCCTACTGGGTATAAAGGACCCTGTAGGCGCGGACCCGGTGTCCGGTTTGTGTCTTGGGGTGAGCCTATGATGCTCCTCTGCCCCCTAAACTCCTCTCTCCTCTCCTCTTTGCACCCGGCCACTCTCGGGGCCCTCAATCCAGCAGCAGATGTGCTGCGTCTTCACTGCTCTCAGTGGCAGCACACTCTCTCTCAGACTCAGTCTCACTGCTGAACTGCCTGGCTCCACCCTCCATATATATATCCCTAACAGGGCTCCCTCTGGTGGTATGAGGTGGAAGTGTGGAGGTGTTTGTTTGTAATGAGGGCCTCTTGTGGAGAAGTCCATCCATGCACCCTTTTGGGTCCTGTGGTACCTGTGAACAGCAGGGTGCCACACTCCCCCCTAGTACAATTCAGTACTCCTGGACTGAAGCATTTCTAAAACAGGTAACAACAATAACAATAATAACTACAACAACAATGTTACAATAAGTCCCATCACCAGGTGTCCATTCCACGGGTGAAGGTGTAACAAGGGTAACATGAGGGACCCGCCTGAAAACCCTCAATGTAGGCCCTGGGCGTGGCTACAGGGCATAAGTGATCCAGGTGTTGGACCACGTCTTCGGCCACGCCAAACGGGTTTTTGTTCAGTGGTCATATAAGGGGGGCACTTTTGATGAGTGCAACTATTTACAAGAACAGTTTTTGGCTGCTCACTGTCCTCAGCCTACAAGTCTCTGTACCCTGACGGGTAACTACAGGCACACATTAATTTCCATTTATACAATAAACAATAGGCAATACCAAACTGGGTAACTATTTATACTGTAGGCACTTTGTGCTATTCCCTAAACCTGGCAGGGATTTGTCCTTGTGTGCTGCGTGTGGACCTTCGTAGCACTGGGATGTTACTAGTGTCTGTGCATGCACTTTCTGTTAATCTAGCAGGTGTACGTGCTGGTAGATTATAAAACTGCCTCAATCTCTCTATGGGACTGGCAAGTGCACTGATTACTGGGCCTTCAGGCTCTGCATCAACGGGTGATCCTCCTCTGACTGGGGACTCTTCCTGTTCCTGAGCAGGTTCCTCTAGGGCGCTCACAGGTTTTTCTTGTGGTTGATAGAAGTGTATTACTGGTATAATAACTGCTCCATCAAGTTGAGGCCAGTCCGCAGGGAAATCTCCTAGAACTGTGTGAAGCACATCTTCCTTGGGTTCTTCCGGTGCTATAGGAGGTACTTCTTCCTCCGTTGTCTTCAGTAGACCTGGGCACACTTTCAAGTGGTCTCTTGAGACTGTTGTGGTTGTCTTACCTCCATCGTTACTGATCAGGCAGGTTTTACTGTTGTCAAATCTGGAGTTTAGCACTGTGTAGGGCTCTCTTTCCTACTGGTCATCAAGTTTGTGACCTCTCCTCTTCCGTACTATCTCTCCAGGTGGCAAGGGTTCTGCTGGTGCATGTTTATTGTACTGTTCTTATTGTTTTTCCCTTACTCTGTTTAGACTGTCTTCGACACAGGCCTGTACTCTCCAGTACTGCTCTTGCTGATTTGTATCCCAGTCTTCAGTGGACATATCTGCTTCAGGTTCTACCACTCCGAGTTCCAGGTCCATGGGCAACTTTCCGGGTCTTGCTCTCATGAGGTACGCTGGGGTACAATTAGTAGAACTCACAGGTATGTGATTTTACAGATCTACCTGGTCAGGTAGTTTGTCTGGCCACTGGTTCCTTTCTTCCAAGGGTAAGGTTTTCAGCAGGTCTATGACGATGTTGTTCATTTTCTCACATAAACCATTGGTCTGAGCGTGATACGGCGTAGTCCGGATCTTCTTGCACCAATACGGATAACAGAATTCTTTAAACAGCTCGGCTTCAAAGGCAGGGCCTTGATCTGTGAGCACCTTTTCCGGATATCCATGGGGTTTGCAGAAGTAGGCTTGGAACGTTCTTGCTGCAGTTTCTGCTGTCAGGTCCTTGACAGGGGCTACCACCAGGAACCAGGAATAATGATCCACAATGGTCAGTGCATAGGAATAGCCTGACCTGCTGGGTGACAGCTTGACGTGATCCAGAGCGACAATCTCCAGGGGCTGGATTGTTTTGATGGACTGCAAGGGTGCTATCTGGCTGCCGTAGTCTTTCCTTCTGAGGCTACAGGGCCCACAATTTCGGCACCATCTCTCTATGGAACTCCGCATTCCAACCCAGTAGAACCGGTCCTTCAGCAGGGTTTCCAGCTTCTTCCAGCCAAAGTGACCTGCTTGATCGTGGTAGGCCTCTAACACCATCTGGATATCTGTCCGAGGTACAACAATCTGCCACACCATTTCATGAGTCTTGGGATTGACATATCTTCTGCACAGCTTCTCTCTGTAGATGAACAGCCGGCTTCTCTCATTCCACAGGTGTTTAGCTTGTGGGGGATCATCCTTCTCCAGGTGAGAACATTCTTGGGTTATCAGTCTTTTGATGAGGCTGACAACCGGGTCACTGTCCTGGGTCTCCTTCCAGCTGTGATGAGGTAGAGGGTTCAGCGTCCTTCCATGACGTCTTCTGGAGGCGTGTTGCTCTGGACCACTCCGCTTCGGTGGAAAGCAGGTAATTCAACTTCCTCTAAATCATCCACTTCATCCTCGGTATCTGACTGGTGAGGCATCCATGACAGGGCATCAGCATTGGTGTTCTTGTGACCTGCCCGATACTTGATGGTGAACTGCTAATCCGACAGTCTGGCCACCCAATGCTGTTCCATGGCTCCCAACCTGGCTGTCTCCAGGTGTGTCAAGGGATTATTGTCAGTAAAGGCTGTGAATTTCGTTGAGGCTAGGTAATGCTTGAACCTTTCAGTGATAGCCCAGACCAAGGCCAGGAACTCCAGCTTGAAGGAACTGTAATTCTCCGGGTTCCTCTCAGTAGGGCGAAGCTTCCTACTGGCATACGCAATTACCTTTTCTCTGCCATTTTGCTTCTGGTACAACACAGCTCCCAGTCCCTCGTTGCTGGCGTCGGTTTACAACAGGAAAGGCTGGCTGTAGTCAGGGTAAGCCAGGATTTCTTCACCAGTTAGGACTTCCTTCATTGATGCAAAGGACTCAGTCTGCTCTTTGCCCCACTGGAATAGGGGACTTTTTCCTCTTTTGGACTGTCCTACCAGGAGATCTTGTAGAGGTGCTACCTTTTTGGTATAGTCCTTTATGAACCTCCTGTAGTACCCAACCAGTCCCAGGAATTGCCGTACTTCTTTGATGCTTCTCGGTTCAGGCCACTTCTGGATGGCAGTGACCTTCTCCGGGTCTGGTGCTACTCCCTCTGAGCTGACTACGTGTCCCAGGTACTGAACCTTCTGCTTGAGAAAGTGGCATTTAGAAGGTTTTAGTTTCATCCCATACCGGGACAATGCTTCAAATACCTCCGCCAGGTGCTTCAGATGGTCTTCATACGTCCTTGATAGAGATGAGCGGTGTTCGAATCGAACTGTTCGCCAATCTCAAATTCGAGCTGTTTTGGGAGGTGTTCGAGCCATTCGACGAACCCGAACGATTTGAAAAAAATTCAGCTGTTCGAGGTTATGTTCGATAACTGTTCGTGCACCAAAATCGTAACTGGATTTTTTCACAGTAATGCTGATAATCAATGTTAATACACAGTTTGAGTGTACAGCCGGGCAGGGGGAGGGGCATGGGATCGATCTCTGCAGAAATAATGAAGATCTCCATTTTTTTTTCTCTTTCCCGCATTTACAGTGCGGAGGTGCAGTCTGTCAGCCTATCAGCAGCGCACACACGGAGCGAAGTTCTTTTTTTCACACAAGCAAGGGCATGTGTCATTGGCTCTGAATGTCACATGGCCTTGCCCTATAAGACCCAGCCATTTTCCCCGTCGCCACCATTTTCTCACTGCTGCAGCTGAGTGTTAGACGGCACTGCTGCTGCTGTTAGCGCTATATTGTGTAACTGAATTGCAAGCGAATTTTCTCTTAAATAGACAGAAAGGTTTAGGGAGTAGGGACTAGTTTGTAATTGCAGCCCTTTTGAGGGCTAGGTTACAGCAGTTCCTAGCACTTTTAGCAGGCAGGTCTGTGCTCTTAAATCGACAGATAGGTTGGGAGTAGTGACTAGTTGTAATTCCAGCCCTTTTGAGGGCTAGGTTACATCAGTTCCTATCACTTTTTGCCAGGCAGGTCTGTTTTAGTGCTGTGCAAGTGTTTTTACAGCATTTGGCTAAATCTAGCTAAGCAAATCCTTTTGGGCCTCTTGCAGTGTGTGTTAGTCTGTGGAGTAGCCTATCTGTGTTGCAAGCTACACCACCTGTGTATGTAATACAAATTTTTTACTGCACCTAGCCAAGTAAAACCTTTTGGACCTGTAGCAGTGTGTAGTACTCAATCTATTAGGTACTCATTGTATTAGGCCATCTATACCAAGCTCCACCAGCTTTGAAATTAATAATAATTTTTAGCTGCATCTAGCCCGGAAAGTAATTTTGGGCATAATAGTAGTGTGTGGTACTCATTGTATTAGGCCATCTATACCAAGCTCCACCAGCTTTGAAATTAATAATAATTTTTAGCTGCATCTAGCCCGGAAAATAATTTTGGGCTTAGTAGCAGTGTGTGGTACTCATTGTATTAGGCCATCTATACCAAGCTCCACCAGCTTTGAAATTAATAATAATTTTTAGCTGCATCTTGACTGTAAAATAATTTTGGGCATATTAGCAGTGCGTGGTACTCCTTCTATTAGGCCATCTATACTAAGCTCCACCAGCTTTCAAATTACAAATAATTTTTAGCTGCATCTTGCCTGGAAAATAATTTTGGGCCTAGTAGTAGTGTGTGGTACTCATTGTATTAGGCCATCTATACCAAGCTCCACCAGCTTTGAAATTAATAATAATTTTTAGCTGCATCTAGCCCGGAAAATAATTTTGGGCTTAGTAGCAGTGTGTGGTACTCATTGTATTAGGCCATCTATACCAAGCTCCACCAGCTTTGAAATTAATAATAATTTTTAGCTGCATCTTGCCTGTAAAATAATTTTGGGCATATTAGCAGTGTGTGGTACTCCTTCTATTAGGCCATCTATACTAAGCTCCACCAGCTTTCAAATTACTAATAATTTTTAGCTGCATCTTGCCTGGAAAATAATTTTGGGCATAGTAGTAGTGTGTGGTACTCATTGTATTAGGCCATCTATACCAAGCTCCACCAGCTTTCAAATTAATAATAATTTTTAGCTGAATCTAGCCCGGAAAATAATTTTGGGCTTAGTAGTAGTGTGTGGTACTCATTGTATTAGGCCATCTATACTAAGCTCCACCAGTTTTGAAATTAATAATAATTTTTAGCTGCATCTTGCCTGTAAAATAATTTTGGGCATATTAGCAGTGTGTGGTACTCATTCTATTAGGCCATCTATACTAAGCTCCACCAGCTTTCAAATTACTAATAATTTTTAGCTGCATCTTGCCTGGAAAATAATTTTGGGCCTAGTAGTAGTGTGTGGTACTCATTGTATTAGGCCATCTATTCCAAGCTCCACCAGCTTTGAAATTAATAATAATTTTTAGCTGCATCTTGCCTGTAAAATAATTTTGGGCATATTAGCAGTGTGTGGTACTCCTTCTATTAGGCCATCTATACTAAGCTCCACCAGCTTTCAAATTACTAATAATTTTTAGCTGCATCTAGCCTGGAAAATAATTTTTTTTCTTAATAGTGGTAGCAATAGAAATATGGGGCGCGCACCTGGCTAACAAAAATATACGCTTCATAACAAAAAACACCAGCCTAGCGCACTGCATTAATAAGATGGCATCATCGTCTCTCCCAGAGCTAGGCCTACTACGCCGGCTAGCATTCCTGTGCCTAAAACACAATGTATGGGTCCGCGCTAGCCACGATGCTGAGGGGTCTAAAGCTGCTGCTAATGCTTTATCACAATTTAATTGGCAGATTTTCACAGGGCTCCTCCCCAACGCCCACCCATCGGGCAACAGATGCCCACCCTCCCTATGGGATCTAGTGGCGAATAGTTGATGCCATTAATCAGAGCGTCAGTTGCCCCGTCGACGTGGCAAGCATAGGGTAAGGCATGGGAAGAGTGGACACGACTAGTAGCAGGCAGACGGGTTGACCAATGTGAACAAGCCAGATTACAAGTCACCATAGAATTTCTCCACCAACTAATGATGAGGGGCATATCAGGGGCGTCAGCGCAGCGGAGTCTGACCAGAGTAGCATTTCACTTCCAGCTACTGAATTGGGGAGATGTGACAAAGAGATTCATCATCAGACAATCCATAAAAAGGTGAAAAAGGGGTCAGCCAAGTCAGGAGTGTAGACGTCCCGTCCCGTGTCACTAAAACTGATTTCTCACATCATATCCCTAACACCATTAACATGACACTCACAATTTGAAGTAACACTACTGTCTACTGCATTTGTGATTGCCTTCTTTGGGGCGCTATGCATAAGCGAATTAGTCCCTCAATCCAAAATTACCACCAGTGGAGGCTTATTACACCAGGACGTAGTCATAGCCAATAATGCAATACGTCTACGCATACGCCAATCGAAAACGGTTCCAGTGGGCAGGGGCACTTGGGTACTTCTACAACCCACAAACGGTACACTGAGTCGGGTAACAATATTAAAAACATATATAACCATCAGATCACAAAGTAATTTCTTCCTATCACACATTGATGGAACGCCATTATCAAGATACCAGTTCCAAGCTATATTTAATAAATGCATAACATCGGCAGGGAACCACCCCAAAGATTACGGGACACACTCATTCCGCATAGGCGCGGCCACGGAAGCAGCAAGAGCAGGACTGTCAGAAACGGAAGTTCAGAGGATAGGGAGATGGCGATCCACGTGTTTGGCGAGATAAATAAGACCGGACTTGTTATCCTAACGTGGTTTGTTTTTTTTACAGGTGACGCTAAGCCAACAGTGTGGGTGATAGGCCACTCGTATATATATTGGGCAGAAAAAAGGGCGAAAGTCCGCCCAGGCGGGAGGAAATTAGAGTTTCATAACACATATTTCAACTGGAGAGGTATTAGAGGCCTGCTATGGCCACAGGTACTAATGGAGGTAATCAAGGTAGGGAGGGAGGCAAGAGGTCCGGTCATCTTAGTTATAAAGGCCGGGGGAAACGACCTAGGTCATCACAAGAGCACATAACTAATGGCAATAATGAAACTAGACACTGAGCGCTTCAGAGAATTTTTCACAAAACTAACTATAGTATGGTCAGAGATTGTGCCGATAGCGGTATGGCAAGGTGCGCGAGACATCACGGCCATCGAACGGACAAGGCGGGTAATAAATATTCGGATGGCAAAATTTAGAAGAGACAGAGGCGGTGTAGTGATACAACACCGACAACTGGAAGGAGATAATGCAGGCCTCATACGGCCCGACGGTGTTCACTTAATGGATATTGGACTGGACATATTCCTGTCAGGACTCCAGGGCGGAGTGGAACAAGCGTTAAGAGTGATGGATGGGGGTCAGAGTCCTGCATACGAGTACGCAGGATCCTCCGTGGCCTGGAAATAGAAAGGACATGTTGGAGAGTTAAACTTGTTGGCCAACTTGCCGGTGTGGAGACCCAGGGCATGCTGCAACAAGCTGAATTATTTTAGAAATAAAATGCCTTTCTAATCGAATGAGTATAAAGAGTTAATAAAGCTGTGACCGATCCTCACCCATCCAGTTGTAAGAGTTTCATTATTGTATTGTCAAGGAAAGGGGGGCGGTAGGGGGGCTGAGCGTCTGGGTTTGGTTGGGGGTCCCCACAGTCTGCCTAGGCTAGATGCAGTTAAAAATTCTACGCTGACTAGTAGACACTGAAGCTTTGGAGCAGACCTCTGAGTAAACAGCTCTTCAGACTCAACCATCTGTGTTACCCCAAGCCATAGTGTATGTAGTTTCTTACAGTTAAAAGGGGGGGAGCGACCCAACCCACCTGGAATTGACGATGCCAACGTCACGTAAAACACAGCAAGGGGACTCCAAAAAGAGTCTCCATTTTTTCCAAAAATTGTGGCACAGACACCACTTAAGTGGCATCAAATGCCCCAGAGTTGCTTAAAACGGTTGGTGAGGTGATTTTACCAAATCCTCAAGCTTTTAGTCTCCCCAGGATGACACAGGGGTAGAAAAGTCCTTGCGGATCCATGATTTGTTCATCTTTATGAACGTGAGTCTGTCTACATTCTCAGTGGACAGCTGTGTGCGTTTATCTGTCAGCACACCACCAGCCGCGCTGAACACACGTTCAGAGAGAACGCTGGCTGCAGGACATGACAAGATCTCCAAGGCGTGAGTGCCGAGCTCCGGCCATTTTTCCAGATTGGAAGCCCAAAATGAGCAAGGGTCCAGTGACACAGTCATAGCTTCGATGTTCACTTGGAGATACTCCTGTACCATCCTCTCTAGGCGTTGACTATGTGTCAGACTTCTTGTCTCCTGTGGCCTTGCAAAGCATGGTCTAAAAAAGTGGTGAAACGATTCCACAAAATTGCTGTTACCAGCAGATACTGTGTTACTGTTACGGTTTGAGTGATGAAGATTCGACAGTCCCACGGTTTGCAAGTTAGAACTGTGTGATTCACTACGTGCACCACTGGTGTTTTGTGGAAAAGCACATGTAAGATTCTGCAACAGCCTCTGCTGATACTCCTGCATGCGTGAATCCCTTTCTATGGCAGGAATTATTTCGGCAAATTTACTTTTGTACCGGGGATCTAGGAGTGTGGCAACCCAGTAGTCGGGATTACTTCGAATTCTGACAATCCGAGGGTCATGTTGCAGGTAGTGCAGCAAGAAGGCACTCATGTGTCTTGCGCATCCAGGAGGACCAAGTCCTTGTTGTGTTGGTAGCGAGTAGAGATGAGCGTTGTTCTACTCGAACTGTTCGCCAATCTCAAATTCGAGCTGTTTTGGGCGGTGTTCGAGCCGTTCGGCGAACACGAACAATTTGAGAAAAATTCGGCTGTTCGAGGTTATGTTCGATAACTGTTCGTGCACCAAAATCATAACTGGATTTTTTCTCAGTAATGATGAAAATTAATGTTAATACGCAGTTTGAGTGTACAGCGGGGTGGGGGGTGGGGCAGGGGATGGATCTCTGCAGGAACAATGAAGATCTCCATTTTTTTTTCTCTTTCCCGCATTTACAGTGGGGAGGTGCAATCTGTCAGCCTATCAGCAGCGCACACACGGAGCGAAGTGCTTTTTTTCACACAAGCAAGGGCATGTGTCATTGGCAATGTATGTCACATGTCCTTGCCCTATAAGACCAAGCCATTTTCCCCGTCGCCACCATTTTCTCACTGCTGCAGTGTTAGAACCTTGCTGTTAGTTTTTTTTTCCTTTGCTGGTCACATGACCTTGTTGGCCTATTTAATCCTGCTCCGCCCTTCTGGCTTTGCTGGACTTCATTGTATATCTACTTTCTAGCTAGCCTGTGCTCTGTATCTAACTCTGTTAGTTTGCTTGGTCTACGGACCTCTATGTTCTATCTATTTTGTTTGTTCGTCTGTCTGCTACTATTTCTGTTAGGAGGTGTCCCATATTCCTCCCAGTCCTTAGTACTTGTAGGGATTCCCTCCCCACATCTATAGGTCTTCGTACAGACTAGATTAGGACTTTAGCAGGTCTGATCGCAGGATCAGGTTCCCTGTTACATCGTAGGGATTCAGCTGAGTCTTATAATAGGGACAGATCTCCTCTCTTTCCTTAGCTTTGGTAGCAGAACATAACAGTAAGTCCAGCCTGCAAATTCTCTAAGGAAAGATTTTTTTTTTTTTTTTTTTTTTTGTTCCATCATGGTGTCGGTTCAGGATTTGGCTAAACACCTGCAGGGACTCTCTCTGGAAGTGGCCGAGCTCCGTCAGCACGTGAGTAATTGTCCTGGAGCATATTTCTTGGAGCCTAAGGTATGTTTGCCGGATTTATTTTTTGGTGAACATCGAGAATTTTTTTCATTTAAAAATGCTTGCTTATTGTATTTTCGTTTGAGACCCAAGTCCTCTGGGGATGAATCCCAGCGCGTAGGGTTCATAATGTCACTTTTGCGCAAAGAGCCTCAGGAGTGGGCCTTTTCTTTGCAACCTAGTGATACATGCTTCTGCTTTAGGACTATTATATGATGATCCTGACCGTGTGGCATCAGCTGAGACTGAGTTGAGATGTTTAAAACAAGGATCAGGTAATGTCGAAAAATATTGTACTCATTTTCGTCGTTGGTCCACTCAAACAGGGTGGAACGATTCTGCTCTGAAAAGTCTATTTCTTGCTGGGCTCAGTGAAAGGGTTAAAGACCTGCTAATTGCTTATCCTACACCTGAGGATTTGCAACAGGCTATGCAATTAGCTATACGGGTGGATAGAAGACTGCGTGCTAGGGTTAATGAGAGCAAATCCTCTGCTATGTCAGTTTCTGGTTATGATAATGTGTGTACTAACAGTGGTGAACCGATGGAGATTGGATCGGTGGCACCTCGCTCTCAAGAAAAAGACCGTCGTTTTTCGGAAGGCTTGTGTTTCTATTGCGGAAAATCTGGTCATTTGATTAAAGGCTGTGAGCTTCGTATGAAGAAAGAAAAAAAAAATGGTCAGTCACGCCCGTATTGCCTGTTTAAATTCCAAGGGTATATTTTTAGCTGCTTCCACGATTGCTCAGGAAAAATTAATGGAATTTCGGGTGTTTGTTGATTGCGGGTCTACACTGAATGTAATTGATGGGGGATTCGTGGAAAAACTCAATTTAAAACCTGAACCTTTATCATCCCCCATTGCTGTGGTTTCTGTGGATGGCTCCCCTTTGAAGAATATTACTCTCAAGGTCAGTGAATTTCCTCTCACTATTAATGGTGTTCACCATGAGAAATTGGATTTGGTAGTGTTGAATAACTTGCCTTCTCCAGTAATATTGGGTTTGCCCTGGTTAAAATTTCACAATCCTGTACTGGATTGGTCTACCAGTGAAATTAAATCCTGGAGCCATAAATGTTATGACAAGTGTTGTAACGGGCGTATTGCAGCTTTGGATAGGGGAGAATTGCCTGTTCCTATTCAGGATTTTTGGAGAGTTTTTTCTGAGAAGGAATCGCAGGTTTTGCCTCCCCATAGAGACTATGATTGTTCTATTGAATTTGTCCCTGGAGCGACTCTTCCTAAAAGTCGTTTATTTAACCTTACTATTCCTGAGAGGAAGGCTTTGGAGGAATACATACAGACAAGCTTGGCCGCCGGTCACATTAGGCCCTCTAAGTCTCCTGTGGCGGTTGGATTTTTTTTTGTAAAAAAAAAGGACGGCGGTTTACGTCCTTGTCTGGATTTTCGTGAGATTAACAAAATTACGGTACGCAATCCTTACCCACTGCCATTGATTCCTGATCTGTTTAACCAGTTATTGGGGGCCAAGTGGTTCTCTAAAATTGACCTTAAGGGGGCATACAATCTGTTGCGCATGAAGGAGGGTGATGAATGGAAGACTGCTTTTAACACTCCTGTGGGTCATTTTGAGAATCTGGTTATGCCTTTTGGTCTTACTAATGCTCCTGCATTTTTTCAGAATCTGATTAATGACATCCTTAGACCTTTGATCGGTAAAAATGTGGTTGTGTATTTGGATGACATTTTGATTTATTCGCCAGATCTGGAGTCTCATTGGCGGAGCGTGCGTGAGGTATTACAGTTATTAATGGACAATTCGCTTTTTGCTAAGCTGGAGAAATGTGAGTTCGCTGTACAGAGAATTAGTTTTTTGGGCTACATTATCTCCAGCAAAGGTTTTGAGATGGATCCGGTTAAGGTTCAGGCTGTGCAGGAATGGCCTAGGCCTATTGGTTTGAAATCGATACAGAGGTTTTTGGGTTTCGCTAATTACTACAGAAAATTCATAAAAAATTTTTCTAGTATTGTCAAACCTCTGACTGATCTCACCAGGAAAGGTGCTGATGCGGTTCAGTGGTCTTCTGAGGCCATTGAAGCTTTTGTGTATCTCAAGGAGAGGTTCACCTCTGCTCCCATCCTTATGCAGCCTGATGTTACTAGGCCGTTTTTGGTTGAGGTTGATGCTTCCTCTGTGGGGGTTGGCGCAGTATTGTCTCAGGATAACGGGGATGGATTACATCCCTGTGCCTTTTTTTCAAAAAAATTTTCGGAGACTGAACTGAATTACGATATTGGTAATCGGGAATTATTGGCTATTAAACTCGCATTTGAACACTGGCGCCACTTCTTGGAAGGTGCGGAATTTCCCGTTCAGGTTCTTACGGATCATAAAAATCTGATATATCTTGATGCTGCCAAGCGCCTGAATGCCCGTCAGGCTAGGTGGGCACTGTTTTTCTCGCGGTTTAATTTCTCCGTTACTTACATCCCTGGTACTAAGAATGTTAAGGCGGATGCCTTGTCTCGCAGTTTTTCTCCCATAGTCGGTGCTGAGAAAGAGGAGAACATTTTACAAGAAGGTGTTGTGATAGCTGCTTTAGACTCCGTTTTGGAAGATGAGATTCTTAAAGCTCAGGAGAATGCCCCATCTAACACTCCTCATGGGAGGTTGTTTGTGCCTGAGACCTTTAGGAGAGATTTGTTTGTTGAGTGTCACGAATCTCGGTTGGCAGGTCATCCCGGAATCTCTGAGACCAAGAGACTGGTGGGTCGCAGTTTTTGGTGGCCTGGATGGCAGAAGGAAGTCATTAAGTGGGTGCGCCAATGTACTATATGTGCTAGATCTAAGTCCTCACATACTCCTGCTGCGGGGTTGCTTTGTCCTTTGGAGGTCCCCAGTGCTCCTTGGACACATTTGGCTATGGACTTTATAACTGACCTTCCCCCCTCTGAGGGTTTTACTGTCATCTGGGTGATCGTGGACCGTTTTAGCAAGATGTGTCACTTGGTTCCCTTCGTTAAACTGCCCTGCGCTAAAACTCTCGCTAAGGCCTTTGTCAAGGAAATTGTCAGACTTCATGGCGTTCCTACTGACATTGTTTCTGATAGGGGTCCTCAGTTCGTGGCTCGTTTTTGGCGTGCCTTTTGTGACAGGTTGGGAATTCATTTGTCGTTTTCGTCCGGATATCATCCTGAATCTAATGGCCAGACAGAAAGGAAAAACCAGGATGTTGAGCAGTTCTTGCGTTGTTTTGTGGCAGACAATCAAGAGGGGTGGTCTGAGTTTCTGCCACTTGCCGAATTTGCTCTGAACAATCATACATCTTCTTCTGCTGGTTGTTCGCCTTTTTTTTGTTGTTCTGGGAGACATCCGTCGTTTGGGTCGTTCTCCAAGTTGGGATCTGCCGTGCCTGAGGAGGAGAATTTTTCCGGTGATTTGGAAAGAGTTTGGACGGATGTGCGTGGTAATCTTCAGGAGGCCAACAGAAAATCTAAAGACTACTTTGATAGGAAACGACAGGAGGTTTTTTTCACTGTTGGTGACATGGTTTGGTTGTCCTCTAGGAATCTGCGGTTGAGGATTCCTTCTAAGAAATTGGGTCCCAAGTTTGTAGGGCCCTTTAAGGTGCTTCAGGTTGTCAACCAATCTGCTGTTAGGTTGGAGGTTCCTACCTCCTGGAGAATTAATCCGGTCTTTCATGTCTCTCTGTTAAAAAAAGCTGTTGTGTCGGATGGTGACGCCTCTGCCTCTGTTCCTCCGGTGGTGGAGGACGGGGAATATGAAATTTCTCGCATCCATGACTCTAGACGGTATAGAGGTAGTTTGCAGTATCTTGTGGCCTGGAAAGGTTTCGGACCTGAGGATAACTCTTGGGTGAGGTCAGATGATGTTTCCGCGTCCAGACTTATCAGAGCGTTTCACAGGAGATTTCCTGATAAGCCTGGTCCTAGGGGATCCGGAGGATCCTCTTAGAAGGGGGGGTACTGTTAGAACCTTGCTGTTAGTTTTTTTTTCCTTTGCTGGTCACATGACCTTGTTGGCCTATTTAATCCTGCTCCGCCCTTCTGGCTTTGCTGGACTTCATTGTATATCTACTTTCTAGCTAGCCTGTGCTCTGTATCTAACTCTGTTAGTTTGCTTGGTCTACGGACCTCTATGTTCTATCTATTTTGTTTGTTCGTCTGTCTGCTACTATTTCTCTTAGGAGGTGTCCCATATTCCTCCCAGTCCTTAGTACTTGTAGGGATTCCCTCCCCACATCTATAGGTCTTCGTACAGACTAGATTAGGACTTTAGCAGGTCTGATCGCAGGATCAGGTTCCCTGTTACATTGTAGGGATTCAGCTGAGTCTTATAGTAGGGACAGATCTCCTCTCTTTCCTTAGCTTTGGTAGCAGAACATAACATGCAGCTGCGTGTTAGACGGCACCGCTGTTGCTGTGTGCGCTATACCTTGTTAATTTCAAGCCAATTTTCGCACAAATATACAGATAGCTTGGGAGTAGGGAATAGTTGTGATTGCAGTCCTTTTAAGGACTAGGTTACAGCATTTCCTACGACTTTTATCAGGCAGGTCTGTGCTCTTAAATAGATAGGTTGTGGGAGTAAAGACTAATTGTAATTGGAGTCCTTTTCAGGACTAGGTTACATCAGTTCCTATCAGTTTTTGCCAGGCAGGTCTGTGCCAGTGCTGTGCAAGTTTTTTTCACAGCATTTGGCTGAATCTAGCAAAGCTAATCCTTTTTGGCCTATTGCAGAGTGTGTTAGTCAGTGGAGTAGCCTATCTGTGTTGCAAGATATACCACCTGTGTATAGAATACCAATTTTTTTACTGCACCTAGTGAAGTAAAATCTTTTGGGCATAGCATCATTCTATTAGTCCATCTATACTGACCTCCATCAGGTTGCAAACTGAATCTAATTTTTTTCTGCATCTAGCTCTGAAAAAATATTTGGCCTTCTAGCAGTGTGTGGGACTTGTTCTATTAGTCCACCTATACTGACCTCCATCAGGTTGCAAACTGAATATATTTTTTTCTGCATCTACCTCTGAAAAAATATTGGGCTTCTAGCTGTGTGTGGGACTTGTTGTATTAGTCCATCTATACTGACCTCCATCAGGTTGCAAACTGAATATATTTTTTTCTGCATCTACCTCTGAAAAAATATTGGGCTTCTAGCTGTGTGTGGGTCTTGTTCTATTAATCCATCTATACAGACCTCCATCAGGTTGCAAACTGAATATAATTTTTTTCTGCATCTAGCTCTGAAAAAATATTTGGCCTTCTAGTAGTGTGTGGGACTTTCTCTGTTAGTCCATCTATACTGACCTCCATCAGGTTGCAAACTGAATATATTTTTTTCTGCATCTACCTCTGAAAAAATATTGGGCTTCTAGCTGTGTGTGGGTCTTGTTCTATTAATCCATCTATACTGACCTCCATCAGGTTGCAAACTGAATATAATTTTTTTCTGCATCTAGCTCTGAAAAAATATTTGGCCTTCTAGTAGTGTGTCGGACTTTCTCTATTAGTCCATCTATACTGACCTCCATCAGGTTGCAAATTAAAAATAATTTTTATCTGCATCTACAGTACCTCTGAAAAAATATCTGGGCTTCTAGCTGTGTGTGGGACTTGTTGTATTAGTCCATCTATACTGACCTCCATCAGGTTGCAAACTGAATATAATTTTTTTCTGCATCTAGCTCTGAAAAAATATTTGGCCTTCTAGTAGTGTGTGGGACTTTCTCTGTTAGTCCATCTATACTGACCTCCATCAGGTTGCAAACTGAATATATTTTTTTCTGCATCTACCTCTGAAAAAATATTGGGCTTCTAGCTGTGTGTGGGTCTTGTTCTATTAATCGATCTATACTGACCTCCATCAGGTTGCAAATTGAATATAATTTTTATCTGCATCTAGCTCTGAAAAAATATTTGGCCTTCTAGTAGTGTGTCGGACTTTCTCTATTAGTCCATCTATACTGACCTCCATCAGGTTGCAAATTAAAAATAATTTTTATCTGCATCTACAGTACCTCTGAAAAAATATTTGGGCTTCTAGCTGTGTGTGGGACTTGTTGTATTAGTCCATCTATACTGACCTCCATCAGGTTGCAAACTGAATATATTTTTTTCTGCATCTACCTCTGAAAAAATATTGGGCTTCTAGCTGTGTGTGGGACTTGTTGTATTAGTCCATCTATACTGACCTCCATCAGGTTGCAAACTGAATATATTTTTTTCTGCATCTACCTCTGAAAAAATATTGGGCTTCTAGCTGTGTGTGGGTCTTATTCTATTAATCCATCTATACAGACCTCCATCAGGTTGCAAACTGAATATAATTTTTTTCTGCATCTAGCTCTGAAAAAATATTTGGCCTTCTAGCAGTGTGTGGGACTTGTTCTATTAGTCCACCTATACTGACCTCCATCAGGTTGCAAATTCAAAATAATTTTTTGTATGCATCTAGCGCTGAAAAAATATTTGGCCTTCTAGCAGTGTGTGGGACTTTCTCTGTTAGTCCATCTATACTGACCTCCATCAGGTTGCAAACTGAATCTAATTTTTTTCTGCATCTAGCTCTGAAAAAATATTTGGCCTTCTAGCAGTGTGTCGGACTTTCTCTATTAGTCCATCTATACTGACCTCCATCAGGTTGCAAATTAAAAATAATTTTTATCTGCATCTACAGTACCTCTGAAAAAATATTTGGGCTTCTAGCTGTGTGTGGGACTTGTTGTATTAGTCCATCTATACTGACCTCCATCAGGTTGCAAACTGAATATATTTTTTTCTGCATCTACCTCTGAAAAAATATTGGGCTTCTAGCTGTGTGTGGGTCTTGTTCTATTAATCCATCTATACAGACCTCCATCAGGTTGCAAACTGAATATAATTTTTTTCTGCATCTACCTCTGAAAAAATATTGGGCTTCTAGCTGTGTGTGGGACTTGTTGTATTAGTCCATCTATACTGACCTCCATCAGGTTGCAAACTGAATATATTTTTTTCTGCATCTACCTCTGAAAAAATATTGGGCTTCTAGCTGTGTGTGGGACTTGTTGTATTAGTCCATCTATACTGACCTCCATCAGGTTGCAAATTGAATATAATTTTTTTCTGCATCTAACCCAGCCAATAGTTTTGGCCTAATACCACAGTTTGGCCACTCAGCTCTGCTCGGTTACCATCCATTGTTTTTTTGCGCAAACAACTCCAGAGTTGTGAATTAGTTAACCACCAAAATGAGTGGAAAAAGGCCTGCTGCTGGTGTAAAGGGGAATAGGCGTGTTGGGAAGGGGAAAAAAGGTTGTGTCCGTGGGGTAGGTGTTAAAGCAACAGTAACATCTGCAGAAGAAAGACCATCTTCCAGCCAAACTAAAATGTCTACTTCTTTTAGCGGACAATGTGATAAGATCCCTTTCTTACGGCCACGCCAATCGCTACAAATTCCAGATGAGGCACAAAAACAGCAGGTGCTTCAACGGATATCAAGTGCTCCTTTAAGTGGGCTCTCCTCCACATCAACTTCAACATCACAAATACTCCAGTCCTCAAAGGTGTCACCCAAATCGCACTTGCTTCCTCACAGCTCCCAAATCTCCAGCTGCCCGTCTGAGTATGAGGTAGAACAGATGGTTGAGTCTGCAGAGCTGTTTACTCATACTATAGCCTGGGAATCAGAGGTCGACTCCAGCGCTTCTGTGAATCCAGACGAGGAAATGATCTGCACTGATGCCCAGAATCTTTATGAGTCGGATCCAGGACCAGACGCAGAAGGTTCTGACCATAATGTAGACCCTCATTCCCAAACTGTAACTCCTCTTGGTGGAGACAATGAGGAAGACGATGATAAGACTCAAATACCTGATTGGAGCGACAACTTTAGTTTTTTGTCAGGGCAGGAACAGGTTGGCTCTGAGGACGACGGGTGTGATAACACACAGGGTGATGATGATGAGGTTGGAGATCCCACTTACTGTCAACCCACAGTCAGCCAAGAGATGAGGTCAGCAGAGGAGGTGGAGGAAGATGCTAGTGACGACGAGGTCAGGTTGCGCCTTCCTGGACAGAGACGTAGTACTGGAAGCACGTCAACAACTGCATCCTCAAACACAACTCTGCCTCTCACCACAAGTCGTGGTGGCTCTTCAGGTCGCATGGGTGCTAAGCCTTGCATAGCCTGGGCATTTTTTCAGATCGATAAAGATGACCCAACTCGTGTTATCTGTAACATTTGTCAGCAAAAGCTAAGTAGAGGCCAAAAAATACATAGTTTGAGTACTTCATGCATGAACCGGCACATGGACATGAAGCATAAGTTGCAGTGGGAAGCTCAGTGTGCTACAATGCGGCCTAGCCGGCCGGGCCAACCACCGTCTGCCATATCTTGTGCATCCGCGGCCTCTTCATCCTCTGTGACTGGGGGGACAGCAGTCACACCTGTTTTGGGGCGCAGACCTGCCACCTCTTTACCCGCAACAGCCAGCGTGATTGGCAGGTCATCATTTTCTTTGGAGGTGGTAACACCAGCTGGTGTTGAGCACTGTCCGACATCGATAGCACCACCTTTGGATCAAGGCAACCTAACATGTCCGCCTGCATCTTCCTCACAGACCGGCAGTTTGCCGGGGACACCCTTATCAACCCCGTCTAAGCACAATAGCCAGCCCTCGGTCCCTCAGATGTGGACAAGTAAAAGACCATTTCCTCCTAGCCATGAGAAAGCTAAGAGGTTGAATTTCACCATCTGCAAGCTCTTGGCTACAGAAATGCTGCCTTTCCGCCTGGTGGACACAGAGGATTTTCGAGACCTTATGTCCGTCGCAGTGCCCCAGTACCAGATGCCCAGTCGGCACTACTTCTCAAAGAAAGGTGTGCCTGCGCTCCACCAGCATGTCGCACACAACATCACCGCTTCTTTGAGAAACTCTGTGTGTGACAGGGTGCATTTCACCACAGACACTTGGACGAGTAGGCATGGACAGGGGCGTTACATGTCGCTGACTGGGCACTGGGTAACTATGGTGACAGCAGGACAAGGGGCTGCTGTCCAAGTCTTGCCGTCCCCACGAGTTGTGCGTCAATCCTCTTTATGTCAAAGTTCCTCCACTGCTTCTGCCTCCTCAACCTCCTCTCGGTCTTCCACCTGCACCCAAAGCCTGTCTGGTCATGCCACAAGCTTTCTAACTGCGCAGAAGGGATCCTGCACACCTCCTTACTATACCGGCAGTAGGGCTCAACGTCATCAGGCGGTTTTTACTTTGAAATGTCTGGGAAATGTGAGTCACACAGCTGAGGAGTTGTGGTCAGCTCTGGAGAACCAATTTCATGAATGGCTGTCTCCACTGGACCTGAAACCAGGGAAGGCCGTGTGCGACAATGCTGCAAACCTGGGTGCGGCTCTTCGCCGGGGCAATGTCACACACGTGCCTTGTATGGCTCACGTGTTGAACCTGGTTATCCAGCAATTTTTAGCCCACTATCCCAGACTAGATGGCCTTCTGCAGAGGGCACGGTCGCTGTGTGCTCACTTCCGCCGTTCGCATCCCGCAGCTCAGCGACTTACATCTCTACAGAAGTCGTTGGGCCTGCCACTTCACCGGCTAAAATGTGATGTGCCTACCCGGTGGAATTCAACTCTGCACATGTTGCAGCGACTGTGGCAGCACCGACAAGCCCTGGTGCAATACGTTCTGACGTATAGCCTGGGCCAACGAGATCCAGAGGTGGGGCAAATCACGCTGGAGGAGTGGTCTCAGATCAGGGACCTATGCACCCTTCTGCACAGTTTTGAAATGGCGACGTAGATGTTTAGTGCTGATGATGCCATTATCAGCATGACTATTCCGGTGATTTACATGCTGGAGCACATATTAAACAGAATTCAGAGTCAGGTGGTGGCACAAGAGGAGGTGGAGGAAGTAGAGGAGGAGGAGTTGTATGCGGAAGGGCTAACATCTGCAAGGTCCAGACGGTCGGCAGCACCAAGGTGGCAGGCATGTGAGTGTGGGGGAGATGGTTTTACCAGGGCGCATGGTAGCAGCCAAACTAGTGAGGAAGGTGCAGGAGCCCAGGAAGAAGTGGAGGATGAACTGATGGAAGACTCATCAGATGAGGGAGACCTTGATCACATTTCTGTTGTGCGAGGTTGGGGGGAGAGGACAGAGGAAGGAAGCATGATTGTTACCTCGCCACCAACACAACAGGGACTTGGTGCTCCTGGATGCGCAACACACATGAGTGCCTTCTTGCTGCACTACCTGCAACATGACCCTCGAATTGTGAGAATTAGAAATAATCCTGACTACTGGGTTGCCACACTGTTAGATCCCCGGTACAAAAGTAAATTTGCCGAAATTATTCCTGCCATAGAAAGGGATGCACGCATGCAGGAGTATCAGCAGAGACTGTTGCAGAATCTTACATGTGCTTTTCCACAAAACACCAGTGGTGCACGTAGTGAATCTCACAGTTCCAACTTGCCAACCGTGGGACCGTCAAGTGTTCAGCACTCAAACCGTAACAGAACCACAGTATCTGCTGGTAACATCAATTTTGCGGAATCATTTCACCACTTTTTTAGCCCATCCTTTGCAAGGCCACAGGAGACAAGAAGTCTGACACATAGTCAACGCCTAGAGACGATGGTACAGGAGTATCTCCAAGTAAACATTGAAGCCACGACTGTGTCACTGGACCCTTGCTCTTTTTGGGCTTCCAATCTGGATAAATGGCCGGAGCTAGCCACTTACGCCTTGGAGATCTTGTCATGCCCCGCAGCCAGCGTTCTGTCTGAACGTGTGTTCAGCGCTGCTGGTGGTGTGCTGACAGATAAGCGCACGCGGCTCTCCACTGATAATGTAGACAGACTCACGTTCATAAAGATGAACAAATCATGGATCCGAAACGACATTTCTACCCCTGTGTCATCCTGGGGAGAGTAAAAGCTTGAAGATTGGTTAAAATCACCCTACCAACCGTTTTAAGCTTTCAAATTACTAATCATGTTTATCTGTATCTTGACAGGAAAATAATTTGGGCTTTGTAGCAGTGTGCAGCACTGATCCTATTAGGCCATCTATAATAAGCTCCACCAGATTTAAAATTAAAAATAATTTTTAGCTGCATCTAGCCCGGAAAATAATTTTGGGGCTCCGAGATGCGCAAGACACATAAGTGCCTTCTTGCTGCACTACCTGCAGCATGACCCTCATATTGTCAGAATTCGAAGTAATCATGACTACTGGGTTGCCACACTCTTAGATCCCCCAAACTTTTCGATCAACCTTTTCATTTTAATAAAGACCAAAAAAATTGTCATTTTTGAAATTATAAGCATTAGCAGGTTGTTAGAAACTGAAATCAAACAGTTTTCAACTCAAAACTTTATTCTAGGTGATGTTACATTTTCACATAGGACCCCTTGTTCGAAAGGAGCTTCTGAACTCTCTCGTCCATTGAATTTGTCAGGTTTTGGATGGTTTCTGCTTCAATTGTTTTGCATGAGAACAGAATACCCTCCCAGAGCTGTTGCTTAGATGTGAACTGCCTCCCGCCATCATAGACACTCCTTTTAATGATGCTCCAAAGGTTCTGAATGGGGTAGAGGTCAGGGGAGCATGGGGGTCACACCATAAGTTTGTCCCCTTTTATGCCCATATCAGCCAGAGATGCAGATGTTTTATGTGCAGCATGAGATGGTGCATTATCATGCAGAAAAATGATCTTGCTGTGAAATACACGGTTCTTCTTCTTGAACCATGGCAGGAAGTGCTGTTTGAGAAAATCCACATACATTATGGAGTTCATCTTTAGCGCCTTCAGGGATCCTAAAGGGGCCGACAATCTCTCTCCCCATGATTCCAGCCCAAAACATTACTCCACCTCCTCCTTGTTGGCGCTGTAGCCGTGTTTGCGTGGGGTGTCCATCAACCAGCCATCCTCCACTCCATCCATCTGGACCATCGAGCGCTGCACGGCACTCATCCGTGAACAAAACAGTTTTGAAATCAGTCTTCATGTAATGTTTGGCCCACTGGAGCCGTTTCTGCTTGTGTGAAGTGGATAGAGGAGGTCGACAGGATGGCGTATGCACAGCTGCAAACCTCTGAAGGACCCTGCATCTTGTTGTTCGGGGGACGTTGGAGTCACAAGCAGCTTCAAAAACTTGTCTGCTGCTATGACAAGGCTTTTTTGCCGCTGCTCTTTCAACCTGACGTAATTGCCTGTAGGAAAGAGTCCTCAATTTGCCCTTATCAGCACGCACACGTGTGTACTGTGAATCAGCTACATACTTCTTGATTGCCAAGACACTTCATCCTGATCATCGCACAATGTTGATTGTAGTCATGCCTTGACCTAAACACTCCACAATTTGTTGCTTCTCAGCAGCCGACACATCCTTTTTCTTTCCCATTTTGGCAGAAAATGTAGGCTGCTTAATAATGTGAGAGAGCCTTCTTAAGTAGTCTTGCCTTTCATTGGACACACCTGCCAAACTAATTAGCACAGGTGTCTGCAATTGCTTACAGTGATATAAAGAGCCCTGACACACATCACCATCAATGAGTTTAACTGACAAACAAACAAATTCTTCCCTTATCACTCCTAAACACTTTTTGCATAATAATTTGGAACGCAGTGTACATGTGCTTTTCCACAAAACACCAGTGGTTCACATAGTGAATCTTACAGTTCTAACTTGCCAACCGTGGTCTGTATGGAATTGTTCAATAAAGGGCCCAAAATTAAGATAACATAGATGGGAGAGGTCTCTATGAATAGGAATTCCTAAGTATTTGATACCCTGTGAGGGCCAGGCAAAGGGAAAGTTGGACTGGATGGAATCCTATATGGATTTGGGGAGGGAGACATCGAGGGCCTCAGACTTCGCTGCATTGATTTTAAAATTTTACCATGTAACAAAGTGATCTATTTCAGCCATAACAGCAGGGATGGATATATGTGATTGAGTGATATATACTAGGACATCATCAGCAAATAGAGAGCACTTGTACTCGGTGCCTCCCACCTCAATCCACCTAATATTGGGGTTATGGCGAATTGATGAGAGCAGGTGCTCCGTCACTAGGATGTATAAGAGAGGGGACAGAGGACATCCCTGCCTTGTCCCATTGGTGATTGTGAAAGGTGATGAAAATGTTCTGACGCACCCCCTGGGCCTTGGGACACCCGGAGCCGGACCCTTTTTGGTGGATGCTGGTGGTTGTAGTCTTCGTGGCGGCGACCCGGTTCCGTGGCTCAGGGCGGTCAAACCAGTGGCGGAACTATTTATGTGGTTTTGATGTTTAAATGTCCGACTATGCCACCCGTGGATTGCGGTCAGAGTGAACCGCCGCTACAGGGCAGACCGCTGAGGCTGGTGTTGTGGGTGCAGCAGAGCGTAGCATAACTCCCCACGGGAGGAGTATAGCCTCAGGGCAGTGTATGCGGAGGATGGGGGTGATGGTGCAGGGCAGCAGCAGTAACGACACGGAGTCAGTGATGCAGTCCAGGGCCTTTACTCACAGTTCTTATTATCCAGACCACGTCTGCAGGTAACGGCTGCCCACGTCGTACTGTGCTCACCAGGTGAGGGGCTCAGACAACTCCCAGATAACTTTGGAGCACTTCACAGGACCCCCTTTGTGTGTCCTTTGTCTGGCCTTTCTTACCAACACTTCTGTCCGGCTGCCTCGGGCCTCCTCTTGGTAAACTTGGCGCCAGTTTCCCTGACCCTATGTGGTGCCTTCCTAGCGGGTGTAGCGAGGGGCTGCGCCACATAAAATGTCAGAGCCTCCGGTTTCTAGCTGAGGGTCGTTTCCTGCCTCCACTAGTTCGGGGACCGGTCTCCCCCTTTGGCCTGACCCCTCCACGCAGGTGGATTCGGGCGTGCGGTGGCGACTCGCCCGTCCGCACCCCTGGGATCCCTTCATTCCTCGTTCCTGGAGCCTTCTCCGCTCCTCTTCCTTCCTTCTCCCTCTTCCAGGCCTGGGCCTCTGTTACTAGGCCCGCCTCCGGAGCAGAGCTCATGCAGAGCCCCTGCTCCCTGCCACTTCTGCTCAGACTTCTCTGCACTGAACTAAGATGGTGCCCACCTTTTATACTCCCTTCTCAATGCACCCAGGAACTGCTTCCTCCCTGCTCCTGCACTACAGGGTTCCCCTTCCTCAGTGTTCCCTCCCCCCACTCCAGCCAGGGACAGGGACTGTCGTGCCCATCTCAGGGGCATATTGGTCGCCCTGCCCCACGGCAATGTGGTGTAATGCATGCAGGTGTCGGGTCCTGATCCACACTCCATCCTTACCTGAGAGTGAGATATCACACCTCTGGGTGAGGTGCAATACGTCTGTAGCAACCGAGCCCTCAGGGTGCTACAGTTCCATTTATCTTCAGCCTAGGTGACGTATTGCGATACAGGGCCGTGATTTTGGCTATAAAAGGGTCCCCTAGACCCCTACCCCAAGCTTTTTAAGAGAATCATATATGCCGTGCCAGGAGACTCTATGGAATGCTTTCTCAGCATCCAACGAGAGTATCTAATTACAAATTTTTAACTGCATCTAGCCCAGGAAATACTTTGTGCCTAGTAGCAGTGTCTGCTAGTCAGCGGATTATCCCGGCTGTTAAGCAAGCTACACCACCTGTAGTTTAGACACTTAATTTTTTCAAAGGAAATGCTTCGGGACCATGGGATACTTAGTGAAGAGCATCAGGAGGCACCCCAAGGCATAGGGGCTGGGACTGGCAGTAGGATGCCTTGCGGTGGACAGCCGAGCTCGATCCTTATAAAAGCTTTTTAACTGCAGCAGCTTTAGTGGACGCTACTGGAGCTGGAATTACCGCGGCTGCTGGCATGAGACTTGCCCTCCAATATATCCTTGTAAATGGATTTAAAGTGTATTCATTCAAATTAGAGAGACAATTTAAATTAAAAAGCTTAGAGCTGCCTCCACCACAGGGGGGCTCGCTCGACCCACCAGCGGACAGGCACCAGTATTGGGAGAGGGGGGCTGGCCGTCAGGGTTCACCGCGGCTCTGGCACAAACCCGGCGACACGGAGGTGGCACGGGCAGGAGCGGACTGGCCGTGTCGGCCTCTCACTTTTTGGATTTTAGAAGGGCATGACATGCCTATATCTGTGTCTCCCCCTCCTTTTACTCCTCCACCTCTTTTATTTTCGCATGACTATATGTACTTGTCACTTTTCCATGTGTTAGTTATGTCTTCTGAGCAGTTTGTCAGCTTTTGGACACCTTTGAAGGTGTTTTCTATGTGTTTCTATGTGTTTTTGTTTGCCTGCCATTGGTTTTAACGGTGTTCGAAGGTGTTCGACGAACAGTTCGACGAACAGTTCGGCGAACACACGGGTGTTCGACGAACCGAACCGAACTCGAACACTACGGGGGTGGCTCAACACTAGTAGCGAGATAAGAATCATGCTTCCTTCCTCTGCCCTCTCCCCCCAACCTCGCACAACAGAAATGTGATCAAGGTCTCCCTCATCTGATGAGTCTTACATGCCAATCGCCAGATCGTCCTCCACTTCTTCCTCAACAGTTTGGCTGCTACCATGTGCCCTGGTTAATCCCTCTCCCCCACCCTCCCATGCCTGCCGCCTTGGTGCTGCCGACCGTCTGGACCTTGGAGATGTTACCCTTCCGCATACGACTCCTCCTCTACTTCCTCCACCTCCTCTTGTCCCACCACCTGACTCTGAATTCTGTTTAACGTGTGCTCCAGCATGTAAATCACCAGAATAGTCATGCTGATAATGGCATCGTCGTCAGCACTAAACATCTTCGTCGCCATTTCAAAACTGTGCAGAAGGGTGTGTGGCGCCCCTGAGGGTTCAGTCGCCACAGTGGTACTGCATCTCACCCAGAGGTGTGGTATCTCACCCTCAGGTAAGGAAGGAGTATGCCTCGGGACCCTAACACCTGCATCCAACACATACCCGCAGTGGGGGTAGGGCGAGATTGCTCCTAAGGGAGAACACAGTCCCAGGTCCCTAGCTGGTGGGAGGGTCCTATGTAGTGGGTGTGGGTGGAGAAAGCAGCTTAGGGGAGCACATAACAGGTAGAGTATAAATAGTAAGCCATCTTAGAAAGAGCAAGCCAGTCAGAGGAGAAGTGACAGGAGCAGAGGCTCTGCATGAGCTCTGCTCCGGAGGCGGGCCTAGCCTGGGAGGCCCAGGACTGAAGGAGAGAAGAGAGGAGTGGGAGCAGGAAGGCTCCGGGAACTGAAGGGACCCTAGGGGTACGTGCCGTGCAGAAGGCCACCCGTATGCCCGCTGCTACCAGGAGGTAGAGGGGTCAGGCCAGATAAGGGGAACCAGTCCCTCAACTAGCGGAGAAATAGCAAGGCTCAACTAGAAACCGGAGGCTGCAGCATTTCATGTACTGCAGGCCAAAGTCCACACCAGTCTCACTAAGAAGGTAGCCACATAGGACCCAGGGGACTGAACACACGTCGCCCGCCAAGGCCCGAGGATACCGGATAGAAGTGTCACTGGGTGTGAGGTGCAGGGAGAAGGCCAGAGAAAGGATTCACAGAAGGGGGTCCTGCTAAGTACTCCGGAGCTATCTGGGGGTGGACTGAGCCCCTCACTGAGTACGCACAGCACGACGGGGGAGATTGCTCTGGTACCTGTAATCTGGACTGCAACAACTGTGAGTAAAGATCTTGGGACGGCATTACACGGACTCTGTGTTCATTACTGACTCCCTGCACTACAACCACCATCATCCACCCACACTGCCCTGAAGCTACACTCTTCCTGTGGGAAGTAATAATACCTTTGCTGCAAAACCACCAGCTTCAGAGGACTGTTCCGCAGCGGCGGATCCTTTGGCCGCACTCCACAGGTGGCGTAGTCGGACATTATAAAACCCATATATACAAATTACCCTTGGATTGACCGCCCTGGGTCACGGACCGGGTCGCTGCCACAGTGACTACAACCCCCAGCGTCTACCGGCCCGGCTCCGGGTACCCCACGGCTCAGGGGGCGCGTCAACTTCATAGGTCCCTGATCTGAGACCACTCCTGCAGCGTGATTTGCCCCACCTCTGGATCTCGTTGGCCCAGGCTATACGTCAGCACGTATTGCACCAGGGCTTGTCAGTGCTGCCACAGTCGCTGCAACATGTGCCGAGTTGAATTCCACCGTGTCGGCACATCGAATTTCAGCCGGTGAACTGGCAGGCCCAACGACTTCTGTAGAGATGTAAGTCGTTGAGCTGCGGGATGCGAACGGCGGAAGTGAGCACACAGCGACCGTGCCCTCTGCAGAAGGCCATCTAGTCCGGGATAGTGGGCTAAAAATTGCTGGACAACCAGGTTCAACACGTGAGCCATACAAGGCACGTGTGTGACATTGCCCCGGCAAAGGCCCGCACCCAGGTTTGCAGCATTGTCGTACACGGCCTTCCCTGGTTGCAGGTCCAGTGGAGACAACCATTCATGAAACTGGGTCTCCAGAGCTGACCACAACTTCTCAGCTGTGACTCACATTTCCCAGACATTTCAAAGTAAACACCGCCTGATGCCGTTGAGCCCTGCTGCCAGCATAATAAGGAGGTGTGCAGGATTCCTTCTGCGCAGTTAGAAAGCGGGTGGCATTACCAGACAGGCTTTGGGTGCAGGTGGAGGACCGAGAGGAGGTTGAGGAGGCAGAAGCTGTGGAGGAACTTCTAAATAAAGAGGATTGACGTACAACTCGTGGGGACGGCAAGACTTGGACAGCAGCCCCTTGTCCTGCTGTCACCATAGTTACCCAGTGCCCAGTCAGCGACATGTAACGCCCCTGTCCATGCCTACTCGCCCAAGTGTCTGTGGTGAAATGCACCCTGTCACACACAGAGTTTCTCAAAGAAGCGGTGATGTTGTGTGCGACATGCTGGTGGAGCGCAGGCATACCTTTCTTTGAGAAGTAGTGCCGACTAGGCATCTGGTACTGGGGCACTGCGACGGACATAAGGTCTCGAAAATCCTCTGTGTCCACCAGGCGGAAAGGCAGCATTTCTGTAGCCAACAACTTGCAGATGGTGAAATTCAACCTCTTAGCTTTGTCATGGCTAGGAGGAAATGGTCTTTTACTTGTCCACATCTGAGGGACCGAGGGCTGGCTGTTGTGCTTAGACGGGGTTGAGTAGAGCGTCCCCAGCAAACTTGCCGGTCTGTGAGGAAGATGCAGGCGGAAAAGTTAGGTTGCCTTGATCCAAAGGTGGTGCTCTCGATGTCGGAGAGTGCTCAACACCAGCTGGTGTTTCCACTTCCAAATGAAATGATGACCTGCCAATCACACTGGCTGTTGCGGGTAAAGAGGTGGCAGGTCTGCGTCCAAAAACATGTGTGACTGCTGTCCCCCCAGTCACAGAGGATAAAGAGGCCGCGGATGCACAAGATGGGGCAGACGGTGGTTGGCCCGGCCCGCTAGGCCGCATTGTAGCACAGTGAGCTTCCCACTGCAACTTATGCTTCATATCCATGTGACAGTTCATGCATAAAGTACTCAAACTATGGATTTTTTGGCCTCTACTTAGCTTTTGGTGACAAATATTACAGATAACACGAGTTGGGTCATCCTTATCGATCTGAAAAAATACCCAGGCTATGCAAGGCTTAGAGCCCATGCGACCTGAAGAGCCACTACAAGTTGTGGTCAGAGGCAGAGTTGTGGTAGAGGATGCAGTTGTTGACGTGCTTCCAGTACTCCGTCTCTGTCCAGAAAGGCGCAACCTAACCTCGTCGTCAATAGCATCTGTGACGCCCAGCTGCGCTTGGTATCACAGATCCTAGAAGAGTGCATTGATGGAATCCTCCACAAGAGGCCCCCATAAACATTCACACATCTCCACCTTCCACCTCAGACCAGCAGAGGGAGCCCGTTAGGGATATAAATAGGGAAGGTGGAGCTAGGCAGTTCAGTTCCTCTGAAGAGTTCCTGCAGTAGAGAAGCCTAAGAGAGGTCAGTCTGCAGTGGAGCTCAGTCTAGTCTAGAGAACTCAGTTAATAGTTCAGCAGTGGAGCACGAGGCTCCTGTTAGCTAGATTCAGGGAGCCCAGTTAGAGCTTAAGGTGTGCCGGCGCCATAAGATCGGTGAAGCGGCAAGCTGCCGTTAGGGTGTATAGCCTAGTGAGGGCCCGAGTAGGCCGAAGGCGAGTGGAGAGTTAGTACATAGGGGGCAGAGGAGCTTAACCAGCTCACCCCGAAGCATTTACCGGACTACAAGTCCCAGGATCGCTAAGGTGCTGATACGTAACAGAGCCAGGAGACGCTTAGGCCCCGCATACTGGGAGCGTGAACTCCAAGACAAGGCCCTACCACAAGGTCAGCCAGTGCAGGACAGAGACAAAGTTAGGCCTAGCCCGAGGCAGGTCAGAAACTTACTACGCAGAGGCAAGAAACAGGAGGCCCTACACCCGCTCATTGGGGAGGATCCTGATATGCACCCTTCACCCTACAGTGCTCCGGGATGTGCCTGAATTTCCACCAGTAAAAGGTACTGAAGTGACTACCGTGTCCGTTCCCGTTCTTGCTCTGACCCAGCTGGGTCTCGCCTGTCCTGCATTTCCCCTGCATACGCTTTTCTGAGGCCTAGCTCCACCTGTGGGGAGCTATACCATCGAGCTGCCTTATCACCGGCCTCAGTGGACTACTGCAGCGCTGGTGCTTCTCACCAGATACCACAGGTGGCGTCACTCACGAACTCTTATAAAATTAACAATTATCCACCCTTTTAAAGAGTGACCCCAGGGTACGGATCCGGGAGCCGACCACCGCGACATCCCAAAGGCCAGGCAAAGGCCCAGGTACCGAGTCATCCCCATCCCCTGGGCTAGTCACATCCTCCTCCACCTCCTCTGCTGACCTCATCGACTGGCTGACTGTGGGTTGACAGTAAGTGGGATCTCCAACCTCATCATCATCACCCTGTGTGTTCTCACACCCGTCGTCCTCAGAGCCAACCTCTTCCTGCCCTGACCGAAATGTCAAGTTGTCGCTCCAATCAGGTATTTGAGTCTCATCATCGTCTTCATCATTGTCTCCACCAACGGGAGTTACAGTTTGGGAACGAGAGTCTACATTATGCTCAGAACCTTCTTCATCTGGTTCTGGATCCGACTCATAAAGATTCTGGGCATCAGTGCAGATCATTTCCTCGTCTGGATTAACAGAAGCTCTGGAGCAGACCTCTGTTTCCCAGGCTATAGTATGAGTAAACAGCTGTGCAGACTCAACCATCTGTGTTACCCCATACAGACAGGCAGCTGGAGACTTGGGAGCTGTGAGGAAGCAAGTGCGATTGGGGTGACACCTCTGAGGACTGGAGTATTTGTGATGTTGAAGTTGAGGTGGAGGAGAGCCCACTTGAAGTAGCACTTGATATACGTTGAAGCACCTGCTGTTTTTGTGCCTCATCTGGAATTTGTAGCGATGGGCGTGTCCGTAAGAAAGGGATTGTATCACATTGTCCACGAAAAGAAGTAGACATCTTAGTTTGGCTGGAAGATGGTCTTTCTTCTGCAGATGTTACTCCCCCCCACCGCGGGGGGGCTCGACCCACCAGCGGACAGGCACCAGTATTGTGAGAGGGGGGCTGGTTGTCAGGGTCCACCGCTGCTCTGGCACAAACCCGGCGACACGGAGGTCGCACGGGCAGGAACGGACTGGCCATGTCGGCTTCGCACTTTTTTGGTTTTAGAAGGGCATGACATGCCTATATCTGTGTCTCCCCCTCCTTTTACTCCTCCACCTCTTTTCTTTTCACATGACTATATGTACTTGTCACTTTTCCATGTGTTAGTTGTGTCTTCTGAGCAGTTTGTCAGCTTTTGGACACCTTTGAAGGTGTTTTCTATGTGTTTCTATGTGTTTTTGTTTGCCTGCCATTGGTTTTAACGGTGTTCGAAGGTGTTCGACGAACAGTTCGACGAACAGTTCGGCGAACATACGGGTGTTCGACGAACCGAACCGAACTCGAACACTACGGGGGTGGCTCAACACTAATAATGACTTTTGTGTTTTCATTGGTTGTAAGCCATAATCATCAACATTAACAGAAATAATCACTTGAAATAGATCATTCTGTTTGTAATGAATCTAGATAATATATGAGTTTCACTTTTTGCATTGAAGAACTGAAATAAATTAACTTTTTGATGATATTCTAATTTAGTGAGATGCACCTGTATATAGTTTCATCTTTTATTATGTACAGTATAACACCCTCTTTTATTACGTACCATCCTCTATAGCTATATATGGTGCCGTCTCTTATTATATAGCTTCCTCTGCTGTTATGTACAGTGCTGTCCCTTACATAGCGTATTCTTGTTATTTCTGTCAGTCACAGCGCCCTCTTTTATTACATAGTCCTCTTTTGTTAGATATAAAATGACTGCTGAAGGAGCAGCCGGTGACCAGAAGACAAGTCCATCAGCTCCTCCATCAGAAAAGAAGCTTCCCCATGCTCCATCAGCCGTCATTGCATTATATATCTAACAAGAGAGGACGGTATGTAATAAAGACAGGGGGCTATAAATAATCCAATATGTAAGGGACGGTGCTGTACATAATGAGAGAGGGCACTGTGTACTAAGGGATGGCAATATACATAATAAAGGAGGCTATGTAAGAGGTATATATGTGTGTGTGGCTATATATATACATCTGTAGCTTTGTCGCCATAAAAGGTGGGGGGCATTTCTTGCACAAGGGCCCCAAGCATTCAGTGTCCGCCCCTGCCCCAAGACATCTGCTGTGACATGAATAGCCTTCTGCTAGCCTATCTGGCTAAAACTGCTCTGCAGGTGACAAGTCCAGGATCCTTTCCTTGGCCCCCCAGCTAAATGGCAAATCAGGCAACGTCTGATCAGGCAGCCTCTTCAGCGATCAAGTTACGGCCAGTAAATCCTGAGCCCAGGCCCCACCAGAGGGATCCCGGTGGGAGCGTGCACGCATACTTTAGAGAGTTTGCTGCCAAACATATATTCTCAGTTAGAGACATTGTTTGCTAATAGGGCTATGTGAACCTCAGCTAAATACTGTCACGGGTGTGTCAGAGGTGACAGACAGTCGCCCTGCAGTTGGTTGCAGGATATCTCTACGTTTGCCTTTAAAGACATCTTCTCAGAGGCTGGCGGTCTCTAGGACTCAGCGGCAACCTCCCTCTGGCTAATTAGCTCCCTGGCCTGGGTGTATAAATACCTGGTGTGTCTGAGAGGGAGGTGCCGGTGATATTAATTATTACTTGTGAGGCTTTAGCAAGAGCAGTACTTCGTCCTCTCTGGAGCTTGAAGCCGTGTGCGCATTTGTTTGGAGTCATCTAAAGCTAAGCAATTCTCCCTTGTTTGTATACCCTTGTTGTCTATAGAGTTTAGTGGAGATTGACTAGTGCTCATCTCCTTCCTTCCCTAGCCTTAGCCATACGCCAGGGAAAGTCAGGGCGAGGCATGCGTGTGGCGATTGGTGAAGAGCCAATATAGGGACGATAGTTGAGACAGAGTGACACTACACCAGACTAGGAGGTCTCCGCTCCCACCTTTCCCTAGTGTCTGGGCTCCCTTTCCCTCTTCCCTCTGTGTTGCACACACCTTGCGTTTTTCCCACACCTTGCGTGACAGATACTCCCCTCAGTGGGTGAGCTTGTATACAGATAGCATAACAGAATTGTAATCTTAGAACATTAAGTTTGTGAATTTCTGCGCTGTACCACTGCAGGGGCGTCTCTTGCACCCATATAATTACACCCTTGCTCTGGGTAACTCCTGGTTACCGCATTAGGCAGAACCACAGGTCAGGCAAATTATAGTGTATCCTATAGAATATACTGGACCTATTGGTTGTGCACCACAGGGGTCCTAGCCGGCCTGGGCTAGGTGTGTGAAATTTAACTGTGTTTCTTTCGTGCATTGACAGGGTAACTCAGTTTTCTTTGTTTGTAAAAAAGTAGTTCCTTAACATATTGCCTGGTCGTGTTCTTTGTCCTTGGACCCTTGCATTCTGGGAGACACCACCCCGGTACACGGTCTACAACTTGGTGCAGTCCGGTCCCGGAACCAAACTGAAAAAAAATTTGGGCATTGGTGCAAATGCTTTCCTCCTATTGAGTCTGTGAATTTTTGGAGAGTTGTGACTAGAGATGAGCGAACATGTTCGAAAAACGATCACAAGTTTCAAATTCAGCACGAATATGGCACATTCGGATTCGTGATCGGAAACACAAGCATTTTTTCTTAAAATCAGCAAAAATCTGTAAAATTCGTTGAAAAAGTGTGGGAAATTATTGCTGTTAAGAATATTCAAGATAATCCCATGTCACTCACTGTGCACTGTTCGGCGGGTTTTATAGAGATTTTCTATGCGCAGTGTAATCCGACCCTTTTTGTAGCAAGCAGAACGGAGGTGGCTGAGAAGCAGGGAGTGACAAATCCAACAGCACCTGCAAGCCGCACAGGAAGGTCCATCCCCCAATCCATGTGCTCTACTGTGCGAGATACTATAAATCAACATTGAGTTATGGGAATACGATACACCTCAGTGATAAACCAACTAGATTTTTGGGAACCTGAGGGAATGGGGAATGTCACCCTAGCTTTTAACACAGTCCAGCGCATAAGGAAAAGGAGATACCCGGCACAGCCTTGCAGGGGGTCTCTAGGACCCAGGTGCTTGGCATCCACGCATAGCAGGGGCCCGGCTGGGTCCGATGACACCAGAACCGACTCCCTATGACCATCCAGTAAGGACGTATAGCCCATTCTAGTTTTTGGCATTTTTTAGCTGAGAGACCAGGGGCGGAGACTTGGGCTTAACCAGGGGGCAGTAGTGGGAGTGACCCAGAGAGTTTAACAGTCCCTGCTGCCAGAGCCCAGTGTCTTTTTTCCTTGGGAGGCCGTGACGTCACGTCGTGTGGAATGAGTCCATCAACCAAGAGAGGGCCCACAAGCCTCCCATGTGGCAGCCCCTCCCCCAAAGTCAGGCCTTTCCATCTAAATGGTAGCTGACTCATAATAACTGCTTTATACCTTTTGTACCTATACTATTGCGTTTGCAACTCTGACTATTGTGTATGTATAACCCTTATGTATATAGTGCTTGTCTAGTGTGCCCTTACGGCAATTAAATATATAATTTAACCTTAGGCTGTTCTTTTAACTCGATCTACGAACCTCACATCTGTTGTTCGGTCCAACGAACATGCTTCTGGGTAGGTTTCTAGCCCGATATAGGTCCGTTATACCTAATAGAAACTGGTGCCAGCTCTCCAAGGCCGACCTGGCTCTGCTTGACTGGATCTAGTGAAGGAGCCTCTCAGACTGTCAGGGGTGTGAGCGAGTGTGGTGCCACGTTAGTGACTGAGTGGGCCTCCTCTTCTCACTCCCTGGTGCCTTCCTGTACCTACCAGTGTGGACAGGGGGTGTCTGTGCAGAACTGTACCAATCTGACCTTACGCATCCTTGAGAGGGTACGGGACGTCACGTTGGTGCAAAGGGCAGATCCGTACCACATGCTTCATCTGACGTAATTGTGACGTCAGGCGAGTGGCGGGGTGTGAAACCATCACAAGTGGTGGCAGCAGCAAGATTCTGCCGGGTCTCCCTGCTGCCATTTCTTCACAATTGTGTTGCAACTAAAGTATTTTTAACACTTTGGCTAACATAGTGATGGTGTATGAGGAGCGGGGGTATATGTTTGATGAGGGGAGGGGCTGCAGAGAGCCCACAAGAGCTCAGGGGAGCTGCACGCTTGTAATATTGTTTTTTTTCCCCTAACCTTATGTGTGCAAATCACAGCTAGCCAATTAGGGCGCAGGAAGCATCCACACTGTCCAGACAGAAGGGCTTGTGCCTTTGGCTGCTGAAACCATCTCTCTATAAAGAGCGGACATGTTGTTTTAGCGCCTTTTTTATTAGAACAGGTCGCAGAGGCTGCTTCTTACGCTGCTCCTGCATACTGAGTGATTTTAGCTGGTTAGATAGGCGGTTGCTTTTAAGTCAGATAGTTTAAATAGATAGGGTCCTGTGTGGCTTTCAGCAGATTTTTTTTTCTTGTGCCATTACAGAGGTCCACACAAAGACAGTAGGGCACATGTCATAGAAGTCTGTTGTGCACTGTTTCTATTGTGCTCCATGCACGAGTACACTTTGTCATTTTGTGGGGGAGAAATTCAGCTGTATGCAGAGCTCCTGCAGAGTACAAAAATCTATTTTTTCATTTGCTAACGTGATAAAGCAAGCCATAGTAGCCCACCTTGTCATTTTGTGGGGGTGAAATTCAGCTGTATGCAGAGTAAAAAAATCTATTTTTTTCTGTGAGAAACGTAATGCAGCACGCCATAAGCCACCTTGTCATTTTGTGCCATTGAAATTCAGCTGTGTGATGACTGGGTAAAAAAAAAACAATTTTTTGCAGTTGCTAACAAGAGTAAAAAATAAAAAAAAAGTTCTGTGAGAAACGTGATACAGTATGCCATATGTCACCTTGTCATTTTGTGGCGTTGAAATTCAGGTGTATGCAGAGTAAAAAATAAAAAAAATGCTGTGAGTTACGTGACGCAGCACGCCATAGGCCACCTTGTCATTTTGTGGTGGTGAAATCAAGCTGTATGCAGAGTAAAAAAATCTGTGATAAATGTGATTCAGCAGGCTAAATCTGAGTTTGAAATTGTTTGGAGCATATCATAGTAACATAGTAACATAGGTTGAATAAAGACCTAGGTCCATCCAGTTCAATCTTTCTCCCCCAATTGTACTTCCTACACTAGCATACTAACTTACTGGGACTTGGCCTCTCAAATGTATTATTACCATTTTTATTACAATTAAAAAATGAACCCGTTTATAATTTTTAATTAGTTTTATATTTTGTATTACTCTTGTGATTCTAGTAAATAAATAAAATCCCTATGCCTAAATCTGTTCATCCAGAAGAAGGCAAAAACCCTAGGACACATTTAGCCAATTAGCATCACGGGTAGTGTTGAGCGATACCTTCCGATATCAGGAAATATCGTATCGGATTGGATCGGGCTGATACCCAAAAAGTATCGGATATTGCCGATTCCGATACCGGAAACCAATGCAAGTCAATGGGACACAAATATCGGAATGAAAATAAACCCTTTCTTTCCTTGTAGGTTAATTCTACATGAAGTAAAACAACTAAGAATAATGTAGAATGACATGAAAAGCCGGCAATTCATCAGCGGCATTCACCGGTACCCGACAATTTACAACAGAAAGAATAGAGCTTCACACATAGATTAGGTAGATAGAACCATGTCAGTCACATATATATGAAGTACAGTGACAGTGTTGCTTACTGTACTTGTCATTTAGTGTAAAGGATTTATTTAAAAAAATATTAGTGTTTTCGTGCACCGTCTCTTTAAGAAAGCCGGCAGGCAATTCAGCATCTGTACCCGACAATTTAGAATAGAAAGAATAGAGAATCACACATAGATTAGATAGATAGAAACATGTCAGTCACATATATATTAAGTACAGTGATAGTGTTGATTACTGTACTTGTCATTTAGTGTTAAAATAAAGGATTTATTTAAAAAAAAAATTGGCGTGGGGTTCCCCTTAATTTTAGGCTCTAGCGGAGGTTAAGCAGACAGCTGGGGCAAAGGTTTGAAGCCTGGGAAGGGGGTAATACCCACGGAGCTTCCCAGGCTACTAATATCAGCCCCCAGCTGAATACCTAGCCTTTACTAGCTATTAAAATGGGGGAACCCCTCCCAAAAAATAACGTGGGGTACCCCCTAATTTAATAGCTAGCAAAGGCTAGGCAGACAGCTGGGGGCTGATTTTAATAGCCCAGGAAGGGTGCCATGAATATTGGCCCCCTCCCAGGCTAGAAACACCAGCCATCAGCCGCCCCAGAAATGGCGCATCCATAGGATGCGCCAATTCTGGCACTTAGCCTCGCTCTTCCCACTGCCCTGTAGCGGTGGCAGTGGGGTAATAGGGCTGGGGTTGATGTCAGCTTATAATGCCAGCTGACATCAAGCCCAGGTTAGTAATGGAGAGGCGTCTATAAGACACCCCCATTACTGACCCCATAGTCAAAGTTAAAGAAAAACACAAACACCCAGAATAAAGTCCTTTAATTGAAATAAACACACAATTCTTTATTGTTCTAAATTAAACCATACTTACAGTCACGCCCATTCCAGCTGAAGCCAACGATCTCCTGCAATAAAAGAAAAATAATAAAGCAACCTCATCCTTACCTTTCCATGGTTCCCACGACAGCTTCAGCTCTGCTACATCGAGATGACAGGCTGGACCGCAGCAGAACGCTGCCATCCAGCCTGTCATCCCGCAGACACTGAGAAGCGCAGGCTTGCTTGCGCTCCTCAGTGTCTGGCTGTGACGGCATAAAGATGAGCTGAGGTCATGTCCAATGAACTCAGCTCACCTCATGCACGTCACTGACAGCGTGGGAAAATTGTCACGCTGAAGCGCTGAGTGCAGGAGAATTTTCCCACGCTGTCAGTGACGTGCATGAGGTGAGCTCATGTCCAATGAACTCAGCTCACCTCATGCACGTCACTGACAGCGTGGGAAAATTCTCCTGCACTCAGCGCTTCAGCGTGAGAATTCTCCCACGCTGTCAGTGACATACATGAGGTGAGGTCATGTCCAATGAACTCAGCTCACCTCATGCACGTCACTGACAGCGTGGGAAAATTCTCACGCTGAAGCGCTGAGTGCAGGAGAATTTTCCCACGCTGTCAGTGACGTGCATGAGGTGAGCTGAGTTCATTGGACATGACCTCACCTCATGTATGTCACTGACAGCGTGGGAGAATTCTCACGCTGAAGCGCTGAGTGCAGGAGAATTTTCCCACGCTGTCAGTGACGTGCATGAGGTGAGCTGAGTTCATTGGACATGACCTCGGCTCATCTGGATGCCGTCACAGCCAGACACTGCAGAGCGCAAGCATGCCTGCGCTTCTCAGTGTCTGAGGGATGACAGGCTGGATGGCAGCGTTCTGCTGCGGTCCAGCCTGTCATCTCGATGTAGCAGAGCTGAAGCTGTCGTGGGAACCATGGAAAGGTAAGGATGAGGTTGCTTTATTATTTTTCTTTTATTGAAGGAGATCGTTGGCTTCAGCTGGAATGGGCGTGACTGTAAGTATGGTTTAATTTAGAACAATAAAGAATTGTGTCTTTATTTCAATTAAAGGACTTTTTTCTGGGTGTTTGTGTTTTTTTTAAATACTTTACTAGAAATTCATGGCGGTCATGTCTAATATTGGCGTGACCCCATGAATTTCGGGCTTAGGGCCAGCTGATAATGCCAAGCTGGCCTTAACCCCTTTATTACCCAGTGAGCCACCGCACCAGGGCCCTGGATGAGTTGGGTACAGCGCCAGAAGATGGCGCTTCTATGAACGCGCCATTTTCCGGGGCGGCTGCGGACTGCAATTTGCAGCGGGTGGGGCCCAGAAAGCTTGGGCCTCCCTGCGCTGCAGATTCCAGACCCCAGCTGCCTAGTTGTACCTAAAAAAAAAAAATAGGGAGAAGCCCCACGTATTTTTTTTTTAAATTATTTCATGAAATTCATGGAATAATTAAGAAAAAAAGGGCTTCCCTATATTGTTGTGTCCGGCTAGGTACAAATAGGCAGCTGGTGGTTAGGGGCAGCCCGTTCCTGCCTGCTGTACCTGACTGGACACAAATATAGGGCGAAGCCCCACATAAATTTTTTTTAATTATTTCATGAATTTCCTGAAATAATTTAAAAAAAATTGATGTGGGGCTTTGCACTATATTTGTGTCCAGCCAGGTACAGCAGGCAGGAACGGGCTGCCCCCAACCACCAGCTGCCTATTTGTACCTGGTTGGACACAACAATATAGGGAAGCCCTTTTTTTCTTAATTATTCCATGAATTTCATGAAATAATTAAAAAAAAAAAAAACGTGGAGCTTCTCCCTATTTTTGTGTCCAGCCAGGTACAACTAGGCAGCTGGGGGATGGAATCTGCAGCGCAGGGAGGCCCAAGCTTTCTGCCCCCCCCCCCCGCTGAAAATTGCAGTCCGCAGCCGCCCCGGAAAATGGCGCGTTCATAGAAGCTGGATGCTGTACCTGGCTGGCATACAAAAATAAGGCGAAGCCCACGTCAAAAGTTTTGGGAAAAATTAATTAAAAAATAAATAATAATTTGGGGACTGCATCTTTATTAACTCCTCAAATGTCATTTAGTGTTAAAATAAAGGATTTATTTAAAAAAAAAATGGCGTGGGATCCCCCATAAATTTAGTCTCTAGCGGAGGTTAAGCAGACGGCTGGGGCAGATGTTTGAAGCCTGGGAAGGGGGTAAAACCCACGGAGCTTCCCAGGCTACTAATATCAGCCCCCAGCTGAATACCTAGCCTTTACTAGCTATTAAAATGGGGGACCCCCCCAAAAAAAATGACGTGGGGTCCCCCCTATTTTAATAGCTAGCAAAGGCTAGGCAGACAGCTGGGGGCTGATATTAATAGCCCAGGAAGGGTGCCATGAATAATGGCCCCCTCCCAGGCTAGAAACACCAGCCGTCAGCCGCCCCAGAAATGGCGCATCCATATGATGCGCCAATTCTGGCACTTAGCCTCGCTCTTCCACGCTGCCCTGGTGCGGTGGCAGGGGGTAATAGTGGTGGGGTTCATGTCAGCGCCAGCTGCCATGAAGCCCAGGTTAGTAATGATGGGCGTCTATAAGACACCCCCATTACTAACCTACAAAGTGTTAAAAAGAAAAAACACACACTACACCCAGAAAAAAATAATTTATTTGAAATAAAACAGACCATTTTATTTAATTCTTAGTTTACTAAAAATAATAGTTACCTGTCCACGTTCCTGCGCTGATCTCCCATGCACAGCTGTCACATCTGGAGATGGTGACAGCTGTGCATGGCTGCTGTAAGCTCACGCTGCCGGGAACACGTCCGCTCCCGGCAGCGGGAGCCCCTGACTGAGGTCACCGGAGTGCATTCAGTCAGCGCTGCTCCGGAGACCTCCTTTACGGCAGTGCTGTACCGTGGGAATTTCTCACGATACAGCAGGGCCGTAAAGGAGCTAACCGGAGCAGCGCTGCCTGAACTCCGGTGAACCCTTACGGCCCCGTCATTCTAGCGGCGGCGGTTCAGAGCGGTCACATTCTATGTGGCCGCTCTGAACTGGAGATCTTCGTGGGACACTCGTGGACTACTACGGAGGGGTAAGGATAAGGTTGTGGTTTATTATTGTATATTTTATTACAGGAGATCGATGGCTTCGGGGAATTAGGTGTCTAGGTGAGTATAGGTGTAGTTTTTTATTTTTTACTTTATTTTAGGTGGCGATCGGCGGGGAGAGGTAATGTATGAACTAATTTATTGTAGGTAACCACTGGCCACCAATGACATGTATTTAAAATTTATTGGGGCACAGTAGAGCAATTTAAATAGCAGGATCAGGCTGATGGGAACTACTGCTCCCATCGAGCTGATCCTGCTGGCACGAGTGGACGGGGGACAGACATAGGCCGATGGGAGTAGTAGTGTCACATCGGCCTATGTCTGCCTGCACGCACAGACACCGCGCACACCCGCACAAACATCGCACAGACACAACGCACACACACGCAGACATCGCACACACACCCTGCACACACACGCACAGACACCCGCACACACACTAATCATGACCGGTCTGATGGTCTGGGAGGTGAGGCTGACCTGTGCGGCCGTGGGAAAGTTCATGTGAGTTCATGCAGTCAAGCATGAACTCACATGAACCCTCTGAGGGCACCGCGGCTACTTCAAATGAACAGCTGATCGGCATCACCTGATACCTCAGCTGTTCATTTGAAATAACCGGCGGGAAAGCGCAGCACAGAACGGGAAAGCCGGCGGTGAAGTCTTTTCACTGCCGGCTTCCCCGCCCGGGTCCTTCGCTCCTTGGTGCTGCGCTCCCCGCCCGGTCCTAATTTACGATTGGGATTGGAGGTGGCGAGGGGAGCGGAGAATCGGGGTGGGAGGCTGCGGTGAAGCAGTATGGGGCTGTGTGATTGTTTAAAAGCCGGCGGCTTTTTACCGCGTGCCGGCTTTTAAACAATCAGGAGAATTCTCCCCCGCTGGGATGGCATTCTGATGACAGGCTGGATCTCAGCTGAGCGCTGCCATCCAGCTTGTCATCCTTCAGAGACACTGCAGAGCGCAGGTGACGCGCCCCTGGGCCTGTGTCGCGCTGCGTTGCGCACGCGGGAGCTTACCCGGAGCCGGATCTGTTGAGGGTTGTAGTCTCGTGGCGGTGACCCGGTCCGTGCCCAGGGAGTCAAACTGAGCGGCGATGTATCAGCGGTAGATGTTGGACGACTACGCCACCCGTTGAGTACAGCTAAGGAGCTGCTGCTGCAGGGCAGACCGCTGAGGCCGGTGGTAGGATTGTGCAGCGTGATAGTATAACCCCCAACGGGAGGGGTATGGCCTCAGGGCAGCCGACGTGGATGATGGGGGTAGCAGGAACCACTCGGAGACGGTACGGTGTAGTTCAGGGTCTTTACTGGTGACAAAGATAGACCCTCCTGGAGTACTGGCTAGCGATTGGGGCCTGGTCAGTCCTTGAGCAGATGGGATCTCCCCTGGCCAGGCGGAGTTGTAGGCCTCCCAAACTAACTGTACTCTTCTGGCTACCTTGCTAGAGGCGGGTATAAGTAGCCCACGTCCCTCAGTGTACCGTGTGGTGCTCACCCGTATGGCCGGTGACTCGGGGCCTTCTAGTAGCTTCCGCTCCATGACGGCGGTGCTGGTCCCATGCGTGTGACCGTGCCTTCGGGTTTCTTGGCCAGAGGACCTGGAATCCCCTGCCTGACGGATTCTGCTGCTGGGTAGGAGTTAGTCCCCACAGCCTCGGACTCCGGGTCCGGTAAGAAATCTTCTCAGTCAGGGCGAGCTCTGCAGCTGCCAGCCCCTGACTCCTTGTAACACTGCTCCCACAGAGCTCCTGATGTTCTGTTCCTATATTTGCTTCTTTTCTCTGTCTCTACTTCTTCTCTACTCACTAACCCTGCCTCAGCCCTAGGTTTATATAGGGGAAGTTCTTCCCCTCCCAGGACTGGGCAGGAGGTGTGGCATGCATAGGATCCCTGACCAAGAGACCTCCCACCTGCTCTCAGACGTAATATCTCTATCACTGTGGCAACCAGACCCCTGGGGTGTCACATTCCCCCCTAGTGAACTTTAGTACTCCGGGACTAAACATATTTTTAGAAAAAAACATAACAAGGTATAAACAATAATAATACAATAAGAAAAACACATAAAGATGGTTACGGCGTGTCCGCAACCGGGTGCAGTTTTGAAGAAAACAAAGGTGTCCATTTCACCAAAACAGGGAGACGTAACCAGGTAGGGGTCTGTCCTGCCCCGAGTCCTTATCAGTCTTTTAGTCCATCCTGGGTTACGCTCCAACTAATTGTACAAGGATTCCCGGTAAATCCACCAAGGACTCCTAAAAATAACTAGAAACACATAATTATTTACAAGCAACAAGAAAAACAGGTAACCATAAATAAAACAACTTATACACTTCAAATCCTCCATCGTGCGGGTAACTGGCCTCTAGTGGCCCTAGTGGACCTACGGAGCTGACTGTCTAGCCCCGAACTACAGGGTGTAGGAACTGTCAAGGGTAAACTGGGCAGCTGTCCACGGGCCCTTTGGCTCACTAGAGGCATGGCAGGTGCACTATAAGCAGAGGGTTGATCCTCCTGGTCTGCTGGTGTGGGGTCTTCTGCCTCCTGGACCGGCTGTTCTTCCAGCTCTAGCTGTTGCTCCGTAGGTGCTTGGGATGCTGGTTGGAGGAAGGTGAGTACGGGTACCACAACTGCGCCATTGACTTGAGTCCAAGACCGAGGGAAGTCTCCGAGCACAGTACTAACCATATCTTCCCTTTCCTCTACGGGTCGAGGGTCTTCTTGTTCCTCTTCAGGGTTCCGTAGCTGTTCGGGACACTTCTTCAGGTGATCCCGGGATACAATGGTTGTGGTTTCCCCTCCGTCTTTACTGATGGTACAGACCTTTGGGTTGTCGTGGCTTGAGGGCAGTACGATGTACGGGTCCTTCTCCCACTGGTCGTCCAACTTGTGGAGCCGCCTTTTCCTCTTCAAGACCTGCTCTCCGGGTACCAGGGGAACAGCGGGAGCACACTGGTTGTAAGTTTTCTCTTGTCTTTCCCTAGCTTGACAGAGACTTCGCTCCACGCTCTCCTGTACTTTCCGGTACTGCTGCTGCCTCTCTGTGTCCCAGTCTGCTTCTGGTGAAGTGTCCTCGGGTGTCAGGACTCCCATCTCCAGGTCAACAGGTAGCTTCCCAGGTCTTGCCCTCATCAGGTAAGCCGGGGTACAGTTGGTGGAACCTACCGGGATGTGGTTGTATAGGTCCACTAAGTCGGGCAGCCTCTCAGGCCACAGACTGCGTTCTTCCAGGGGCAATGTTTTCAGAAGATCTATCACCACCTGGTTCATTTTCTCACAAAGTCCATTAGTTTGCGGATGATAGGGTGTCGTCCTTATCTTCCGGCAGCCATACAGAGTGCAGAATTCTTGGAAGACCTCCGCTTCAAAGGCAGGTCCCTGGTCTGTCAACACTTGGTCCGGGTACCCGTGTGGACGGCAGAAATGCTGCTGGAAGGCTCTAGCTGCTGTTCGAGCTGTTAAGTCCTTAACGGGGACGACAACCAAGAATCGGGAGTAGTGATCCAAGGCTACCAGTTCCAATGGCTGTCTGGTGATGATGGACTGCAGGGGAGTCTTCTGGCTGGCACGGTCCCTCCTTCTTAGGTTGCATGGGCCACAGTCTCTGCACCACCTCTCGATGGTTCCTCTCATGCCTACCCAATGGAACCGCCCGCGCAGCAGGAACTCCAGCTTCTTCCATCCGAAATGCCCAGCTCCATCGTGGTATGCCTCCATCACCATGGCTGCGTCTCGTCGTGGCACCACTACTTGCCAGATTAGTTCATGCGTCCGGGAGTTAACCATCCTGCGGCACAACTTCCCCTTGTAAAGGAACAGTCTACTCTTTTCTGCCCACAGTTGCTTGGCTTCCTCCGGAGCGTCTGGGTCAAGGCGAGCCTCTGGCCGAGTCAGCATCTCCTTCACCAGCCGGACGGCAGGGTCACTGTCTTGCGTTTCCGCCCAGTTGTAGTGAGGTAAGGGGTTAAGCGTAGCGCCTTGCTTACTCCTTACCCGATGGGAATACTGGATAGTCCCATGACGGTGAAACGCGGGGAGTTCGACTTCTTCCAGTCCCTCTGGATCTTCTCCTACGTCCGGTAGGTTTGGCATCCTGGACAGGGCGTCCGCGTTGGTATTGGAGCGTCCTGCCCGGTATTTGATGGTGAACTCGTAGTTGGACAGGCGGGCCATCCATCTCTGCTCTAGGGCACCGAGTCTTGCCGTGTCCAGGTGTGTCAACGGGTTGTTATCCGTGTACACGACGAACCGGGAAGAAGCGAGGTAGTGCTTAAAGCGTTCGGTGACTGCCCACACCACTGCCAGGAACTCTAGCTTAAATGAGCTGTAATTCTCAGGGTTTCTTTCGGTGGGTCGCAGTTTTCGGCTGGCGTAAGCGATTACTCGCTCTTTCCCCTGCTGGATCTGGGACAGCACGGCTCCTAGCCCGATGTTACTTGCGTCGGTGTAGAGGATAAAGGGCTGGCTGTAATCCGGGTACGCCAGGATTTCATCCCCCGTGAGGGCCATCTTCAGCTGGCGGAAGGACTCTTCTTCCAACTTCTCCCATCTGAAGGGCGGCTTCTGGTTCTTGGCCTTCCGGGACTGGCCTATCAGGAGGTCCTGCATAGGAGCTGCCTTTTTGGTGAAACCGGGGATGAACCTGCGGTAGTAGCCTACCAACCCGAGGAACTGCCGCACTTCCTTTACACTGGAGGGACTTGGCCATTCCTTAATTGCGGTGATCTTATCAGGGTCGGGAGCCACTCCGTCAGCGCTCACCACGTGTCCCAGGTACTGCACCTTTGGTTTCAGGAGGTGACACTTGGAGGGTTTCACCTTTAGGCCGTAGCTTGCCAGAGCTTCGAACACTTCCGCCAGGTGTTTCAGGTGGTCCTCATAAGTCTTAGAATATACGATGACATTGTCCAGGTACAACAGGACCGTCTCGAAGTTTCTGTGGCCCAGACAGCACTCCATTAATCGTTGGAAGGTTCCTGGTGCGTTGCAGAGTCCGAACGGCATACAGGTAAACTCGCTAAGTCCCATCGGGGTGGTGAATGCGGTCTTCTCCCGGTCCGCCTCTGCTACAGGAACCTGCCAGTACCCACTAGTGAGATCCAAGGTAGAGAAGAAGTTAGCAGATCTTAAAGCAGCCAAAGACTCCTCTATCCTTGGTAAGGGGTACGCATCCTTGTGTGTGATACGGTTGATTTTCCGGTAATCTACACACATCCTCATGGTGTTGTCTTTCTTTTTGACTAAGACTAGTGGAGCTGCCCAGGGGCTACAGCTATCCCTGATCACCCCAGCCTCCTTCATGTCTCTAAGCATCCCCTTGGCGTGTTGGTAGTGTGCAGGGGGTACGGGTCGATACCTCTCTTTTATGGGAGGATGGTCTCCCGTGGGGATGTGGTGTTCTACCCCCTTGACTCGCCCGAAGTCTAACGGGTGTTTACTAAACACTCTCTCGTACTCTTGAACCACCCGATAGACTCCCTGTTTCTGGTGTGAGGGAGTGGAGTCAGTACCCAAATGTAGTTGCTGACACCAGTCCTCCATTGTTTTCTTAGAGCCGTTACTTTCCTCCGGGTGAGATGGAGGCAAGGGTTCCACAGATTGTATAGCATTTTGGTTAATGGTATATAATTTGGCTAGCGTGGCATACCGGGGCAGGTACACTTCCCTCTTCCCGATATTGATTATGCAAACGGGCACCCTCCCATGGCGTACATTAACCACCCCCCGTGCTGTCAAGATGGTGGGCCTACTGTCTGAGTAAACTGGTTCTACCATTGCCTGGTAATCTCTACCTCTCAGACCAATAGCTGCCCGGCACCAAATCATCATTTCACTTTTTGGGGGCATGGCAATAGGGAAAGGGTCACACATTCTCACGCTACCAATCTCACCGCCGGAGAGTTCCACCTGTTGCCGTCGCATCAGTGCCCGGATCTCTTTTTGGAGCACTCGCTGCTCGCCGGAGCTGGCGTTCTTGGCAACCTGCTGTAAAAGGAAAATCACCTCTGCAAGACAATTTTCAATTACATTAGTTCCTAGAGTTATCTTTGGGTGACTCTCGTGTTTGTCAATGTCTACAATGATCAGTCCCTGTGCTGCCAGTTCGACTCTACCGATTTTAATGGTCACCTCTTTAAATCCAATCTGTGGCACGGGCTGACCATTGCTGGCGATGATACTCAAGTCGTCGTCAGGGTAGCGGGTGATATCCGAGTCATTCCAGTACTGCTTGAAGAGCACGTACGGGATGGTGGTGACCTGTGACCCGGTGTCCAGTAGGGCACTCATAGGAATGCCATCCAGTACCACGGGTAAGACTGGACGTCCTCCCACATATTTGTCGCGCCAGTTCGATGGGCCTGATGATCTTTTTCCTGGGGGTTGGCCCTCTACCCCAGGTTGTGCCAGTTTAAAGGACAGTACCTTGCCATATGTCCGGGTTGATTGCAGCGGCGGCAGATGGGTCGTCCGTCCTCGTTGTATCGGTCGCTGGGTCTCCCTCTGGCCGGTGGGGTCCTCCTTGGTCGACGCCACGGGATGTCCTCCGGTCCGGATGCCAGCTGGATCTTCCCTGGAGTGGAAACCTGTAAAGACTGCACAGTTCGGGTTAGCGCAGCAACGCTTTTAGCTAGCTCTTGGACCTGATGGTGCAGGTCTGGAGCCGGGTCATTGTTCAAAGCCTGCGCATCAGCTCCCACAGGCCCTGCCGACAAGGGTGCCGCCTCCTGGTGGTAAGTGGTAGTGGGGCGTCTGTGGGTCACATCGCCACCTGGTGCCGGTTCTCGGAGCACCCGGATGGCTCTGTCCTTGAACTGTGCAAATCCCAGATGAGGGTCCTGTAAGGCCATTGCCCGCAACTGGGTTCGGTGGGCATTGCAATATAAACCCTCTATAAATTGTTCAGTCAACAGCCTGTCCTCGTCTCCCACGCCGTCAGGGTCGGTCTGCTTAATGGCTCTCAGGGCCTCTTGTAGGTTCAGGGCATAGTCCCTTATACTCTCGTATGCTCGCTGCTTGCACCCGTAGAATCTAAGCTTGATCTCGGCTGAGGTGCGGGTATCAAAGGTGTCCCTCAGCCGGGTTAGTATCCCTGCGACAGTCCTCCCCCCAGGTGGCCAGGACTTTACTTCCCTTCGGGCTGCCCCAGTTAATTGGGCCACCAGGATGCTCACTTTTTGCTCTTCTGTGAGGGGGTACACCTGGAAGAGGCTATCCAGCTTTTCTCTAAAGTCATGCAGGGTATGTGACTCCCCTGAGTATTGGGGTAGCCAGGCCGCTCCCGGGATATAGGGCATGGTGAAAGGCATGACTGCAGCAGCGGTGGCGCTGGCGGGGGTTGAGGCAGTGAAGCTCTCCTCCGTATCCGACATCCTCCTCCCCCCTAGTGGACCGTGGCCTACCTTGCGATGATCCTCTTCCGTAGGCCGCGGCTCCGCAGTACATCGTCAGGGTTGAGGACCTTCCGTCGCGCTCCTGTGACGTCGGCGTCTGCTGGGCTCCTTCCAGGACCTTACGCGACGTCCGGACGTGAGGCGGGGCTTCAGTTCTCGCGCGCTTTCGGAGTCCACACCCCTCTTCTTCCCGCGCGACGTCTTCAAGATGGCGTCCAACGGCGGGAAAACTCCACGGAAGGCGGGAAGAAGGCTGAAAATGGCGCCGGATGGCGGGAATCTTCACCACAGGTAAGTTTGAACAGTCTTTTTCAGGCACGCAGTACCCGGTGGTTGCGGGCACGAAATCCTGCCGACTACGCCAAAAGTTGACGCGCCCCTGGGCCTGTGTCGCGCTGCGTTGCGCACGCGGGAGCTTACCCGGAGCCGGATCTGTTGAGGGTTGTAGTCTCGTGGCGGTGACCCGGTCCGTGCCCAGGGAGTCAAACTGAGCGGCGATGTATCAGCGGTAGATGTTGGACGACTACGCCACCCGTTGAGTACAGCTAAGGAGCTGCTGCTGCAGGGTAGACCGCTGAGGCCGGTGGTAGGATTGTGCAGCGTGATAGTATAACCCCCAACGGGAGGGGTATGGCCTCAGGGCAGCCGACGTGGATGATGGGGGTAGCAGGAACCACTCGGAGACGGTACGGTGTAGTTCAGGGTCTTTACTGGTGACAAAGATAGACCCTCCCGGAGTACTGGCTAGCGATTGGGGCCTGGTCAGTCCTTGAGCAGATGGGATCTCCCCTGGCCAGGCGGAGTTGTAGGCCTCCCAAACTAACTGTACTCTTCTGGCTACCTTGCTAGAGGCGGGTATAAGTAGCCCACGTCCCTCAGTGTACCGTGTGGTGCTCACCCGTATGGCCGGTGACTCGGGGCCTTCTAGTAGCTTCCGCTCCACGACGGCGGTGCTGGTCCCATGCGTGTGACCGTGCCTTCGGGTTTCTTGGCCAGAGGACCTGGAATCCCCTGCCTGACGGATTCTGCTGCTGGGTAGGAGTTAGTCCCCACAGCCTCGGACTCCGGGTCCGGTAAGAAATCTTGTCAGTCAGGGCGAGCTCTGCAGCTGCCAGCCCCTGACTCCTTGTAACACTGCTCCCACAGAGCTCCTGATGTTCTGTTCCTATATTTGCTTCTTTTCTCTGTCTCTACTTCTTCTCTACTCACTAACCCTGCCTCAGCCCTAGGTTTATATAGGGGAAGTTCTTCCCCACCCAGGACTGGGCAGGAGGTGTGGCATGCATAGGATCCCTGACCAAGAGACCTCCCACCTGCTCTCAGACGTAATATCTCTATCACTGTGGCAACCAGACCCCTGGGGTGTCACACAGGCATTATGGGAACTTCCGATTCCGGTATTCGATATTGTAAAAGTATCGGAATTAAGTATCGGAATTCCGATACCGCGAATATCGGCCGATACCCGATATTTCAGTATCGGAATGCTCAACACTAATCATGGGGAAAAATTACTTCTTGATCCCGAGAAAAGGCAATCAGTCCTAGAACCCTGGATCAAACCTAATTATGATACTAGTTATGTAATTACTATTACCGTATTAAATGTACTACTATAGGTATAATATTTTGTCTAATTTAACTGTAGCCCACAATGTTACGTGTATCGAGAAAATCGTCCAGACCTTTTTTGAAAGCTGTTATAGTGTTGGCCATCACTACCTCTTGTGGTAGGGAATTCCACAGTCCAACTGCTCTGACTGTAAAGAACCCTTTCATGTTTAGGTGCCGGAATTGCCTTTCTTCCACCCGTAATGAGTGCCCCCTGGTCCTTGGTATGGTCGTTGGAAGGAATAAGTCATGTGCTAGTCCTTTGCACTGACCACACATATATTTATACATGTAAATGAAATCCCCTCTGAGGCGTCGTTTTCTAAGCTAAACAGACTCATCTTTTTCAACCTCTCACCATATGAGAGACCTTCTATCCCTTGTAATTATCTAGTAGCCCGCCTTTGAACTGACGCTAACTTCTGAATATCCTTTTTGATATGTGGAGCCCAAAACTGGATTGTCACAGCTGACACCCGGTGCTATGTGCCAGGAGAGGTCCCGCACCGCTGCTGGCACATTGACCCCGTAATGCTGCGATCGAAGTCGATCGCAGCATTGTGGGGGCAAGGGGAGGTAAGCGCCGATACTTGCCTACTCTCTGGCATCCCGCGGTGTCTGCGGTGGCTCACGGATGTTGTCATGACGACCCGATGGTTGTGCTAGGGTTAGGATTGTGCTAGGGTTAGGGTTAGGCTAGGGTTGGGCTAGGGTTAGGGCTAGGGCTAGGGTTGGGCTAGGGTTGTGCTAGGGCTAGGGTTAGGGTTGGGCTAGGGTTATATGAAAATTTCATTTTTACCGCTCCAAGTTATAAACTTCTGTGAAGCACCTAGGGGTTCAGGGTGCTCACCACACATCTAGATAAGTTCCCTGAGGGGTTTAGTTTCCCAAATCGTGTTACTTGTGGAGGGTTTCCACTGTTTAAGCACATCATGGGCTCCCCAAATGCAACATGGCGTCCGCTAATTATTTAAGCAAATTTTACATTCAAAAGTCAAATGGCGCGCCTTCCCTTCTGAACTCTGCTATGCTCCCAAACAGGCGTGCTCAGGAGGAATTGCACAACAAATTATGGTGTCCATTTTTTAATGATACCCTTGCGAAAATAAAAAAATTGGGGTCTAAAGTAACATTTTTGTGAAAAAAATTCACATTTTTTTCTTCCACATTCCAAAAATTCCTGTGAAGCACCTGAAGGGTTAATAAACTTCTTGAATGTGGTTTTGCGCACCTTGAGGGGTGCAGGTTTTAGAATGGTGTCACTTTTGGGTATTTTCTGTCATAAAGGCCCCTCAAAGTCACTTCAAATGTGATGTAGTCCCTAAAAATATGATTTTGTAAATTTTGTTGTAAAAATGAGAAATCACTGGTCAATTTTAACCCTTATAGTTCCCTAACAAAAAAAATTGTGCTGATGTAAAGTAGACATGTGGGAAATGTTATTTATTGACTATTTTGTTTGACATATCTCTCTGGTTTAAGGGCATGAAAATTCAAAGTTTAAAAATTGTGAAATTTTCAAAATTTTCGCCAAATTTCTAATCTATTCTTTTCACAAATAAACACAAGTGATATCGAAGAAATTTTACCACTATCATGAATTACAATATGTCACGAAAAAACAATCTCAGAATCAGGGGGATCCGTTGAAGTGTTCCAGAGTAATTTGTTACACGCACGCCGCTAGGTTCAGAGAAGGTGAGACGGGTTTCATGAATTTTCATGTACAGAGTTTCTTGAGCTACCGGCTCCAGTAATAATACAGTAGTTTCTTCACAAGGACACAATAGTACACAGCATTCTTTATCCTGCATGGAGATGAGGGGGGGAGGTTGATGAGGGAGATAATCCCTGTGACACTATTCCTTTCAGTCCTTATCTTCCTGCCCTATAATACTTTGCACTGTTAGTTCAGGGAGTTTATCTGACCTGTATTTAGTTTCTCTCCTGATCTGAATCTTGTTCAGTTGCCTTCTGTCAGATCCAAATAGCACACCACCTTTCTCTTCGGCTTCAACCAGACTACAATAACAAGTTCCCCACAATCCTCCTGGGCAGGGGCGGAACTACCGCCCGTGCAGCCCGTTCATTGAACGGGGCCCCGAGGGAGAGTGGGCCCCTCCAGCCTCCAGCAGGGCCACCATCAGGGCATGACTGCCCTGACTCCAGTATGGGGCCCGGCCAGTAGGGGCCCCCTCGGAGCCCCGTTGGGGGCCCCCCTCTTGTGCGTCTCTCTCCTCATTGGGCCCCGGCCCCATGCTAAGCGCCGGGTCCGGGACATCTCAGCGCTGCGCTGCTGCGGCAGCGCCTTCATGATTCCCCTGACTTCCGGTCATGTGACGGCGCCGTCACATGGCCGGAAGTCAGGAGAACCTGGTGTCAGCGATTTGGACGAGCGCCAGGATTCTGCAGGGATCGCATGGGGGTAAGTATAACAAGTTTTAATTTTTTTTTAAATACAATTAACTAGGATTGGGGGGAATGGGAGATGTGGTGGAGGGGGATGAGAGAGGTGCACATGTGGTGGAGGGGGATGAGAGAGATGCACATGTGGTGGAGGGGGATGAGAGAGGTGCACATGTGGTGGAGGGGGATGAGAGAGGTGCACATGTGGCGGAGGGGGATGAGAGAGGTGCACATGTGGTGGAGGGGGATGAGAGAGATGCACATGTGGTGGAGGGGGATGAGAGAGGTGCACATGTGGCGGAGGGGGATGAGAGAGATGCACATGTGGTGGAGGGGGATGAGAGAGGTGCACATGTGGTGGAGGGGGATGAGAGAGGTGCACATGTGGTGGAGGGGGATGAGAGAGATGCACATGTGGCGGAGGGGGATGAGTGAGGTGCACATGTGGTGGAGGGGGATGAGAGAGGTGCACATGTGGTGGAGGGGGATGAGAGAGGTGCACATGTGATGGAGGGGGATGAGAGAGGTGCACATGTGGTGGAGGGGGATGAGAGAGATGCACATGTGGTGGAGGGGGATGAGAGAGGTGCACATGTGGTGGAGGGGGATGAGAGAGGTGCACATGTGGTGGAGGGGGATGAGAGAGGTGCACATGTGGGGGAGGGGGATGAGAGAGGTGCACATGTGGGGGAGGGGGATGAGAGATGTGCACATGTGGGGGGGGATTAGAGATGTGCACATGGGGGGGATGAGAGATGTGCACATGGGGGGGATGAGAGATGTGCACATGGGGGGATGAGAGAGGTGCACATGAGGGGGTGGTGAGAGCTGCACATGTGGGGGGATGAGATATGCACATGGGGGGGATGAGAGAGGGGCACAATGGGGGGGTGAGAGATGTGCACATGGGGGGAGATGAGAGCTGCACATGGGGGCGGTTTGAGAGCTGCACATGGGGGGATTTGAGAGCTGCACATGGGGGGGTTTGAGAGCTGCACATGGGGGAATTGGGAGAAAATGAGCTGCACATGGGGGAATTGGGAGTAGGGGGATAATGAGCTGCACATAATGAATGTGGGGTGGGGGAGAGTAAATGATGATGGGGTGGGGAGAGCACGGACATGATATAATGAATTGGGGCAGGGGGTGCATGTAAATAATGAATGCGGGGAGCAGGAAGTATAGAGTAGGGGGCATTGCGGATGCAGAAGTGTAACTGGTAACAAATTGGCGGAAAGAGTAGAGGTTCTAATTAAATTATATATTAAGTGCCTATTTACAGTTAATGGGGGCACCGTGGTGGATTACAATTTATATTTGGAATGGTAGGTTGCATAATAACTAACCATATATTGATGGTGGATGCACGTCTGTATTCAGCTACGTAATGTAGAAGTTGGGGAATGTGCTCTAGATAACTGTGTTATTTTATGCAGAGACGAGTCCTGGCTGGAAGACGTGATGGCGGTCTGTGCTGGATGAAGGAGAAAAGCGTAGCTGAAGGACTTCACCTAGAGACGTCACCAGTGAGTCAGTGTATTACATGTACACTTACACTATATACTATGTACCGGGCTCCTGTGTATAATGTCACTGGTGATCACTGTATTACCTGTACACTATATACAGAGCTCCTGTGTATAATGTCACTGGTGATCACTGTATTACCTGTACACTGACACTATATACAGAGCTCCTGTGTATAATGTCACTGGTGATCACTAGATTACCTGGACACTTACATTATACATACCATGTATAGAGCTCCCGTGTATAATGACACTTATGGTAATATTAGTAATGTGGTGGTAATATGTGGTCTGGTCATGGTGTGGCAGTTTTTCTCCCTTCTGTGTGGTATTATTCGGTCACTATGTTGTGGTAATATGTGGTCTGGTCATGGTGTGGCGGTATTCCCTGTATGTGGTATTATTGGTCATTTAAAAAAAAATGTATATGACACATTCCCTTAAAGAAAACTAAATAAAAATATATCTAAAAAGAGTATTGGATATTTTAAGAAAATTTTAATAGGTTAGAGTAGGGCCCGGCCAGAAGAGTCTACCTTATCGTGGTGGCGGCTTTAAAAATCTTTTGGCCAAAACAAAAGCTGCTGGCTATGTATGTGGCGCCGTCACATGGCCGAACGTCAGGAGAGCCTGGTGGCAGCGATGTGGACGAGCGCCAGGATTCTGCAGGGATCGCATGGGGGTAAGTATAACAAGTTTTATTTTTTTTAAATACAATTAATTAACTAGGAGTGGGGGGAATCAGAGATGCACGGGGGGGATGAGAGATGCACGGGGGGATGAGAGATGCACATGGGGGGGATGAGAGATGCACGGGGGGATGAGAGATGCACATGGGGGGGATGAGAGATGCACATGGGGGGATGAGAGATGCACATGGGGGGGATGAGAGATGCACATGGGGGGGATGAGAGATGCACATGTGGGGGATGAGAGATGCACATGGGGGGATGAGAGCTGCACATGGGGGGATGAGAGATGCACGGGGGGGATGAGAGATGCACGGGGGGATGAGAGATGCACAGGGGGGGTGAGAGATGCACGGGGGGGTGAGAGATGCACATGGGGGGGATGAGAGCTGCACATGGGGGGATGAGAGCTGCACATAGGGGGGTGAGAGATGCACATGGGGGGGTTATGTTTACATAACTTTGTTGCCTTATGAAGGGCAGGGGGGGGCCCCTAAAAATTTCTTGCACAGGGGCCCACTACAGTCTGTGTCCGCCCCTGCTCCTGGGGCTCTGCTAAAACACTCCTTGTCTCCTGTGACTGTGTTAACCCCTCTAGTTGCTCGATGCTTCTGAAGCACAACACTTCGTGTCTCCTGTGCTTGTGTTATTTGTAACAGTTGCTGGATGCTTTTGAAGCAACAGCACTAGTGTTGAGCGAGCATGCTCGACACTGCTCGGTACTCGCCCGAGCATCTCACTACTCGGGATGTTCGGCGAGCACCGAGCATTTCCGGGTTACTCGGGCGGGAGCTCGGGTCTCCGCCATGCACGTTTGGCGCTCTTTACAGAGCCAATGAACATGCAGGGATTGCCACCAAGTCACTGGAATGCTGCAGCCATGTTGTTTGTGGGCATTACAGTGATTGGCTGGCTGCACAGCGTCACCTCGAGTATTTAAAACCGGGCGCCGCCATCTTGGACACAGTCGCTCCGGATCAGCCAGTGTAGGGTCAGTGCTGCTGAGTTAGGGAGGGATATACAGTACAGACCAAAAGTTTGGACACACCTTCTCATTTAAAGATTTTTCTGTATTTTCATAATTCTGAAAATTGTACATTCACACTGAAGGCATGAAAACTATGAATTAACACATGTGGAATTATATACTTAACAAAAAAGTGTGAAACAACTGAAAATATGTCTTATATTCTAGGTTCTTCAGAGTAGCCACCTTTTGCTTTGATGACTGCTTTGCACACTCTTGGCATTCTCTTGATGAGCTTCAAGAGGTAGTCACCGGAAATGGTTTTCACTTCACAGGTGTGCCCTGTTAGGTTTAATAAGTGGGATTTCTTGCCTTATAAATGGGGTTGGGACCATTAGTTGTGTTGTGCGGAAGTCTGGTGGATACACAGCTGATAGTCCTACTGAATAAACTGTTAGCTGCTTTTTTCTTGCCATAATACAAATTCTAAGTAAAGAAAAATGAGTGGCCATCATTACTTTAAGAAATGAAGGTCAGTCAGTGCGAAAAATTGGGAAAACTTTGAAAGTGTCCCCAAGTGCAGTTGCAAAAACCATCAAACACGACAAAGAAACTGGCTCACATGAGGACCGCCCCAGGAAAGGAAGACCAAGAGTCACCTCTGCTTCTGAGGATAAGTTTATCCGAGTCACCAGCCTCAGAAATCGCAGGTTAACAGCAGCTCAGATTAGAGACCAGATCAATGCCACACAGAGTTCTAGCAGCAGACACATCTCTACAACAACTGTTAAGAGGAGACTTTGTGCAGCAGGCCTTCATGGTAAAATAGCTGCTTGGAAACCACTGCTAAGGACAGGCAACAAGCAGAAGAGACTTGTTTGGGCTAAAGAACACAAGGAATGGACATTAGACCAGTGGAAATCTGTGCTTTGGTCTGATGAGTCCAAATTTGAGATCTTTGGTTCCATACACTGTGTCTTTGTGCGACGCAGAAAAGGTGAACTGATGGACTCTACATGCCATGTTCCCACCGTGAAGCATGGAGGAGGAGGTGTAATGGTGTGGGGGTGCTTTGATGGTGACACTGTTGGGGATTTATTCAAAATTGAAGGCATACTGAACCAGCATGGCTACCACAGCATATTGCAGGGGCATGCTATTCCATCCGGTTTGCGTTTAGTTGGACCATCATTTATTTTTCAACAGGACAATGACCCCAAACACACCTCCAGGCTGTGTAAGGGCTATTTGACCAAGAAGGAGAGTGATGGGGTGCTACGCCAGATGACCTGGCCTCCACAGTCACCAGACCTGAACCCAATCAAGAAGGTTTGGGGTGAGCTGGACCGCAGAGTGAAGGCAAAAGGGCCAACAAGTGCTAAGCATCTCTGGAAACTCCTTCAAGATTGTTGGAAGACCATTTCCGGTGACTACCTCTTGACGCTAATCAAGAGAATGCCAAGAGTGTGCAAAGCAGTCATCAAAGCAAAAGGTGGCTACTCTGAAGAACCTAGAATATAAGACATATTTTCAGTTGTTTCACACTTTTTTGTTAAGTATATAATTCCACATGTGTTAATTCATAGTTTTCATGCCTTTAGTGTGAATGTCCAATTTTCAAAGTCATGAAAATACAGAAAAATCTTTAAATAAGAAGGTGTGTCCAAACTTTTGGTCTGTACTGTATACTGCAAAATAGGTAGTGTAGGGTCTAGTGTTGAGCGACTATGTTCTGTCCGAGTACGCTCGGGCCGAGCTCCGAGTATTTACAGCTGTTCGGTGATATGGTTGAATCACTCCCGTGTGCATGATTTGCAACTGTTTGGCAGCTTTATTACATGTGAGGAATGTGTAAGAAATAGACATTCCTCCCATGTAATAAAACTGTCAAACAGTTGCAAATCATGCACACGGGAGTGATTCAAGCATATCACCGAGCAGCTATAAATACTCGGTGCTCGGCCCGAGCGTACTCAGCGAAAAGGTTAACAGAACATACTCGCTCAACACTAGTAGGGTCTCTAAAGCCTGTCAAATCAAATAAACAGTCCTTCTCAGAACTAATATCCATCCCAGATATCAGGCAGGCAGGCAGGCTGTATAGGAGACGCAGTGGTTATACCAGCAAACGCTGCATTACAGTCCTGTGTGCTCCCGTTGGTCAAATTGCTAGACTTATCCCCCGGTCTCAGGGGCCAGGAAAAATCCTTTTTTTTTTCATCTAAATCCTGTATTTTTTTTTCCTCAGTCAGACTGTACAAATACGCGTCTTATTAACCTTTTGGTATTCCCCCCCCAAAAAAAAAAATTGAGTGTGTCTGTGACTGTTCAGACACCAATATATCTGTTTAAAAGAGTCTGGCGTAGGCCAGAGAAATAGAACTGTGGTTTTGCAGTTCCACGGGTCAAATCTCTGTATTATCCTGCTTTTGGCATTTTTTGCCGTAAAAAAAACTGTAATAGTGTCTCCCTGACTGGTCAGACACCAATATATCTCTTTAAAAGAGTCTGGTGTAGGCCAGAGAAATAGAACTGTGGTTTTGCAGTTCCACGGGTCAAATCTCTGTATTATCCTGCTTTTGGCATTTTTTGCCGTCAAAAAAAACTGTAATAGTGTCTCCCTGACTGGTCAGACACCAATATATCCTGTTAAAAGAGTCTGGTGTAGGCCAGCGAAATAGAACTGTGGTTTTGCAGCTCCACGGGTCAAATCTCTGTATTATCCTGCTTTTGGCATTTTTTGCAGTAAAAAAAAATTGTAATAGTGTCTCCCTGACTGGTCAGACACCAATATATCTGTTTAAAAGAGTCTGGTGTAGGCCAGAGAAATAAAACTGTGGTTTTCCTCTTCCACGGTTCTAATCTCCTTTTTATTACCCTTTTTCCATTGATAGTGCGAGTGTAAGCTATTTTACTTCATTTACAATGGGCAAGGCGAGTGGCAAGGGACGGGAAACTGGACGTTCTGGTGATGGTGCGTGTAGAGGACGGGGCCGTGGCCAAGGTGAAAATGTGCCACAACCAACAGCCACATCTTCTCGCTCCCACTTCTTGACCGAATTACTAGGGAAGCACATGACAACACCAGTATTGCAAACTGATCAGTGTGAACAGGTTATTAATTGGATAGCAGATAATACTTCCAGTTACCTGGGCACCACCACCTCCGGTCTGTCTTCCACACGTCAAGTTTTAGTAGCCGTGAGTCTCGACCGCATACTCCTCCTCACCCTGATGCTCCTTCCTCCCACCATGCCGAGTGTCGTCAGACAGCAAGTGATCCCACACTTGGACACTCTGAAGAGCTGTTCACTGGTCCATTTCCATATTTGTGCCCCTCACCTGCTCCGCTTGAAGTGGTGGAAGAGGAGTTCCCATGTAGCGATGCCCAAATATTTGAACAGCCACGGCCAGAGGAAGTCTGCGCTGGCAATTTGTCACGAGAGGTGGACGATGACGAGACACAATTGCCACAAAGTGAGGAGGAGGATTGTGGTGCGCAAGTGTAAGAGGAGGAGGTGGTGGATGATCTAGTAACTGACCCAACGTGGCAGGAGGACACGCAGAGCGAGGCCAGCAGCACACAGGGCGGAGGGAGGCAGAGTACCCCAACAGGCAGGAAGAAGCAGTGTTGTGGCCGCACACAGAAGGTGGGCAACAGTTCCCCGTAACACGAACACGAGGGACGTTGCCAGTACAACCGGTAGGTCTTCCAGAGTCTGGAATTTTTTTAAAGACTCTGCTGATAACCCCAAAAAGGCCATTTGTACCACCTGCCATGCCAGCATCAGCGGGGGTGACAAAACTACCAGCCTGACCACCACCAGCATGATCAGGCACATGTCAGCAAAGCACCCGACTTTGTGGGGCGAACCCCAGGGTCCACGACCAGTGTCAGCGGGTGTCACCACTGCTTCTTCCGCTATTGTGTGTGTAATAGAACCCCCTGTTGTACGTGCCAGGCAATCCCCTGTCGATACTGCATGCAAAGATACCCCTCCTCTCAGTCTTCACTTGTTATAACAGTTTCTCAAGAAACAGCATCAACGTCCACGTCCCACCGCAGCGTTCAATTGTCCATATCCCAGAGCTTTGAACGAAAGTGCAAATTCGCAGCCAACGCCCCACAGGCCACAGTCCTAAATTCGCACATTTCATGACTGCTTGTGTTGGAAATGCTGCCTTTTAGGCTGGTGGAGACGGAATCCTTCCGCAACCTTATGGCGGTGGCCGTCCCTCGATACTCGGTCCCCAGCCGACACTATTTTGCCTGGTGTGCCATCCCCGCACTACACAAGCACATGTCCCAAAACATCTGCCATGCCATCAACAACGCAGTTACTGGGAGAGTCCACCTGACAACGGACACGTGGACAAGTGTTTGTGGCCAGGGATGGTACATCTCCCTGACAGCACACTGGGTAAACATAGTGGAAGCCGGGACCCAGTCGGACCTTGGGACGGAACACATCCTCCCCACACCGAGGATTGTGGGCCCTATGTCAGTCAGAGTTGTCCCCACAGTGTACAGCTCCTGCGCATCATCCTCCTCCTCCTCATGTTCAGCCTCCATCTCAGATATCACCACATCAGTTACAAGCTGGAAGCACTGCAGTACTGCCTCAGCCAAGCGGCAACAGGCTGTGCTGAAACTCATAAGCTTAGGTGATAAACCTCACACTGCTTGTGAGTTGTGGACAGCTGTGAAAGAGCAGGCAGATCTGTGGCTGAGACCGCTGAACCTACATCCAGGCATGGTCGTGTGTGACAATGGCCGTAACCTGGTGGCGGCTCTGAGGCGAAGTGAGATCACACAAGTACCATGCCTGGCTCATGTGCTTAACCTCGTGGTTCAGCGGTTTCTTAAATCGTACCCCGAGTTGCCAGATCTGCTCGTCAAAGTACGCCACCTGTCAGCTCATTTTCAGAAGTCGGCTAAAGCTTCCACCGCCCTTGCTGTGTGGCAGCAGCGTTTGCACACCGACTGGTGTGTGATGTCCCCACACGTTGGAACTCTACCCTCCACATGTTGCAAAGGATTTGTGAGCAGAAGAGAGCAGTTGTGGAGTACCAGCTGCAACAAGGCCGTCGATATTCAGGTCAGACTCCACACATAAGACCTCAGGAGTGGACCTGTATGTCTGACATATGTACCATCCTGACAAACTTTGAGGAGTCCACCAAGATGGTGAGTGGCGATGGCTCCATCATTAGCGTCAGCATCCCACTTGTCTGTCTTTTGAAATGCTCTCTGCAGAGAATTAAAGAGGAGGCATTGCAGCCAGAGTATGATGAGATGGATCAAGAAGCCGTAATGGGAGATTACACACAGCCCAGCCTCATCTCATCCCAACGTGCATTGGGGGACAATGAGGGAGAGGAGGAGGAAGAACAGGAGCTGGTATCATGCGCTGTAGACGGTAGTACCTGTACAACTGTCATACAGTCGGTTCAGCGTGGGTGGCCTGAGGACAGGGGGGAGGAGGAGGAGGAGAGCATGGTCAGTCGTCATCTTGGTGAGGACACGGAAGTCTTGCCCGTTACCAGTCTGGCACGCATGGCTGACTTTATGTTACGCCGCCTTAACCGTGACCATCGCGTTGTCAAAATGTTGGGTGACAGTCATTACTGGTTGGTGACACTTTTAGACCCCCGCTACAAGGAGAACTTTCACTCTCTTATTCCTGAGGTGGAGAGGTCTACAAAAATGTGGCAGTACCAGAAGGCCCTTGCTCAGAACTGTTAAAAAAATTCCCATCTGAACACGCTAGCGGCAGAGGTCACAGTTCGTTGACCAACCAAGGCATACAGGCGAGAGAAACGCAACTCCAATCCAGCAGAGGCAGGGGAACACTGTAAACATTCTGGGACAGTTTTCTGAAACCCGCCAAGCTTACAGGCCCTGAGGCGCAGGGTACTCTCACAATGAGTGGAAAGTTTCAAAAGATGGTGAGGGAGTACCTTGCCGACCGTACCAGCGTCCTCTGTGATTCCTCTGTGGCAGAATGAAAACATGGGGGACATTGGAGGCAGAATGAAAATATGGGGGACATTGGGGGCAGGATGAAAACATGGGGGACATTAGGGGCAGGATGAAAACATGGTGGCAGGATGAAAACATGGGGACATTGGGAGCAGAATGAAAACATGGGGACATTGGGGGCAGAATGAAAACATGGGGGACATTGGGGGCAGGATGAAAACATGGGGGACATTGGGGGCAGAAAACATGAGGGAAGGATGAAAACATGGGGGACATTGGGGAAAGGATGAAAACATGGGGGACATTGGGGCCAGGATGAAAACATGGGGGACATTAGGAGCAGAATGAAAACATGGGGGACATGGGGGCAGAATGAAAACATGGGGGCAGGATGAGAACACGGGGCACATTGGGGCACAAAACATGGGGGCAGGATGAAAACATGGGGACATTGGGGGCAGAATGAAAACATGGGGGACATTGGGGGCAGGATGAAAACACGGGGGACATTGGGAACAGAATGAAACCATGGGGGACATTAGAGGAAGGATGAAAACATGGGGGATATTGGGGCAGAATGAAAACATGGGGGACATTGGGGGGAGAAAACATGGAGGCAGGATGAAAACATGGGGGACATTGGGGGAAGGATGAAAACATGGGGGCAAGATGAAAACATGGGGGATATTGGGGGCAGAATGAAAATATGGGGGCAGGATGAGAACATGGGGCACATTGGGGCACAAAACATGGGGGCAGGATGAAAACACGGGGACATTGGGGGCAGAATGAAAACATGGGGGACATTGGGGGCAGGATGAAAACATGGTGGCAGGATGAAAACATGGGGGACATTGGGAGCAGAATGAAAACATTGGGGACATTGCGGGCAGAATGAAAACATGGGGGCAGGATGAGAACATGGGGGACATTGGGGGCAGAAAACATGGGGGAAAGATGAAAACATGGGGGATATTGGAGGCAGAAAGCATGAGGTCAGGATGAAAACATGGGGAACATTGGGGGAAGAATGAAAACATGGGGGCAATGTGAAAACATGGGGCACATTGGGGTAGAATGAAAACATGGGGGACATTGGGGGCAGAATGAAAATATGGGGGTATTGGGGGCATGATGAAAACATGGGGGTAGGATGAAAACATGGGGGACATTAGGGGCAGAATGAAAACATGGGGAACATTGGTGACAGGATGAAAACATGGTGGCAGGATAAAAACATGGATATTGGGAGCAGAATGAAAACATGGGGGACATTGGGGGCAAAATGAAAACATGGGGGTAGGATGACAACATGGGGGACTTTGGGGGCAAAAAACATGGGGGCAGGATGAAAACATGGGGGACATTGGGGAAGGATGAAAACATGGGGGCAAGATGAAAACAATGGGGACATTGGGGGCAGAATGAAAACATGGGGTACATTGGGGGCAGGATGAAAACATGGGGGACATTGGGGGCAGAATGAAAACATGGGGACATTGGGGGCAGAATGAAAACATGGTGGTAGGGTGAAAACATGGGGGACATTGGGGGCAGTATGGAGACATGGAGGCAGAATGGGGGACATGGGGACAGAGTGGGGGGCAGAATGGAGACATGGAGGCAGAATGGAAACATGGAGGCAGAATGGAGACATGGAGGCAGAATGGAGACATGGGGGCAGAATTTAAACATGGGGGGGCAGGATGGAGAGACATGGGGGCAGGATCGAGAGACATGGGGGCAGGATGGAGACATGGGGCCAGGATGTGAGACATTATTACTGTAGGGGCTAATTATGGAAACAATGGAGGCAGGATGGAGACATGGGGCCAGGATGTGGGACATTATTACTGCTGTGATATATTTTATTTTTGAGAATACTGTTTTCAGTGGGAGGGGGTCCTGTTATTGTGCAGAGTGGCATTATGTTGCTTTTTTTTCTTCATCTGGTGTAGTGAGAAGTTGGGAAAAATTGAGGAATGTGCTCTGGAAGCTGCTCCTGGTAACTGTGTTATATTATGCAGACACGAGACCTGACTGGAAGAAGTGATGGCAGTCTGCGCTGGATGAAGAGGAAAATGAAGGACTTCGACTAGAGACGTCACCAGTGAGTCAGTGTGTTATCTGTACACTGACACTATACATTGTATACTATGTACAGAGATCCTGTGTATAATGGCACTTATGGTAATATTAGTATTCTGTTTTTTTATTAATGATCCGTATTGTAGTATTCAGTCACTATGTGGTGGTAATATGTGGTCTGGCATGGTGTGGCAGTATTTGTTCCTTGTATTTGGTATTATCCCCATTACTATGTGGTGGTAATATGTCATATGGTCATAGTGTGGTGGTATTTGTCCCTTGTATGTGGTATTATTCAGACACTATGTGGTGGTAATATGTGGTCTGGCATGGTGTGGCAGTATTTGTTCCTTGTATGTGGTATTATCCCCATTACTATGTGGTGGTAATATGTGGTCTGGTCATGGTGTGATGGTATTTGTCCCTTGTATGTGGTATCATCTCCGTCACTATGTGGCGGTAATATGTGGTCTGGTCATGGTGTGATGACATTTGTCCCTTGTATGTGGTATTATTCGGTCACTATGTGGTGGTAATATGTGGTCTGGTCATGGTGTGATGGTATTTGTTCCTTGTATGTGATATTATTGGTCATTTTAAAAAATATATGTGACACATTCCCTTAAATTAAAATATACTGTACCTAAAAAGAGTATTGGGTATTATAAAAAAAGGGGTCCGGCCAGAAGAGTCTACCTTGTTGTGGTGGCGGCTTAAAAAAATCTTTTGGCTAAAACAAAAGCTGCTGGCTATGTGACAAGGTGATGGGAACTGTTGTAATTGGTGAGTATGTGGTGCTGAAAGAGTTTTTCCAAGAGTGGGCGGTGGGACTGTGGAAGGTTCGAGGGATGGAGACGGAGCTGGGGTGGAGGCGGAGCTGGAGTGGAGCCTGGGCGGAGTCTCACTGGGTCCCAAAAATTTTGCTAGTATGGGGCCCCGAAATTCCTGGTGGCAGCCCTGACCGTGTACTCAGAATAGCAGGTACATGACTTATAGTACGTTTCTTCATTAAAACAGAACATCACAATGCAGAGTTTCATTACTTCCTTTGCCTCACAGATTCCTCACACTGGTCTCATTTCCTTCACCACTACCCAGCTTAGCACCACAGTACAGTCCGTGACAGTCATTTCCTTTTCACATAGTTCCGTGTCTGATTCTCCTCGTAGAGTAGAGGGTTTGCCAATATGGCCGGACTCAGCTTCAAGCTCTCTGACGCTTATGGAATTCCCACCTGGTGCACTCACTTTGTCTCACATTCTATTCCGTCCTGGCCCGTAAACTTTAAGAGCTGTAAGCTACTCGGGACCGTGCTGCTAGGAGTACCTTCTCCGGACCGTTCTCACTAGGTCACTCTGCTCTCTGGTCAGTCCTCTGAGCTGGCACTGTCCTTCTCTCTGTGTCTCTGTAACCCTTTCTGTCTTGACTGTTCCTCAGGATCACGCTATCTCTGTCCCAATCTCCTTTCTCTCTTGTCACACCTCTTTCTTGAACACCCTCTGCATGCAGCCCTGCGGAGCACTCAGACTAAAGGTCTGCTGTAGCTGCAGTCACTACCAGGAAGCCCTCTCTGATTCTACATAGCCCCTCCCTCTCTGGTCTAGTCCCAGCACTTGAAGAGGTTGTCCACTACCTATCCTTAAGAAAGTGCATCAATATCTGATTGGTCAGGGTCCGGCAGCCGACACTCCTGCCGATCAACTGTTATCGGTGTCGGCAGCGGGCACAGACTAGAAGTACTCACTGGCGGAGCTGGCTGTCACAGCACTGATGTCTTTAAAGGGGAACAGGGCAACATGTCCATCTCCTTACAAGAGGACTTGAACCTTCAATTGCCCGAAGCTGGTAAAATACATAGCAACACTTCTGTTCTTCTGTATTACAATGTATTGTCCCATCTCCACTAGGTTTCTGGCTTGCATGACAACCCATTGGCAGCCTGTGATTGCTTTGCGGGGGCAATGGGGTGACAGAGGTGGCCCCCAGCCTCTGACTACTTAGATGCTGCGGTGGCTATTGACAATGGCATCTAACTGTTGGGGCCTGAGTTATCTCCAATCCTGGCAATGACAGATGGATTTCAGCTGTAAATCAGAATCAGGACCCGCCGAGTATAGAATGTTACGAATTCTAGACATAATCTGTCATTTATTTACCGATTTTTGATACTGCGGAATACAAGTGTTTGATTCTTTTTTAAGGAATATAAAGGGGAAACGTTTCTCTTTGTGGAGAGTGTCAAGCCAGCATCAAGAGACTTATTGGCATTGCTCCTTTGGGATTGCTACCCCAATTGGAGGCCTTTTGCACACTTTTTTAATGACAATTTAACAAAGGAGGTTTACTTTTTAAAAGAGATGTGCATGTGCCATTTTTCTCCATTCTGTGATGTTTTAAGTTGACTCTCTACAACAGAACTGGTGCCCATTTATCTTCAGACCGACTTTTGCCAAGTGGATTTACTCAAAAGGATTACAGACGTGGTAAGCTCTATTGACATTTGCTCATCATCTGAGCACATTGGATAGGTGTAATTTTTTTTTTATGCTGGACTGGCATATATCTACTTTTTAACTGCAAAACAATCAGGGGAACAACCACAATTTTAACTTGATGAGCTTCAGGGAAATTGAGACAAGTAATCTGTGCAGTGTCATGTCTGAGACGCGTTGAAGCGCACTCCAGCGCGAAACGGCTGTCGTCTGCTTTGGTGCACCTGCTGCTCTCTTTCTCTCCACCTTCCCTCAGCTACAGGGATGTTTTTAAGGATTTAAATAAAAGACAATCTTTTATCTACAACCATGAGTGCCGCTGACTTTCTTTTTTGGACATCAGATCTAACTGCCACACTGTCCGCCCTTATGAACCACGGTTTGTACCATGTCTGTCCATTCTCCACTAATTTTACTTACATTCTCTAGATCTCCACACTGTATGATATCCACAACACCTCCCTTAATATACACTATGATGTCCACCACAGCCCCTTATAAAATATGGTCACTACAGCCCCCTTTACAGTATGATGTCTCCATAGCCTTCAGTATAATGTCCCCCCACAACCCTCTATACAGTATGATGCCCCTTACAGCCCCTATACAATATGATGCACTCCACATATTGTATATACTATGATGTCCCCACAGCCCAGGCATAATGTTCTCCACAGTCTCCCATATAATATGATGTCCCCTACAGCCCCACATGTATATGTCCCCACAGCTAGCCCCACTGTAGCTCTGATGCCGGCATCCCGCATGGCTCTCCTTTCCCCTCCATGCATTGATGCCAACATATTCACCGCCCCAGTCGCGCGGTGTGGTCCCTGTCATGCTCTCTGCTTTCTGCCTCTGTCCGAGCACTTCCCAGCGGTGCACACTCCCCTGTTCTTAAAGGGGCAGCGCGCAAACTTGCAATGCTACCCCCAGCCAATAGCTGGGAGGTATCTTGTATAAAAGGCACTCTCCCCAATTGGGAGGTGCATGAGCAACCCCTATAGTTCCTTGCGTAGAGTGCTTGTGCAACTGTATGTTGCCAGGTCCTTCCTTCCATGTAGTTAAGTATGATCTTGAACCCCTATTCCTTGCGAAGCCAGGCCCTGAACCCAAACCCCTTGTCCTTGTGCGGCCAGGCCCTGAACCCGAACCCCTGGTCCTTGTGCTGCCAGGCCCTGAACCTGAATCCCTAATCCTTGTACACCCGGGCCCTGAATCCAATCCCCTTATCCTTGTGCAGCCGGGCCTTGAACCCGAACCCCTGGTCCTCGTGCGGTCAGGCCCTGAACAAGAAACCGCATGGGCGTTTCCTGAACCCTGAAGCCACTCTGGCAGTACCTGAACCAGTTCCGGAGACCAGTGTGTCTGAACGTGTACCTATCCCAGTTACTCTGAGTGCAGTCTGTGTCAGTATACCTGAACCTTGGGGTCAGCAGCTGCAGTAATACTGCTTAGGTGTGGTACCCGGGAGCTACCTGCAGCTCAAGCCTGACTCCACCATCAGAAGCTCCAGTGAAAACTAGCTACCTGCTTAGCTACACCCCTTTCCTAGGCAAGCATGGCCCTTTGGCACAGTGGGACCACAAACCACTTGCTCCACGTGCGGCGTGACACCCACATGTATACAGTATATCACAAAAGTGAATACATCATCACATTTTTGAAAATATTTTATTATATCTTTTCATGGGACAACACTGAAGATATGACACTTTGATACAATGTAAAGTAGTCAGTGTACAATTTGTGTAACAGTGTAAATTTGATGTATCTTGTAAATAACTCAACACACAGTCATTAAAGTCTAAACTGCTGGCAACAAAACTGAGTACACCTCTGACTGAAAATGACCAAATTGTGCCCCAGTGTCATGTTACTCATTAGTGTTACAAGGTCTCAGGTGTGAATGGGGAGCAGGGGTGTTAAAATTGGTATTTTCACTCTCACAAGCTCTCATACGGGTCACTGGAAGTTCAACATGCACCTCATGGCACCTCTGAGGATCTGAACAAAAGAATTGTTGCTCTACATAAAAATTACCTAGGTATAAGATGATTGCCAACACCAGCACAAATTTTTCCCTTATGAACAGCACTATACAAACAGCGCTATACAAAATAGAGCAAGTGTGGGAGATTAATTTTCTCAATGGGCCACATGAGAGACCGTGACTGTTTTGGAGGCCGAACCAATAGGCTGAAATCAATTCTGCTCAATATTAATATTAACATATTAATTATCATTTATTGTATATTAATTGTATGACTTAACATTGAGCAGAATTATATCCCATCATTGTTATCTCCCCCCTTCCATCATTGTCCTTTCCCCACTCCCATGATTGTCCTCTCCCCACCCCCATGATTGTCCTCTCCCCATTCCCATCATTGTCATCTCCCCACTCCCATCATTGTCCTCTCCCCACATCACATCAGTATCCTCTCCCTATATCCCATCAGTATCCTCTCCCTACTCTCATCATTGTTCTCTCCCCACATCCCATCATTGTTCTCTCCCCACCATCCCATCATTGTCTTCTCCCCACATCCCATCATTGTCCTCTCCCCACACCCATCATTGTCCTCTCCCCACCCCCATCATTGACCTCTCCAGAGGTGTATCTAGGTCTTCTAGCACCCAGGGCAAGAATTCAGTTTGCCCCCACCCCCACCCCGCTCCTTCCCCAGCACATATGCAATTTGCTCACTAAGGCCACGGCCCCACTATCAGTATTCGGTCAGTATTTTTTCTCAGGAGTGGGAGACAAAACCAGGAGTGGGTGATAAATGCAGAATTAGTGACTTGTTTCTGTTATACCTTTTCTCTGATTGTTCCTCACCTGGTTTTGGCTCCCACTCCTGAGAAAAAATACTGATTGAATACTGACCAAATACTGATAGTGGGGCCGTGGCCATAGTCACATGCCGACGAACGAGCTGCTCTTCCTAATTCTCTCTGAGAGAAGCAGGAAGACAAGCTGGTTGCCTTGTGACCGTAAGTATAAAAATCGCATGTGAGTGAAGTGGCTATGTGATGACTGATGGAACCTGCAAACAGAGCTGAATCCTGACTGTGAGTATATTACAAGCTGTCAGGATTGGCTACAGGGCTTTAATTTATAATTAAAGGGCTTGTCCAGGTTAGAGATAAAAGTCTGCAGTCACTGTATGTGACTACAGGCTTCTGAATTATCACAGTGCACGCACTGCACACTTTTAGGACTCTCCTTTGCCATGGCAAGAGTGGATGGTCATGTCACCACAAGTATGAGATTTGTATACTTCTGGCCACATTCCGACTAGACGTGTCCTGCCTCCCTCAATTCATTTTCAATAAATGAGGCCACGCATGTCTAGTCAGCATGTGACTGCATGTATACAAATCGCCGGCACGAAAGAATCCTGACAGCGTGCAGTGCGCACTGTGAGAATTCAGAAGTCTGCAGTCACATAGAATGACTGCAGACTCATCATAAATGTGGACAACATCTTTAATGCTCCTAACATAAATAAAAATATAAAAATGTAAGCATCATAAAAAACATTTACATCAAGGTATCTGATAGATGATGTTGTCTCTGGAGTCGTTCTCTTTCTTTTCTTCTTCATCTTGTCCAGACTCCATGATAACTTTTCTCATCCACAGCTCGTCTCTGCAGACTTCCATCTTCTCCGGTCTTCTGCAGCACAACCCGACACGATGCCCTTAAAGATAGCAGTGTCATTATAATGCTCCTGAATAAAAATATCTGCCCTACACTGATCCCCTGAATAAATAATTGCCCCTCACTATATGCCCTGCACAAAATATCACCCCCACACTGTCTCTCTTATGGAACATGATCTCCACACTGCCCTCTCCTTTCCATACTGTGCCCCCTTTTCACACTGTCCTCACACTGTGTCCCCACTATAGGGTCCAGTCTCTATACTGTGCCCCCTCATCACACTCCCCCTCCTTAGTATATTGTCCACTCCTGGCTGTGACCTTACACTGTCCCCCCCATGGTACTCCCCACCCACTACTCAGTCTCTATTCTGTGCCCACTCACACTTTTCTTCCCCCATATTGTCTCCTCATACTATTCCCCTCAATAGTCTCCTTACACGTTTCCCCCAACCTCCTCATATTTCCTCTTCACACATCCCCCCCAACTCCCCATACTGTGTCCGCACACATCCCATCACCCTCGCTTCCCATACTGTGTCCGCACACATCTTTCCCCTCGATACCAATAATGTGTCTGCACCCACCCACCTCCGCAGATTAAATCTCCCCCTTCACACTGAATAAATCCCCCCCTCCACACTGAATAAATCCCCCCCTCCACACTGAATAAATCCCCCCCCTCCACACTGAATAAATCCCCCCTCCACACTGAATAAATCCCCCCCTCCATACTGAATAAATATCTCCCCTCCACACTGAATAAATCCCCCCCCTCCATACTGAATAAATATCTCCCCTCCACACTGAATAAATCTCTCCCTCCACACTGAATAAATCCCCCCTCCACACTAAATAAATCCCCCCCTCCATACTGAATAAATATCTCCCCTCCACACTGAATAAATCCCCCCCTCCACACTGAATAAATCCCCCCCTCCACACTGAATAAATCCCCCCTCCACACTGAATAAATCCCCCCCTCCATACTGAATAAATATCTCCCCTCCACACTGAATAAATCCCCCCCTCCATACTGAATAAATATCTCCCCTCCACACTGAATAAATCTCTCCCTCCACACTGAATAAATCCCCCCTCCACACTGAATAAATCCCCCCCTCCATACTGAATAAATATCTCCCCTCCACACTGAATAAATCCCCCCCCCCTCCACACTGAATAAATATCTCCCCTCCACACTGAATAAATCCCCCCCCTCCATACTGAATAAATATCTCCCCTCCACACTGAATAAATCCCCCCTCCACACTGGATAAATAGCCTGCCGGCACAATTAATTAGTATCCTCCTTCACACTGAATAAATGTGCCCCCTGCCAATGAATAAATATGCCCCCTGCACAATTAATTAATATCCCCCTTCACACTGAATAAATATGCCCCCTGACAATGAAAAATTATGCCCCCTGCACAATTAATAAATAGCCACCTGCACAATTAATAAATATGCCCCCTGCACAATTAATAAATTTGCCCCCTGCACAATTAATAAATTTGCCCCCTGCACAATTAATAAATTTGCCCCCTGCACAATTAATAAATATCCCCCTTTCCAATGAATAAATATGCCCCTGCACTATTAATAAATATGTCCCCTGCACAATTAATAAATTTGCCCCCTGCACAATTAATAAATATCCCCCTTTCCAATGAATAAATAGCCCCCTGCACAATTAATAAATATGCCCCTGCACTATTAATAAATATCCCCCTTTCCAATGAATAAATAGCCCCCTGCACAATTAATAAATATGTCCCCTGCACAATTAATAAATAGACCCCTGCACAATTAATAAATATGCCCCCTACACAATTAATAAATATGCCCCCTGCACAATTAATAAATATGCCCCCTACACAATTAATAAATATGCCCCCTACACAATTAATAAATAGCCACCTGCAAAACGAATAAATATCCCCCTGCATAATTAATAAATATCCCCCCTTTCCAATGAATAAATATCCCCTGCACAATTAATAAATATGCCCCCTGCACAATTAATAAATAGCCCCCCTGCACAATTAATAAATAGACTCCTGCACAATTAATAAATATGCCCCCTGCACAATTAATAAATATGTCCCCTGCACAATTAATACATATCCCCCCTTTCCAATGAATAAATAGCCACCTGCACAACGAATAAATATCCCCCTGCACAATTAACAAATAGCCCCCTGCACAATTAATAAATATGCCCCCTGCACAAATAATAAATAGCCTCCCTGCACAATTAATAAATATGCCCCCTGCACAATTAATAAATATGCCCCCTGCACAGTAGCCCCCCTGCACAATAAATAGCCCCCTGCACAATAGCCCCCCTGCACAATTAACAAATATCCCCCGTTTCCAATGAATAAATAGCCACCTGCACAATGAATAAATATCCCCCTGCACAATTAATAAATAGCCCCCTGCACAATTAATAAATATGCCCCCTGCACAATTAATAAATATGCCCCCTGCACAGTAGCCCCCCTGCACAATTAATAAATATTCCCCCTTTCCAAAGAATAAATAGCCACCTGCACAATTAATAAATATGCCCCTGGTACAATTAATAAATATGCCCCCTGCACAATTAATAAATAGCCACCTGCACAATTAATAAATATGCCCCCTGCACAGTAGCCCCCCTGCACAATAAATAGCCCCCTGCACAATAGCCCCCCTGCACAATTAATAAATATGCCCCCTGCACAATTAATAAATATCCCCCCTTTCCAATGAATAAATATCCCCCTGCACAATTAATAAATATGCCCCTGCACTATTAATAAATATCCCCCTGCACATTTAATAAATAGACTCCTGCACAATTAATAAATATCCTCCCTTTCCAATGAATAAATAGCCACCTGCACAACGAATAAATATCCCCCTGCACAATTAACAAATAGCCCCCTGCACAATTAATAAGTATGCCCCCTGCACAATTAATAAATAGCCCCCTGCACAATTAATAAATATGCCCCCTGCACAATTAATAAATATCCCCCCTTTCCAATGAATAAATAGCCACCTGCACAATGAATAAATATCCCCCTGCACAATTAACAAATAGCCCCCTGCACAATTAATAAATATGCCCCCTGCACAATTAATAAATAGCCCCCTGCACAATTAATAAATATGCCCCCTGCACAATTAATAAATATCCCCCCTTTCCAATGAATAAATAGCCACCTGCACAATGAATAAATATCCCCCTGCACAATTAATAAATAGCCACCCTGCACAATTAATAAATAGCCCCCTGCACAATTAATAAATATGCCCCCTGCACAATTAATAAATATGCCCCCTGCACAGTAGCCCCCCTGCACAATAAATAGCCCCTTGCACAATTAATAAATATGCCCCCTGCACAATTAATAAATATCCCCCCTTCCAATGAATAAATAGCCACCTGCACAACGAATAAATATCCCCCTGCACAATTAATAAATAGCCACCCTGCACAATTAATAAATATGCCCCCTGCACAATTAATAAATATGCCCCCTGCACAGTTAACAAATATGCCCCCTGCACAATAAATAGCCCCCTGCCCAATAGCACTCCTGCACAATAAATACCCCCCTGCACAAAATCTCCCCTGCACAATAAATAGCCCCTGCAAAATAAATAGCCCCCTGCACAATTAATAAATAACCCCCCCACACACACACACACACGCACACACACACACACACACACACACACACACACACACACACACACACACACACACACACACACACACACACTGAATCTTCGGTGTCTTCGGCTCCATAGCCACAGGAGCACTTACCACCAATGGTCTTCTCTCTTCTGGGCACCAGCTAGTGACCTCAGCAGTGCGATCACATGACCTGATCACGCTGCTGACGTTGCTCTAAACCGACGGTCAGAGCTTCAATTGTACTTGCGTCTGAAAGACGGCACACTGCAAGTTCTGTGAGCGGGCTGTCAGCATGATGACAGCCTGCTCAGAGAACTGCCGAATTCCGGTCCGGGGACGGCAGAAAGCAGCCGCCAGGGGAGACACCTCGGACCGCCGCATTAGGTGGCCCGACAGTGCCTAGGCTGCCCTCCCCTCCTCACTCCCATCATTGTCATGTCCCCACCCCCATCATTGTCATCTCCCCACACCCTCATCATTGTCATCTCCACACCCCCATCATTGTCATCTCCCCACTCCCATCATTGTCCTTTCCCTACTCCAATCATTGACCTCTCCCCACATCCCATCATTATCCTCTCCCTACTCCCATCATTGTTCTCTCCCCACATCCCATCATTGTTCTCTCCCCACATCCCATCATTGTTCTCCCCACATCCCATCATTGTTCTCTCCCCACATCCCATCATTATCCTCTCCCCACTCCCATCATTGTCCTCACCCCACATCCCATCATTGTCCTCTCCCCACATCCTATCACTGTCCTCTCTTCAGTGTATTGGAAAAAAAACACACTCCCCTCTTCGTCCGTTCCCCCGAGGCATCGCTGCCTGCTTCTTTCTTCATTATCGGCAACTTTATAAATGACATAGAGCACGCTGCATGCTGACGTCATCATGCCGTGCGAGCCTGTGCCACTGAGAAAGTGCCGCTCAGGAAGCTGAGGACGGGATCCTGCAGCTCCGCTGCCATTTTCTCTCGCAGGATCACTCCCTGCCCAGCATACCGCACATGCTGAGGGCAATCTGGACATTGGCCCCCCGGAGCCTTGGGCTCCGAGAAATGGGTCAAATTGCTCTCATTATTAGTCGTCCTGCAAGGGCCAGCTTCCAAGTCCGGTGCAACTGCACCGGCTGCATCGGCTAAATGTCAGCCCTTAGCGTCTACCCTGCCGGGATATGATGGTGTAAGAAGGAAGATTTGCCTAGGGACAGGTGCGGAGCTCCGGCGCCGGAACTGCCAGGGTCCTGCCCAGTGTTGCCAGGGGACGGGATTAAGAGTGCACGGGGGACTTCCTGGACAGTGCTGGGGGACAGAGGAGTGGGACGGAAGAGAGGAAGTCAGGTGTCTGGGCTCGCGCGAAAGAGACAGTTGGTTGTGAGCAGACCGGCAGTTGGGGAGAAACAGTCTTTCCTGCCGACAACGAGAGAGAGACGTGCTGCCCTGTCCTCGGTGAAATAGAGACGTGCTGACCTATCTGCGGTGACGGACGAACAGGTGACACAGCTTGCCGCAAAATAAGGGGTGTGCGGTCTGTACCTCGCCTACAGAAAGTGATCGTTCAGTTACCTGCATCACCACAGTTTTCCAGACATCTGACGGTGACCTACGGGTGAGGACGCACCCGGGATTAGTGATCCTAACGCAGTTTGTTGTACGCCGGAGGAGCTTGCTACAGCTCTTAAAGGAGTCGTGACCATTGTCGTGTGGTCAAAAGGACTGGGGGCCCAGTGGGTGAGACCCGAGACCGCCCACTGCCGTCAGAAGAGGGACACCCTCCGGAGTGAGTGTCTGAAGACGGACGTAGTTATTGCTAAAGGACAGATAAGTGCAAGCCTCCAGTAATCTACCTTCTCTTATTCAGCCTGAACTTTTGGGACTGCGCCGTATTGTTCATCCTTTCCGTGTTATAGTTAAACCACAATCGTTTATTGTCCGATTTTACTGTTTTATTGTTGGGTTACTTAAATTTACACTCCCTGCGTGGAGAAACCAAATCTTGAATTAAACCTCTGCCATACTCTCTGCGTGCTGTGTGCGGCATCCAAGCCTTTTAACAATGGCGGCACACAAAACATTATAATGAGGGCAATCGGGCCTTGCTTTTGACGCGCCCCTGGGCCTGCTGCGTCGCGCGGCATCGCGCGCACGGGGGAGCTTACCCGGATCCGGATCAGATGGGGGTAGTAGTCTCGTGGCGGTGACCCGGTCCGTGCCCAGGGAGTCAAGCTGAGCGGCAGTGTCTTGAATAGTAGGATGTTGTACGACTACGCCACCCGTTGAATGCAGCTTTAGGGCTGCTGCTGCAGGACAGTCCGCTGAGGCCGGTGATATGGTTGTGCAGCGTAGATGGTATAACCCCCAACGGGAGGGGTACGGCCTCAGGGCAGCAAGTGTAGATGATGGTGGTAGCGATGGTGCAGCAAGAAAGCTCAGAGACATGTGATGCAGTTTCAGGGTTTTTACTCACAGGTGTCGCTCCGGTCACTCCGGCCTTGAGTGACCACCCGAGTCGTGCTGCGTCCACCAGGTGTGGGACTCGGCCAACCCCCAGGCAAGTCCAGAGCGTGGTCCTGAGCTCCCCTCTCTTCCTTCCTACCGGCCGTTCCCACCAGGGACCCACCTTTGTCCGGCTCCCTCGGGCCTCTTGGTGGTAAAACCTTCTCTGGCTTTCCTGACCCTATTCGTGGTCTGCCTTCCTGGTGAGTGTGGTGAGGGTCGTGCCAAAGCTTGACCACGACCTCCGGTTCCTGGTTAAGGATATCTTGCCTCTGCCAGCTTGGGATCCGGTACCCTTTTCTGCCAACCCTTCACCCGTCCACTTGTGGGATCTCAGGGTTCCCTCTTGTCCTGCGTCTCTGGGCCTTTCTTCCTCCTCTTCTCCACTACAGGCCTGGCCCTGGAGCTGGGCCCATCCGGAGCCACAGCTCCCTGTCAGCCCTCCTGGCTGAGCTCCTCTCTGAACTCACTCCCTGAACTCACCCTGTTCCTAGATGGTGCCCACCTTATATACTCCCTCTATGTGTGAGCCCAGGTGACTAGCACCCAATGGGCTCCTACCTCTATGCCCAGAGCCCCTCCCCTATCTGCCCCTACACTACTGGGATGTTCCTCCCCCCCTCCCACTCCAGCCAGGGACAGACGCTGTCGTACCTGCACATCTACTTGGTGGGAGTACCGTTGTTCTGTCCCCCGGAAATGGGATGAGTGTAGTGCATGCAGCTATCTGAGCTCAGTCCCACACTCCATCCTTACCCGGGAGTGGAATACCACACCTCTGGTTTGAGGTGTAATACCCCTGTAGCAGCCGAGTCCTCGGGGTGCTACACTTTCCCCCAGAGCCACGAGCACCGGGCAGTAGCCCAGATTTCCCCCATTATAATCCGCCTATGCATGGGTGTTCCAAAATGAGGGGAGACGGTGTTTAGCGTAAACCGTAGTAAAAAGAAACGGAAAACTGACAAGAGGATGGAGTTATCAATAAGAGACTGGTCCTGGGAGAGGACACCTAGCAGTACGGACCTGAGTGTATAACACAGAGAGGTAGCGGCCAAGACGGCACAGAAAACATGAGACAAAGAGAGTGTCCCGGGTGGGAATTCCAAGGCGTCAGTAGCAGAGACGATAAGTACCGGCCATACTGGCAATATAGTTTCCTTGACAGGAAAGAAGATGTGGAACCAGGGTTGAGAATAGGACTCTTGCTAACTGGACTGTAATACTGAGCTAGGTTGTGGTGAAGGAAAGTAAAGCATTCGAGATAGAAAACAAACAATTAACAAGAAAGGAGTTGAGATTATGTGTGAAAAATTCTGCGTATTGTGAAGGAAACATTCATAAAGTTGTGTACCCGCTATATACTGTATATACTATAATTCTCACAAAGTTATCGTTAAGTAAAAAGTATATTTTCGACTGGTGGTCTCACTCATTGAAGTCTTCAACTGATCCTAGCCAACCAAAGTAATCGGTAACAAGGGCGTAGCGCACCCATAGCACAAGTCCACACACCTATCTGTGGATTCAGATGGAACCCATAGCAGACTCATAGACAGTCAAGGCCATAATTATAAAAATCCCTTAAATTTAAAATGGTTTTCTGCTGCATTTTGTTCTATATGATGAACAGAAATGTGGTTATATACAGGCTGAGGGACACGCTGCTAATATTTCATGACAAGAATGATTTCCTGGCAATCCCATTAGTCTAACTCGATGTAATCAGCAGCCAGAGATGACTCTGTGACTAGACATATGATGGTAGTCATTGTTTAGGAAAATCTCAGCTCTTACAGATGGCTGAGAACTATTGCTCTTCCATCATCTATTATGCATAATATGGAAATATTGTAAGAGATAGAGGGGCTTGTGTGACAAATACCAAGCAAAATATTTTATTCTAAAACATAACAATTCTTTCCAAAAAAACACTGTGAATAATTAGGGCAAATTTACAGAGTGCATCTTTGTAAACATTTTTTTTTGCCCCAATGCAACTAAAATGAATGATTAAAATGATTACAATTTAAATACAGTTATATCAAAAATATTGAAATGTTCTCATATTGAGTATACAGCTCCTACAATATATAGCACTATGTGTCCAAAGTCACATTTGACTATTTCCTAATACTTAGAAACATCTTTGCACAGTTTGTAAAAAGTGAAGTTAAAGGGAGTCTGTCAGACCCACAAGTCAATTGAAACAACTTATACAGTCCTATAGGGGACTTAGCCCCTATATAACTCATACCTGTGGTATAGATTTCCCATTACTCATTGGGCATAAAAAAGCAATGCAATACTGTCCTAATGTAGGCTAGGCAGCTTTGGTTCCCACTAAAGTCAGGTTCCGACGAGCGCATAAAAAGATCTTACAATTTTTCACCCCGAGAAAAAGCATTATTTTCATCTGCATTGTTATCTACAGACCATCCATGTGTCCATTTTGTACATCCATATGACATCCACATAGCATCTATTTTTATATATCAGCAGTTAAAAAAATACAAAAAAATGCAGTTTTCTCTGCTAAGAATTACAATATATCCGTAAAAATCGCTCTATGGATGATCTCCACCCATAGGCTAGAATGGACGAGTCTCATACAAAATATAAAGGAAACTAGTCCATGCTGCAATTTTTTCACATGAATGCTTGATCCATGTGAAAAACACTAATCTGAACAGCCCTATTCAATACCATTGAAAATCAGCCACACTGACCCCCTTTTTCATTTTAGCCGACCAGAGGTCACATATGAGGACATGTGTGTAATGTATTTATCTCAATCATTGCTGCCACGATTGCTTCATGACATGTTCATGAAGTCAAAGAAACAGCGGGGAGATGTCTTCATATCCTACTTGGGAATTTTTTGAAGAAAAGACAGACTGTACATTACGCTGCCGAGTTTGGGACATCTGAAACAAGGAACAAAGGCTTTGATGCAAATAGTTAACTGGATATAGAGAAATTCAGATAAAAACTGTCCATGTTGCTGGGAAAGTCTTTATAACTAGGTGACATCACAATAGGAATACGATCATACTTCCCATCTGTTGCTGCATTACTCATACTCCATACAAGGCTGTGGACAACAATTATTTACTAATGGCCTTAAAGTAATAAAAAAATATTATCTTTCATTCCATACAATCATACAGCTATAAAAAAGTTAAACATTTTATATAAAGTTTGTCTTAGCACTCTGATGATTCTATAATAGGAAATCTAAAGGCAGAGGTATAACGACAACAATCTACAGTACAACTACAGGTGCAACTGAGAAGATTCTATGGAGATGGGAGGAGGTGGGAGAAGCTAGAGGCAGAGAACCTCCTCCATCCCCTCCAGTCTACATAGAACCTTATCAGTAGCAGGTGCCATCTCCTATCTCAGTAATGGGAAAGTCTGTCCTCACTGAATACAGATTTTAACCAGAATTGAGGATTTTGAAAATTAATGATCAGTTCTAAAGAAGAAGATCTCTCTGATAAGATATATTACAAAGCTGCTTATTTTCATGTGTACTATTGCTTTATGAAATAAAAGTTAAAACGACGGTTACTCTTTAACCCCATAACAACATTTGACGTACTAATACGCGTCTGTGCCCTGGGACTTGTCTGTGCCCTGGGACTTAAGAGCCAGACCCGTATTAGTACGTCATGGCGATGGCGCGCGCACACAGGCTGTGCGGGCGTGATCGCCGCCAGGTGTCAGCTGATTGTCACAGCTGACACCCGGTACTATGTGCAGGGAGCGGTCCTGCACCGCTCCCAGCACATTAACCCCCGCGATGCTGTGATCGAAGTCGATCGCAGCATTGCGGTGGCAAGGGGAGGTGATCGCAGATACTCACCTCCTCTTCCGGCTTCCAGCGCTGACTGCCATGGCTTCCAGGATGTTGCCATGACGACCCGATGTCGTCATGACAACATCCGGGTCACCAGACAGCAGGAAGATTTTTTGGACATGCGCAGTGCATCTCCAAACAATCTTCTCCTTGTCCAGCGCTTACAGCCTGCATGACACAGGGATGGTGCTGCATTCCTGTGCCATGCAGGCGATCAGAGAAAAAAAAGTGAAAGTCCCACAGTGGGACAAAGTAAAAAAGTACTAAAACTATCAGAAAGTGAAAAAAAAAAAATTGTAAAAATATAAAAAAAAAAATAAAAAAAATAATCCACCAAAAGTAAAAATATAATGTACCCATCAATAAATATTATTATAAAAAAAAAAATAAATAAAAGTACACATATTTGGTATCGCCACGTCCAGAACAACCTGACCTATAAAACTGTCCCACTAGTTAACCCCTTCAGTGAACACGGTAAAAAAAAAAAAAAAAAAAACAAAGCAAAAATGAATGCTTTATCACCATACCGCCAAACAAAAAATGGAATAACACGCGATCAAAAAGACAAATATAAATAAAAATGGTACCGCTGAAAACATCATCTCGTCCCACAAAAAACAAACTGCCATACAGCTCCATCAGCCAAAAAATAAAAAAGTTATAGCTCTCAGAATAAAGCTATGCTAAAAAATAATTTTTTCTATAAAATTGCTTTTATTATGTAAAAGTGCAAAACATAGAAATACGATATAAATGTGGTACCGCTGTAAACGTACTGACCCGAAGAATAAAGCTGCCTTATCAATTTTACCACACGCGGAACAGAATAAAAAAAAAAAAAAAAAAATTCCTGAATTGTTGGTTTTTGTTTATTCTGCCTCCCAAAAATCGGAATAGAAAGCGATCAAAAAATGTCACGTGCCTGAAAATGGCACCAATAAAAACGTCAACTCATCCCGCAAAAAACGAGCCATCAAATGACTGTCTGCCAAAATCTGGAAAAATTATAGCTCTCAAAATATGGCGATGCAAAAACTAGATTTTACAAAAAATGCGTCTTTTAGTGTGTGACAGCTGTCAGTCATAAAAACCCCATATGATTCTGGTATCGCTGTAGTCTCACCGACCCGAAGAATAAGGTCGTCTAATCACTTATACCGCATGAGGAACGGCATAAAAAATAAACTCTCAGGTTAGGGTTGTGCTAGGGTTAGGGTTGTGCTAGGGTTAGGGTTGTGCTAGGGTTAGGGTTGTGCTACGGTTAGGGTTGTGCTACGGTTAGGGTTGTGTTAGGGTTAGGACTAGGGTTGGGGTTGTGATGGGGTTGGGATTTTTTTCAAAAGTAAGAAAAAAAGATGACGATATGGCGACTAGTGTTGAGCGCAAGTGCTCGCTACTTGAGTTTGCATCAGGTGTTCTGGTATGCATTGAGTATTGTGGGTATTTGAGTGACATGCTCGAGTCTCCGCCCCATATGCTTCACGGCCCAAAAAACTTTGCGGGGATTGCCTGCCATGCACGAGCGATCCCAGCATGTTTTTTTTGGGTGTCTAATAACCGTGAAACATCGGGGCGGGGACTCGAGCATGTCACTCGAGCACACGCAGTACATGGTGCATACCTGAGTACCCGATGCAAACTCAAGTAGCGAGCACTTGCGCTCAAGACTAATGACAACTTATTCAATATGATGACCTAATGTTATCAAATTCTGTGTCGTACCTCTGGGTTCAAAATGTTCACTATACACCTTAATAAAATCCTTAAGGGGTATAGTTTCCAAAATGGGGTCACTTGTGGGGGAGCTCCACTATTTAGGCACATCAGGGGCTCTCCAAACGCGACATGGTGTCCGCTAACAAATTGAATGGAAAATCGGCTCAAATTGTTAGCAGACGCCATGATGCGTTTGGAGAGCCCCTGTGTGCCCAAACATTGGAGCTCCCCCACAAGTGACCACATTTTGGAAACTAGACCCCGCAAGGCACCTATCTAGATGCATAGTGAGCACTTGGAACCCTTAGGTGCTTCACAAATTGATTCGTAAAAATGGAAAAGTATTTTTTTTCCACTTTTTCATTTTTATGAATCAATTTGTGAAGCACCTGGGGGTTCCAAGTGCTCACTATGCATCTAGATAGGTGCCTTGGGGGGTCTAGTTTCCAAAATGGGGTCACTTGTGGGGGAGCTCCAATGTTTGGGCACACAGGGACTCTCCAAATGCAACATGGTGTCCGCTAACAAATTGTTGGCTCAAATTGTTAGCGGACACCATGTTGCGTTTGGAGAGCCCCTGTGTGCCCAAACATTGGAGCTCCCCCACAAGTGACCCCATTTTGGAAACTAGACCCCCCAAGGCACCTATCTAGATGCATAGTGAGCACTTGGAACCCCCAGATGCTTCACAAATTGATTCATAAAAATTAAAAAGTGCTTTTATTTTCACTTTTTCATTTTTACGAATCAATTTGTGAAGCACCTGAGGGTTCCAAGTGCTCACTATGCATCTAGATAGGTGACTTTGGGGGTCTAGTTTCCAAAATTGGGTCACTTGTGGGGGAGCTCCAGTGTTTGGGCACACAGGGGCTCTCCAAACGCAACATGGTGTCCGCTAACTAATTGAGCCGATTTTCCATTCAATTTGTTAGCGGACGCCATGTTGCATTTGGAGAATCCCTGTGTGCCCAAACATTGGAGCTCCCCGACAAGTGACCCCATTTTGGAAACTAGACCCCCCAAGGCACCTATCTAGATGCATAGTGAGCACTTGGAACCCTCAGGTGCTTCACAAATTGATTCGTAAAAATGGAAAAGTATTTTTTTTCCACTTTTTCATTTTTACGAATCAATTTGTGAAGCACCTGGGGGTTCCAAGTGCTCACTATGCATCTAGATAGGTGCCTTGGGGGTCTAGTTTCCAAAATGGGGTCAATTGTGGGGGAGCTCTAATGTTTGGGCACACAGGGGCTCTCCAAACGCAACATGGTGTCCGCTAACAATTTGAGCCGACAATTTGTTAGCGGACACCATGTTGCATTTGGAGAGTCCCTGTGTGCCCAAACATTGGAGCTCCCCCACAAGTGACCCCATTTTGGAAACTAGACCCCCCAAGGCACCTATCTAGATGCATAGTGAGCACTTGGAACCCCCAGGTGCTTCACAAATTGATTCGTAAAAATCAAAAAGTGAAAAAAAAAACACTTTTTCATTTTTATGAATCAATTTGTGAAGCACCTGGGGGTTCCAAGTGCTCACTATGCATCTAGATAGGTGCCTTGGGGGTCTAGTTTCCAAAATAGGGTCACTTGTGGGGGAGCTCCAATGTTTGGGCACACAGGGGCTCTCCAAACGCAACATGGTGTCCGCTAACAATTTGAGCCGACAATTTGTTAGCGGACACCATGTTGCATTTGGAGAGTCCCTGTGTGCCCAAACATTGGAGCTCCCCCACAAGTGACCCCATTTTGGAAACTAGACCCCCCAAGGCACCTATCTAGATGCATAGTGAGCACTTGGAACCCCCAGGTGCTTCACAAATTGATTCGTAAAAATCAAAAAGTGAAAAAAAAAACACTTTTTCATTTTTATGAATCAATTTGTGAAGCACCTGGGGGTTCCAAGTGCTCACTATGCATCTAGATAGGTGCCTTGGGGGTCTAGTTTCCAAAATAGGGTCACTTGTGGGGGAGCTCCAATGTTTGGGCACACAGGGGCTCTCCAAACGCAACATGGTGTCCGCTAACAATTTGAGCCGACAATTTGTTAGCGGACACCATGTTGCATTTGGAGAGTCCCTGTGTGCCCAAACATTGGAGCTCCCCCACAAGTGACCCCATTTTGGAAACTAGACCCCCCCAAGGCACCTATCTAGATGCATAGTGAGCAGTTGGAACCCCCAGGTGCTTCACAAATTGATTCGTAAAAATGAAAAAGTGGAAAAAAAATACTTTTCCATTTTTACGAATCAATTTGGGAAGCACCTAAGGGTTCCAAGTGCTCACTATGCATCTAGATAGGTGCCTTGGGGGGTCTAGTTTCCAAAATGGGGTCACTTGTGGGGGAGCTCCAATGTTTGGGCACACAGGGGCTCTCCAAACGCAACATGGCGTCCGCTAACAATTTGAGCCAATTTTTCATTCAATTTGTTAGCGGACACCATGTCGCGTTTGGAGAGCCCCTGATGTGCCTAAACAGTGGAGCTCCCCCACAAGTGACCCCATTTTGGAAACTATACCCCTCAAGGATTTTATTAAGGTGTATAGTGAACATTTTGAACCCAGAGGTACGACACAGAATTTGATAACATTAGGTCATTATATTGAATAAGTTGTCATTAGTCTTGAGTGCAAGTGCTCGCTACTTGAGTTTGCATCGGGTACTCAGGTATGCACCATGTACTGCGTGTGCTCGAGTGACATGCTCGAGTCCCCGCCCGGATGTTTCACGGTTATTAGACACCCAAAAAAAACCATGCAGGGATCGCTCGTGCATGGCAGGCAATCCTCGCAAAGTTTTGTGGGCCGTGAAGCATATGGGGCAGAGACTCGAGCATGTCACTCAAATACCCACGATGCTCAATGCATACCAGAATACCCGATGCAAACTCAAGTAGCGAGCACTTGCGCTCAACACTAGTCGCCATATCGTCATCTTTTTTTCTTACTTTTGAAAAAAATCGCAACCCCATCGCAACCCCAACCCCAGCCCTAACCCTAACACAACCCTAACCGTAGCACAACCCTAACCGTAGCACAACCCTAACCCTAGCACAACCCTAACCTGAGAGTTTATTTTTTACGCCGTTCCTCATGCGGTATAAGTGATTAGACGACCTTATTCTTCGGGTCGGTGAGACTACAGCGATACCAGAATCATATGGGGCTTTTATGACTGACAGCTGTCACACACTAAAAGACGCATTTTTTGTAAAATCTAGTTTTTGCATCGCCATATTTTGAGAGCTATAATTTTTCCAGATATTGGCAGACAGTCATGTGACGGCTTGTTTTTTGCGGGATGAGTTGACATTGTTATTGGTGCCATTTTCAGGCACGTGACATTTTTTGATCGCTTTCTATTCCGATTTTTGGGAGGCAGAATAAACAAAAACCAACAATTCAGGAATTGTTTTTTTTTTTATTATTCTGTTCCGCGTGTGGTAAAATTGATAAGGCAGCTTTATTCTTCGGGTCAGTACGTTTACAGCGGTACCACATTTATATCGTGTTTCTATGTTTTGCACGCGAAATGGTGTCCGCTAACAAATTGAATGGAAAATCGGCTCAAATTGTTAGCGGACACCATGTTGCGTTTGGAGAGCCCCTGTGTGCCTAAACATTGGAGCTCCCCCACAAGTGACCCTATTTTGGAAACTAGACCCCCTTGGGCACCTATCTAGATGCATAGTGAGCACTTGGATCCCCCAGGTGCTTCACAAATTGATTCGTAAAAATGAAAAAGTGGGAAAAAAAACCACTTTTTTATTTTTACGGATCAATTTGAGAAGCACCTTGGGGTTCCAATTGCTCACTATGCATCTAGATAGGTTCCCTGGGGGGTCTAGTTCCCAAAATGGGGTCACTTGTGGGGGAGCTCCACTGTTTAGGCACACAGGGGCTCTCCAAACGCGACATGGTTCCAATTTGTTAGCGGACACCATGTCGCGTTTGGAGAGCCTCTGTGTGCCTAAACATTAGAGCTCCCCCACAAGTGACCCCATTTTGGAAACTAGACCCCTCAGGGAACTTATCTAGATGTATGGTGAGCACTTTGAACCCCCCAAGTGTTTTGCAAAGGTTTATGACGTAGAGCTGTGAAAAAAAAATAATTTTTTTCCACAAAAATGCTCTTTTAGCCGCAATATTTTTATTTTCACGAGGGTACTAGGAGAAATTGGACCCCAAAAGTTGTTGTGCAATTTCTCCTGAGTACGCTGATACCCCATGTGTTGGAGAAAACTACTGTTTGGGCGCATGTCAGGGCTCGGAAGGGAAGGAGTGACGCTTTGGAATGCAGACTTTGATGGAATGCTCTGCGGGCGTCATGTCACGTTCTCAGAGTCCCTGATGTGCCTAAACAGTGGAAATGCCCAACAAGTGCCCCCTTTTTGGAATGGATACCTGATTTGTCAATTTTATAATGTAGTGTTATACGCCAGTTGTGTAGGACAACCTGACAAACACTACACAACTGAAGTATGACAACCTGACGAACACTACGTCAGCTGTGTAGTGTTCGTCAGGTTGTCATACGTCAGAAATTAATTCAATAGTCCATGGAAGTATGGTACCTTTTGAAGCAGTCTTTCATGCAGAGGCCACGTTTGTCGGGGCAGGTGTCACATTGGTAAATGGTGTCCTTGCGTATTCCCCTTCGGTAACACACTCGGCCCTTCTTTTGTGACTTACCTTTTTTTCCGCTGTGAGGGATCTGCCCCGGGAAATGCTGGCCCGGTACAATTCGAGGTCCTTCAGTTCCAGAAGTAGTGGGGCCCGCTCCGCCACCACTGCCAAATATCAGGGCCTTGATAACTGTCTCCTGAAAGTGAAGATACGACGCAGAAGTCTGGCCTGCACATTTTGACAGAAGGAAAGCGTTGTGCATTGCCATCTGAACAATGTGCACGGCCAGCTTCTTATACCATACCTTGGCCTTTCTCAAAGCACTTGTACGGCTGGAGGACTTGATCGGAGAGATCAACTCCCCCCATGTACTTGTTGTACCCCACTACACAGTCTGGTTTGGCGACCTGTGTAGTGGAACCTCTTACAGTGCTGAGGGTGCTGCCATCACCATGTATGGTGGTCAAGAGAAGGACATCCCTCTTGTCCTTGCACTTGACCACCAATAGGTGGTCGCTACATTGGGCTCTGCTCTCACCCCTTCTGAGTAGCTGCCCAATTAGCGTCTTTGGGAGGCCTTTCTGATTTTTGCGGACAGTACCGCAAGCTGCGGTATGTCGCGCAGTGTGGGACTTGAAGAGCGGGATACTTGTATAAAAGTTATCCACGTACAGGTGATAACCTTTATCCAGCAGTGGGTGCACTAAGTCCCACACAATTTTCCCACTCACTCCCAGAACAGGGGGGCATTCAGGGGGTTCAATCCGGGAGTCCTTCCCTTCATAAACTCTAAACTTGTGAGTGTACCCTGAGGTACTCTCACAAAGTTTATACAGCTTGATCCCGTATCTGGACCTTTTACTGGGCAGGTACTGCCGGAATCCAAGCCGCCCCTTAAAAGAAATTAAGGACTCATCCACGCAGATGTCCCTTTGGGGCACGTACACTTCATCAAACTTGTTGTTGAAGTGCTCGATGACCGGCCGAACTTTGAAAAGACGATCAAAGTTCGGGTCATCGCGTGCAGGACACCTTGCATTATCTTGGTAATGCAAGAACTTGCAGATGGCCTCAAAACGTGTCCGGGTCATGACCATTCGGAACACTGGAGTGTTATACAAAACGTCAACACTCCAGTATTGCCGAACCTCTGGTATTTTCAGGATCCCCATATGAAGGATCAGGCCCCAAAACGTCATCATTTCTTCTGCGTCTACAGGAGACCAGTTAGAAAATGATGAAGAGGGGTTTTGTTCGAAAAATTGATGAGCATACAAATTAGTTTGGCCCACCATGAGGTTTATAAAATCCTCAGAGAAAAAGACTTTGAAAAAGTCTATTTCTGTGAGGCCGGTGGTGTCAAACTTGATTCCTGATTCCGCCACAAAATCAGAAATCAGTGGCTCAAAATTTTGGGGGGGCGAGGTCCATATGGGGTCAGTAGTGGGGGGCGCTGGAACATCTTCTCTCCTGCGACGACTGCGGGGCGGTCCAGCAGCACCTGAGGAGGAAGAAGAGGAGGAAGAGAAGGACGATGAGGCGTCGGAAAAGTAAAGAAATCGGGGATCCTCGCCCTCGCTGTCAGTCTCCGTGTCGGAGGCAACAATAGCGTATACCTTCTCCGCTGAATAGCGAGTTTGAGATGAACCGGACATTTTTTTTTTCTCGTGTATGTGGTGCGTGTGTGTCAGTACTTTATTTAGAGTGTGTGTGTTTCAGTGTGCTTGGTGTGAACTTTTTTTTTCTGAAAAAAAAAGAGTAAAAAAGGAACTACCGTAGGTGGTACAAACAGCGAGCACGAGTGCGGATCGGTGAACTATGTCACCAATCAAATCTCGGCAGCTGCTAGGTGTGTGCGTGGATGTGGTGCAAAGGTGGTGGTGGTGGGGGGGAATTGACAGGGACAAGAAAAAGTCCTGAAAAGCAGCGAGCACGGACGTTGATCAGTGACGTAGAAACTGCTCAGCGCTCAGCCACTGCAGGACGCACGAAAAAAAAAAAAACTGGGAGGGAGGAGGATTGGGGGTAAAGGGAAGGGGGGAGGAGGAGGGGGGGAGAGGGGTGGATGAGGGGAGAACAGAGATGGACTTACCAAAGTCTTCTCTGTTCTTCTTTCAGCAGGATCAGCAGCAGGTTCTGGAAGAGGCTCTGGAGCAGGATCCACAGCAGCAGGGTAAGGAGCTGGAGACCCAGGACCCTGGAGACAGCAGCAGAACGCCGAAGTTGGAGACCCAGCAACCTGGAGACAGCAGCAGGACGCCGGAGCAGGAGATCCAGGACCCTGGAGACCACAGCAGGATGCCGGAGCAGCAGCAGCGACTGGAGCAGGTAGGAGAAAGGTCTTGTAGTGTAACAGAAGATTCTGTTGCACTACAAGGCCCAGCACAGCGCAGATCAGACGTGACCGCTCTTTAGAAATCCTCACCAAGTGTGAGGATCTGCAGGGCGGTCACAGGGGGGTGACAGGGTGGTGCCAGGCAGGTCACAGGCCGGTCACCACCCGGTCACCTCCCAGTCAGGTACTCTGATTGGTGCGATCGATGATGACATCGATGGCACCAATCAGAGATGGCTGGGGCCTGGGCACGTACCACAGGGGGTCACAGGGAGGTGACAGGCAGGTCACAAGCCGGTCACCGCCCTGTGACCGCCCTGTCACCTGTGTTCAGGTACTCTGATTGGAGCGATGTCATCATCGATCGCTCCAATCAGAGCTGGCTGAGGTTTCTATGACATCACAGCGGGTCATGGGGAGGTGACAGGCAGGTCACAAGCCGGTCACCGCCCCGTGACCACCCTGTTACAGAAAAGTCCCGCTGTGATCGGTGCGATCGATTTGATCGGTGATCGCACCGATCCTAGCAGTTTGGGGAGAGGGCTGGGGTTACTAGGCAACAGCCTAGGATCGGTGCTCTTAGGAGCACCGATCCTAGGCTGCACATCACTGTTTCCGGCAATCTGATTGCCGGAAACAGTGAGAAATGCTGTGATTGGCTGTTCAGAATTGAACAACCAATCACAGCGATCGTGGGTGTGAAGGGGCGGCAACAACCCCGAGATGCCGGCACCATCTACCCTAAGGTAAGATGGCACTGGAATTTTAATGCTATCACCGCGACTTCGGTCACGGTGCTGCATTAAAGATAGGGCGTATTAATACGTATCTGGTCCATAAGGCCCAGGGCACAGATACGTACTAATAAGGCCTATGTCGTAAAGGGGTTAATTAACCCCTTTCCGGACCAAGGCGTACTAATACGTATCTGTGCCCTGGGCCTTATGGGCCAGATACGTATTAGTACGCCTTGGCGACTTCGCCCGCACACAAGCGGTGCGGGCGAAATCGCCGCCGGGTGTGAGCTGATTGTCACAGCTGACACCTAGTGCTATGTGCAGGGAGCGGTCCCGCACTCTGAGCAGGCGTGGGGGGGGTTCTGAGCAGGCGTGGGGGCCCACTCGCCGTCGGGCACCCCGCCACGCTATGGGACCCGTGAGCGGAGGAGAGCGGTGCCACCGCCTACTCAGGGCACCGGCAGCTGGCACAATACTTATCCCTCCCCGCAGCGGCTCCGGTCTTTTCTGCGGCTGCTGCACAGTGACATCTCAGGTCAGAGGGTGCAGTGATGTCTTTACACCACGCTCTCTCCTGAGCCGTCACAACGCAGAGCGGGAAGTTGCTGGTGCACATGAGGAGTCCGGAGCAGCGGCAGCAGGTGAGAAGTGAGGTGAGTATTTGATTTTTTATTTTTATTGTATGGAGGCATGGGGCATTATGTTGTGGGGTGGGGTGTGACATCCTGCATGGGGCATTATAAGGGGGGAGGGTGTGACATCCTGCATGGGGCATTATAAGGGAGGAGGGGTGTGACATCCTGCATGGGGAATTATAAGGGGGGAGAGTGACATGCTTTATGGGGCATTATAAGGGGGGGGTTCATCCTGCATGGGGCATTATATGGGGGGGGGGTGACAGCCTGCATAAGGCATTATAAGGGAGAGGGGTGTAATATCCTGCATGGAGCATTATGTGGGGGGAACAGCCTGTGTGGGGCATTATGTGGGGGGAACAGCCTGCGTGGGGCATTATGTGGGGGGAACAGCCTGCATGAGGCATTATGTGGGCTGAACAGCCTGCATGGAGCATTATGTGGGGGCCAGTATTCTGTGTGGAGCGTTATATGGGGGCCAGTATTCTGTATAGAGCGTTATATGGGGGCCAGTATTCCGTATGGAGCATTATATGGGGGCCAGTATCCTGTATGGAGCATTATATGGGGGCAAGTATTCTGTGTGGAGCGATTCGCCGGTTTCTGAGCTATTGTAGACTTTACAAAAGATATCACTCATGTAATGTAAGAGGTGAAATCTTCATTCATCATTGTACTATATACAATACAGACCAAAAGTTTGGACACACCTTCTCATTTAAAGACTTTTCTGTATTTTCATGACTATGAAAATTGTACATTCACACTGAAGGCATCAAAACTATGAATTAACACATGTGGAATTATATACTTAACAACAAAGTGTGAAACAACTGAAAATATGTCTTATATTCTAGGTTCTTCAAAGTAGCTACCTTTTGCTTTGATGACTGCTTTGCACACTCTTGGCATTCTCTTGATGAGCTTCAAGAGGAAGTCACCGGAAATGGTCTTCCAACAATCTTGAAGGAGTTCCCAGAGATGCTTAGCACTTGTTGGCCCTTTTGCCTTCACTCTGCGGTCCAGCTCACCCCAAACCATCTCGATTGGGTTCAGGTCTGGTGACTGTGGAGGCCAGGTCATCTGGTGTAGCACCCCATCACTCTCCATCTTTGTCAAATAGCCCTTACACAGCCTGGAGGTGTGTTTGGGGTCATTGTCCTGTTGAAAAATAAATGATGGTCCAACTAAACGCAAACCGGATGGAATAGCATGCCGCTGCAAGATGCTGTGGTAGCCATGCTGGTTCAGTATGCCTTCAATTTTGAATAAATCCCCAACAGTGTCACCAGCAAAGCACCCCACACAATCACACCTCCTCCTCCATGCTTCACGGTGGGAACCAGGCATGTAGAGTCCATCAGTTCACCTTTTCTGCGTCGCACAAAGACACGGTGGTTGGAACCAAAGATCTCAAATTTGGACTCATCAGACCAAAGCACAGATTTCCACTGGTCTAATGTCCATTCCTTGTGTTCTTTAGCCCAAACAAGTCTCTTTTGCTTGTTGCCTGTCCTTAGCAGTGGTTTCCTAGCAGCTATTTTACCATGAAGGCCTGCTGCACAAAGTCTCCTCTTAACAGTTGTTGTAGAGATGTGTCTGCGGCTTGAACTCTGTGTGGCATTGACCTGGTCTCTAATCTGAGCTGCTGTTAACCTGCAATTTCTGAGGCTTGTGACTCGGATAAACTTATCCTCAGAAGCAGAGGTGACTCTTGTTCTTCCTTTCCTGGGGCGGTCCTCATGTGAGCCAGTTTCTTTGTAGCACTTGATGGTTTTTGCAACTGCACTTGGGGACACTTTCAAAGTTTGCCCAATTTTTCGGACTGACTGACCTTCATTTCTTAAAGTAATGATGGCCGCTCGTTTTTCTTTACTTAGCTGCTTTTTTATTGCCATAATACAAATTCTAACAGTCTATTCAGTAGGACTATCAGCTGGTAACCACCTGACTTCTGCACAACACAACTGATGGTCCCAACCCCATTTATAAGGCAAGAAATCCCACTTATTAAACCTGACAGGGCACACCTGTGAAGTGAAAACCATTTCCAGTGACTACCTCTTGAAACTCATCAAGAGAATGCCAAGAGTGTGCAAAGCAGTCATCAAAGCAAAAGGTGGTTACTTTGAAGAACCTAGAATATAAGACATATTTTCAGTTGTTTCACACTTTTTTGTTAAGTATATAATTCCACATGTGTTAATTCATAGTTTTGATGCCTTCAGTGTGAATGTACAATTTTCAAAGTCATGAAAATACAGAAAAATCTTTAAATGAGGTGTGTCCAAACTTTTGGTCTGTACTGTATATATATATATATATATATATATATATTTCTCTGTGGTATCTGTGCATCATGAATCGTGGTATGTGTTAAAGGGGCCCACTGAGACTCTTTCGCCCGGGGCCCACAAAAACCTGGAGCCGGCCCTGAGTTAGGGTTGTGCTAGGGTTAGGGTTGAGCTATGGGTAGGGTTGGGCTAGGGTTATGTTTGGGCTAGGGTTGTGCTAGGGTTAGGGTTGGGCTAGGGTTAGGGTTGGGGTTAGGGTTGGGCTAGGTTTAGGGTTGGGCTAGGGTTAGGGTTGGGATAGGGTTAGGGTTGGGCTAGGGTTAGGATTGGGCTAGAGTTAGGGTCAGGCTAGAGTTAGGGTTGGGCTAGGGTTGTGCTAAGGTTAGGGTTGGGCTAGGGTTAGGGTTGGGCTAGGGTTAGGGTTGGGCTATGGTTGGGCTAGGGTTGAGTTGGGTTGGGGTTGTATTAGGGTTGGGGTTAGGCTTGTGTTGGGGTTGGGATTTTTTCAGAAGTATAGAAAAAAAGATGATGACGATATGGCGACTAATGTTGAGCGCAAGTGCTCGCTACTTGAGTTTGCATCGGGTCTTCGGGTATGCCCCGAGTATAGCGGGTGCTCGAGTGACATGTTTGAGTCTCCACCCCAAATGTTTTGCAGCTGTTATACAGCCAAAAAAACTCGCAGGGATTGCCTGCCATGCACGAGCGATTCCCGCATGTTTTTTTTTGGGTGTCTAGTAACCGTGAAACATGCGGGCAGGGACCCGAGCATGTCTCTTGAGCACCCACGATACTTTGTGCATACCCGAGCACCCAATGCAAGCTCAAGTAGCGAGCACTTGCACTCAAGACTAATGACAACTTATTCAGTATGATGACCTAATGTTATCAAATTCTGTGTCGTACCTCTGGGTTCAAAATGCTCACTACCCCTTGATAAAATCCTTGAGGGGTCTAGTTTCCAAAATGGAGTCACTTGGGGGGGGGGGGGATTCCACTGTTTAGGCACATCAGGGACTCCCCAAACACAACATGGCGTCCGCTAATTATTCAAGCAAATTTTACATTCAAAAAGTCAAATGGTGCTCCTTCCCTTCCGAACCCAGCCGTGCGCCCAAACAGTGGTTTTCCCCCACATATGGGGCATCAGCTTACTCAGGAAAAATTGCACAATAAATTGCAGGGTGCAATTGTGGCACCCCAGGGGTCTGGTTTCCACAGTAATGTAATGTTATGTCTGAGAGCAGGTGGGAGGTCCTTTGGTCAGGGATCCTGTGCATGCCACACCTCCTGCCCAGTCTTGGGAGGGGAAGAACTTCCCCTATATAAACCTGGGGCTGAGGCAGGGTTAGGAGTTTCAGAGAGGAGAAGACAGGGAGCAGAGCTGCTCTATGGACTCTGCTCCACAGGCAGACCCTGTCCTGGGGCCTGAGCCTGGAGTAGAAGAAGAACAGAAGTAGAGACAGAGAAGCAGCATAGGAAGAAACAACAGGAGCTCTGTGGGAGCAGTGTTACAAAGAGTCAGGGGCTGGCAGCTGCAGAGCTCGCCCTGACTGAGAAGATTTCTTACCGGACCCGGAGTCCGAGGCTGTGGGGACTAACTCCTACCCAGCAGCAGAATCCGTCAGGCAGGGGATTTCAGGTCCTCTGGCCAAGAAGCCCGAAGGCACGGTCACACGCGTGGGACCAGCACCGCCATCGTGGAGCGGAAGCCATTAGAAGGCCCCGAGTCACCGGCCATACGGGTGAGCACCACACGGTACACTCAGGGACGTGGGCTACTTATATCCGCTTCTAGCAAGGTAGCCAGAAGAGTACAGTCAGTTTGGGAGGCCTACAACTCCGCCTGGCCAGGGGAGATCCCATCTGCTCAAGGACTGACCAGGCCCCGTTCACTAGCAAGTACTCCGGGAGGGTCTATCGTTGTTACCAGTAAAGACCCTGAATTACACCGCACCGTCTCTGAGTGGTTCCTGCTACCCCCATCATCCACATCTGCTGCCCTGAGGCCATACCCCTCCCGTTGGGGGTTATACCATCTACGCTGCTGTTAGAACCTTGCTGTTAGGTTTTTTTTCCTTTGCTGGTCACATGACCTTGTTGGCCTATTTAATCCTGCTCCGCCCTTCTGGCTTTGCTGGACTTCATTGTATATCTACTTTCTAGCTAGCCTGTGCTCTGTATCTATCTCTGTTAGTTTGCTTGGTCTACGGACCTCTATGTTCTATCTATTTTGTTTGTTCGTCTGTCTGCAACTATTTCTGTTAGGAGGTGTCCCATATTCCTTCCAGTCCTTAGTACTTGTAGGGATTCCCTCCCCACATCTATAGGTCTTCGTACAGACTAGATTAGGACTTTAGCAGGTCTGATCGCAGGATCAGGTTCCCTGTTACATCGTAGGGATTCAGCTGAGTCCTATAGTAGGGACAGATCTCCTCTCTTTCCTTAGCTTTGGTAGCAGAACATAACAGTAAGTCCAGCCTGCAAATTCTCTAAGGAAAGATTTTTTTTGTTCCATCATGGTGTCGGTTCAGGATTTGGCTAAACACCTGCAGGGACTCTCTCTGGAAGTGGCCGAGCTCCGTCAGCACGTGAGTAACTGTCCTGGAGCATATTTCTTGGAGCCTAAGGTATGTTTGCCGGATTTATTTTTTGGTGAACATCGAGAATTTTTTTCATTTAAAAATGCTTGCTTATTGTATTTTCGTTTGAGACCCAAGTCCTCTGGGGATGAATCCCAGCCCGTAGGGTTCATAATGTCACTTTTGCGCAAAGAGCCTCAGGAGTGGGCCTTTTCTTTGCAACCTAGTGATACATGCTTCAGATCAGTGGATAGTTTTTTTTCTGCTTTAGGACTATTATATGATGATCCTGACCGTGTGGCATCAGCTGAGACTGAGTTGAGACGTTTAAAGCAAGGATCAGGTAATGTGGAAAAATATTGTACTCATTTTCGTCGTTGGTCCACTCAAACAGGGTGGAACGATTCTGCTCTGAAAAGTCTATTTCTTGCTGGGCTCAGTGAAAGGGTTAAAGACCTGCTAATTGCTTATCCTACACCTGAGGATTTGCAACAGGCTATGCAATTAGCTATACGGGTGGATAGAAGACTGCGTGCTAGGGTTAATGAGAGCAAATCCTCTGCTATGTCAGTTTCTGGTTATGATAATGTGTGTACTAACAGTGGTGAACCGATGGAGATTGGATCGGTGGCACCGCGCTCTCAAGAAAAAGACCGTCGTTTTTCGGAAGGCTTGTGTTTCTATTGCGGAAAATCTGGTCATTTGATTAAAGGCTGTGAGCTTCGTATGAAGAAAGAAAAAAAAATGGTCAGTCACGCCCGTATTGCCTGTTTAAATTCCAAGGGTATATTTTTAGCTGCTTCCACGATTGCTCAGGAAAAATTAATGGAATTTCGGGTGTTTGTTGATTGCGGGTCTACACTAAATGTAATTGATGGGGGATTCGTGGAAAAACTCAATTTAAAACCTGAACCTTTATCATCCCCCATTGCTGTGGTTTCTGTGGATGGCTCCCCTTTGAAGAATATTACTCTCAAGGTCAGTGAATTTCCTCTCACTATTAATGGTGTTCACCATGAGAAATTGGATTTGGTAGTGTTGAATAACTTGCCGTCTCCAGTAATATTGGGTTTGCCCTGGTTAAAATTTCACAATCCTGTACTGGATTGGTCTACCAGTGAAATTAAATCCTGGAGCCATAAATGTTATGACAAGTGTTGTAACGGGCGTATTGCAGCTTTGGATAGGGGAGAATTGCCTGTTCCTATTCAGGATTTTTGGAGAGTTTTTTCTGAGAAAGAATCGCAGGTTTTGCCTCCCCATAGAGACTATGATTGTTCTATTGAATTTGTCCCTGGAGCGACTCTTCCTAAAAGTCGTTTATTTAACCTTACTATTCCTGAGAGGAAGGCTTTGGAGGAATACATACAGACAAGTTTGGCCACCGGTCACATTAGGCCCTCTAAGTCTCCTGTGGCGGTTGGATTTTTTTTTGTAAAAAAAATGGACGGCGGTTTACGTCCTTGTCTGGATTTTCGTGAGATTAACAAAATTACTGTACGCAATCCTTACCCACTGCCATTGATTCCTGATCTGTTTAACCAGTTATTGGGGGCCAAGTGGTTCTCTAAAATTGACCTTAAGGGGGCATACAATCTGTTGCGCATGAAGGAGGGTGATGAATGGAAGACTGCTTTTAACACTCCTGTGGGTCATTTTGAGAATCTGGTTATGCCTTTTGGTCTTACTAATGCTCCTGCATTTTTTCAGAATCTGATTAATGACATCCTTAGACCTTTGATCGGTAAAAATGTGGTTGTGTATTTGGATGACATTTTGATTTATTCGCCAGATCTGGAGTCTCATTGGCGGAGCGTGCGTGAGGTATTACAGTTATTAATGGACAATTCGCTTTTTGCTAAGCTGGAGAAATGTGAGTTCGCTGTACAGAGAATTAGTTTTTTGGGCTACATTATCTCCAGCAAAGGTTTTGAGATGGATCCGGTTAAGGTTCAGGCTGTGCAGGAATGGCCTAGGCCTATTGGTTTGAAATCGATACAGAGGTTTTTGGGTTTCGCCAATTACTATAGAAAATTCATAAAAAATTTTTCTAGTATTGTCAAACCTCTGACTGATCTCACCAGGAAAGGTGCTGATGCGGTTCAGTGGTCTTCTGAGGCCATTGAAGCTTTTGTGTATCTCAAGGAGAGGTTCACCTCTGCTCCCATCCTTATGCAGCCTGATGTTACTAGGCCGTTTTTGGTTGAGGTTGATGCTTCCTCTGTGGGGGTTGGCGCAGTATTTTCTCAGGATAACGGGGATGGATTACATCCCTGTGCCTTTTTTTCAAAAAAATTTTCGGAGACTGAATTGAATTACGATGTTGGTAATCGGGAATTATTGGCTATTAAACTCGCATTTGAACACTGGCGCCACTTCTTGGAAGGTGCGGAATTTCCCGTTCAGGTTCTTACAGATCATAAAAATCTGATATATCTTGATGCTGCCAAGCGCCTGAATGCCCGTCAGGCTAGGTGGGCACTGTTTTTCTCGCGGTTTAATTTCTCCGTTACTTACATCCCTGGTACTAAGAATGTTAAGGCGGATGCCTTGTCTCGCAGTTTTTCTCCCATAGTCGGTGCTGAGAAAGAGGAAAACATTTTACAAGAAGGTGTTGTGATAGCTGCTTTAGACTCCGTTTTGGAAGATGAGATTCTTAAAGCTCAGGAGAATGCCCCATCTAACACTCCTCATGGGAGGTTGTTTGTGCCTGGGACCTTTAGGAGAGATTTGTTTGTTGAGTGTCACGAATCTCGGTTGGCAGGTCATCCCGGAATCTCTGAGACCAAGAGACTGGTGGGTCGCAGTTTTTGGTGGCCTGGATGGCAGAAGGAAGTCATTAAGTGGGTGCGCCAATGTACTATATGTGCTAGATCTAAGTCCTCACATACTCCTGCTGCGGGGTTGCTTTGTCCTTTGGAGGTCCCCAGTGCTCCTTGGACACATTTGGCTATGGACTTTATAACTGACTTTCCCCCCTCTGAGGGTTTTACTGTCATCTGGGTGGTCGTGGACCGTTTTAGCAAGATGTGTCACTTGGTTCCCTTCGTCAAACTGCCCTGCGCTAAAACTCTCGCTAAGACCTTTGTCAAAGAAATTGTCAGACTTCATGGCGTTCCTACTGACATTGTTTCTGATAGGGGTCCTCAGTTCGTGGCTCGTTTTTGGCGTGCCTTTTGTGACAGGTTGGGAATTCATTTGTCGTTTTCGTCCGGATATCATCCTGAATCTAATGGCCAGACAGAAAGGAAAAACCAGGATGTTGAGCAGTTCTTGCGTTGTTTTGTGGCAGACAATCAAGAGGGGTGGTCTGAGTTTCTGCCACTTGCCGAATTTGCTCTGAACAATCATACATCTTCTTCTGCTGGTTGTTCGCCTTTTTTTTGTTGTTCTGGGAGACATCCGTCGTTTGGGTCGTTCTCCAAGTTGGGATCTGCCGTGCCTGAGGAGGAGAATTTTTCCGGTGATTTGGAAAGAGTTTGGACGGATGTGCGTGGTAATCTTCAGGAGGCCAACAGAAAATCTAAAGACTACTTTGATAGGAAACGACAGGAGGTTTTGTTCGCTGTTGGTGACATGGTTTGGTTGTCCTCTAGGAATCTGCGGTTGAGGATTCCTTCTAAGAAATTGGGTCCCAAGTTTGTGGGGCCCTTTAAGGTGCTTCAGGTTGTCAACCAATCTGCTGTTAGGTTGGAGGTTCCTACCTCCTGGAGAATTAATCCGGTCTTTCATGTCTCTCTGTTAAAAAAAGCTGTTGTGTCGGATGGTGACGCCTCTGCCTCTGTTCCTCCGGTGGTGGAGGACGGGGAATATGAAATTTCTCGCATCCTTGACTCTAGACGGTATAGAGGTAGTTTGCAGTATCTTGTGGCCTGGAAAGGTTTCGGACCCGAGGATAACTCTTGGGTGAGGTCAGATGATGTTTCCGCGTCCAGACTTATCAGAGCGTTTCACAGGAGATTTCCTGATAAGCCTGGTCCTAGGGGATCCGGAGGATCCTCTTAGAAGGGGGGGTACTGTTAGAACCTTGCTGTTAGGTTTTTTTTCCTTTGCTGGTCACATGACCTTGTTGGCCTATTTAATCCTGCTCCGCCCTTCTGGCTTTGCTGGACTTCATTGTATATCTACTTTCTAGCTAGCCTGTGCTCTGTATCTATCTCTGTTAGTTTGCTTGGTCTACGGACCTCTATGTTCTATCTATTTTGTTTGTTCGTCTGTCTGCTACTATTTCTGTTAGGAGGTGTCCCATATTCCTTCCAGTCCTTAGTACTTGTAGGGATTCCCTCCCCACATCTATAGGTCTTCGTACAGACTAGATTAGGACTTTAGCAGGTCTGATCGCAGGATCAGGTTCCCTGTTACATCGTAGGGATTCAGCTGAGTCCTATAGTAGGGACAGATCTCCTCTCTTTCCTTAGCTTTGGTAGCAGAACATAACAGCTGCACCATCCATCCACCGGCCTCAGCGGACTGTCCTGCAGCGGCAGCTCCATAGCTGCATTCAACGGGTGGCGTAGTCGTCCTGCATCTACCGCTGTTACATCGCCGCTCAGTTTGACTCCCTGGGCACGGACCGGGTCACCGCCACGAGACTACAACCCTCAAGAGATCCGGCTCCGGGTAAGCTCCCGCGTGCGCAACGCAGCGCGACACAGGCCCAGGGGCGCGTCAACTTTTGGCGTAGTCGGCAGGATTTCGTGCCCGCAACCACCGGGTACTGCGTGCCTGAAAGAGACTGTGAAAACTTACCCGTGGTGAAGATTCCCGCCATCTGTGAAGATTCCCGCCATCCGAGGAGTTTTCCCGCCATCCGGCGCCATCTTCTGCCTTCTTCCCGCCATCCGAGGAGTTTTCCCGCCATCCGGCGCCATCTTGGAGACGCCGCGCGGGAAGAAGAGGGGCGTGGACTCCGAAAGCGCGCGAGAACTGAAGCCCCGCCTCACGTCCGGACGTTGCGTAAGGTCCTGGAAGGAGCCCAGCAGACGCCGACGTCACAGGAGCGCGACGCCAGGTCCTCTACCCCGACGATTGACTGCGGAGCCGCGGCCTACGGAAGAGGATCTTCGGAAGGTAGGCCACGGTCCACTAGGGGGGAGGAGGACACCAGGAACGGACAGCAAGATGGCGGACCGGCAGCAGACTAAGCTGCCCAGCATCGGCAGTGCCCCAGTCGTCGCCGGCCCCGACCAGCGCCGGGAGAAGAAAAGTGACGCAGGAGCGGTCGCGGGAGCAGGTAAGAGGAGTCTCCCTGTCCCGGACGCTGCCAGCGTCAGCCTGCTCCCGGGCCCCCTGGTGGAGCCGCCGATTCCGGGCGCTGCAGACACCGACCTGCTCCAGCCCCCGCAACAAGCCCTGCGGCCAAGGCCTCCAGCCCTGGGCACTACCACCACCAGCCCGCGCCCAGGCCCAAAGTTGCACCCTCTGACCCCGGGCGTCATCAACGGCGACCCTCTCCACGCCTGGTCGCAAGGCCTGAACTCCCCAGGTGCAAAAGGACTGTACGCCCTCCACGTTCACCGGCTAACCAAGGAGGAGCTGCAGTACTACCAATACGAGGAAAGCCAAGAGGACCCGGACGGGTCTGAAGACTACCATCAGGAGGAGACAAAGAGAGGACACCGCTACTGAAGGGAAGTAGCATAAATAAAGAGCTGTACATAGTTACCCGTCAGGGTATGAGAACTTGCTGAAACTGTTAAATGATTGAAGTGTGGTCCCCGTTGGGACAAGTGTGAACTGTTATCCGTGTGTCCCTATCCCTTACCAGGCTGAGGACTGTGAGCAGCCATTCCCTATCCCTTACCAGGCTGAGGACTGTGAACAGCCATCCCTCATCCCCACTGGCCGAGGACTGAGAGCGGCCATACCCTGTAAATAATAATGTGTTTCTAGTTATTTATAGGTGTCAGTTTGGATTATCCGGAATCCTTTGTACATAGTTGGAGCATAACCCAGGATGGACTAAAGACTGTTAAGGACTTGGGGCAGGACAAACCCCTACCTGGTTACGTCTCCCTGTTTTGGTGAAATGGACACCTTGTTTTTCCTCAAAGACTGCACCCGGTTGCGGACACGCCGTGACCATCGTTATGTGTCTCTTTATTATAATGTTTTGGTTGTACTCTGTTATGTTTACAAAAATATGTTTAGTCCCGGAGTACTAAATTTCACTAGGGGGGAATGTGGCACCCCAGGGGTCTGGTTTCCACAGTAATGTAATGTTATGTCTGAGAGCAGGTGGGAGGTCCTTTGGTCAGGGATCCTGTGCATGCCACACCTCCTGCCCAGTCTTGGGAGGGGAAGAACTTCCCCTATATAAACCTGGGGCTGAGGCAGGGTTAGGAGTTTCAGAGAGGAGAAGACAGGGAGCAGAGCTGCTCTATGGGCTCTGCTCCACAGGCAGGCCCTGTCCTGGGGCCTGAGCCTGGAGTAGAAGAAGAACAGAAGTAGAGACAGAGAAGCAGCATAGGAAGAAACAACAGGAGCTCTGTGGGAGCAGTGTTACAAAGAGTCAGGGGCTGGCAGCTGCAGAGCCCGCCCTGACTGAGAAGATTTCTTACCGGACCCGGAGTCCGAGGCTGTGGGGACTAACTCCTACCCAGCAGCAGAATCCGTCAGGCAGGGGATTTCAGGTCCTCTGGCCAAGAAGCCCGAAGGCACGGTCACACGCGTGGGACCAGCACCGCCATCGTGGAGCGGAAGCCATTAGAAGGCCCCGAGTCACCGGCCATACGGGTGAGCACCACACGGTACACTCAGGGACGTGGGCTACTTATATCCGCTTCTAGCAAGGTAGCCAGAAGAGTACAGTCAGTTTGGGAGGCCTACAACTCCGCCTGGCCAGGGGAGATCCCATCTGCTCAAGGACTGACCAGGCCCCGTTCACTAGCAAGTACTCCGGGAGGGTCTATCGTTGTTACCAGTAAAGACCCTGAATTACACCGCACCGTCTCTGAGTGGTTCCTGCTACCCCCATCATCCACATCTGCTGCCCTGAGGCCATACCCCTCCCGTTGGGGGTTATACCATCTACGCTGCACCATCCATCCACCGGCCTCAGCGGACTGTCCTGCAGCGGCAGCTCCATAGCTGCATTCAACGGGTGGCGTAGTCGTCCTGCATCTACCGCTGTTACATCGCCGCTCAGTTTGTCTCCCTGGGCACGGACCGGGTCACCGCCACGAGACTACAACCCTCAAGAGATCCGGCTCCGGGTAAGCTCCCGCGTGCGCAACGCAGCGCGACACAGGCCCAGGGGCGCGTCACAATTTCTCCTGTTACCCTTATGAAAATGCAAAATTGGAGGCAGAAAAACTTTTTTGTTGGAAAAATGTGAAAATTTTATTTTTACGTCTCAATGTTATAAACTTCTGTGAAGCACTTGGGGGTTCAGGGTGCTCACCACACATCTAGATAAGTTCACTGGGGGGTCTAGTTTCCAAAATGGTGTCACTTGTGGGGGGTTTCCACTGTTTAGGCACATCAGGGGCTCTCCAAACACAACATGGCATCCGCTAATTATTCAAGCAAATTTTACATTCAAAAAGTCAAATGTCAGTGGTTTTCCCCAACATATGGGGTATCAGCATGCTTCCCTTCCGAACCCTGCCGTGCGCACAGACAGTGGTTTTCTCCCACATATGGGGTATCAGCGTGTTCAGGAGGAATTGCACAACAAATTTTGGGGTTCATTTTTTAATGATACCCATGCGAAAATAAAAAAAATTTCCGCAATGATAATCCACAGCGGAAATTTCCGCAGCACGTGCACTGCACATGCGGATCATCATTGGGGACCATGGGGCACGTATTACCAAGCGTTTTTTAAACGTTTTCGCTGCGGAAATTCCGCGACAAAAACGCTTGAAAAACGCATAGTGGGCACGAAGCCTTAGTGTCTGCCCCCATGGATAATTATCTGTTCATGCATAAAATAAAAGATTGTAGCCAACAGCTTCCCACTTTTGCTGGGTCAAAAACGCAGCGTCTTACAGTTCCAGCAAAGTGAACGGGATTTATAGAAATTTCATGCCTCTGTGCTTCTTATCTCTCAGTGTAAACTGACTGAGGTGGGGGTTTCATATCCTCAACATGTCAGTTTCTCTTGAGGGTACACTGAGTTTTATCTGCAGATTTTTCTCATAGACTCGCATTAGATGTGGAAAATCCACATGTAAAAAATGCACTTGCATTTCTGCGGCAGAAACGCATCTAAATGCATGGAATCCGCACAAAAACATGAGCATGGCATACCAAAAACAGACAAAAATGCAGCGTTAAAAAAAACATGTAAAAAAACGCAAGTAACCTAATTTACTTAACGCGAACCTGTCACCATTTTTGACCGATATGAGATAAGACCGCAGGTTTCCCACCCCTGTTTTAAACAAAGCTGCTTTGTTTTTGATACTTCCTGGTATCTGGCTTTGACAAAACGTTATTGATACAGTCATGTGAGGATAACTAAAAATGCACGTGCATTTTTTACCTGTGGACTTTCTGGATCTAATGCAAGTCTATGGGAAAAGATTGCACATAAAACTCGGCCTACCCACAAGAGAAATTGACATGTTGTGCACCGCAGGTCAGTTTACGCTGAGTGAATAACAAGCACAGTGGGCATGAGATTTCTATAAGGCCACGTTCACACATTCAGTATTTGGTCAGTATTTTACCTCAGTATTTGTAATACAAATCCAGGAGTGGAACAATCAGAGGAAAAGTATAATAGAAACACGTCACCACTTCTGTATTTATCACCCACTCCTGGTTTTGGCTTACATATACTGATGTAAAATACTGACCAAATACTGAATGATTGTACATGGCCTTATGATGCTGCTTTTCTGACACAGTGAAAATACGCAGTCAAAAACTCATTGTGGGCCCATAGCCAGGATCCAGGATGTCTCCTCTATTTCTGGGATCCTCCTGGATGTGGCGGGAGAGTTGGCAATTATAGAGAGGTGTTAAAAGGAATTCCAGCATGAATTCGGTGACAGTGCATAATGTGCGGTGCCAAAAAAGCCAAAGAAAAGCAGAAAAAGGTGCAAGTTACTAAAAGCCTTAATGGAGTTAACTCCTTCATGACCAGTTACGTCAAAGGTCGTGTCCCTGTCTTTGACGCGGGTTCGCACGCCGAGCCCGCATTTTTCCCAGCAGATGATGACTGATTTAATCAGCCATCTTGTGCCTTTAACAGCCGCAGGTGGAGTCAATTTCTGAAAGCGGCATTTAACCCGCGCCGGCAGGGGGGTACGTCATTCCACTCGTCCATCAGCGCACCCATGACGTGATCGTGGGGCGCCAGTGTGTTGCCATGACAGTGCGGGGTCTACTGATGACCCCGGTGCCAGTCATTATGATACTCCTGTGAAAGCCAGCATTTAGCTATCGCTCATAGGAGATCATGATTTTCTCTATACATAGCAGTGCTCATGCATTCCTATTAGTGATGAGCGAGTGTGCTCGTTTAACCCTTTAATCGAGCACGCTTGGGTGCTTGCCGAGTATTTTTGGCATGCTCGGCATCTATGTTTGATCCGCAGCAGCTGTATGTGTCACAGCTGTTAGAGAGCTGCGACACATGCATGGATTGCCTAACAAAACATGCAATCCCTGCATGTGTCGCAGCTGTCTAACATCAGTGACACATGCAGCCACGGCGGATCAAACATAGATGCCGAACACGCCGAAAATACTCGGCAAGCACCCAAGCGTGCTCGTTTAAAGGGTTAAATGAGCACGCTCGCTGATCACTAATTGCTATGTATAGTACAAGCTATCGAACAATCGCAGCTTCAAGTAATCTAAGGGGACTAACATACAGCAAAAAATTAAAAAATATGAAAACAAAACAAAAAGTTAAAATTTTGCCCCATGAAAAATAAAGCAATAAAAAAAATAGTCATATATCGCTGTGTTCATAAAAGTTTGCTCTATCAAAATATGAAATTAATTAATCCCATTGGTAAACAGCATAACAAGTTAAAAAAAAAATCGAAACTGCAGAATTATGTTTTTTTGGTCAATGCAACATTCAATAAAATTCAATAAGAGGCGATCAAAACAATGTATCTACCCCAAAATTGCATCAGCAAAAAATGTCAGCTCAGGGCGCAAAAAATATGCCCTCACACAGCCCCTATTCTGAAAATTAAAAGCGTTACAGTCTAGGAAAATGGCAACAAAAGCAAAATGTGTTTTGTTTTGTTTTTTATAAATTTCCAAATCCCCCCCCCCCCCACTTAAATAAAGGAAAAACTATGCATGTTTGTTATCTCCTCAATCGTACTGGCCTGGAGAATCATATTTATAAAATTGTACTTTTTTTGCAATTTCATCACACTTGGAATTTTGTTCCCGCGTTCCAGTGCATCACATGATAAAATTAATGGTGTCATTCAAAAGTACAACTCGTCCCTCAAAAAACAAGCCCTCTTACGGCTGTGAGGACGGAAAAATAAAAATGTTATGGCTCTTGGAACAAGAGGAGGAAAAAACGATAATGAAAAATCTCCTGCTTATAGACGGGTTAATGGAGTTGTGCAGTGGGGTCCATGAATAGCCCACCATGAGAATGCTGGAATAAGCTGAAGACAGAGACCTGTAGTTTAAATGCACCAGGAGAGGTGTTGCATAGTGAGGCTATGTTCACACGTGGCATTTTTGGTGTGGGCGATGTCACTTGTTTGGATGATGGCACTGGTTAGGGTGATGTCACTGGTGTGGGTGATGCCATTGGTGTGGGTGATGTCACTGGTCTGGGTGATGTCACTGGTTTGGGTGATGGAACTGGTCTTTGTGATGTCACTTGTTTGGGTGATGCCACTGATCTGGGTGATGTTGCTGGTGTTTGTTATTTCCCTGGTGTGGGTTGTGTGTCTGGTGTGGGTGATGTCACTGGTGTGGATGATGTCACTTGTTTGGATGATGGCACTGGTTAGGGTGATGACACTGGTCGGGGTGATGTCACTGGTGTGGGTTATGTCACTGGTGTGGATGATGTCACTTGTTTGGATGATGGCACTGTTTAGGGTGATGACACTGGTCTGGGTGATGTCACTGGTGTGGGTTATGTCACTGGTTTGGGTGATGCCACTGGTGTGGGTGATGTCACTGATCTGGGTGATATCACTGGTGTGGGTGATGTCTCTGGTGTGGGTGATGTCTCTGGCGTGGGTGATGTCTCTGGTGTGGATGCTGTCTCTGGTCTGGGTGGTGTGTCTGGTGTGGGTGATGTCTCTGGTGTGGGTGATGTCTCTGGTGTGGGTGATGCCATTGGTGTGAGTGATGTCACTGGTTTGGGTGCTGTCTCTGGTGTGGGTGATGTCTCTGGTGTGGGTGATGTCTCTGGTGTGGGTGATGCCATTGGTGTGAGTGATGTCACTGGTTTGGGTGCTGTCTCTGGTCTGGGTGATATCACTGGTGTGGGTGATATCACTGGTGTGGGTGATGTCTCTGGTGTGGGTGATGTCTCTGGTGTGGATGCTGTCTCTGGTCTGGGTGGTGTGTCTGGTGTGGGTGATGTCTCTGGTGTTGGTGATTTCTCTGGTGTGGGTGATGCCACTTGCTGCTTATGAGAAGGCAGCGATCTCTCTTACAGATGATCAAATCAGACATAACACTGTAGGGCGCAGCTCTACTACTAAGAGGTGCGGTGCACGCTGTGTCCATAGGTGGCGCTGCTGGCCGAGCTCACGCGTTCTCCAGCATCGTGGAGGGAGGGGGCGCCCGAGAGTCGCACGCACGCTGAATAACTTGGTGTCTGTCAATCGCAGAGGAAGCCATGGACAGCGATGATGAGAACGTGGAGGAGACCGTGGAAGGTGGGTGCTTTGTGTTGGGTTTTGCTGCCCGGGCAGATTGCAGCGCAGATCTGGGTCTGACATGTAGACAATAACGTGCAGCTAAAATAGGGTCTCCCCAAAAGGAAGTGGCGGAGGCTGGAGAGGGGGAGGAGGATGGCGTGGACGAAGTAACACAGCACGATGTGATGCAACTTCATCTGCCGCTCATACACGGCTGAGATGAGATCCTTCATGCGTCTATATGCCGTTTCTCCACCGCCGATCCAGCCCATAGAAGGGAAGCGGGCAGACAGCAGGGCAGGGGCGAGCGTGCGACCAGGCAGGGCTGCTGCCGGCAGGGGCGAGCGTGCGACCAGGCAGGGCTGCCGCCGGCAGGGGCGAGCGTGCGACCAGGCAGGGCTGCCGCCGCCCGCCGGGGCCACGGCAAGTTCCTATAGCAGGGATCTACGTCCTATAGATAGATAGATCCAATGCTGAGCAATCACCGACCCGGGCCCCGGCCTAGGAATGCAGGGTGTACACCCGATCACACAGCCCTCTCCCCAGGCAGGGACACCTCAGACAATGTGTCACACAAACCAGTAACTTCATAGCTCTGATACTTGTGTGTGACAAGGGCAGCGCTATAATGTGCAGAAGATGTCATCTATAACCCCACCACTGAGGTCCTACTGACCACTGGACTCAAGAGAGGATTACTACTTTCCTAAAATGAATAGCTAAATAGTAACCTGCTGATCCAGAGGATAGTTCATTCATTTACATAGAATGTTTTATTGATGTTGCAATTTGCTTTGTTGTTAAAGTGTTATCAGACTTCCCAAAAAATAGAAAAATCTGTAAATTCCATAAACCAACTCATCTGATGCCCCAGGTGCCCCTTGTCTTTGTGTACAAACCACCAGCATGGGACCACTGGTGGCGCTGGATCATGTGCCCCCTTTAGTCAAAGACTGGGAGGACAGTGTTCTTTGTTTAAGGCCACGTTCACACGTTCAGTATTTTACCTCAGGAGTGGGTGATAAATACAGAAGTGGTGATGTGTTTCTATTATACTTTTCCTCTGATTGTTCCTCACCTGGTTTTGACTTACAAATACTGAGGTAAATACTGAACATGTGAACATGGCCTTATATGTATGTTTTTAATTTTTTTTGCTGTTTTATAGGGTTTTTTTTCTAAGTTAGAAAACCCCTTTTAGGCTGTGTGCCCACGTAGCATTTTTCAAGCGTATATGCTGCGGAATTTCCACAGCGTAAACGCTTGAAAAACGCATGTATATCCGCACCCCATGGTCCCCAATGGGATTCCGCAACTTCTATGCACATGCTGCGGATTTTTCCGCAGCGTTTATGCCGCGTTCAAAAATCCACAGCATGTCATTTAATTTTGCGTTTCCGCAAGCGGAATTGCCTTTGTCCAATGCATAAAAAACGCAAGGCAATTCCGCATGTGGAAAACGCGTGATAAACGCGCGAAAAAAGCGCGATAAACGCGTGCGGAATTCCGCATGCGTTTTTCCGGGAGAGGACTTGCATTTATGCAGCAGAAATTTTCTGCTTCATAAATGCAACGTGGGCACATAGCCTTAAGATACATTTTTTTTGTTATAGAGATGAAGGCCAGTAGTGAGGTAGTTTAAGTACCACCATCTGCACACCCCTTCTTTGTGAAAAGTACTGTTTTTTAGGTATTTTTTTATACATCACTGACTGCATCGTATTTGTTATTGCACCCCACAATTATTACTAATAAAATACGACTGAAACTGGGGATGGGACAACTCCATCCTAAGTATCATGTTAGAATTGCATTGATGGATTGGATAATCACATTCTTTCTTTTGTTACGTTGTAGGATAAGACTGTGTTCACACTTGTTGTGTTTTGCTGCAGATTTTTATGGAAATTTTCAGCTGCGTTTTGCAGTAGCGGCAAAGTGTATGAGAAACCAGAATTCTCTGTTCACACATTTTGTGGGTTTTTTTGCTACTTATTTTGTGACTTGGTTGTGATTTTGGAAAATAGAGCGTGTCACTTCTTTCAGCGTATTTTCACCCATAGGAAGTAATGGGTGGTCCAAAAACCGTACCAAAACCTGCATTTTTAACACAGCTGTTTTTCTGCAGAGAAAGGTAGCAGCAGAAAGAAAACACAACGTGTGTGAACATAGCCTAAGTGTGCAGTAGGACTGTTGGAGAATTACAGATATAAACTATAAGGAGAATTTCCCATCTGACACTTGCTGGGTTCTGTCCATAAATAGCAAAGCTTTGTTTCAGCCCCGGAGTTGTCATGAACAGGCAATATCTAGCGCCGGACCGCAGACACATAGGACAGTGGTGTAATTGTAGCAAGGGGCACAGGTGAAGTCCAGCTGCTTTCAGGGCTCTGTCAATAAAGTATCTACATAAACTGCTGAACTACACTACAGTCTTCCTTAAAAATAACAAGGTCCGCACCTAAGGATCTTTGTCCTGGAGGGTTCCTACATCAAATGAGATGACTTCTGATCCTGTTGCTTGTGCTGTATGTGTATGCACAGCGCCAGCGGGGTGAGTAACCTCACGTGAGTAATCTGTGCTTACCCTGAATCGCTAATCTTAGATATCGGGCTGCATATTTATTTATCAATATTTACCTAGGAAAGCTCCTGTATAGTTCCTGGATATCAGGTAAGCGCAGTAGTTCTAATGAGAAACGACCAGTTGAAAATATTCCTCACGGAAGACAAATGGTTGACAGTACTGCAAAGGTTCTCTAAGGGCTTGTTCACACATGGAAAAAATGCAACGTTTTAGGCTGTGTGCCCACGTAGCGTTTTTCAAGCGTATATGCTGCGGAATTTCCGCAGCGTAAACGCTTGAAAAACGCATGTAGATCCGCACCCCATGGTCCCCAATGGCATTCCGCAATGTCAATGCCCATGCTGCGGATTTTTCCGCAGCGTATATGCTGCAGTCAAAAATCCGCAGCATGTTCATTAATTTTGCGGAAGCGCCGCGGAATCAATGTGCGGATGGTACCCAAGTCTGGAGGAGAGGAGACTCTCCTCCAGACCTGGGTACCAAAGAACCTGTAAAAAAAAGAATAAAATAAAGTTTATACTTATCTTCTGATGTTTTCCCTCCGTCGCGCTGTTGTCTGAAGGACCTGCCACGTCATTGAGTCATGTGACCCACCACATGACTCAATGACGTCACCGCAGGTCCTGCACACAACAGCGTGAGCCGCTCAAGACTCCGGACGGGGCAGAGAATGCATCAGAAGGTGAGTATAAAGTTTATTTTTTTATTTTTTACCATTCTGAACAAGTTGTCAAGCACTTTTCCAAGTGATGCTTGGAGAAGTGCTTGATAACCCGCATGCGGAAATGCATGCAAAGACGCCTCACAAACGCTTCTACCTGGCGGGAAAACCGCATGTAATATCCGCATGTGATTTTCCCGCCAGGGAGAAGCGTAAAAAATATGCTTCAGGTCCGCAACGTGGGCACATAGCCTTACAGTGCCAGAATAGTGAATGAAATTCCTTCAATCTCATTCAAATGCCGCTTATTTTTTTCCATGTACATCTGAACCATGCACATAGACTACCAGCTTCTGTCCAGAGTGAGAAGTAACATTTTTACTTTAGGTAAAAGTTCTTATTTGGCCACTATGGGAATCACTAGACACCGTTACACTTTCTCTTTTCTGTAATTGGGTCTCATGTCAGCATACATGTCACTGCTTTATATACTGGTTTAGTCTGTAAGGCTGGGTGCTTTCACATTGCGTTTAGTTACACGCTCGGTGGCCCTGTTGGGGCTTACGTCCAAACACCCCCGCAAAACAGGAGATGTAAGGCCAATAACATGATACTCTATTGGGGCAGAACAATTATATTAAGGCCCCGGCCCCACTAAAGGCCCCGTCACACTAAGCGATGCAGCAGCGATCCTGACAATGATACGACCTGTCAGGGATCGTTGCTGCGTCGCTAATACATCGCTGGTGAGCTGTCAAACAGGCAGGCTCACCAGCGATCAGGGGAGCAGCGACATCGTGGAAAGAATCGTTCCACGATGTCCTACTCCTGGTTGCCAGCCTGCTGCTGAAGCAGGAGCAGGCTCGTAACCATGATAAACATCGGGTTACTAAGTGCGCGTGTGCCCCTAGTAACCCGATGTTTACCATGGATACCACTCTGCTACGGTGTGCGGGAGGTTACCGTTCACCTTAGCAGAGCTGTATCCATGATAAACATCGGGTTACTAGGGGCACACGCGCACTTAGTAACCCGATGTTTATCATGGATACGACTCTGCTACCGTGAGCGGTAACCTCCGGTGCACCGTAGCAGAGTGGTATCCATGGTAAACAGTGGGTTACTAAGTGCGCGTGTGCCCCTAGTAACCCGATGTTTACCATGGATACCAGCCTGATCGTTGGTCCCGCTGGTCACACACAGCGATGTGTGCTGGCCAGCGGGAGGCCAACGACCAAAAAATGGTCCAGAACACTTTGCAGCGATCAGCGACCTCACAGCAGGGGCCTGATCGCTGCAAAGTGTCACACATAGCGACATCGCTGGTGAGGTCGCTGTTGCGTCACCAAAACCGTGACACAGCAGCGATCTCGCTAGCGATATCGCTATATGAGACGGGGCCTTAACAGTATTCAGTCAGTATTTTTTTTCAGGAGTTGGTGATAAATGCAGATTAGGTGACTTGTTTCTATTATACCTTTTCTCTTATTGTTTCTCACCTGGTTTTGGTTCCCACGCCTGAGAAAAAATACTGACCGAATACTGCCCGAATACTGATAGTTGGACCCTGGCCTTAATGCTCATTCTGCGTGCAGAGAACGCTAATCTGCCTCCTAAACAGGCTGGTTGTTTGACATCCTGTATCGGCCCGTGTAAAAGAATCAGGTTATGGATCTTTAGGCTATTAGCACTCCTTACTAAACAAAGTGTTCAAACAATATTGACAAAGTTGCAAAAGATAATTCTTTCTTATCAATAATTTGCCAAACAACATAAACATATAACTCATTAAGACATGACTTAATAAAACAAAACCAATGAGGTGGGGAACAGGCAGAAACATGATAAATATGCATATAAGGGCACAATGCTCACAATACCAGAGGAAGTGACACAGCGAAACATAGGAGGGTGAACATGTTCTTAACATTGTCCATCCAGGTCAGAAAGATCACCGAGTTTTCGTATGGTCTCTCTTATTTACACCATTTGTTAGGGTATGTGCCCACGATGCAGAAATGAAGCAGAAAATTTCGGCAGCGTTTCTGCGTGTAAAAACGCTTGCGGATTTTGCACGCGTTTTTGCAGCGTTTTTACATGCTTATTTGACTTGCGTTTTTTCAAATGCATTGAGACCTCAAATCCGCATGCAGAAACGCACAAATAATGGACATGCTGCGGATTTTTCCGCAAGAAAAATCCGCTGCGGAAAATTCGGCAGCTTGGGCACAGAACATGCAGATTTTCATTGGGGATCATGGGGCACGGATTACCAAGCGTTTTGCAAGCGTTTACGCTGCGGAAATTCCGCATCAAAAACGTTTGAAAAACGCATAGTGGGCACACAGCCTTATTCATAAGAAATTGGGGTAGTATTTTCCTTATGCTATTTATTAGCTCCATTAAGAGTAAACTTTATTCAATGTAATTATATCCCCATTCACTAGCTATTTCTACTTTCTGGGAATCCATAACTTTTCTTGCCCACAGTTTGTTAATATTGATGCCCATTTGATAGTTCATAGTGCATGTACCTGCATTTTATTATAATCTAGGAGACCATTTTTTATGTTATGAACTGAACTAGGTGGCTTCACTCAATTTGTGATATAGCATCGTGCCCTTATATGCATTTTTTATGTTTAGAACTGTTTACCTCCTCATTAGATTTTAATTAATGTCTTAATGTTATATTTTTGTGTGACAAATTATTAATGATAAATAGATTGTCTATTTTTTGTGGCTTTTGAACATGTTTGACATTGTTCTAGGTGTGTTCGTAAACCTTTCACTATTTTGTTATATAAGGTATTTTCTTCTAAAATCCTTATTTTACTTGCACACCATGTCAGAGCCTCCTTTGCTTGTTTCAGACAGAGCCCCTATGGAGCCATGGAGTATAAAGGACTTTTAAGGCGGACACAATATAGCATTTTATCGTGTTATTGTATCCACCATAAAAGACAAACACTGCCATAAAAAGGTCAAACTGAGTCTATTTGGCTCATTATATTTAATGGCTCCAACAGGGTCTCATCTGAATCCCATGTTGGGTGCTTCATGAAAGCCCCTGATGGAGATGGAAAAGAAGGCTTAACCATGGTGTGCAAATAGCCTAATACGCTTGTGTTCACTGTATGTTGTCTGCACGGCGGGTTAAATGACTTCTTGGACAAGGAACTCTGTTATTTAGATATCTGAACCGTATTCTTCCTATTGCTTATAGTTGAGTTCTGCTTCACAAAGAATATCTAAGAGGAATTGATCCTTCCAAAATGTTAACAGCAGGTTGTTAATAATGGCAAAAGTAAATAGAACTAATTTAAAAATGCAGCTCTGTTTAAAGTACATAAAGATATAAAAGAAAATCAAATTGTGAACTTGCCTCATATTTGTTTTTCAAATAGTTCTTGTGCCAATCCTGTTGTGAACCTTCAACATGGTACATCATGGAGGAATACGGCACATCCATAATTCTTAAAAACGTTGCTTTTCTATTGGTGATCCATAGAAAATGAACAAACAATTAAAATCCACGTGACCTGATCGCAGACTAGTGACTACTGCGATCATGTCAGGTGGATTTTGATTGTTAATTTTCTATGGATTACTAATAAAGAAGTAATATTTTTTAAGAATTATGGATGATCCATATCCCTTTAATTTTCCATGATATTAAAATACATACTCTGTCTGATAAATGTCAAGAGGTAGAGGGGGGGAAATGGTGACATCTAATCTGTCACTTAATGACTTGGGACTGTGGGCGCTAACCAGGTCCCTAGAACTAGGGGCGCCCTAGTCTATCCCTGTCCCCCGGATTACTCCTGAAGGTGGAGATGCAGTGTTCTTGTGCCTTGCTATGCTCCTAAATCAACCCTAATCTGTCCCCTCCCCAACCGAGGGAGGTGGGAAGCTGCAGTGTATAGGAAGACTGACGGGGATAAATGAAAATAACAATCATACAAAATACACTCACCAAACAGAGTGGGGCACAGGAGTTAAAGGAAAGAGAAACCAAATAGGAGAGGATGAGGATGTGCACACAAACAAGCTCCAAGCAACAGTCTCCTGAACAAATCTCCAAACACCACCTCCAACCACAAACTACACCTCCAACTCCAAACTAGGCAGTAAGAACTAACACTGACAATTCCTAATTGCCAGAGGCGAGAATATATAGCAGAGGGGAGTGGCCAACACTGAACAGTTGAGACAATGGAGGTAGGAAAACTTCAGGAGCTTCAAATGATCAGATTAACCATGCACTGCTAGCAAGGGGAAAAAAAAACCTGCACTGTTTAATAAGATGGTGTTTATGTAACCAGACATAACAAACTTCTGGCCCCTCTGTCGCGGTATCCCTGTGACGTTATCGCACCCTTTGTCTGGATCATAACACATTGCCAAACGAAGGCAGGGATCTGACAACCTGGTGCCTGAATTTATGGACATTTATATACTGGTGGATATTTATGGGTACTTCTAGAGTAATTAGAAACTTAAAACGACTCCTTCAATCTTCAGGAGCACACCTCTACCCTGCCTCCCAGTTTCCAGCTTGCTGGGGGGTAGTGCATTCCTGAAGATTGACGGATGAGGTCAGCTGCATGGTTGAGCTGCTTTCCCAAAACTGTGTGCTCTGATGCTGCAAGGGGGAAGGTGGTTGCCTCTGCAGGATCGGGAGGGTACACTGACATTGACATCTTTATCCACTGGAAAAATATAAGCGTTCCCGGTCTCCTGTCACAGTCAGTAGCACTAGTTATTTTCTGCAGATGGAGATTATATGCTGGCATGCGATGAATCTAGCTATTGTGACCTTGTAGCATGTTCATTGTAATCCGACTGATGACTTGTAATAAATCTCTGCTTGTTAATGACTTTTAAGTAGTTTTTCATTAAAAAAAAAATCTTGGATGTGTAGACCCTTTAGAAATGTATGATTATAATCTATTAAATAAGCGCCCTGTTCTCTAGGGATGCTTACACTCTAGTACCTGTGTATAACCTCTCAGACAGGCTGCAGCCGTGACAATAATCTTCTTTACAGGTGGACAACCGGGATCTGCTACAATGCTGCGACAGCAGACAGACGAGAGAGATTAGGTCAGTGAGAGATGAAGGGCTTAGACGATAATATACTGCAGGGGACAGTGGATGAAATGTGTTGACTATGTTATCAGGATTTGGAAATACTGACTTTCAACAGTTTTTTTGGGGCATGCTTGCAAACTGGTGCCAGGTTGTTAAATGGTTGATTTATGAAGTATCCAACTAATATAACCTGTGCTTCAAATCCTCACTATTCTCACGAATTCTGCCTCCTGGTTACATCCAGACTGTTCAAGTGACCTTCAAAGACCTAATATCTTACTGTTCTTCGCACTGTTCTATTAGTTTTTGCCCCTATTAACAAGGTGTATGGCAACCTGTGCTGCTAGCTGATGAGGGGCTATGGACGCATTGTACATTTACATCAGGAGATTTTCCAGTGCCCATGCACACATGGTGTGGCTAATGCGCCAAGACCAGAGGTGAGCAGACCCTAGAATGTGTCAGCATGGATCTATGCTGTTAAAGGGAACCTGTCACCAACCCAAAAAAAGTTATTTACCTGCAGATATAATGGTATTCTACAGGTAATTGGAGTTTAAATCATGTCTGGCTGGCCTATTACTGGTAATGCTGCCAGAGGGAAATAACGTAAAGGGGTTTTCCAATGAACAAAAGTACATTTTACTCAATAGATCTTGGAATAATAAGTTCCACAATTGAATGTATTTAAATAAAATGTTCCTGTGCTGAGATAATGTTATAAATGTGTCCCTGCTGTGTACTGTGTAATGGCTGTGTCTGACCCAGCAGGAACATGGTCTGATCATACCACAGCTCCTGGGCAGGGGCGGAAGCAAAAGAGTATCCAGATATTACAGCATGAGATCGCAAATAATCTTTTGAGATAAAACATATTTTAAAAACAGGCAGGGAAATGCTTTACCTCACAAAAAGAATCAGCTGTGGCCCCCTGCTGTAATGTCTGTATATTATTTTGCGTCCTCCCCTGCCCAGGAGATGTGGTATGATCAGACCATGTCCCTGTACGGTCAGACACAGCCATTACACAGTACACAGCAGGGGCACATTTATAAGATTATCTCAGCACAGGAGCATTTTATTTAAATACATTAAATTGTGGAACTTATTATTATTCCAAGATCTACTGATTAAAATGTATTTTAGTTTGTGGGAAACCCCCTTCAAGTTATATTCTCCCTGCAGCAGGGTGACCCTTGAGTTATGACTGACACACACAATACTGTCAGGATGCATGATATAGCCCATATCTCCTTCAGTAGGTTCCATTCTTTATCTATCTATCTATCTATCTATCTATCTATCTAAGGGAGAGAATAGAACATACTGAAGATGGCGCAGGCTCTGCTCCTGAGCTCACACCGTGCAATATATATATAAATATATAGATTGCTAAGCTGGTTCCCAGTTGGAGCCAATCAGACTGATTAGCACATCAGTTTGCTTATAGCATGCATTTTAAATCACACCTGATAATGTATTTTCTATAGCGCATTCGATAGATTTTACTTAAAGGGCATGTCTAACTAGAAGATTAAGGAACTGCCACTGAATTGGCCGGGTATCATAGGACAAGGTGGGCATGTATACTTGTGTATAAATCTCTATGATTTTCAGATGGAGACTTAGAAATGTAGTGTATACAAATTGTGTTCATACTATGTACTATATATTAAGGCCATAGTAGTTTATTATTATTATTATTGCGCCATTTATTCCTTGGCGCTTTACATGTGAAAAAGGGGGTATACATAGCCAAAACATTTACATAATCTTAACAAAACGAGTCAGTGACTGGTACAGGAGGAGAGAGGACCCTACCCGCGAGGGCTCACAATCTACGAGGGATGGGTGAGGATACAGTAGGTGGGGGTAGAGGTAGTCATGTAGCAATGTGGTGGAGCGGTGGTTACTGCAGGTTGTAGGCTTGTTAGAAGAGGTAGGTCTTCAGGTTTCTTTTGAACGCTTCCACGGTAGGCAAGAGTCTGATGTGTTGGGGTAGAGAGTTCCAGAGTAGGGGGGATGCGCGGGAGAAATGTTGTATGCGATTGTGGGAAGAGGAAATAAGAGGGGAGTAGAGCAAGAAATCTTGTGAGGATCGGAGGTTGCGTGCAGGTAGGTACCGGGAGACTAGATCACAGATGTATGGGGGAGACAGGTTGTGGATGGCTTTGTATGCCAAGGTTAGGGTTTTGAACTGGAGTGTCTGGGCAATGGGGAGCCAGTGAAGGGATTGACAGAGGGGAGTAGCGGGGGGACAGGTTAGATTAGTCGAGCAGCAGAGTTTAGGATAGATTGAAGGGGCGCAAGAGTGTTGGAAGGGAGGCCACAGAGCAGGAGGTTGCAATAGTCGAGGCGGGACATGATGAGGGCATGCACTAGTGTTTTTGCAGAGTCTTTACTGAGGAATGCGCAGATGCGGGAGATATTTTTGAGTTGGAGTCGGCAGGAAGTGGAAAGGGCTTGGATATGTGGTTTGAAGGAGAGATCAGAGTCCAGGGTTACCCCGAGGCAGCGAGCTTGTGGGACTGGGGAGAGTGAACAGCCATTGACGTTGATGGATAGGTCAGATGGGGGGGGGGTGAATGAGAGGGTGGAAAGATGATGAATTCTGTTTTATTTATGCTAAGTTTTAGAAATCTAGCAGAGAAGGATGAGATAGCGGACAGACATTGTGGGATTTTGGTTAGAAGGGAGGAGATATCGGGTCCAGAGAGGTAGCTCTGTGTGTCATCAGCATAGAGGAGATACTGAAAGCTGTGAGACTCTATGAGCTGTCCCAGGACAAAGGTGTAGATGGAGAAGAGCAGAGGTCCTAGAACTGAACCTTCGGGGACACCGACAGATAGGGGACGAGATGAGGAGGTGGTGTGCAAGTGGGAGACGCGGAATGTCCTGTCTGTTAGGTATGAGGAGATCCAAGATAGGGCCAAGTCCGTGATGCCAAGAGATGAGGGAATGGTTGACTGTATCGAAGGCAGATGACAGGTCCAGGAGCAGGAGGATGGAGTAGTGTCCCTTGGATTTGTTGGTTAGTAGGTCGTTGGTGACTTTGGTCAGGGCAGTTTCAGTCAAGTGATGTGGTCGGAAGCCAGATTGTAAGCAGTCGAAGAGGGAACATGAGGAGAAATGGGACGACAGTTCATGGTGGACATGTTGTTCTAGTAGTTTTGAGGCATAGGGGAGAAGTGATATGGGGCAGTAGCTAGTCAGAGGATGGGTCAAGGGAGGGGTTTTTGAGGATGGGTGTGATTGAGGCATGTTTGAAACATGAGGGGAAGACACCAGTTGTTAGTGACAGGTTGAAGAGGTGGGTTAGGGTTGGGATGAAGACTGTGGGACGGGATTGGGTCAGGTTCGCAGGTGGTTAGGTGTGATTTGGAGAGTAAAGAGGAGACTTGACCTTCTGTAATGGTGGAGAAGTGGGGTTTGGAAGAGGAAGATTGAGTAGATATGAGGAGGGACTGTGGGGACTTTAGGCAAAAGCTTTGTATGATGGTGTCAATCTTCTGCTTAAAGAATGAGGCAAAGTCTTCGGCTGAGATGAGAGAAGAGGGAGGAGGCGCTGGGGGACGAAGGAGAGAATTTAAAGTGTTGAATAGCTGTTTAGGGTTGTGAGACAGGGAAGATATGAGAGATGAGAAGTATGTTTGTTTTGCTGCAGTGAGTGTGGACTTGAAAATAGTAAGGGATTGTTTGAATGCAGTGAAGTGTTCAATGGAGTGGGATCTTTTCCATCTACGCTCAGCAACCCTGGAGGCCCGTCGCAGTTCTTTAGTAAGGTGTAAGGCTGGTGTGCCAGGGTTGCCTGTTGATTGTTCGAGCTTTGGTATGTGCGAGAGGGGCGATCGAGTCGAGAGCTGCAGCTATTGTGGTGGTATATAAAGCAGCAGCAACATTTGCATCGTGTAAGGAATTTGTCTGTAAGAGGGAGGAGGGATTCAGAGAGTGAGTGTAGGTCAAGGTGTTTGAGGTTTCTGCGTGGGTGTGCAAGTTTGTGGAATGGGGATTGTCGACCTGGAAAGGAAAGGAGAGGGTAGAGAATGTGAGTAGGTTGTGGTCAGAGAGAAGGAGAGGAGAGTTAAAGAGGTTAGATAGGGAACAGAGGCGGGTGAAGATGTCTAGTGTGTGGCCTTCTTTGAGTGGTTGCGGAAGACCATTGAGCAAGGCCAAAGGAGGAAGTGAGGGATAGGAGCTTAGAGACAGATAAGTAGAAAGTGTCAATGGGGATGTTGAAGTCACCCATTATGATAGTGGGGATGTCAGTGGAAAGGAAGTGAAGCAGCCAGGTGGTGAAGTGGTCTAAGAAAGTGGTGGCTAGCCCTGGGGGTCTGTAAATGACGGCCAGTTGGAGGGGGAGTAGATGCGCACACAGTGCACCTCAAAAGAGGGGAGTGTAACGGAGGGCGGCAGTGGGATTTGGGTGAAGGCGCAGGTATCTGACAGGAGAAAACCTACGCCTCCAACATGTTTGCCGTTGGGGCAGGGGGGTGGGAAAGGTGGAGTCCACCATACGAAAGTGCGGCTGGGGAGACTGTGTCAGAGGGGGTGAGCCAGTTTTCGGTGATGGCGAGGAAGGAAAGTTTGTTAGTAATGAAAAGGTCGTGAATGTAGGGAAGTTTGTTGCAGACGGAGCGATAATTCCATAGAGCTCCTGTTAGTGCAACTGAGGAAGTGGGGATTAGTTGGATGGGTATGAGGTTAGAAAGGTTGCGAGAGTTTGTGGAAGGTCGTGAATAGGAGGTAGAAGTGACTGTGGGGATATGGCGAGGAGGACCAGGATTTGGAGAGATGTCACAGTGAGAAGGAGTAGAGAAAGCGTTAGCTGGTTGGAGTAGGAGAGAGCATGAGGTGACTGTGTTTGGAGATACAGGATTGAATGTTGAGGAATAATTCTGAGGAGGAGGTGATATGAATGGGTATTCTTATAAATACAGGGCTATACATCAATTTTAGGTTCAGTGTGGGTCTGGCCTCTGGGACACCACCAATTAGGAGAATAATGGGGTCATAACAATGATCAGCACTCTGTCCCCTTCTAAGTTTCCCCTGTATAGCACCTCTGGTTGTGCAGAGAACTGCAGCCAATGAAATTCACATGAATGGGTAAGTGCTGCAGTTTCTGCACAGCAGGTGGTGAGGCTTTCTCTGTACAGTGAAGAGTGGACCCAAACTGATCATAAATGATCACATATTGCTAGAATATGCTATGTGACTGGAAGTAACCCTTTAATATGTTGGTATCCCTACACATTAGAAAAGCAAAAGATGGCCACTTCAGCTGATCTCCTGGTGATCTGCAATGTTTCAGTGCGCATAACAATATGATTCTCTAATAAACCTAAGGGAGGCAAAAACCATTAGATCTTTTTTCTGTATGTTACAGGCCAACTGGATGATGACAGCTTGCCTCATGGATTCTGCACTGTTAGCTACAGCTCCACCGACCGCTTTGAGGGACATTTTGTACATGGGGAAAAAAATGGTCGTGGGAAATTCCTTTTCTTTGATGGAAGGTAATTTTTTTTTTTTTTTTTTTTTCAATCAATATTTTTACAAAACTAGAATTGCAGGGAAGACTCATGCCTTTATATTTTTTTAATGCATATTACAACTTGACTGGTGCATTGTATTTAATAACTGAGCCTCAATATATCAGAGCTCATTCCAGAATTTTAAGAGTTGATCTCATAGCATCCCCACTGATCAGCTGAGAAAAAGGGGCAACTGTTCCAAGTGAATGGGATTAATCTGTAGTACCAGGCACAGCCGCAGCCATATGTCCAGTGCTGTGCCTAGGTAAATAATGAAAGCGTTATGCAGGAAACTCCACTTTTTCTGTCTATCCAAATGATAAGCTAAAGGCTTTTCTCAAACTTTATTATGTTCACACTAGGCATTTTTTCCTGTGTTTTTTACACTGTCCATTTGTCTCTTTATGCATGCTGATAAAGTTCAGTTTAAAAAAAAAATTACCTATTCATCAGGTTTTGGCAGAAAAAAACGCAGCAAAATCTGATACCTGCGTTTTTTCAGTGTTTTTGTCATTGCCCATTACTTTCAATGGGTGAAAAACTGCTGAAAAACACTGAAAGAAGTGACCTACTGTATTGTGCAAAAAAACTATGCAAAGCACAAAATACTGATGACACAAAACCAATGTGTGTGCATGAGATTTCTGAAATCTCATAGACTTTCCTGGTACTGTAAAACGCAGCAGAAAATTTGCATGGAACAAAATGTTGAAAAACGCCTAGTGTGAACATAGCCTAAAAGTAAAAAAAAAAAAAAAAAAAAGTTTACATCATCTGTTACATTAAAGTGACCCTGACAGTTGATACTTCTGAATCTGTGAGCAGCATGTATGTATCAGGCACTGACTGTATGAACACAGCCAGGTGAGTTTGACTCTGAAATGCGCGGGTATGTGCTAGTACATCAATAGCCATGAAACTCCTCAAGCGGTTGCTTGTCTGAAGACTGAGCAGTTGTCTGGATCGCTGCCTGCACAGCTGAGTTTAGTAAAAAGCAAAGGAATGCCTCCATAATATTAAGACTGTGAAAATCAAATACATTGTAGCTTATTATAAACCTACACTGGAAAACTTGTGAAATGACAAGGCTCAAATTGTAATGTAGATGATCTGTATTCTGCCATAATCTTGTATTCATCAAGAAACATTGCAAACGGAAGAAAGCAGAACTGTCACATTCCTGAGTCGTCTCTGTTATCAGATTGTGTTTATTCTGCACCTCCAGTTATATAGGAGAACAATACCGCAGGACGTCACAGAATAACTATTTTACTATGGGACTTGATTTTGCGTCTTAACAAAAACTAAGACTGGCTGCTGTTACCTGTGCAGGAGACAAGCATCCTCCTCTGCAGTCCAGGATCCCATCTTCATTATGTAGCACTAGAGGATGAAATGTGAGCCTAAAATGCTAGAATTTGTAATAAGAGGTAAATTGCTACTTTTTATGAGCAGTTTGCAATTTTGTCCATTTAATAAAATGATACAACCCTTTCTAAAATTTCTGTTCTAAAAGGGAATGCTCTCTAGTGTGTGTGTGTATGTGTGTGTGTGTATATATATATATATGTATATATGTATATATATATATATATATATATATATATATATATATATATATATATATATATATATATATATATATATATATATATATATATATATATATACACACACACACACACACACACACACACACACACACACACACACACACACACACACACACACACACACACACACGCGCGCGCGCTTATTATAGGCTATGAGTAGCGTTCACACAGGCAATGCCTTTTGGTCCAAACGTGCAGTTTTATATCTTCCGTAAATCTTCAGGGGATTCAAAAACAGCTTCTCCTGGGCACAAAGGTATCACAGGAAGTAAACAGTTGATTTAGCATGGCACATATGTCAGTGTGGGTTCACTCAAACAGATTACAGTCCTTTCCCCTGGACAAAACTTCATACACAGAATAGGCCCGATCCCACCAGTCCTCGGTATCACAGTCAGGCTGAGCTCCAGCAGCTTTCAAGCGCGAAACAGAAGTATTCAACTCCGTAATCAGTTCACAGTGAACAGGCTGTACCTTCCACATGTTTCTCTGCAGCTCCCACAAACAGACTGCTCCGCTTTCCTAGCTAACCCATGCAATTAAGCAGAGGAGCTGATTCCAGGTGTGGCATTTGCATTTTGAAGCTGTTGCTGTGAACCCACAATATGCGGTCAAAAGAGCTCTCAGTAGAAGAGAAACAGGCCACCATTAGGCTGAAAACAAAGAAAGAAATCAGATCGCAGGAATGTTACGAGTGGCCAGATCAGCAGATTGATATATTCTGCATAAAAAAGAGCGCACTGGTGAGTTTGGGAACTCAAAACGGCCTGGACATCCATGGAAGACAACAGTGGGGATGATTGCACAATTCTTTCCTTGGTGAAGAAAAACCCAAGGGAAGAACTCTCTCCAGGAAGTAGGTGTTTCAGTATCTAAGTCTACCATAAAGAGAAGACATGAGAGCAAATACAGATGGTTCACCCCAATGTACAAACCAGTTTTCAGCCTTAAAAATAGAAAGGTCAGATTAGACTTTGCCAAAAAAACATCTAAAGAAGTGAACCCAGTTCTGGAAAAGCATTCCTTGGACAGATGAAATTAGGATCAACCTGTACCAGAATAATGGGAAGAGGAAAGTATGGAGAAGGCTTGGAACGGCTCATGATCCAAAGTAGACCACATCCTCTGTAAAACATGGTGGAGGCAGTGTGATGGCATGGGCATGCTTGGCTTCCAATGCCACTGGGTCACTAGTGTATATTGATGATGTGACTGAAGACAGAGGAAGTTGGATGAATTCTGAAGTGTACAGGGCGATACTTTGTGCTCAAGTTCAACCAAATGCACCAAGGTTGATTGGACAGCGATTCACAGAACAGATGGACAATGATTCAAAACATACTGTGAAAGCAAACCAGGAGATTTTTAAGTCAAATAAGTGCCATTCTTCAATGGCCGAGTCAATCACCAGGTCTCAATCCCATCAAGCAGCATTTCACATGCTTAAGACAAAACTTAAGGCAGAAAGACCCAGAAAACAAGCAACAACTGAAGTCAGCTGCAGTAAAGGCTGGCAAAGCATCACAAAGGAAGAAACTCGGCGTTTGGTGGCGTCCATGGCTTCCAGACTTCAGGTAGTCATTGCATGCAAAGGATTCTCTACATAGTGTTTATTAAAAATCAACATTTTATTTATGGTAAAATTAATTTGTCCGATTACTTTTAGGTCCCTGAATGAAGAGGATTTGTAGATAAATGGCTGCAATTCCTAAACGTTTCACAGGATATTTGTGTTCAACCCATTTAAACCTGAAGGATTACACTTCAATTGCATCTAAGTTGTTTAATTTCAAATTAAAAATAGTGGCATGCAGAGTCCAAATCACTTTGGCCATGGACCAAACTCTGTGTGTGTATATGTGTATATATATATATATATATATATATATATATATATATATATATATATATATATATATATATATATATATATATATATATATATATATGTACAGACCAAAAGTTTGGACACACCTTCTCATTTAAAGATTTTTCTGTATTTTCGTGACTTTGAAAATTGTACATTCACACTGAAGGCATCAAAACTATGAATTAACACATGTGGAATTATATACTTAACAAAAAAGTGTGAAACAACTGAAAATATGTCTTATATTCTAGGTTCTTCAAAGTAACCACCTTTTGCTTTGATGACTGCTTTGCACACTCTTGGCATTCTCTTGATGAGCTTCAAGAGGTAGTCACCGGAAATGGTTTTCACTTCACAGGTGTGCCCTGTCAGGTTTAATAAGTGGGATTTCTTGCCTTATCAATGGGGTTGGGACCATCAGTTGTGTTGTGCAGAAGTCTGGTGGATACACAGCTGATAGTCCTACTGAATAGACGGTTAGAATTTGTATTATGGCAAGAAAAACGCAGCTAAGTAAAGAAAAACGAGTGGCCATCATTACTTTAAGAAATGAAGGTCAGTCAGTCCGAAAAATTGGGAAAACTTTGAAAGTGTCCCCAAGTGCAGTTGCAAAAACCATCAAGCGCTACAAAGAAACTGGCTCACATGAGGACCGCCCCAGGAAAGGAAGACCAAGAGTCACCTCTGCTTCTGAGGATAAGTTTATCCGAGTCACCAGCCTCAGAAATCGCAGGTTAACAGCAGCTCAGATTAGAGACCAGGTCAATGCCACACAGAGTTCTAGCAGTAGACACATCTCTTCAACAAGTGTTAAGAGGAGACTTTATGCAGCAGGCCTTCATGGTAAAATAGCTGCTAGGAAACCACTGCTAAGGACAGGCAACAAGCAGAAGAGACTTGTTTAGGCTAAAGAACTCAAGGAATGGCCATTAGACCAGTGGAAATCTGTGCTTTGGTCTGATGAGTCCAAATTTGAGATCTTTGGTTCCAACCACCGTGTCTTTGTGCGACGCAGAAAAGGTGAACGGATGGACTCTGCATGCCTGGTTCCCACCGTGAAGCATGGAGGAGGAGGTGTGATGGTGTGGGGGTGCTTTGCTGGTGACACTGTTGGGGGTTTATTCAAAATTGAAGGCATACTGAACCAGCATGGCTACCACAGCATCTTGCAGCGGCATGCTATTCCATCCGGTTTGCGTTTAGTTGGACCATCATTTATTTTTCAACAGGACAATGACCCCAGACACACCTCCAGGCTGTGTAAGGGCTATTTGACCAAGAAGGAGAGTGATGGGGTGCTATGCCAGATGACCTGGCCTCCACAGTCACCAGACCTGAACCCAATCGAGGTGGTTTGGGGTGAGCTGGACCGCAGAGTGAAGGCAAAAGGGCCAACAAGTGCTAAGCATCTCTGGGAACTCCTTCAAGATTGTTGGAAGACCATTTCCGGTGACTACCTCTTGAAGCTCATCAAGAGAATGCCAAGAGTGTGCAAAGCAGTCATCAAAGCAAAAGGTGGCTACTTTGAAGAACCTAGAATATAAGACATATTTTCAGTTGTTTCACACTTTTTTGTTAAGTCTATAATTCCACGTGTGTTAATTCATAGTTTTGATGCCTTCAGTGTGAATGTACAATTTTCATAGTCATGAAAATAGAGAAAAATCTTTAAATGAGGTGTGTCCAAACTTTTGGTCTGTACTGTGTGTGTGTATAGATAGATAGATAGATAGATATGATATATATTTTCTCATTATTAATCGGTCTGGCACACAATCTGTTTTCTAAATGGATTTAAATGTAAACACTGAACGTCCTCCTCTGTCCCCTTGGTTTGCATATCCAGGAGGTGAGCTAATACTGTGCATCTCTCATGTTGGCCCTCATGCTGCATGCAGGAGCCTGGAAGACAATGTGGGATGACTTGTCTCCTAGTGTAGGTCTATATGGGTAGCCTGCAGCATGATCTTGGACAGTCTTGTGTTGCTATTTTGAAACAAAATATTTTATGCATATATCCAGAGACTATTATTTTGCACTATAATCGTTTTTCTGTATTACTGGAGTTACACTTTTAACATTCAGACGTTAAGGATTACTCTAAGGCTATGTGCCCACGTTGCATTTATGAAGCAGAAAATTTCTGCTGCATAAATGCAAGTCCTCTCCCGGAAAAACGCATGCGGAATTCCGCACGCGTTTATCGCGCATTTTTCGCGCGTTTATCACGCGTTTTCCACATGCGGAATTGCCTTGCGTTTTTTATGCATTGGACAAAGGCAATTCCGCTTGCGGAAACGCAAAATTAAATGACATGCTGCGGATTTTTGAACGCGGCATAAACGCTGCGGAAAAATCCGCAGCATGTGCATAGAACTTGCGGAATCCCATTGGGGAACATGGGGTGCGGATATACATGCGTTTTTCAAGCGTTTATGCTGCGGAAATTCCGCAGCATATACGCTTGAAAAATGCTACGTGGGCACACAGCCTAGGCTGAGTTCACACGATGCGTTTTTCATGCGTTTCCGCGGCGTTTTTGCAGTTGCGTAAACGCCGCGGAAACGCATGAAAAACGCATGGTAGAAGGGCAGCAATGTTCCCCAATGGAAATCCGCATGTGCTGTGCCCATGATGCGGATTTTTCCGCAGCGTAAACGCTGCGGTCAAAAATCCGCAGCATGTCAATTAATTTTGCGGAAACGCTGCTCTTTTGCCGCCATTGACTTGCATTAGATCGCATGGAATCCGCATCACTGTATATGTTGATGCGCTTTTCATGCGGTCTAATGTGCGGATGGTACCCGGGTGTGGATGAGAGGACTCTCATCCAGACCCAGGTACCATTAAAAAATAAGAATAAAATAAAAAATATATATATTCTCACCTTCTGACGGCCCGCGCAGCGTCCTCCTGGCTTCCCGGGCACTTCGCGGTTGAATGAAGGACCTTCGCTGACGTCAGAGTCATGTGACGGGTCACGTGACGCTGACGTCGGAAGGTCCTAAAGTCTTCACTGCCGGCAGCCGGGACCGAGCGAAGCAGGACACCGGGGGCCATCAGAGGGTAAAGTATAGATTTATTTTTTATTTTTGACATTCACACACTATATAAATCCATGCCGGTTGCATGGATTTATATAGTGTGAAGTTGACAAGCACTTTCCAAGTGATGCTAAAATCGCTTGGGAAGCGCTTGTCAACCCGCATGCGGAAATGAAAGTGAAGACCGCTTCATTTCCGCATGTCCCTGGCAGGAAACCGCATGTTCAATCCGCATGCGTTTTTTCCTGCCAGATGCAGAAACGCTCAGGAAAAAATCCTGAGCATTTCTGCATCGTGTGCACATACCCTAAACAGAAAGTTATCACTGCTCCACATGAATGAGGAGGTGGGGAAGAGTAGCTGTCGCTTGTGTTCTAGTAAAGAATATCTCTGGAAGCCTATATAGCAAAACACTGTTGCTATATGGCTCCACACACATGTAATGAATGCACAGTTTTACATTACTCCTGAGATAATAATTTGAGTTTTTATTTTTTTTTTAGTACTTTGGAAGGTTTCTATGTTGATGATGCCTTACAAGGACAAGGAGTGTACACGTATGAGGATGGTGGTGCTCTGCATGGTACATATGTTGATGGAGAACTAAATGGCTCTGCTCAAGAATATGACGCAGACGGAAAATTAATATTTAAAGGTCAATATCGAGACAACATACGACATGGAGTCTGTTGGATTTACTATCCAGTAAGCAAATTGTATATTTGCAATAGCGCAGCATTATGTTGTAGAAATGGTGTGCTGCCAAAAGACTTGTCACTTTGATTGCTTATTTCTTTCACGTTGCTTATGTGGTGTGAACATGCTGTAAATTGGCCCATACTGCAGCTGATCTATTTACTTCACCGATCATTAAGCGCAGTACTTGGCTGCTAACTTTGTGTCTCGCTGCTGGGACCTCTCGCATCAAAGAGATCGACAATGAGCTAAAGAGGAAGGTGGCTGCTTCACCTACAGCACCACCAAGGGGGAAATTAATGTATTGCATCATGGTAGTTGAAATCCATTAGCTGTGTAGTGTAGGACATAATTCCAGAGCGAGAGTGACCCTCTTTATAGTCAGGCACCACACTAACTCATAGATCAGGAACCCTTAATGTGGTCGTTGCACAGACAATGATACTTGTGTAATGTTTAATTTTTCCTGTGCTGGAGCAACTGGAAAATATGATATCCATTGCCAGTTTCCCCACAGATTACAATTGATTGTTGAGATTACTAGACCCTTGTGAATGGAGCGGAGGTCAATCATGCACACAGCCCTCCCATAAGACTGAGTGGAGCAGCAGTGCAGATGATTGACTTGGATTCCATTCACACTACACTCTGCAGAGCCCCTTTTTCCTAGATCGGTGGAGGTCATAGCGGTCGGACCCCCAACCCCACCCCGCAGCAGTCAGGAAGTTATCCTCTATTCCTTTTCATCCATTTACATATTATGAGAAGTGTAGACTTCTCTAGAATAAGACATCGGATCTCCGATATCAAGGTATCACTTTATTCAACTTCTGCGTACCCCTATAGCCGAGACGGCTATTGACAGATTCCCTTTTAAAGGGTACCCTTCAGCAGGTCTTCAAATCCCAAACTATGTAATCTATGGCAAGCCTCAGTAATCTTGATTAAATCTATACCTTTGTTCTAGAAATCCTTGTTTCAGTTTTTGAGAAATCCCATTGTCAAATTTTTCATGTAATTGCAGTGGGCTTGACACTGCATTTACAGCTTGCCGGCCTCTCTCCATATCCCCCATCCACCTGCCTCCTGTTGGTACAAACAGGTCACCCTTGCCTTCCTAGCCTGACATCTTGCTTAGTCACCATCATTTCCTGGGCGACGTATGTTCAGATTAATAGTCTGGCTCTCACTACATCATCCGGATCTAACTGCGCATGTGCCACCTCAGAGAATGACCGCGCCTGCGGGTGGGAGAGACGAGTGACTTGTCAGTCACTGGCAGGAGGGGAATGGAGAGAGAGGGCTGTAAATGCAGTGCCCACCCATGCGCTTTCAGCTCATTTGCATAAAATTTGGTGTTGGGTTTCAAAAACAAAGGTATGGATTTAATCAACATTACAGTGACTTTACATAGAGAACATTAGTTTGAGGTATACAGTGGTGGCCAAAAGTATTGGCACCCCTGCAATTCTGTCAGATAATACTCAGTTTCTTCCTGAAAATGATTGCAATCACAAATTCTTTGGTATTATTATCTTCATTTAATTTGTCTTCAATGAAAAAACACAAAAAGAATTGTCCTAAAGCCAAATTGGATATAATTCCACACCAAACCTAAAAAAGGGGGTGGACAAAAGTATTGGCACTGTTTGAAAAATCATGTGATGCTTCTCTAATTCGGGTAATTAACAGCACCTGTAACTTACCTGTGGCACCTAACAGGTGTTGGCAATAACTAAATCACACTTGCAGCCAGTTAACATGGATTAAAGTTGACTCAACCTCTGTCCTGTGTCCTTGTGTGTACCACATTGAGCATGGAGAAAAGAAAGAAGACCAAAGAATTGTCTGAGGACTTGAAAAACCAAATTGTGAGGAAGCATGAGCAATCTCAAGGCTACAAGTCCATCTCCAAAGACCTGAATCTTCCTGTGTCTTCCGTGCGCAGTGTCATCAAGAAGTTTAAAGCCCATGGCACTGTGGCTAACCTCCCTAGATGTGGACGGAAAAGAAAAATTGACGAGAGATTTCAACGCAAGATTGTGCGGATGGTGGATAAAGAACCTCGACTAACATCCAAACAAGTTCAAGCTGCCTTGCAGTCCGAGGGTACAACAGTGTCAACCCGTACTATCCGTCGGCGTCTGAATGAAAAGGGACTGTATGGTAGGATACCCAGGAAGACCCCACTTCTTACCCCGAGACATAAAGCCAGGCTGGAGTTTGCCAAAACTTACCTGAGAAAGCCTAAAACGTTTTGGAAGAATGTTCTCTGGTCAGATGAGACAAAAGTAGAGCTTTTTGGGAAAAAGCATCAACATAGAGTGTACAGGAAAAAAAAAGAGGCATTCAAAGAAAAGAACACGGTCCCTACAGTCAAACATGGCGGAGGTTCCCTGATGTTTTGGGGTTGCTTTGCTGCCTCTGGCACTGGACTGCTTGATCATGTGCATGGCATTATGAAGTCTGAAGACTACCAACAAATTTTGCAGCATAATGTAGGGCCCAGTGTGAGAAAGCTGGGTCTCCCTCAGAGGTCATGGGTCTTCCAGCAGGACAATGACCCAAAACACACTTCCAAAAGCACTATAAAATGGTTTGAGAGAAAGCACTGGAAACTTCTAAGGTGGCCAGCAATGAGTCCAGACTTGAATCCCTAGGAACACCTGTGGAGAGATCTCAAAATGGCAGTTTGGAGAAGGCACCCTTCAAATATCAGGGATCTGGAGCTGTTTGCCAAAGAAGAATGGTCTACAATTCCAGCAGAGCATTGTAAGAAACTCATTGATGGTTACCGGAAGCGGTTGTTCCCAGTTATTTTGGCTAAAGGTTGTGCAACCAAGTTTTAGGCTGAGGGTGCCAATACTTTTGTCTGGCCCATTTTTGGAGTTGTGTGAAATGATCAATGATTTGATTTTTGCTTCATTCTCTCTTGTATTTTTTTCCTTGCAAGCAAATTTAAATGAAGATAATACCAAAGAATTTGTGATTGCAATCATTTTCAGGAAGAAACTGAGTATTATCTGACAGAATTGCAGGGGTGCCAATACCTGTCAGGATTTCTTGCTGCTCACACTGCGGTCAGCGTGAGTGTCCGCCTAGCTGCAAGACTGCAGTCAGGTATGCTATTCTCTGAACACTCTGGCATTTTAGAGCAGATGCAGGTTGACAGGTCTCTCCCTGCTGTGTACATATTACAATAACCTGCAGTGGTGCTGAGAAGAGCCGGTCAGAGGTGGCACCAGACTTATCTCTTCCTTGGCCGAATCTTCTAACTTTAGAAAAAATAAACTGCCAGAGCATTTCAGAGAATAATCGTGCAGCCAGGCTCTTTTTGTTTGGGCAGCATGATGGGTTCCTTTTAAAAGCAGAGTATCCACTAAAATGTCTACTTTACTGAATTTCTTTGACGCAAGCAGGTGTTGGTTGCCTTGTCTTACAGGATGGAGGGGGCCTTGTGGGAGAAGTGAATGAAGATGGGGAGATGACTGGTGAGAAGATTGCTTATGTCTACCCAGACGGAAGAACTGCCCTGTATGGAAAATTTATTGATGGAGAAATGCTGGAGGGAAAATTAGCTACACTCATGTCTGTGGAGGAAGGGAAGCCATATTTTGAGATTGTGCCTGGCAGTAAGTATACTCAGTAATATCAAAATGACTTGGCTGTCGTCTAGAAAGGAAATCTGGGTCAAAACTCTGATCCCTCTATAGGGTGAAGTAGAGTATATATGCAGGGCCCTATTAACTCATAGCGGTGCCCCTAAGCGAACTTTCCATGAAGACCAAGCTGTAGTGTGGTGAAATACTGAAGTACCGGAGAGGGCTTGAAATACCTGAAAGAGCATTTGTCAGTTCAATTAGTGTCCATGTCAAATACTCCTACAGACTCTTTTGGAGGTAGAGCTTGTGCCATGATTTTACACTTTCAGTATTCACATGGACACAAATGCCCAGTTGACATAAAATCAGCTAACCTCTTTTCTCAAACAGCAATAGTTTTTCAGGTTTAGTACTTAAATCCTGACACTTGCACATGTAGGCTGCCACTTGTTAGTTTGACAGGTCCCAACTGTCTATTGGAACGTTCAAGCACAATGAAGGTTACGACTAGACTGTATGCTCATTGAGCTGTAATAAGGGATCAGGCAATGTGACCTCATAACCCTGACACTAAAGTGCTATAGATCCACTGCAATATATATTTACATATAATGCTATGGTGCAAAGTGCCTTTAACAATTGGAGCCCTAGGGTAGAAGTAAGGCCATGTTTACACAGTATCTTTTTGGAATGAAACAACCCAGTAGATAATACAGGGCACCAGTTAATTCTTTGATCCAGATCCTGATAGAATCCACTGTAAACTAGGTACTGTTAAATCCAAAGGCTACGATAAAAGCTTCAGGAAGGGGAAACCCACCTCCCAAAAAAAGAAGCCTTTCCGATAGAAAAGCCATTTACAAACATCTTAACCGGTTCCCGACCGCCCACTGTAGATAAACGTCGGCGCTTGCCGGGCTCTGTGCAGCGCCGACGTTTAAAAACGGTGGGTGGTCTCGCAGCGCTCAGGACCCCTAGGGTCCTGCAAGCGCTGCGATTCCGGTGCAGAGCGTTAGCTCTGACAGGGAACATCATCGGGACCTGATTAGATCAGGTCCCAGTGATGTTAACCCTTAGCTGTCTTCTATATGCTGTGATCTATAGTGATCACGGCATATAGGAGACAGCAGGAGGAGAGGGGGTCGTCAACTTACCTCTCCGAAGACCTCCGTGTCCTTCCAGGACCTGGGGTTGCTATGGCAGCTGGAGGTCACATGACCGCCTCCAGCTCTGCCATATATGGTGTCCTGTCTGGCTCAGCTGCAGCTGTAGCCAGACAGGAGACTCTGACTGAAACAGTCAGGGAAGATCTCATGTAATGTAATATATGTCTATTACATTACATTACATGAGATCAGAGATCAGAAAAATAAAGATTAATGTCCCATACAGGGACTAAGTAAAAATGTGAAAAAAAGTAAAAAAAAAGTTTTTAAACTATTAATAAAAAAATCACAAAATAAATAAAAATAAATAAATAAAATATTAAACCAATAAATCCGTATATTTTTACAAAACCAAAAAAAGTACACATATTTGGTATCGCCGCGTCCGAAACAACCCGAGCTATAAAACTGTCACACTAATTAACTCCTTCTGTGCACACCGTAATAAAAATAAATAAAAAACGGAGCAAAAAAATATGCTTTTTCATCATATTGCCAAACAAAAAGTGGAAAAAAATGCGATCAAAAAACAAAATAGAAATAAAAATGGTACCACTGAAAACGTCATCTTGTTACGCAAAAAAAAAGCCGCCATACAGCTCCATCAGCCGAAAAATAAAAAAGTTATAGCGCTCAGAATAAAGCAATGCAAAAAAAATATTTTTTTCTATAAAATAGTTTTATTGTGTTAAAACGCCAAAACATAAAAAAAATACAGTAAGTGTAGTATCGCTGTAAACGTACTGACCCGAAGAATAACGCTGCCTGATCACTTTTACCACACGCAGAACGGCATAAAAAAAAAACTCAATAAACAATTCCTGAATTGTTTGTTTTTGTTAATTTTACCTCCCAAAAAACGGAATAGAAAGCGATCAAAAAATGTCACGTCCCCAAAAATGGTACCAATAAAAATGTCAACTCGTCCCGCAAAAAACAAGCCGTCACATGACTCTGTCGGCCGAAATATGGAAAAATTATAGCTCTCAAAATATGGTGATGCAAAAACTAGATTTTGCAAAAAAAGCGTCTTTTAGTGTGTGACAGCTGTCAGTCATAAAAACCCGATATCAATCTGGTATCTCTGTAATCACACCGACCCGAAGAATAAAGTAATCTAATCAGTTATATCACACTAGGAACGGCGTAAAAAATAAATAAAACCAATTCTTCACCTGCTACTGATTTGTTTATTATGTCCCCAAAGATCCCAGTAAGGCTCTGCCCACATTTATCCTGTGCTCTGCGCTGAGCACTTACACCAGAGTTTCCGTGTAAATCTCTGAAATACATGATTCAGCCGGAACCCATGACGGAAGATTCCCTGTAATGAGACAGATATAGGCCACTGTGGACGCCGTCTAGCCTGGGATCCCACGGTGTCATTTGTTTTAGGCGTGCATAAAAGTGCGGTTGGCCACAGTTTTGTGCACTTCTGAAAAAAAGGACACCGCTACACAGAGGCCAGACAGTGTCCAGAGTAACTCTGCTGCCTCATTACAGTGAATGGATCCTGCAGGGGTTTCATCTGAATTACATCACTTGGAAATTTAGATGGAAACCCCGATGTAAGTGCTCAGCCTAGAGCGCCGGATAAATGTTACGTAAAATGTTCCCAATAAAAGCTTCAACTCAGTCCTCAAAAAAAGCTAGTCCCCACTCAGGTCCGTCATCTGTTAAAAATATAAGGGACTTCCAAGTTACTGGTAGCAGAAAGGCTCTGGAAAAGCAAAATGACCCTTGCCCCCCAAAAGAAATTCAGAAAATGTTGTGCTCCCAAATCCAAATGCCTATTCTACAATAATTTGTTCTCCAATTGTCAAATAGCACTCCGTCCCCCCCAGATCTCACCGTATGGCTAAGCGGTACGATACAGCCACATATGGGGTATTGACACTTTTAGAAGAAATTGTGTGACACATTTCGGCACCATTTTTACCCATTGCCCTGTGTGAAAATGTAAAATCTGAGGGTAAAACATTTTTTTGTGGTAAAAATATAATTATGATTTTTTCACTGCCCAATGGTATAAATTTAAAAATTAAAAAATACTCACTACTTCCCTAGATGAATTCCTTGAGAGGTGTAGTTTACAAAATGGGGTCATTTGTGGAGGTTTCTGCTGTTTTGGCATGTCAGCGACTCTTCAAATGTGACATGGTGTCTGCTGCCTATCCCAGCCAACATAGCGCTCCTTTCTCTTCCGAACCCTGCCGTACACCAAAGCAGTGGTTTTCCCCCACATATGGGGTATCGGCGTACTCAGGAGAAATTGTACAACAAATTTCATGGTGCAATTTCTCCGGTTATCCTTATGATAATGCAAAATTAGGGGATGAAAAACATTTTTTATGGGAAAAATGTGAAAATTTTATTTTCACGGCTCAATATTATAAACTTCTGTGAAGCAGCTGGGGGTGCAAGGTGCTCACCACACATCTAGATAAGTTCCCTAAGGGGTCTAGTTTCCAAAATGGTGGCACTTGTGGGGGGTTTCCACTGTTTAGTCACATTAGGGGCTCCCCAAATGCGACATGGCGTCTGCTAATTATTCAAACAAATTTTACATTCAAAAAGTCTAATGGCGCTCCTTCCCTTCCGAGCCCTGCCGTGCGCCCAAACAGTGGTTTTCCCTCACATATGGGGTATCAGCACGCTCAAGAGAAATTGCACAAAAAATTTTGGGGTCCATTTTTTTCCTGTTACCCCTGTGAAAATAAAAAAAATTGGGTCTAAAGTAACATTTTTGTGAAAAAAGTTAAATGTTAATTTTTTTCTTCCACATTCCAAAAATTTCTGTGAAGCACCTGAAGGGTTAATAAAGTTCTTGAATGTGGTTTTGAGCACCTTGAGGGGTGCAGTTTTTAGAACGGTGTCACTTTTGGGTATTTTCTGTCATAAAGACCCCTCAAAGTGACTTCAAATATGATGTGGTCCCTAAAAAAATGTTTTTGTAAATTTTGTTGGAAAAATGAGAAATCGCTGGTCAACTTTTAACCCTTATAGCTCCCTAACAAAAAAAAATTTTGGTTCCAAAATTGTGCTGATGTAAAGTAGACATGTGGGAAATGTTATTTATTAAGTATTTTGCGTGACATATTTCTCTGATTTAAGGGCTTAAAAATTCAAAGTTTGAAAATTGCAAAATTTTCAAAATTTTCGCCAAATTTCCGATTTTTTTCACAAATAAACGCATGTGATATCAAAGAAATTTTACCACTATCATGAAGTACAATATGTCACGAAAAAACAATCTCAGAATCAGGGGGATCCGTTGAAGCGTTCCAGAGTAATTGCTTCATAAAGTGACAGTGGTCAGAATTGAAAAAATTGGCCCGGTCACGAAGGCAAAAACAGGCTCTGGTGCGAAGTGGTTAAAAAAAAAAAAAAAAGACAGTGTGAAGAAATCCTAACAATGTTTCATTAAAATAAGATGTGCCCTGATTGCCTGCAGGACCCCTAGACTTCACGGCCTTGTGTGTGTCTAGATGGAACTTCCTCAGCCAATTAAAATATTCTTATTTAGGCTTCCCTTGGTTATCTGAGGGCTTTGTGTCGATGGGTCCTCCAATTCATTCCAACTTGTATTGAAGCAGGAACATGGCTTCGTTTTTCTCAGTTGATTAAAAATAACTACAGGTGATCTCTCTACTACTGGGGGATACATGTGTGAACCGGCCCTCCAAAAGATTGCTGACAATGCTCAAATTTGTTCTCAGATCTGGGATATCCTCTGTGAGACCTAGTTCTTGGCACTGGTGTTTGTCTGTGACTTAGGTGGACAAATGAATGTAATACTCTAGGTGATTACAAGTGACAATCCTTTTTGTAACCTCCCTCATCTCTGTTGTGGTAATGTTTTGTACAAATAAATGATCTGCCATGTTCCTCTCCCATCCCAGTAGAGTTAAGTAAGTAGGCAAGACTATAAAGGAATTTTGCTGACAAGTCAGGCACTAAATCAGTGACAGTTCTTGTAAGGAAGAGTTCTCATATACAGTCACAGAATTTTCAGGTGAGTTACCATGACCAAACCTTTAGTAATGGGGGTGTAACAAGACAGAGAACCAGTGGGTCTACTGGATACTGTGAGACTGCTGGGTCATTTCCATTTTTTTAAATACAATATATCAACAAAAGCAAACAGTCAAGGTGGAAGGTAAAGTTACATACTGTTAGCATTAGTCTTCCACCCAATGTACTATAATGACAGTGTAGCATTGGGCTAGGACCGACTTGGTATGATGCAATATATAAAGCATGCTCTCAGTGCAAGTCTGAGGGTCTCATTCTGGCCTCGTTCTGGCTCTCATAGACTTTCATTGAGTAGTGACTTCCGGCTCGCCAAGCAAAGATGAAGACTGCGTCTGGTAAGTATAAGAGTAGGGGCAGGGAACTTCGATTAGTAGCACCGCTCCAGCGCTGAAATAACAAAAAAAAAATCTGGAGTGGTGCTTTAATGTTTCGTGCTCATGTAGCACTTAAGTTATCGTTTTCTTTTTGACGACTTGTCTTTGGTGAGCTATGCACTTTTAAAATTGGATATGGAAGACTATGCCAGATTTTAAGTTTGGCTTGTAAACCTATGTGTCCTTTTTATATAATCTGCCATCCTGTGTCACACACACTGTAGGAAAGACAAAGTGCAACACGAAGAGAAGAGGGGAAGGGAGCCCAGACACTATGGAAAGAGGGAGTGGAGACCTCTTTGGCTGATATAATATCACCCTGTCTCCCCTACCATCCCTATACTGGTTCTTCACCAATCGCCGAACAGGAAACTTAAGCCCTGTATATCCCTGGAGCTAGGCCCTGTGTAGGGAAGTCCTCACTATAAACTAAAGACAACAAGGGAGACAAACACAAGGAGGAGAAACTTAGCTTGAGCAGACTTCAGAGAGATTACACCAAAATCCTCCAGAGCACCAAAGAGGAAATAAGCAGACTGCAATAGCTCCAAGCCTTCACAAGGGAACATGTGAATATCACCGTCCCCTCCCTGCAGAAAACTGAAAGTATTTAAACACCCAGGCCAGGGTGTTTAATCAGAGCTGGGAGGTAGCTGCTGGGTCCTAAAGTAAGACAGATTTAAGAAGGCGTCTGTAATGCCAAACAAAGTGACCTTCTGCAACCAGCTGCAAAACTACTATCTGCTACATCTGACACACCCGTGACATCCTGTGATCGACCCAACGGTAAACTACTTTGATTGGAGTACGACTACTGGCTGTGTGCCCACGATGCGTTTTTTAAGCGTTTCCGCAGCGGCAGAAACGCTTAAACGCATGGTAGAAGGCCTGCCATGTTCCCCAATGATAATCCGCATGTGCTGTGCACATGCTGCGGAAATTTCCGCTGCGGATTATCATTGCGGAAAAAAACGCAGCACTACAAATTATTTTGCAGAAGTGCTGCATTTTCGCCGCCATTGACTTGCATTAGAACGCATGCATTCCGCTTCACTAGATAAGCACATGCGGAATACATGCATTCAATGTGCAGATGGTACCCAGGTCTAGAGGAGAGGAGACTCTCCTCCGGACCTGGGTACCAAAGAAACTGTAAAATAAATATTATATTATACGCGATGCTGACGTCGGCAGGTCCTTCAGTGTACCGCGATCTGCCGACAGTCAGCACCGAGCAAAGCAAGACTGTGGGGGCCATCAGAAGGAAAGTATAGATTTATTTTTTTGACATTCTCTCGGGTCACACTATATAAATCCATGCCGTTTGCATGGATTTATATAGTGTGACCAAGTTGACAAGCAGTTTCCAAGTGATGCTAAAATCGCTTGGAAAGCGCTTGACAACCCGCATGTGGAAATGCATGTGAAGAACGCTTCACTTCCGCTTGTCCTTGGCAGAAAAAACGCATGTACAATCCGCATGTACAATCCGCATGCGTTTTTTTCTGCCAGGGAGATGCAGAAACGCTCAGGAAAAATACGGAGCATTTCTGCATCGTGGGCACATAGCCTTAGTGAGTAAAGATCGCTCCTTATTTAAAGGGAAGATGAGCCATGGGTTACACTGCTGTGAAACATACTGTAAATGGTATCTAAAACCCTCTGGCTCTGATTCATCAAAGTGTTTACACCAGAAAACACCAAGTTTCAAGCGGCTCAGCCAAATTGGGCAAAGTTGGGGATGAGTCAGGGTGGTGCGAAGCGTGGCTACGCCAATCTGTCAAATTCATCAAAAGAGGCAGCTTTGCTTAAACTAGTCCTTTACTGGAGTAACATCTCTGGTGAGGAGTACGGAGGCGTACTCCTCTGATAAGTGGAGTAACTGTTGTTTTGATTGTTTTTCTTCTATAAATCCATAATACATGTGAAAATAAGAAACTTTGTAATCTATCTTATTAGAGAAATCTACTGCTTTCTCCTTCTGAACGGATCATTCATTCTCAGAATTTAGTCCGCAGGTAAAATGTGTCTTTGGTGAATAAAGATTTGTCCATTACTGAGAGAGATGATGACAGTTGGTGCTGATAAAGTTCTATGGAGAACTGTAACTATAATTTTCAGGAAGAACTTTTAGCAGAATGTTTTATCTTTGCTGTCAACTGTCATCTCCTATTTCAGAAATGAGAAAATATGTCTTCATTGAATACAGGAGATGAAAGAAGGAGATGTCTCAGAGCATGACGAAGGGATAAAGACGCTGATTCAAATGATGTCACTTACTTGACCTGCTGTCATTTTGATAAAATCACTGTTTTATCTTCTGCAGATCTAGCAGTTCTCTGAATACTGAGCCCTGTATAACCCCGCCCACACCACTGATTGGCATCTTTCTGTGTGCACTACACAACAGTTGGCTAGGAAGCACGAGACATCTAGTCCTGTAGTAATAATTTCCTACTGATTAAAACACTGATTTTATTGAAATAGCAACACACTGCACAGTAAATGACACGTCACTGGAATCAGGGTCTCAGTCCCTACATCGTGCTACTCTCGGATTACATGTCAACAAATTGCTGATAAGATTTCCTTTACATGGCGTGCACCTCTTGATGAATTCGACACATCATATTCATGCACGCTCCTCATTGGTGTATGAAACGCCAGTGTTAATGAATCTGGGCCTATATTTCCCTCTAGCTGGCTTTAACCCTGTTACAGAACCTTAACTATATTTAGTGCAAAAACGCTTTGGAAGCCATCTGGGAGTAGTGTAGAACAGGCGGCTTAGTGTACTAGTAGAGTAGGACAGATGGTAGGTGTTAAGAAGCATAGAATCAATGCAGGGACAGTTAATTTCTTCTGTCTAATCCTCCTCTCTATCATTATACCTGTCCCATCATCAGCCTACAGGGTCAGTAAATGACTGTGAATTTGTCTTCAGTTAATGAAAAGAATAAAGTTCATTTTTTAATCGTTCTCTTTAGGTTACAAATGCTACAATTTTAGTACAATAAACCCGTGATCTTGTTTAGTAATTTTGACGCCAAAGATCTGTCGCACTCATTGCATGATACAGTAGCAGGGTGATGATGGGTTAGCTAGGCAGATGGAGGCCTTCTGAAGACCCCCGCGTCTGCCATGTTTGTGCTTGATAGGAGATTGCTAAATTAACAGCGCACTGCGGTATAGAATTATTACTGTGTAGGGATCAAGCAAGCTGTAGTAGGTGTAATAATAATTAATAATATTAGGAAATCCCTCCACTTAGAAATGTAGTGCAATTCTCCTGATAAAATATGTCTCTTACCCCATGTGCAGTGCATTGCAATAGCTTTGGTATCCATGATTATGACCACTAGCAACTAGCTAACTACCTGTCACTATATCAGTGGTCATAACCATGGATACCTAAGCTACTGCAATGCCCTGCACATGAGGAAAGAGGCATAGTGAATCAGAAGAACTATACTACATATCTAATTGGAGGTATTTGTAATCTTATTACACCTACTACATATTGAGATAGCATCTTGGAAGTGGAAATGCTCCTTTAAGTCTGTAAAAAGAGAAGAATGCTTTTTCAAAAGTGCTAGCTATTTTTTATTTTTACATTCTGTCCCAGATTTGACCATATTCAAGACACACACTTCCATCTTGTACTGTCTGTATAGACAGTATGGCAAAACATGTGTGCTTTAACAACCAGGTCCGTTAATTTTATTTTGTAATTTTTTTTTTCTCACTTCCACATTGAAGGATCTATAACCTCTGTTGCTGAAGCTTGTTTATTTCCTGAATGAGTTGTATATACACTGCTCAAAAAAATAAAGGGAACACTTAAAGAACAGAAAATAACTCCCAAGTAAATCAAACTTCTGTGAAATCAAACTGTCCACTTAGGAAGCAACACTGATTGACAATCAATTTCACATGCTGTTGTGCAAATGGAATAGACAATAGATGGAAATTATTGGCAATTATCAAGACACCCTCAATAAAGGAGTGGTTCTGCAGGTGGGGACCACAGACCACATCTCAGTACCAATGCTTTCTGGCTGATGTTTTGGTCACTTTTGAATGTTGGTTGTGCTTTCACACTCGTGGTAGCATGAGAAGGACTCTACAACCCACAGAAGTTGCTCAGGTAGTGCAGCTCATCCAGGATGGCACATCAATGCGAGCTGTGGCAAGAAGGTTTGCTATGTCTGTCAGAGTAGTGTCCAGAGGCTGGAGGTGCTACCAGGAGACAGGCCAGTACACGAGACGTGGAGGGGGCTGTAGGAGGGCAACAACCCAGCAGCAGGACCGCTACCTCCGCCTTTGTGCAAGGAGGAACAGGAGGAGCACTGCCAGAGCCCTGCAAAATGACCTCCAGCAGGCCACAAATGTGCATGTGTCTGCACAAACGGTTAGAAACCGACTCCATGAGAGTGGTATGAGGGCCCGACGTCCACAGATGGGGGTTGTGCTCACAGCCCAACACCGTGCAGGACGCTTGGCATTTGCCACAGAACACCAGGATTGGCAAAGTCGCCACTGGCTCAATGTGCTCTTCACAGATGAAAGCAGGTTCACACTGAGCCCATATGACAGACTTGAGAGTCTGGAGACGGCGTGGAGAGCAATCTGCTTGCCTGCAACATCCTTCAGCATGACCGGTTTGGCAGTGGGTCAGTAATGGTGTGGGGTGGCATTTCTTTGGAGGGCCGCACAGCCCTCCATGTGCTCGCCAGAAGTAGCCTGACTACCATTAGGTACCGAGATGAGATCCTCAGACCCCTTGTCAGACCATATGCTGGTGCGGTTGGCCCTGGGTTTCTCCTAATGCAGGACAATGCCAGACCTCATGTGGCTGGTGTGTGTCAGCAGTTCCTGCAAGATGAAGGCATTGAAGCTATGGACTGGCCCGCCCGTTCCCCAGACCTGAATCCGATTGAGCACATCTGGGACATCATGTCTCGCTCCATCCACCAACGTCACGTTGCACCACAGACTGTCCAGGAGTTGGCGGACGCTTTAGTCCAGATCTGGGAGGAGATCCCAAAGGAGACCATCCGCAACCTCATCAGGAGCATGCCCAGGCGTTGTAGGGAGGTCATACAGGCACGTGGAGGCCACACACAATACTGAGCCTCATTTTGACTTGTTTTAAGGACATTACATCAAAGTTGGATCAGCCTGTAGTGTGTTTTTCCATTTTAATTTTGGGGGTGACTCCAAATCCAGGCCTCCATTGGTTAATAAATTTGATTTCCATTGATGATTTTTGTGTGATTTTGTTGTCAGCACATTCAACTTTGTACAGAACAAAGTATTCAATGAGAATATTTCATTCATTCAGATCTAGGATGTGTTATTTGAGTGTTCCCTTTATTTTTTGGAGCAGTGTATATTTTTTCAATACCACTATTCTGGGGCACATGCTGTATTAATTAGCTTTTATTTATTTTTGGGTGGCACTGATGCAACTTCCCCCTCCTTTACCCCCACAGCAATTCCCTTATTATTCTTTTCATTTATATTTCTCATGTATCAAGTCAACTTAAGAATGCCTGGAGACGAGCGTATGAAAAAACCGTCCGCGTTTCATCCAGACTGATTATTGCTAGCAGTGAATGGTTGACACTTCTACAACTGTTCCTCTTGTTTTTGTAGGTAAAGTTTATACATTTGATAAATCTACTTCATCCGGCATTTCTACAAGTCCTTTGCTCCCAGACCCCTATGAATCAGAAAGGTGAGATGAATAATATTAAGGTTATTCAAAGATGAACGAATTAACATTTTATGTCTATAAGATGAAGTTGTGCTATTAGTTTTACATACATCAGGCAGAATTCATAACTGTGCACTATATTTTGAAAAAAATAAATGATCCTACACACATTAATCATTACAGAGGGAATATTGGTTAGTTGAAGCTATTAAAGGGTTAGTACCAAAAAATCAAATTTATCCTAAGATTTGGGCTCTGCATAGAGCAAAGTGTGCATGCACAGGCTCTACTCCATTCATTTTCTGTGGGACTGCCAAGTACAGCGCTTGAAATTTTTCAGCAGTCCCAAAGGCAATGAATGGTGCAGAGGTCACGTTTGCAGATCTTTGTTCCGCTCAGGATATTCTGGTTTTAAATTCTGGGAATCCCAGTGGTTTGTTTCCCAGCTATCAAGTTATTTTCCATACTATATGTTTTTTTTTGTTTTGTTTTTTTGTTGTGGGGCTGGGGGTGGGAGAAGAGTGGTTTGGGGATAACTGCTTAATCATTACTAAAATTAGGTTGCCGTAATCAAAAGTCCAGATAACCTTGGAGGTGCCATGACGCAGCCAAGTCACGTTGACATTCAAGTCAATGCATTTTTCTATCCATATTAATAACTGTTTAAGATGGATATGTATATTTTTTTCACTTTTAATAAATGCATCATTTATTATCAACTTGAAACTGCCCCATCTTGCATGCCGGCATGGTTTTCAAACCAGGTTAATAGGAGTAAGAAAAGATTGAACATGTACACAGCAGTGTAGTTTTTACACTACTGTGCATTCTGTTCATTTTTTTTTTTTCTTTTTCTTTTTTTGTGCCTCTTTTTCAGGCTTACTCTAATGTTAATAGAAAACGGGGATATGGCACTGCCAGGGCGTAACTATTGACTGGGCCCGCGCGGGAGGGAGGCCCGCCGATCCCAGCACCAACCTCAGCTGGATGTTCGTTCAATCTCACACATTCAGCTTAAGTGTATTGCAGTGCAGGGACCCTCCGGCTCCTTGCGCTGCAATACGTGCCGCTGGCCATTCAGAGGCCAGCAGCTGACGTCAGCATGCCAGGCCTTCGCTTCTAATGACAGTGATGGCTATCATCCGTTTCGCTTGAGTCATGTTTCTTCTGAGCTTGTGTGTATAAGGTGCTGAGGCCCTTTTAACAATGCGTTAGGTGTCAACTTTGAGAGTATACGTATGTAAATAATAATAATAAAAACCCCTCCGTTTTAAGAGAAATAAATACTTCGGAACTGTTCTTACATGTGGTGACAGATTCCACCCACCACCCCTTCTTTAATTTTTAATCTGGCTATTTGCTCTTAAACTATTTGTGCATGTTCTCATCCAGATAATTATGTGGACATCCATTATGCTGCACTATTCAGACCTGTAAAGTTGCCCTTAGTCTAGAAATAGAGCCTGATTTTTCTACTGGAGGTGGCCTTGATTAGATTCTAAAGCATTGAACTGTAACGAGTCCTTTCCTTGCCCTTGTACATGCAGGTAAGAAGATCTGCTTTTCTAGCAGCGCATAGGCTATCATTCTTTCTATAAAGTAACTTGCATATTGGTTTTAGAGGTCATTGTAAAACCTATTTCTAAAAAGAAAATGTATAATATACTGAATACTTGTGTTGTAGGTATATTTGCTACATTTGCTGTACACGTATGTCTGCAGACCTCATGTACTGGTTAGAGTTCCATACATTTGAAGGTTTACTCCACTTGATAGAAGGTAGAATCGGTGGATACAAGCTGCCTGCTCAGACTGTTCCTACATAGGACACTTTGTTTTATATTCTGCTATTAGGGAGTCCTTTTCTGTTATCTTCACTTGTAATTGCTATCTGATGACTATCTCTGGACTTTCATCTGTTTTTTTTTCATCTCTAGAGTGTACGTAGCTGTTTCTATGATTTCTAATGCTGGAGAAGGTCTCTACGCTAATATAAGCACAGGTCCTCGTACTGTGATGTCGTTTTATAATGGTGTGCGGATTACACATCAGGAGGTATGACTTCAGAAACTAACACAATCTATGCTGGACAGATTACATCCCTGAATTCTAGTAAGGGTTTCCCCACACTGCATTTATAGTGCTTGTCGAAGGTATATACCATAAGGGTTTTCCCAACATATGCCAGTGTGGAGTCCTGCATCACCCACGGGTTCCCATGTTAGAAACGTGTAAACCGTGCAGTATGTGGGTTTTTTTTTCTGCTACATGTTTCTGTATAGAATACGCAGCAGATTAATCTACTCCAACCCAATGAAAGGGGTTTACCTGCCCGGTAGAGGCCTAACGGAACCTCTTGTATAGCCTTATCGAGCGACTGGGGCCCCTTGAACATGTTTGGATGTGCTGGGCAGCTGCAGTGTGAATTCGGCCACACACAGCTATCTCTTTGATTGCATTGTCCAGTCATTTGGTTATCAACCAAGCATCACTTTGTGTATGTGTGCCCATACTCTCCTCCTAATCTGGTCTCTGGATCCATTCAGGAAGAAGAGCTGCGGTAGTATTGCTAAAGATAACTTCTACAATATAACCTGATCATGGCAATTTAAAGGGAACCCAACTGCTGATCCACGTGCAGCATGTATCAGCCGCTGGCTGTATATTGTCAGCCATACAGTATATGTTTAATTCTAGAAACACATAGTTTAATAGCCGCTAGGGACTGAGCTACATGGGAGACTAGTCAGACAGGCGGGTCACCAGCGGCTTCTCTGCACCCGCTGCCCTGGAATGATAGGTGTTACACAGGGAGAGACCTGCCAATTCAGGGCAGAGGGTGGGGAGAACCCGCAGTGCTTCAGAATTAAACATGTATATGACTGAAATAAATTAGCCAGCATCTGATGCATGCTGCCCAACATGCATGCACAACAGAATTGTGTACTTTACCTCCTCTTCCCAGCAGTATTAAGAATCATGTCCCCTTTCTGATTTCACTACTAGGTGGACAGTAGAGACTGGTCGTTAAATGGCAACACCATTTCCTTAGATGATGAAACTGTAATTGATGTACCAGATCCCTACAACAAGACTACTAAGTATTATGCATCCTTGGGACACAAGGCCAACCACTCTTTTTCTCCTAACTGTATTTATGACACGTGAGTACAATACTCTTAACTTACTGGAAATGTTGAACTAGACAAAACTCATCCCCAAGGTGCCTATATACAATAAAAACAAAAAGGTAGCTGAAATAAAAATCTGATCTCCACCAAATACCTGATTGTCTTCACATAGCACTACTTTCCTGGTCTTCATTTTCTTATACAAGTCTCATTGGCACATTCTCTACACCGTGTGCAGAATTATTAGGCAAATGAGTATTTTGATCACATGATATTTTTTATACATGTTGTCCTACTCCAAGCTGCATAGGCTTGAGAGCCAACTACCAATTAAGTAAATCTGGTGATGTGCATCTCTGTAATGAGGAGCGGTGTTGACTAATGACATCAACACCCTATATAAGGCGTGCTTAATTATTAGGCAACTTCCTTTCCTTTGGCAAAATGGGTCAGAAGAGAGATTTGACGGGCTCTGAAAAGTCCAAAATTGTGAGATGTCTTGCAGAGGGATGCAGCAGTCTTGAAATTTCTAATCTTTTGAAGCGTGATCACCGAACAATCAAGCGTTTCATGGCAAATAGCCAACAGGGTCGCAAGAAGCGTGTTGGCCAAAAAAGGCACAAAATAACTGCCCATGAATTGAGGAAAATCAAGCGTGAAGATGCCATTCGCCACCAGTTTTGCCATATTTCAGAGCTGCAACGTTACTGGAGTATCAAAAAGCACAAGGTGTGCGATACTCAGGGACATGGCCAAGGTAAGGAAGGCTGAAAAACGACCACCTTTGAACAAGAAACATAAGATAAAACGTCAAGAATGGGCCAAGAAATATCTTAAGACTGATTTTTCAAAGGTTTTATGGACTGATGAAATGAGAGTGACTCTTGATGGGCCAGATGGATGGGCCAGAGGCTGGATCAGTAAAGGGCAGAGAGCTCCACTCAGACTCGGACACCAGCAAGGTGGAGGTGGGGTACTGGTGTGGGCTGGTATCAAAGATGAACTTGTGGGACCTTTTCGGGTTAAGGATGGAGTGAAGCTCAACTCCCAGACCTACTGTCGGTTTCTGGAAGACAACTTCAAGCAGTGGTACAGGAAGAACTCGGTATCGTTCAAGAAAAACATGATTTTCATGCAGGACAATGCTCCATCACATGCATCCTACTACTTCACAGTGTGGCTTGCCAGTAAAGGTCTAAAAGAAGAAAAAATGTCATGGCCCCCTTGTTCACCTGATCTGAACCCCATAGAGAACCTGTGGTCCATCATAAAATGTGAGATCTACAGGGAGGGAAAACAGGACACCTCTCGGAACAGTGTCTGGGAGGCTGTGGTGGCTGCTGCAAGCAATGGTGATCGAAAACAGATCAAGCAACTGACAGAATCTATGGATGGAAGGCTGCTGAGTGTCATCATAAAGAAAGGTGGCTATATTGATCACTAATTTTTTTGGTTTTTGTTTTTGCATGTCAGAAATGTTTATTTCTAAATTTTGTGCACTGATATTGGTTTACCTGGTGAAAATAAACAAGTGAGATGGGATTATATTTGGTTTTTATTAAGTTGCCTAATAATTCTGCACAAACAGAGATCCTCCTAAGATAGCCAAATAAAAAAAAAAAACCACTCCAACTTCCAAAAATATTAAGCTTGGATATTTATGAATCTTTTGGGTTGATTGAGAACATACAGTAGTTGTTGATCAGTAATAAAAATAAAATACAACTTGCCTAATAATTCTGCACACAGTGTGGTTTTCCGAAGCATATGTCAGGAATGTAGTGTGTTGTGTGCCTGCTGACATTATTGTAGAATAATATAATAAAACTGTATAGTAGCACGTCAGGGTTACAGTTTTCAAATAATTCACATTGCGATCAGGTTTCTCTGAATTCTTTCTTTGACTTCATTGAGTGTGAATGGTTAGAGCCCTTCTGCTTTTGGTCTACAAACTACCCTTGTTCAGCTGTAAACACTAAAATGATACAAATACCATAGTGAATGCACATATGTCATTATTCTGCATTATACCACATGAAATGGACCTGTGCCTATAGGTTCGTTAAAGGAGAAAATTTGTATATGTAAATGTGTTTTCAGTTATATTTAAGGGGTTGTCCTCTTCCAGAAAATCATGGTCCCCGGGCGCTTTTTATTATTTTTTTTTAAATACCAAAGAGAATAAGAGAATCCTTTTTTAGGTTGTTTTTTTTTTTTTTGTTTGTTTGTTTTTTTCTTCCTTCTACTCTCCTTTTGGTCTGCCGCCGAATATCCACCACTATTCCAAGTATCTGAAATTAGCTGTAGCTCTTAGTGTGTAGAATGTCTCGCTCAAAGTTGCTGAGCTCAGTGATTGGCTGTCGAAGTGGCGTCAGAGCTGCAGCCAATATTAGATGCTAGGAGCAGTGGCGGAGACTCGGAAGGGGAGGAAAGCTTTCTTTTTTTAACAAATTGTTTTCAGGGACTGGTACTTTTTGAAAAGTGACAACCCCTTTAATTGGGTAATAACAGTGCTGTGCAAGTAAGAGGAGGACCCCCGAAAGGGACGAGGGAGAAGGCTGCAGAGTGCATTATTATTTTTAATAATATTTATTTTTAGAGCACCATTGATTCCATGGTGCTTTACATGAGAAGGGGGTTATATTCAGGATACAAATATAAAACACAGGGAACAAACTAACAATGACAGACTGGTCGAGAAAGGAGAGGCCCCTGCCCTTGTGGGCTTACATTTTACAGCAAAGGAGAAGGAGACAGTAGGTTGGGGGGTTGTGGCAGCTTTGGTGGCAGCGGGGTCATTGCAGGCTGTAAGCTGTCTTGAATAGATGGGTTTTCAAGTTCCGTCTGAAGGTTCCGATTGTGGCGGATAGTCTGATGTGTTGAGGCACAGAATTCCAGAGCATGAAGACACACGGGAGAGGTCTTGGAGGCGATTGGTTGAGGAACATATGTGTGGAGGAGAGAAGGAGGTCTTGGGAGGACTGGAGGTTGCGTGTTGGAAGATATCTGGATACTACGTATTTCAGTGTTTTATGTGCCTGGGATGTAGTTTCTGTGAAACTTATTGTGAGGCGTCCCCTGTTTTTAGGACCTGATAGTTTGTGCTAATGATTGCCAACGTCTTCTCTATTACTGTGTATAGGCGGAAAACTGTCAGTCACTGACTGGCAGGGATGACCGGGGTTGACTCATGAGCGCTGCACTTAATAATAAAGTATATATCTCATATAAAATACACAACATCAACATATATAACTTCTAGATTGCTGAGAATACCTTGTTCTGACCTATTCCTTTTAGTATGTGACCTATTTGATAGGTGGGGTTTATAATGCCAGATGACTTGTAACACTTGATACTGACTGCATATCTACATAGTTGCCATTTATTGTTGTAGCTCGGTCTGTCCCTATTTGCATTTGGCTGCAGACTCAAAATTATGAGCTGTAAAAAAAATAAATAAAAATAAGCGTTTCCGTGTGTGAAGATAGAAGTTATCACACTTTCCTATCTAAACTGTAATGTTTTCTTGAATTCTATGTTGTCTTCTTTCTTAAGGTTTGTTCATCCTAGATTTGGACATATCAAGTGTATCCGAACCATTGCAGCAGTGGAAAAAGACGAGGAACTTACTGTGGCGTACGGCTACGACCACAACTCTGCAGGGAAAAATGGCCCCGAGGCCCCAGAATGGTATCGACAGCAGCTGAAGGAATTTGAGCTGACTCAGAAGTGAACGGCCAAGCTTTTCTTCTGCGCTCTGGGTAACTGGATCTATGCATTTTGTTTTTACCGAAGGTTTTTGGACTTTCCTATGGTCGCTGAGAATAACAATCAACTAATCTTCATCTTGTGATATTTCTCGTTATCAAACTTTTAGTCAAAATACCTATCAACATTGTGACCGTATCTTACACTAAATAAGACTAATGCTAGGCGAATACTGTGCGGATTAGTACATATTTTTCAGGTTTAACTTGGGCATCAGAGTGGAAAAAGGGTATAAATGTTAGGACTCCAAATATAGAGGATTTGTGTCTATGCCTTTTGTGCTGGTTACAATACACTAGGACGCTGTAGTGTAAGTTGGCAGTCCATGTTAGAGATGGGAAAGGATGACTGTTGTCTTTACTGCAATGTGTATTTTCTATGTACATAGGAAAAAACTACAGAAGGGTAAAGTTTCTAGGATTATTTATAAATCTGCCTGTGGTAGGACTGCACATTTAGGTGTGGGGAACTGCAAACTAGAGATCTTTTGGTACACTTTTTTTGTATCATGTAATGCCCTATGTAGCGTGTACTAGACTGTGAAAGAATATTGCAAGGAGGATGAGTATTTATTAAAATAATTATGCACAAAAATGTATGTATAAAATGCTTTTCTAACTTAATGACCTGTTAATATTGCATGTGTAAAGAATGCATTCCCTGCAAGAGATTTAAAGGCTTCTTCTTGTCCACCAGAAAGATGCCAAAGAGTGTGCTTTAGGCACTCGGCAGGTACCGTATATGTCTGTAAACATTTTAGTGATTTCAGTAAGTGTAATCTGCTTTATTCTTCTATACAATGGGCTATCACACGGGGTTGCCTTTCCATGGCGTATGGCACAGTGCTATATGCCAGGAGATTTTACCATCTCCTACATATTTCTACAGTGTTAGACTGCTAAATCATCCCACCTTTTTCACATCAGTGTTCTGACATATACCACTTTATAACAACCATACAATTGGTTATAATTAGGGTTGAGTAAGTATGTTCTGTCCGAGTATGCTCAGGCCGAGCTCCGAGTATTTACAGCTGCTCGGTGATATGGTTGAATCGCTCCCGTGTGCATGATTTGCAACTGTTTGACAGCTTTATTACATGGGAGGAATGTGTAAGAAATAGACATACCTCACATGTATTAAAACTGTCAAACAGTCGCAAATCATGCACATGGGAGCGATTCAAACATATCACCGAGCAGCTATAAATACTCGGTGCTCGGCCCGAGCATACTCGGCGAAAGGGTTAATAGAACATACTCGCTCAACACTAGTTATAATGTTAATGTATGTTATAGTTTTATAGGCAGTGGCCAGTGGTACAAGTATCTCCTTTGCTTCTTAGACTTTTTGATATGTGGGTTTTTTTTTATAAGATACTAAGGCTTTGTTCCCACGATGAGCTTTTAGTGCGTTTTTTTACGCTGCATATTTTTTTTGCGTCAAAAACGCAGCGTCTTACAGTTCCAGCAGAGTAGATGGGATGTATAGGAATCTCATGTCCTTTGTGCTTTTATTTTACTCAGCGTAAACTGACCTGCGGTGCGTGTTTCAAATTTGCAGCATGTCAATTTCTCTTGCGAGTTGGCTGAGTTTTCTGTGCAGATTTTCCAACTAGACTTGCATTAGATGCGGAAAATCCGCAGGTAAAAACCGCACATTCATTTTTAGCGCATCAAAAACGCATGCAATCCGCACCAACGTATATCAATAAAGTTTTGTCAAAGCCAAATACCTGGAAGTTTCAAAAACAGCTTTATTTAAGGCATGACACACCAACAAGAAACAAAAACTGCAGCGTCAAAAACGCCATAAAAATGCATGTAAATAAAATGCAATAAAAAAAAAACGCAAATAACCTAATTTAAATATTCATAATAATGAGCATCAAAAGCTCCTAGTGGGAACGTAGGCTAAAAGTGGCCAAGAGAAAACTTTTGGCGTCCATTGGGTTAAGGGAGGCCTATGACTACATTAAAGGGATTTTCCCATGAGCAACATACATTTTAATCAATTGATCTTGCAATAATATGTTTCACAATTAGATGTGTTTAAAAAAAAAAAAAAAAAAAAAAAAGATATCCCTATGCTGAGATAATCTTAAATGTGCCCCTGCTGTGTACTGTGCAATGGCTTTGTCTGACTGTGCAGGTACATGGTCTGATCATACCACAGCTCCTGGGCAGGGGAGGAAGCAAAAGAGTATACAGACAGGACAGCATAGAATCTCAGCTGCTACTTTCTATGAGGTAAAAGATTTCCCTGTCCGTTTAAATACGTTGTTTCTCTCACAGTAAGGGTAGGTTCACAGATCCGTTTTTTTTTTTTATTATTATTCTCCCTTGTCATCTGTGTGTAGTCCGTATTATGTCATCTTTTTTTTTTACAGCAGAAGCTATTCATCATTTACAAGAGCCTTTACAGTTTCCTATGTTACAATGTATCTGTAAAAATCGGATATTTTACTGTGGCATGCAATGATTTTTTTTTTTTTCTTTCTTGCAACCATAGACTTGAATGGGTGAGTCTCATCCGACTAGCTGAGTCAAATCGAGCGTGCTGCAACTTTTTTTTTTTTTAACCCCTTTACAGCCTGTGACGTATTAGTACGCACAGGCTGTAATCCCCCGGTTCAGTGAGGGCTCCGGCGGTGAGCCCGCACTGAAGTGAGCACATGTCAGCTGATTATTACAACTGACATGTGCACGCAACAGCCGCGGGTGGAATCTCGATCCACCCGCGGCTGTTAACATGTTAAATGCCGCTGTCAATCTCCGACCGCGACATTTAACGCGCACTTCCGGGAAGCGCGTCCTAAGCCCCCCCCATCGGCGACCCCGTCACGTGATCGCGGGTCACCGATGGGTGGGCATGACAACCCAGGGTCTGCAGCAGACGCCTGCAGTTGTCATGAGCTGGTCGCTATGAGCGCCACCTAGTGGTTGGCGCTCATAGCACAGGACCATTTCTGCTGCATACAGGGGATCTGCTGATCACCTGTATGTAGCAGAGGCGATCGGATAGTTGCTGAGTTGCTGCTACTAGTCTCCTATGGAGACTATAGAAGCATGCAAAAAGTGGAAAAAAAAAGTTTAAAAATATAAAAGTTTAAATCACCCCCCTTTCGCCCCATTCAAAATAAAATAATAATAAAAAAAACCCTACATAGACATATTTGGTATCGCCGCGTTCAGAATCGCCCGATCTATCAATATAAAAAAAGAATTAATCCGATCGGTAAACGGCGTAACAAGAAAAAAAATTCTAAACGCCAGAATTACGTTTTTTGATCGCCGTAAAATTGCAATAAAATGCAATAACGGGCGATCAAAACATCGGGTCTACACCAAAATGTTATCAATAAAAACGTCAGCCCGGCGTGCAAAAAATAAGCCCTCACCCAGCCCCAGATCCCGAAAAATGGAGACGCTACGGGTCTTAAAAAATGGCGCTATTTTATTTTATTTTTTTACCAAATTTTTGAAAAAAATTTCACCACTTAAATAAAAAAGAACCTATACATGTTTGGTGTCTACGAACTCATAATGACCTGGAGAATAAGAATGGCAGGTCAGTTTTAGCATTCAGTGAACGTGGTAAAAAAAATAAAGAAAACACAACTGTGGTATTGCACTTTTTTGGGAATTTCACCGCACTTTTTTCCCGTTTTCCCGTACACGATATGGTAAAATTAGTAATGGCGTTGAAAAGTACAACTTGTCCTGCAAAAAATAAGCCCTCACATGGCCATATTGACCAAAAAATAAAAATGCTATGGCTCTGGGAACAAGAGGAGCAAAAAACGAAAATGCAAAAACGAAAAATCCCAAGGTTGCGAAAGGGTTAAACACTGAATCAGTCTTAAGAAAAAAAATGTTCATCTGCATTGCCCCATTGAGTAACATTGGTCCAAGCATGTTTTGTTTTTTTTTTTTTTTTTTATGGATAGCACTCATCCAATTTATATGGTCGTATGCATGAGCCCTAAGAAATAGCTGTGATCCCCTGCTGTCCTGTCTGTATACTCTTTTGCTTCCTCCCCTGCCCAGGAGCTGTGGTATGATCAGACCATGTTCCTATACGGTCAGACACAGCCATTACACAGTACACAGCAGGGGCACATTTATAAGATTGTCAGCACAATAACATTTTTTTAATGACATCCAAATATGGAAATTATTATTCCAAGATCTATTGATTAAAGTATACTTTGTTAGTAGGAAAACCCCTTTTAAATGTTTGAACCAGAAGCTTACTAAGGCCCCAGTACGCATAACAACTATTAAATTGGCTGAATCTGACGATCGTTTTATATACAGTTATATGAAAAAGTTTGGGCACCCCTATTAATCTTAAGCTTATTGTTTTATAAAAATTGGTGTTTTTGCAAGAGCTATTTCAGTTTGATATATGTAATAACTGTTGGACACAGTAATGTTTCTGCCTTGAAATGAGGTTTATTGTACTAACAGAAAATGTGCAATCTGCATTCAAACAAAATTTGACAGGTGCATAAGTATGGGCACCTCACCAGAAAAGTGACATTAATATTTAGTAGATCCTCCTTTTGAAAAAATAACAGCCTCTAGTCGCTTCCTGTAGCTTTTAATGAGTTCCTGGATCCTGGATGAAGGTATTTTTGACCATTCCTCTTTACAAAACAATTCCAGTTCAGCTAAGTTTGATGGTCGCCGAGCATGGACAGCCCTCTTCAAATGATCCCACAGATGTTCAATGATATTCAGGTCTGGGGACTGGGATGGCCATTCCAGAACATTGTAATTGTTCCTCTGCATGAATGCCTGAGTAGATTTGGAGCAGTGTTTTGGATCATTGTCTTGCTGAAAGATCCATCCCCTGCGTAACTTCAACTTTATCACGGATTCTTGAACATTATTGTCAAGAATCTGCTGATACAGAGTGGAATCCATGCGTCCCTCAACTTTAACAAGATTCCCGGTGCCGGCATTGGCCACACAGCCCCAAAGCATGATGGAACCTCCACCAAATTTTACTGTGGGTAGCAAGTGTTTTTCTTGGAATGCTGTGTTGTTGTTTTTTTGCCGTCATGCATAACGCCTTTTTGTATGACCAAACAACTCAATCTTGGTTTCATCAGTCCACAGGACCTTCTTCCACAAAGAAATTGGCTTCTCCAAATGTGCTTTTGCATACCTCAGCAGACTCTGTTTGTGGCGTGCTTGCAGAAATTGCTTCTTTCGCATCACTCTCCCATACAGCTTCTCCTTGTGCAAAGTGCGTTGTATAGTTGACCGATGCACAGTGACACCATCTTCAGCAAGTTGATGCTGCAGCTCTCTGGAGGTGGTCTGAGGATTGTCCTTGACTGATCTCACCATTCTTCTTCTCTGCCTTTCTGATGTTTTTCTTGGCCTGCCACTTCTGGCCTTAACAAGAACTGTCCCTGTGTTCTTCCATTTCCTTACTATGTTCCTCACAGTGGAAACTGACAGGTTAAATCTCTGAGACAGCTTTTTGTATCCTTCCCCTGAACAACTATGTTGAATAATCTTTGTTTTCAGATCATTTGACAGTTGTTTTGAGGAGCCCATGATGACACTTTTCAGAGGAGATTCAAACAGGAGAACAACTTGCAAGTGGCCACTTTAAGTAGCTTTTCTCATGATTGCATATACCTGGCTATGAAGTTCAAAGCTCAATGAGGTTACAAAACCAAAAAAAGTGCTTTAGTAAGTCAGTAAAAAGTAGGTAGGAGTATTTAAAACAAGAAAATGATAAGGGTGCCCATACTTATCCACCTGTCAAATTTTGTTTGAATGCAGATTGCACATTTTCTGTTAGTACAATAAACCTCATTTCAAGGCAGAAAGATTACTGTGTCCAACAGTTATTACATATATCAAACTGAAATAGCTGTTGCAAAAACACCAATTTTTATAAAACATTAAGCTTAAAATTAATAGGGGTGCCCAAACTTTTTCATATAACTGTATGTGGTCCTCCTGACTCTAACCTGACAGATGTCAGAAGACAAAGATCAGGCAGCGGCTTGCAGCACTCTCCCTATTCAAAAAGTATGATCGCTCAACCGAGCCGATTATTCAACCTTATGGATGAGCAGGGAGACATAGCAGTCAGCAAGATGAGTGTTCAGTTGCAGCACTTTAAAGGTGTTGATCGATCTAAAATGAAAAGTCTGCAGTCGCTCTGTGTGACTGCAGACTCATGAATCCCCCCCCACCCCCATGCACTGTGAGGATTCGCCGGTGTCTGGCCCAGTAATGGTGGTGACATAGCCTACGCCGTACAAGGGTATGGAGCAAGGCCACTCCCACTAGATGTCTTCTGCCCGGGAGTATGCATATAGCATACATCACCACCGTTCCTGTGTGCTAGGGGATTCACAAGTCATACAGTGACTGCAGACTTTTCATTTTAGACTGGACAACCCCTTTAAGGATAGCCCCTTTTCTTTACACTGATTTAAGTAAAATGTTTGCTTATTATATATAATATCTTATTTTATACACATGTATATGAAGGGCAGGAAGTCCAAGACGCACCCTTTCTCCAGAATTAGTGAATGTGCTGGTCCTTGTACACCTCACACTTTATACTGCTGTTTGTCACCAGGTTCACACACTAGGGGTACGAACTTGCCAACAATGGTCTACTGGTCAAAACATGGCATAACCCTTTTGGACTATGCTTGTGACCAGACTATAGGTGTCCACAAGGGTTACCATTGTAGTAGCAATGTGAGATATGGTATTGGTTTACTCGCATAACTGTTTAGGACAGCAGAACTTCTTAATGTATTGTAACTATTCACATTGTATTATTTGAAACTTAAAACATCTGCAAATATGAATGTTTTTATGACTTCATTCTGTTACTGCTTTATTCAGGATTCTAGTAGGATGTTCTCATATAGTGGGGGTGGCTTTTTTCGTGCAGAAAAGGGCATCTTTTTACAAAATGAGATTTTGAAAATCTTATTCAGAGGTGCATTTTCTTGTTGTTTTTTTTTTACCTGTAGGGTGCTTATTTAAAAAAAAAAATGCACCATGCCAATTCTTTCAGCATTTTCTGCACTTTTCCCCATTAAGATCAAAGTCTAGCACCAGAAATGAATCAAGATCTGTCAGAAGTGTCATTTACACTGCATTTTTTTGGCCATAACCTGCGTTTTTCATGCAGTGAGAAAACACATAAAAAAAAGCTATGTGCGAACATACCCATATATAACTTGAGAAGTGCTTAGAAATGGTACCTTATCTGTCTATTGGGTGGACATGTTGAAATATTGAGAGCTTGTTTTATTTGTAGTCCGTCAGATACCCATGTTCTACAGAACTCTTAGGTTTAGATTGAGGGTAGTGTATCCAATACTCCACTCAAATGATCTCATCTAGCCGAGATTTCTAACTTGCTGACTATTGGCATACATACAGTACATAACACTGACGAGCAAAAGGGTAACAACGTTTTGAGCTTCTGACTTTCAGGCTCCATATCTCGCCATCCACTATTGCTTCGAACAGGAGACTACCATCATTTTATAGACCTTCATCTTGGCTATCTCATACATAAATTTGACTTGCAACTATTTAGCATATTAGTTATGCATATTCTTGTCATGTCACTGCATTGTTAATGTTTTGCTCCTAAAAATCTTAATTTTAATTTTGTTAGTGTACCAACATGGCATGTCCCCAAAACTGACAAATGCAAACTTTGGACAGGGTTTTCACTTTTTTTTTTTTTCTTTTGTGCTTTGGGTCGCTGCCCAAGCAAAACTGGGACAGTAATATGTCAGTGAGCTGTGTCTTACAGACGCTGAGATAGTTTAGCTAATATGAAGGGGGAGGGGTGAGGTTGTTTAGGGGCTGTGTAAGGACATTGACTCTTAACTTCATTCCTGAAGATCCCCCACTCCCTTAACATGGATACTTGAAAACTCACAATTTTGAGAATATCCTGTAGAAAACCTTTTATTGCTATTTTTGAGGCATTGACCGAATTGTACCTCACCACTCACCAGTGCAGTATGGAAACGTGACCTGTTGGAGGTACTCGAAGACTGAAGTTGAGAAACACTTTGTCTAAGGAATATGATCTGATTCCGTAGACTGATCTGACTTCCAAAATGTGCAGACTTGTATGGAAAAGGCCAGGGATAGGTTTTCATGACCTCCTCTAAAAAAAAAAGTTAATTAAAATTTCACAGCTTTTTGATCCCATTTAAAGTAGAAGTGATTGGGAAAAGTCACACAACTGCCTTCATTTCTACTCCTATTACAATGCTTAATTCATGAAATCTTGCTGAAAAAAAAACTTTTTGGTTGCCCATAGCAATCAATTACTGTGCAGCTTTAATTTTTCTTATAATGCTTTTGAAAAATTGCTTGCTATGGGCAACAAGGACGGGGTTATTTTGTTTGTTTTTTATATATTTCACAATTTGGTTTCAAATTTCTGAAAAGTAATCTATAAACAAAAAAAATCTTCACTATAGGGCTGAGTGTCCATGCAAAAAATAATAATCTGCACATCAACTAGTCTTTTTGGCATTTCAGATGAGACTTGCACATTCAAGTCTATGGGCGCACTAAACAATGTGGAATAATGATGATTGGAAACAATGATAGCTTGCTAGTTTGCTAAATGTGGGGCGCAATTAGGAGACAGAGATTACCAGTTGTATTTCATGGACTCTGGAGACATGAATAATGTTTGGTGCTGATTAATAGCCGGCTTACACAGGCAGGCTGAGCTTCATAAGTGCACTGATGATCTGTAATCGATCGTTCTATGTACAGGCTGCCTTTGTTCTCAGCAGCACAGGCTCGGTTTACACAGGACGATGAGCTACCGAGAGTTATATTTTTTTTTTTGTGAAAACCAAAAGATCATTTCATCCTTGTTCATAATTGTGTAATGTAAATGGATCTTAAGTTATCTCTAATGTAAAGATGAAATGTCATTGTGAAATAAAAAGGGATTTGACTTTAAAATTAAGACAGGGTTGCTAAATGTGATAGCTTGAGCTAGGACAGTCTGTGGGAGGTAGAGAGATATGGCATTCAACAATTCTTTAAGTAAGTGCAACATAAAAGGTAAATGTGATGCTACCTGTAACCTTCAACAGGGATCTGTATTGTCTTACAAGAAATATGCAGCCTCTTTTATCAGTGTATACTTCTTATTTTTGCATATGATAAATGGGAACAGTACTTGGTATACTTCTTTGAAATTGCTTTACAGTATGCAGGTATCCTCTTCATGTTCTTCAGGATACACTTACAGCCTGCTCAGGGCATGATATGCCATTAACTGAAATATTAAAGCTATGGGTTTGCACTGCAGCCTTTGTGTATAGTACTTTTTTTCGCTTTTCTTTTTTTATGTGCCTTAAAACAACAAAAGTGTTTCAATTTGTGTGACGTGAAAGACTATTACAAAGCAGATAAAAATTCTGACTCCATAGCCTTATGCATAGTACATCGTTGAGGAGCATGTTTTTTTTAAAGGTTTGTGATCGACTAGTTTGTCGTGCAGGTGAAACGAGGGCTTCTCTTCAAGATTAAAGGGGTTGTCCACTACGATGATAATCCCTTCTTGATCTAAATGTTTGGCCCCGATTAAAATAAAAAACTTATACTCGCCTCCTCTACCGATGTCGTTTCAGCAATGTCTGCACTCGTTCCCGGGGCTCTTGTGCCGTTGTTAGTTTCACTCAGGGTCAGATGCTATGAGTGGTGGGGCAGGTGGAAAGGCAAAGAGGCACAGGGCCGCTGCCTTTAAAAGCCGAAGCATGATCGCTACATGTGAATGTAGCTTATGGGTTTGTGCCCATGGAACTTTTCTGCTGCAGATCTTGTTGCTAAAATAGTGCGGATTTCACCCTTTTGCAGGTCATATAAATTCACATCCTACAGACCTCACCTTTGCAACGCTGATCAGTTTATGCTGCGCAACGTCTGCATGAGATTTTTTTAAAATCATTTGCAAACGCTACTACAGTACTCAGCAGGTTATGCTCTTTACCCCATGTGCTCATAGGATTCATGCTTATTTCTGATTTCTACACAGGTCAGTAAGATTGAGTCCACTTTCCTTTTACATGAGTATTTACTTTAACAAAAAGGAAACCATTTTATTTAATTCCTGTTCAACAGTGGCCAAAAAATTGTTTGAATGTTTTTGTTGATCTGTAGTCATATTTTGGATTCTGTTCACACTGGTGTACAGGAGCCACATCTGATACAATGGCTCCACAATGCTCTGATTTCTTTTTCTGTATAAAATAGGACAGCAGGTATATCAGAATAAAATTCTGGGAAGTTTCTCCCTTTATACATTGAACACTGCAGCATTAAGAAATGTGTTTTTATATATTTTAGTATCTAAAGTCTAGATTTGTTGTTGGGATGAACTGTGTATTGTGTACTATTTTAGGCTGAGATGTATGCACACTAAAGAAAAGACTTGACATTTGTGACCTACTTTGTATAACGTGATTTTATGAAACCTTCTGTTGTAGGAAAGACATAAACCAGTATGAGGGTGCCTTCACAAGCTTTTTGTGTTTCTATCAAAATGCCACATGTGAACATGCCATAAGACTGCGAGTTACTATGTTATTATTGAGAAATGGATTCATCTGGGTTTTCAATGTTGGCTGTATTATAAATGCAATAACCCAAATTCATAATTTTTCTGGTTACTGTGTTAAGACTTGAATATGTGGTGGCTGCTTGATCTTGGAAACGTGCAGCTCTGCGACTACAAATTTTGATTTATGCTTCTGACTCTTTTGGAAAAATAAAATAACAGTTTCAGTCAGTCAGATATCTTATATCTTATTATTATAAGATGTGGAAAGCAACTGTACAGGTAAAATAAATATCGATTTGGAGGAAAAATGACTATACAATGTAAGACTTCTCTATCGGTATTAAACAGTTCATCCAGTTGTTGTCCCCATGTCTCATGTACTTATTTTTCTAATCCTCTTCTACATAGTCCAGTGTGAGAGAACTGATTAATTGTGAATTAATGAAGCAAGATGCTAATAAATAAAATACACGGGTTGCTTTTTAAGGGGCTAAAAATTAAATATGCCAGAAGTGACCAGAAGGTATGGATAACTATCTACCATTATTAATTAGGTGTGAATCAGAAAGAGAATCTAACATTCACTATGCATACATATGACCTTACTGTTTTTGTCACACTAATCCTCACTCTCCTTCGCTATCCCCAAACCCCAGCACCCTCTAACCAAATCATCATCTCTCCTTCCGTCCTACCTCCCCACCTAACATCATCTACAGACCTGCTTCTCAACCACAGATCGTTCCTACCAAAACATAAAACAAGCCGCACACACTCCTTCTCCTACCTGCTCTGTTACGCTCGCGCCCGGACTGACTAGCGTGATTAGTGATCCCACTGTACCATGAACCGAGGAGTGCCTGGAGGGGCGTAACTAAGTATCAACCCGATCCGACCAAGGTCGCACGGCGGCTTAGTCGACTCCGTGGACCAAGGAGGAACCAAGCAGAGGGACCAGGTGCGACTCCAGGTCAGACCCCGGTCACAGTTGTTGACCCATACCGGGGAATGCAGGATCAGGCAGGTTAGACTGGCATACAGGCAGGTGGGTATTGGCAAGTACGGCTGGTATGCAGACAGGTGGGTACTGGCAAGTACGGCTGGTATGCAGACAGGTGGGCACTGGCCAGCACGGCTGGAGTGCAGACCGGGAGGTACTAGCAGGTTGGAGCGCAGGCTGGATAGGGTCCAGTACAGACTGGGAGATGGGTACAGAGCCGCAGATGCGGTAGACAAGCAGAGTAAAGCGAAACCGGCGGAGCAGAGAGGAACTGCTGGTGAGCAAGCAGAGCGGAGCGAAAACCGCAGGTGCGGTGGGCAAGGCAGAGCAGAGAGGAACCGCTGGAGCGGTAGACAAGGCAGAGCAGAGAGAAGCCGCCGGAGCGGTGGGCAGAGCAGAGAGAAGCCGCCGGAGCGGTGGGCGAGGCAGAGCAGAGAGAAGCCGCCGGAGCGGTGGGCGAGGCAGAGCAGAGAGAAGCCGCCGGAGCGGTGGGCGAGGCAGAGCAGAGAGAAGCCGCCGGAGCGGTGGGCGAGGCAGAGCAGAGAGAAGCCGCCGGAGCGGTGGCCAAGTCAGAGCAGAGGGAAGCCGCCGGAGCGGTGGCTAAGTCAGAGCAGAGGGAAGCCGACGGAGCGGTGGGCAAGGCAGAGAGGACAGGGCTCTGTTCACATGGAACAGACTGGAAAATACAGGAAGATACGGAGGAAGGGAAAAGGGACAAGCAGAACCAGATACACACAAGGTACTTCCTATGAAGTAGCGAGTGGACACAAAACTCACAAACAGAAGTACAGAGACAACGAGTTGGAGTTAGGTGCAGGTTCAGATACTGCAGGAAAAGGGAAGGTACGGACATAGAGAAAAACAGGTAACAGACTAGGATACAGTTCAGACAGGAACTTCTACTGCAATGAGATACAAGAACGAGCCTGGGAATACAGCCCCCAGAGTGGCGGAAACAGACTAGAAGTCAGAGATAACAGGACAGGACCTGGCAATACAGTTGCAAAGACAAACAGAGTGAAGGTGTTGCTCAGGCGCCTCCTACTGGGTGGAGGGGGTTTAAATATCCAGTGACTCACAGCAATAGGCTGGAGACGCATTAGAAGTGCGCCCACAGAAGCTATAAGAATCAGGAAGTAACCGGGCCGCCCTAAGCAGGCAGTCAAGAGAAATGCACATAGCATGAACTGGAGCAGGGATTGCAGACTGGACTGACCGGTAAGATTGCGGTCTAGCATAGTGGGAGGTGGTGCACTATGCAAGCACGCCGCCAGGGATGTAACACTCTCGCTCTCTCTGCTTCTCCTCACTTCTGGCGACATATCTCCCAATCCTGGATCCCCACAGCTTGCACCTTTCACCAATTCCCTCACCTATCGCATCAAACCAACTGCAAACTACAGTAACCTCTCTTACGCAAAACCTGTCCCCCTGACGCCCACCCCGCTGCTCCCTCTCTCTGGAGCACTCTGGAATGCACGCTCTGTCTGCAACAAGCTCCATTTTGTCCACGACCTCTTTACCTCTCATCATCTCTCCTTCCTGGGCATCACGGAGATATGGCTGACACCCTCTGACACTGCCTCCCCTGCTGTGCTGTTACGGCGGCCTCCACTTCACCCACACTCCTCGCCCTGGAAACAGACATGGCGGAGGAGTGTGTCTTCTCTCTAACAACTGCACCTTTAGCCCTACTCCACCTCTTCCCTCCCTTATTCTCCCTTCTTTTGAGGTCCACTCTGTCCGCATTTACTCTCCCTCCAACCTCCAAATGGCTATCATATACCGACCTCTGGGCCCGATCACTGCCTTTATTGACCAATTCTCCTGGCTTCTTTACTTTCTCTCTGCTGACATTCCCACAATCATCATGGGCGATTTCAACATCCCCACTGACACTCGCCAGTCAGCAGCATCCAAACTCTTGTCACTTACTTTATCCTTTGGACTTACTCAGTGGTCCTCCTCAGCCACCCACACAGACAGACACACACTAGACCTTATCTTTACCCGACTCTGCTCCCTATCTAACCTCACAACCTCCCCCCTACCCCTATCTGACCACCATCTACTCACATTCTCATCCCTGTCCTCTTCACTAGTGTTGAGCGAGTATGTTCTGTTCCGAGTGTGCTCGGGCCGAGCTCTGAGTATTTACAGATGCTCGGTGATGTGTTTAAATCGCTCCCGTGTGCATGATTTGTGACTGTTTGACAGCTTTATTACATGTGAGGAATGTGTAAGAAATTGACAGCTTTATTACATATGAGGAATGTCTAACAGTCGCAAATCATGCACACTGGAGCGATTCAAACATATCACCGAGCAGCTGTAAATACTCTGAGCTCGGCCCGAGCATACTCGGCGAAAGGGTTAATAGAACATACTCGCTCAACACTACTCCTCACCTGTCACCCATGTCCGGCAACTAGCACACCCCCGCAGAAACCTTGCACATCTAGACACACACTCTCTGACTCTGTTCTACCACTGACATCCATATCCTCACTCCATGACACAGCGCCACCGCTTTCTACAATGCCACTCTCGCATCAGCCATTGACTCGGTCGCCCCTCTTGTGCATGGCAGAGCGCGACGAGTCAACAGGCAACCCTGGCACAACAACCTCACTAAACAGCTTCGACAAGCGTCCATGGTTGCGGAGCGGCGTTGAAAGAAAACACACACTCAAGATGACTTCACTGCATTCAAACAAGCAACACTTGCATTCAAATCAGCACTCACCTCTGCTAAACAGGCCTACTTCACAACCCTCATATCCTCCCTATCCTACAACCCAAAATAGCTATTCAACACTTTTAACTCTTCCCCCCCCCCCCCCCCCCCCCATTGCCCCCTCTGACCTCCGTCATCTCTGCTGAGGAGTTTGCCACACACTTCAAAAACAAGATTGACCAAACACGGCAAGTTTTTACTGTCTGACCACCGCAACCCCTTTGTTTTCCACACCATTTCCTTACCCCCATAACCTCCCTTCCCAATATCACGGAAAGAGACATTACTCACCTCCTCTCCAAATCACACCTCACCACATGTGCACTTGACCCCATCCCACCTCCTCCCCAACCTCACCCCCACACTCATCCCATCCCTAACCCATCTCTTCAACCTATCAATATCTTCTGGTACTTTCCCCGCTGCCTTCAAACATGCCACAATCACGCCCATCCTCAAAAAGTCATCCCTCGACCCAACCACCTTGTCCAGCTATCGCCCCATATCGCTGCTCCCATTTGCCTCCAAACTCCTTGAGCAACACGTTCATGCTGAACTTTCCTCCCACTTTTCATCTCTCTCTTCGACAACCGACTCCGGCTTCCGCCCTCACCATTCCACCGAAACTACCCTTACCATAATCACCAATGACTTACTTACAGCCAAAGCTAACAGACAATTCTCTGTACTCCTTCTTCTTGACCTGTCCTCTGCTTTCGATACAGTTGACCTCTGCCTCCTACTACAGATCCTCTCTTCCTTTGGCGTCAAAGACCTTGCCCTATCTTGGATCTCCTCATACCTTTCTAACTGCACATTTAGCGTCTCCCACTCCCACACTACTTCCTCACCCCGCCCCCTCTCTGTTGGAGTCCCTCAAGGCTCTGTCCTAGGACCCCTACTCTTCTCAATCTATACCCTTGGCCTGGGACAGTTCATAAAATCCCATGGCTTCTAGTACCAGCTGTACGCTGATGACACCCAGATCTACCTCTCTGGCCCAGATGTCGCCTCTCTGCTGTCCAGAATCCAAGCATGTCTAGCAGCCATATCCTCCATCTTCTCCTCCCGCTACCTCAAGCTCAATGTGGACAAAACTGAACTCATTATCTTTCCCCCATCTCGCATATCTTTCCCACCTGATCTTTCTATCACAATAATTGACATCACTCTTTCTGCTGTACCGACAATCCGCTGCCTCGGAGTAACCCTGGACTCTGCCCTTCAAACCCCACATTCAAGTTCTCGCCACCTCTTGTCACCTCCAGCTCAAAAATATTTCCAGAATCCGTCCTTTCCTCAATCTACTAAACTGCTTGTGCATGCCTTAATTAGCTCCCGCCTCGACTACTGCGACATCCTCCTCTGTGGCCTACCTGCTAACACTCTCGCACCCCTCCAGTCCATCCTCAACTCTGCTGCACGACTTGTTCAGCTCTCGCTTCGCTACTCCTCTGCTACCCCCTTTGCAAATTCCTTCACTGGCTTCCATTTCCCCAGCGTATCCAGTTCAAACTACTAACACTGACCTACAAAGCCATCCATAACCTCTCTCCTCCGTACATCTCTGAACTAATCTACCGATATATTCCCTCACGTAACCTCCAGTCCTCCCAAGACCTCCTTCTCTCCTCCACACTTATTCGTTCCTCACGCAAGCGCCTCCAAGATTTCTCCCGAATATCCCCCATCCTATGGAATTCTGTGCCTCAACATGTCCGATTATCCACCACACCTGGATCCTTCAGACGGAACCTGAAACCCCATCTCTTCAAACAAGCTTACAGCCTGCTATGACCTTGCTTTCTGCCACCCCCAACACCGGAACTACTGCAACCCCTCAACCTACTGTCTCCTCTCCCATTCCAGTAGAATGTAAGCCCGCAAGGGCAGGGCCCTCTTCCCTCTGTACCGTTCTATCATTGTTAGTTTGTTTACTGTAAGTGATATCTATATTTGGTATGTAACCCCTTATGTACAGCGCCATGGAATCAATGGCGCTATATAAATTAATAATAAATACACAAGCTATTATGTGCTGGCCCTTCAGCATTGAGACGAGGTTTGTGACTTTTACTTAGGTTGTGGCTAATTACATTTTTATGGATTGTATAGTTTTATGCTTCAAAAAATGCAAGTGGCATTTATCGAAACAATGGCACAAAAGCTGGTCTAGTACACCAAAATGTATTTCTATATAATTTGTTATATACGGGTGCATCTCACTAAATTAGAATATCATCAAAAAGTTAATTTATTTCAGCTCTTCAATACAAATAATGAAACTCATTACATCGAGTCATTACAGAGTGATCTATTTCAAGTGTTTATTTCTGTTAATGTTGATTATTTTGGCTTACAGCCAATGAAAACAAATTATTGTCTTGGTAAATTAAAATAATTAACAAAAAACACATGCAAAGGCTTCCTAAGCGTTTAAAAAGGTCCCTTAGTCTGTTTTAGTAGGCTCCACAATCATGGGGAAGACTGCTGACTTAACAGATGTCAAGAAGGCAGTCATTGACACACTCCACAAGGTACCAGAGTTCCAATTTTCAATTGGAAATCAAGGTCCCAGAGTCTGGGGGAAGAGTGGAGAGGTACACAATCTAAGCTGCTTGAGGTTTAGTGTGAAGTTTCCACAATCAGTGATGGTTTGGGGAGCCATGTTATCTGCTGGTGTAGGTCCACTGTGTTTTATCAAGACTAAAGTCAGCGCAGCCATCTACAAGGAAATTTTAGAGCACTTCATGCTTCCCTCTGCCGACAAGCTTTTTAGAGATGGAAATTTCATTCTCCAGCAGGACTTGGCACCTGTTCACACTGCCAAAAGTACCAATACCTGGTTTAAAAACAACAGTATCATTGTGCTTGATTAGCCAGCTAACTCGCCTGACCTTAACCCCATAGAGAATCTATGGGGTATTGTCAAGAGGAAGATGAGAGACACCAGACCCAACAATGCAGACTAGCTGAAGGCTGCTATCAAAGCAACCTGGGCTCCCATAACACTTCAGCAGTGCCACAGGCTGATCGTCTCTATGCCACGCCGCATTGATGCAAAAGGAGCCCCGACCAAGTATTGAGTGCATTTACTGAACATACATTTCAGCAGGCCAACATTTCTGATTTTAAAAACATTTTTCAAGCTGTTGTTATACTGTATTCTAATTTACTGAGATAACTTATGTGTTTTCATTGGCTGTAATCCATAATCATCAACATTAACAGAAATAAACACTTGAAATAGATCACTCTGTAATGACTATATAATGAGTTTCACTTTTTGCATTGAAGAACTGAAATAAATTAACTTTTTGAAGATATTCTAATTTTGTGAGAAGCACCTGTAGTCAGAGAGACTTATTGTCTAGGAAAAATAATCCAAAATCATTCTTCAATTACATAAACAGTAAGAATTTCAAAAATTATAGTGTTGGCCCCCTCAAATTAATCTGGGAGAAGTGGTGAAAAAGGATGAGGGAAAAGCCAATCTACTAAATGCTTTCTTCTCTACTGCATGTGCACAAGAAAATCCCATGACAGATGACATCATCAGGGATACCATCAATTTTCCATTAAATGTCACCTGTTTAACCCAACAGAAAGTACAGCGCAATCTCAAAATCACTAAAGTAGACAAATCAAAAGCCTCGGATGACATACACCCCCAAGTACTGTAGGAATTAAAGAAGCACTTCCATCAATGTTTTTATCCTCTTAATATATTGTAATCATCATATTGTATAGCACTGTGTACTTACAATTGCTCATGTTGCTCTTTGACCCAGCTAATACTTCTCTTTTCCATTAGGTCTATGATTAAAAACTAACTAGCTGACGACTCCTAAGTAGAAACAGGAGGTACATTTTCTCTGCACAAGTCATGAGTCACTGCAAAAGTCTATGACGGGGGATTAGCGGAGCAGCTGGGTCAGGAGTTGAAGAGGGGAATGATTCATGCAGGGACAAGAGACTTCCTGTTTCTATATAAATCAGAGAAAAGAGAATAATAAACTAGATAGAAAGGCAAAATGAGCCAATTGTAAGTACACAGTGCTATATAATATGATGATTGCAATATATTAAGAGGATAAAAACTCTGATGGGAGAAGTGCTTCTTTAAGTACTGTGAGAGACAGACCACTATTTCTAATATTCATAAATTCTATTATATCAGGGTCTGAATCACAGGACTGCCGCTGTCATGGCGGTAACTCGCATGCCTCCTCAGCGCCGCTCTACTCTGCTGTCACTACGCGGCTTCTCTTTGGGTCTGTTCAGCTCGCCGAGTTTTGCCTCTTGCAACCCTGCTGGGTATGAGTCTGTTTCCATTAGGCTTAAGGAGGGCAGGGCCAGTCTCTGCAGGAATTTAACGCTGCTGTGTCCTGCAGAGATTAGGCTCTTTGGCTTATCTCATACAAGCAGATTTTATATTTGGCAGATCCTCCAACCACTCTTGGCCCACCTACCACTCTTTGGTTCCTAGTCAGTTTGTTCTGCTTGTGTCCTGTTAGTTCATGTATGTTTTGTTTCTCTCGTTGTTGACTGGGCTCGTATACCCGTCTTGTCTGACCTCTCCGCTCCTGACCTCAGCTACGTATCCTGAGCCTGTGCTGCCTGCCTCAACCTCAGAACATCTGACTTTGTTCTGGTCTTTGGCCTCCTCTACCTGGCACCTGCGCCTCTGACCCTCTGGTCTGCTGCTGCAGTCACGGGAACTGCTCTAGAGTGGTACCTAGTGTATACTGGCAGCCCAACCTATCCTCACCACCAAAGGCTCTAGTGAAGACCCAGTAGACACCTAGTCACGCCCCTCCAGAGTAAGCCTGGCCCATGGCGCAGTTCGTCCACATCCACAAGCGTTACATTCACGTATTAGCATTATAGCCGCAAAGAAAATGTACCAATATTCAAGAATGGGACAACATCTGAGCCTGGAATTTATAGGCCGCTAAGTTTAACCTCTACTGTAGGCAACATCTTTGAGGGTTTTCTAAGAGATGCTATCCCGGAGTATCTCAATAAGAATAACCTAATTTCCCAATATCAACATATGTTTATGAGGGATCTGTCCTGCAAACTAATCTGATCTGAATCTATGTGGAGATAAGTTCTAGATTGGACCAGGGAAACGCAGTGGATATTGTCTACCTGGACTTTTCAAAGGCATTTGATACGGTACCACACAAAAGGTTGGTACATAAAATGAGTGCAATGGGACCAGGGGAAAATATGTATAACTGGGTTAACAACGGACTCAATGATAGGAAACAGAAAGCGGTTATTAATGGAACACACTCAGATTAGGTCACAGTTAACAGTGGGGTGCCACAGGGATCAGTAATGGCAGGGGCGGAAATATTGCCGGTGCAGCTGCCCTGGGGCCCAGAGTTGAAGGGGTTGCAAGACAACAGTGCACAACCAACTGAAATGTATTGTGACACAGGGAGCCTGCCGGTCCCTATGCTGCCATATACGCCACTGGCCAATTAGATGCAGATGACAATTGTTTCACCTTACACGTCCTCCCACACATCGGGAAAAAGTCCTTCTCACCAGCTGGACTGCGGGAGGTTTCCTGCACTAACATGCTGCTGTTCTTTAGTGTGTGGAAGCTATGTACCTTACCCTGCTCCTGTGAGGCTGGCTGGACGTAGGTAATGATCATGCTGACTGGCTGAGGCATCATCTCCTCTTTCATCCTTCACGTGCATAACGTGAATGTGAAGCAAAGGAGGTCACTTGTGGGAGAAGGGGTGCGGCGTTTATCCCTGCACAGTGGAAGATACCAGGAGACACCAAGTGACAGAGCGGCCCAGTGCAGGTACCACCTCATCTGGCAATTGCCAAAATTGCCAGAGGGCCAGTCCGGCCCTGCTCATAACCTAATACTGATACTGCCTAGCCGCAGAGGTTGGTACCCTGTAGATAGATGAAATGTTGCGCCCCCGCTCAGACAGAGGCTCATCCCTCTCCGCTCACCACCAATCAACAACTCTTGCGTGTGTGGCAAAAAGAGTCAGTAGAATCATCCATCAGATTCATGAATATCCTTGTATAAGGAGGAGAGGAAGCTGTTTGACAGTTCCACAAAACAATTTAATAATCAGATTCCTACAGACCTCGAAAAATTCCAATCCATCCTAAAAGAAATACGCCCAATTTGTTAGGGATCTTGGAGAATTCAAGGATGACCAGGCATATAATTTTGCATTCACAAAGTCTACAGCTATAACCTCATCTGATATAGACACATCTGATACTGAGAGCATGGAGGGCGGAAACTGGGATAGATTACAAAACAGGGGCAGGCCCTTCAAATCAGGATGGTGGGGATCGAGGAATGAACCAAGACAAAATGGGGACATTAAGAGGTACACCAACAACCTCAGGTACCACTACAAGATCAATGGTTTCAAGTTTTTGCCTTCTCATCACATTCCTCTTTTTTGGAATACAAAGCCCCCATGGGTTACGACCTAAGAAAAAGGCCACAATGAGTCAATGTCAGATTATAAACCTAGCTTCCTAATCGCTTACAAGGGATGACTATAGAGTGTTCCAGAAGGGGCTGAATTTTGGCCCCACAGATTCCTTCACCTGTTTCAGTTGGGTAAAAAACATCAATCTTTTTGGGCACAAATTCAGGTGGAAACTATTTTTTTTAACATCACATTTGGGAGGAATATAAATAATTGGGAGTCTCTGATGATGGTATTGAAAGTTACCAGGCTCTTTTAGGCCTCCTTCAGGACAATGAAAGGGATAGGGATAAGGGTCCATTTACTGATCTAAAGAAAAAAAGCACCAAAATGCCCCCACATAACGAACTAACAAGCGTGGACATTTTCATTAAATTAGTAGAGGAGAATCTATGCAAAATCTCATACATGGCTCCAATTTATCTGAGGAAGAGGTTAAAAACAAATAAACATCTAATCATTAAATCTTCAAAGGCGGCAACCTCGATCTACTAGACCAGGGTTCCCCAACTCCAGTCCTCAAGGCCCACCAACAGGTCATGTTTTCAGGATTTCCTTAGTATTACACAGGTGATAATTGCATCACCTGCCCAGGCAATAATTCCATCACCTGTGCAATACTAAGGAAATCCTGAAAACATGACTTGTTGGTGGGCCTTGAGGACTGGAGTTGGGGAACACTGTACTAGACAACTCAAAGTATATATCCCTATGCTATTCTATCTTAAATTATTCTAACACGTATGAAATCTTATCGGTTGATCCGACACCCATTGATACCAATACACTCCTAGCCATCCTTAAAGGGAAACTGTCAGCAGGATTATCACTATAAAGTAAAAGGTATGGAAATTATGTTGCCATTACACTGATTAAAATGATACATTTGATGAAAACATCCGATCAGTGGTTCTTTCTGAATCATGGTTTTAAGTTTTCTTCTGATGACAACTTCTGTGCATCATCGCAGGCCTGGGACAGGTTGGGTCTTCTTCTGCTCTGCCCCCTCTATCTGCCTTCTGTATTTCTACAGGTCACTGATTCAGTGACCCATCTCCGTTTTGATATTTCGCGCCACCACCATTGGATGGGCAATGCGTGCGCAATATGAGATTCCAAGTCTAGTCTTCGGGTCTTCAATAAAGTGGAGCCGGAGTCAGCGCATGCACAGATTGAAAATTAAGCATGATGGATAGAAATCTGGTACAATAATGGCAGAGGCGGCGTGAAATTTCAAAACGGAGGCAGGTCACTGAATAATCAGTGTAATCAGTGACCTGTAGAAACACCGGAGGGGCCGAAGCAGGAGAAGATCCAACCCCACCAGGCTTGTCCTGATGCACAGAAGATGTTGTCAGAAGAAAACTTAAAACCATGATTAAAAAAGAACCACTTCATTCTATGGTCTGGCCAAGAGGCTGAATTTCTGTCCTTTGTGGAAGAATAGAATATCAACAAAATAGGACTGCGGTTTTCCGCCAAACATAATATGAATTAGATAACATTTCTAGACCTAACCATCAATAAGGAAATAGACGGTAGCCTTAGAACTTATACTTACCAAAAACCTACATTCACGAATAGTTTATTAAAATGGGATATCCACCACACCCTACCCCTGAGAAAAGGTATACCCAAGGGACAATTCCTCCATTTAAGGAGGAAGTGTTCCAGAACCCCAGAACTGGGGACTTTAACCCCTTTACGACCTTTGACGTATCCATACGTCATAGAAGAGAGGGAGTTCCCGACCTTTAACGTATGGGTACGTCATGGCGATCGTGCGTGGACAGGAGCTGTGCCTGTGCGATCGCTGCCAGGAGCTTGGCTTACATGATTGCCGAGACCCGGCTCTCACAGGCAGGAGCAGTACCTGCACCGCCCCTGACTGTTTAACCTCCTAAATATCGATATCGATAGCAACATTTAGCAGGCTAGGAGAGGGCTCCCGTCCGATCGTCATCACGAGGGTCCGATCGTCGTCATGGCAATCTGTGGTCGTCATGACGACTCCCGGGTCACCCAGCTACGGAAAGAATGTTAGACCATGCTCACAGCATGGTCTAAGACGCTTCTGTCAGTGCAACACTGACTAGTATAATGCATTGCAATGCTTTTGCATTGCATTGCATTATACCAGCGATCAGAATCATAAAAGTTAAAGTCCCATTGAGGGTCTAAGTAACAAAGTAAAAAAAAAAAAAGTAAATATATTTTTTAAAAATCACAAAATAATTTTAAAAAATTACAAATATTACAACCATAAATAAGTATTTTTATGTAAAAAACAAAATAAAAACTACAAATATTTGGTATTGCCACGTCTGGAACGACCCGACCTATAAAACAGTTAACCCCTTCAGTGAACACCGTAAAAAATAAAAAACGAGGCAAAAAAAACTATGCTTTTTCATCATACTGCCAAACGAAAAGAGGAATTGTAAATAAATAGGGAATTGCTGAAAGTAGTGTTGAGTGAGTATGTATCATTAACTCTTTTATTATTTAGTATTTTGGCATGCTCGGTGTTTCTTTCACGCCGAAAGAGTTAATGATACATACTCGCTCAACACTACTGAAAAGTCATCTTGTCCCGCAAAAAAAAACAAGCTGCCATGCAGCTTCATCAGTGGAGAAATAAAAAAGTTATATCTCTCAGAATACAGCGATGCAAAAATAATTATTTTTTCTATAAAATAGTTTTTATTGTGTAAAAACGCCAAAACATAAATAAAGTATATAAATGGGGTATCGCTGCAATCATGCTGATTCGAAGAATAAAGCTGCCTTATCAATTTTACCATATGCGGCATAGAAAAAAAAAATAATCCTGAATTGCTGGTTTTTGTTCATTCTGGCTGCCAAAAATCGGAATAGAAAGTGATCAAAAATGGTACCATTAAAAACGTCAATTCATCCTGTAAAAAAAGAAGCCCTCACATAGCTCTGTCGGCAGAAATATAGAACAATTATATCTCTCAAAGCATCTTTTAGTGTATTATAGCAGCCAAAGATAAAAAAAAAACAATATAAATCTGGTATTGCTGTAATTGCACCGACCTGAAGAATAAAGTCACTTATATCACTTATACCGCACGAAGAACAACGTAAAAAATAAAACGAATTCCTCACCTGCTGCTGATTTGTTTATTCTGCCTCCCAAATATCGCAGTAAGGCTCGGCTTACATTTATCCTGAGCTCTACGCTGAGCGCTTACACCGGGTTTTCCGTGTAAATCTCTGAAATACGTGATTCAGAATCCCCAACGGAAGATTCCCTATAATGAGGCAGATGGAGGCACCATGGACGCCATCTGGCCTATGATCTGGTGGTGTTTGTCTTTTTAAGTGTGTGGTCGGCCACAGTTTTGTGCACTTCTGAAAAAAAGGACAACACTGAACAGAGGCCAGACGGAGTACAGGTTAACTCCGCAGCCTCATTATAGAGAATGGATCCCTCAGGGGTTTCATCTGAATCACGTAATTTGGAGATTTAGGGCTCGCTCTCACTTGCGATTAAATCGGACAAATGCAATCCGATAAAAAATCGGATTGCATTCGTACCAATTTAATCCTATGATGGTGTGCTCAGTGCCGTTTTTTTTCCCCAGCTCCGATCGGGTCGCAATCAGACTGAAAAAAAATCGCAGCATGCTGCGATGGCATGCTGGATTCGGATCACACGCACCCATATAAGCCTGTGGGTGTGTGTGAAACATCCTCCTGCACTCAGATATCACGCAGTGCAGTGCGATTCCCGCAGATGCCGGAAATAGAGGAGATGGATAAATCACTTTCTCTGTCCCCTCCACAGCTGTGCTGTGATTCTCTGATGCAAGAGGATCGGAGCACAGAGCACTAACACTCGGCTCCCGCTCGCAACAGAGCAGGAGTCAAGTGTCATTAGCATATTGCATCGGAAACCCAGCTGTAAGTGCTTAGCATAGAGCACAGAATAAATGGCATCCAAAATGTTATGTAAAATGTTCTCAATAAAAGCTTCAACTCAATCCACAAAAAAAGCAAGTCCCCACTCACGTCCGTCATCTGTTAACCCGTTAAGGACCCTGGGATTTTCCGTTTTTGCATTTTCGTTTTTTGCTCCCCTTGTTCCCAGAGCCATAGCGTTTTTATTTTTTGGTCAATATGGCCGTGTGAGGGCTTATTTTTTGCGGGACGAGTTGTACTTTTGAACGACATTACTGGTTCATATCGTGTACGGGAAAACGGGAAAAAAAATCCAAGTGCGGTGAAATTGCAAAAAAGTGCAATACCACAGGTTTTTTTTTATTTTTTTTACCCCGTTCACTGAATGCTAAAACTGTCCTGCCATTCTTATTCTCCAGGTCATTGTGAGTTCGTAGACACCAAACATGTATAGGTTCTTTTTTATTTAAGTGGTGAAAAAAAAAAAAAGTTTGCTAAAAAAAATAAATAAATAAATAAATAAAAAGGTGCCATTTTCCAAGACCCGTAGCGTCTCCATTTTTCAGGATGTGGGGCTGGGTGAGGGCTTATTTTTTGCGCACCGAGCTGAAGTTTTTATCGATACCATTTTTGGGTAGATCCGATGTTTTGATCGCCCGTTATTGCATTTTATTGCAATGTTGCAGCAACCAAAAAACATAATTCTGGCGTTTAGAATTTTTTTCTCATTACGCCGTTTACCGATTGGATTAATTCTTTTTTTATATTGATAGATAGGGCGATTCTGAACGCGGCGATACCAAATATGTGTATGTGTTTTTTTTTATTATTTTGAATGGGGTGAAAGGGGGGTGATTTAAACTTTTATATTTTTTTTATTTTTTTTTATATTTTTAAAAACATATTTTTTACACTTTTTGCTTGCTTCTATAGTCTCCATAGGAGACTAGAAGCAGCAACTGTCCGATCGCCTCTGCTACATAGAGGTGATGAACAGATCACCTCTATGTAGCAGAAATGCTCCTGTGCTATGAGCGCTGACCACTAGGTGTCGCTCATAGCGAGCAGTATATGACAACCAAATATGTGTACTTTTATTGTTTTTTTTTTTATAATAATATTTATTGATGGGTACATTATATTTTTATTTTTGGTGTATTTTTTTTTTATTTTTTTTTTTATATTTTTGCAATATTTTTTTTAATTATTTTTTCACTTTCTGATAGTTTTTATACTTTTTTACTTTGTCCCACTATGGGACTTTCACTTTTTTTTCTCTGATCGCCTGCATGGCACAGGAATGCAGCACCATCCCTGTGCCATGCAGGCTGTCAGCGCTGGACAGGGAGAAGATTGTTTGGAGATGCACTGCGCATGTCCAAACAATCTTCCTGCTGTCTGGTGACCCGGATGTTGTCATGACGACATCGGGTCGTCATGGCAACATCCTGGAAGCCACGGCATTTAGCACTGGAGGCCGGAAGAGGAGGTGAGTATCGGCGATCACCTCCCCTTGCCTCCGCAATGCTGCGATCGGCTGCGATCGACTTCGATCACAGCATCGCGGGGGTTAATGTGCTGGGAGCGGTGCGTGACCGCTCCCTGCACATAGTACCGGGTGACAGCTGTGACAATCAGCTGACACCCGGAGGCGATCGTGCCCGCACAGCCTGTGTGCGCGCGCGATCGCCATGACGTACTAATACGGGTCTGGCTCTTAAGTCCCAGGGCACAGACGCGTATTAGTACGTCAAATGTTGTTAAGGGGTTAAAGAAGCACTCACATAAAAGTTTTTATCCTTTTAATATATTGCAATCATCATATTATATGATACTGTGTACTTACAATTACTCATTTTGCCTTTCTACCCAGTTAATTCTTCTCTTTTTTACGTAATGTGTAGAAACAGGAAGTCTCTTTTCCCTGCACTAGTCATCCCCCTCTTCAACTCCTCACCCAGCTGCTTTGCTCCTCTCCCTGTCAGGGATTTAGCAGTGATGACTCATGCAGGGAAAAAAAACTTCCTTGTTCTTTCTACATAGAATTTACAAGGATTCAGCTAGTCAGTTTTTAATCACGTGATGTCACAGACCTAATGGAAAAAGAGAAGAATTAACAGGGTAGAAGGGCAAAATTAGCAACTGTAAGCACACAGTGAGATATAACATGATGATTGCTATATATTAAGAGGCTAAAAAGTTTGATGGGAGTGCATCTCAAATCCCCTCACTAGGCGTGATGACCTCCCACAGTGTAACGGAGTACTGTTCAGGGTCACCTGGCAGCTCTAAAGACACCTAACATGAGCAGAGCAAGCTTGACGCTAGCTACTCTAATATCCAGATCCCAGGTATTGCCCTGGCCTTCACCCTTTAACCCCTATACAGGAATCTGGACTTAACAGGGACCCCTAAGCTGGGTCCATGGAGTTAGTTGCTGTTTGATCGTGCAAGCTGGCAAGAAGAATGGTCCAGTAGCTAGGTCAATATCACAAGATCAGTGCAGGGAAAAAATCGTATGGCAGGATAGTACTTAAAAAAACAAGCCAAGGTCAAAATTAAAACTGTCAACTGGGAAGCAAAGCAAGATAACTGGAAATGGACAGCAGGGTTTTAGGAGCTTAAAGGGAATCTGTCCCCCCCCTGGGAGATATGAGACCTCTAATATGGGTATACAGGTTATAGAAATGTAAATCTATACATACCTGTATGGCCCATAGTAGAGGTTTGCTTGCAGAGAAATGTGTTTTTATAAAATCGGTTTTCACATGCTTGGAGCCTGGGGGACGCCAAGAAATCCTCGCCTATCTGAATAGGAAGCCCAGAAATCCCTGCCTATCAGTTTATTTAGCATATTCCCACCCCCCCTCCTCTGCATGTCACAGGGCCCTGTGACGTGCACTCATCTCATTCACTTCCCGCGCATGCGCACATCGCCGCTGTCATCAGGATCACTTTTTTTTCCTCCCGACCCAATTTGTCTCTGCAGTGTTCTAGTGCGCAGGTGCCGGGGAATCACTGTGACTTCTGGGCACCTGCGAACTAGAACACTGCAGAGACAAACGTGGCCGGGAGGAATAAAAAAGCGCTCCTGATGATAATGGCGATGTGCACATGCGTGGGAAGTGAGACGAGTGCACGTCACAGGGCCCTGTGACATGCAGAGGAGGAGGGGGGATATGCTAAATAAACTGATAGGTGGGGATTTCTGGGCTTCCTAATCAGAAAGGCGGGGATTTCTTGGCGTCTCTGGGCGCCAAGCATGTGAAAAACGACTTTATAAAAACGCATTTCTCTGCATTCAGCCCTTTACTATGGGCCATACAGGTATGTATAGATTTACTTTTCTATAACCTGTATGCCCATATTAGAGGTCTCATATCTCCCAGGGGGTGACAGATTCCCTTTAAATAGCTTGCAGCCTCGCCCAGGCCAACAGGAGGAAGTAAACATTGCCAAAATTAACTCCTGTTCACCCAGCACAAAACTAGCATCACCTCGCATCGCCTACAATAAGAGTGCAGCGGCGCCTGGCGACACAAGCAGAGATAGGAAGGGTAACTAGGCACCAATGCAGATGTCACATACAACACCCCACTCAGTATGATGACCCCCACAGCACGTTACTCAGTATGACAGGTCCCACAGCCCCCCACTCTGTATGATACCCATACAGCCCTTTACTCTGTATTATTATTATTATTATTATTATTTATTTATATAGCACCATTGATTCCATGGTGCTGTACATAAGAAGGGGTTACATACGAAATACAGATATCACTTACAGTAAACAAACTAACAATCATAGACTGGTACAGAGGGAAGAGGACCCTGCCCTTGTGGGCTGACATTCTACAAGAACGGGGAAGGAGACAGTAGGTTGGGGGGGGGGTTGCCGTAGCTCCGGTGTTGTTGAGGTGGCAGCAAGCAAGGTCATGGCAGGCTGTAAGCTTGTTTGAAGAGATGGGTTTTCAGGTTCTGTCTGAAGGATACAAGTGTGGCGGATAATCGGACGTGTTGAGGCACAGAATTCCATAGGATGGGGGATATTCAGGAGAAATCTTGGAGATGATTGGGCGAGGAACGAATAAGTGTGGAGGAAAGAAGGAGGTCTTGGGAGGACCGGAGATTACGTAAGGGAATGTATCCGGAGATTAGTTCAGAGATGTACGGAGGAGAGAGGTTATGGATGGCTTTGTAGGTCAGTGTTAGTAGTTTGAACTGGATACGCTGGGCAATTGAGAGCCAGTGAAGAAAGGGATTTGCAAATGTTAAGGTTAAGGATGGTCTGGAGGGGTGCAAGAGTGTTAGCAGGAAGGCCACAGAGGAGGATGTTGCAGTAGTCAAGGAGGGAGATGATGAGGGCATGCACAAGCAGTTTAGTAGATTGAGGGTTGAGGAAACCATGGATTCTGGAATTATTTTTGAGCTGGAGGCGACAGGAGGTGGCAAGAGCTTGGATGTGGGGTTTGAAGGACAGGGCAGAGGGCAGTATAATAGTTCTCACAGCTTCCCACTCAGTATGATGGCCCCCACAGACCTCATTTAGTATGATGGCTCATCATAGCCCCCCTCTCAGTATGATGACCTCCACAGGCCCCTACTCAGTATGATAGCCCTCCACACAGCATGATGGCTCCCACAGCCCCCCACTCAAAATGATGGCACCCAGAGTCCTTCATTCAGTATGATGGCCTGCACAGCCCATGACTCAGTATGATGCACTCCCACTCAGTATGAGGGCCCCCACAACTACTGAGATTTAAAAAAAAAACATTACTCACCTCGCCCCAGTTCCTACGGCATGCTGCTCGAGTCTGTGCAGTGTTAGTACTGAGGCTGCACATGTCATCAAGCTTGCAGTGTAAGACACAATGGCCCCCACAGCCCCTCAGACAGTATGAGAACCCCTGCAACACCCCACTCAGTATGAGGGCCCTCACCACCTCCACTCAAAATGAGGGCACCCCAGCTGGACAGGATGAACAGCACGTCTATATCATCCACTGTGTATTACATGTACCAGTCATTCTTATATCACCCCTCTGTATTACATATACCAGTCAGTTAAATATATGTACAGTACAGACCAAAAGTTTGGACACACCTTCTCATTTAAATATTTTTTCTGTATTTTCATGACTTTGAAAATTGTACATTCTCACTGAAGGCATCAAAACTATGAATTAACACATGTAGAATTATATACTTAACAAAAATGTGTGAAACAACTGAAAATATGTCTTATATTCTAGGTTCTTCAAAGTAGCCACCTTTTGCTTTGATGACTGCTTTGCACACTCTTGGCATTCTCTTGATGAGCTTCAAGAGGTAGTCACCGGTGTAACGGGTCTGGGAGGCGGAACCTCTGGGCTACAATACAAGGGGGCGGTCCTTGTAAGGGAGCGGGTGGCGACCAGGCAGGTAGTCACAGGAGGTGACCAGGACAGTCTCTGGGTGTACGGGCAGGAGGACACGGCAAGTGATCGGGGCAGTCTCTGGATAAAGGGTAGGTATGACCTGTGATGGCTGAACCTCCAGGTAGGCTAGCAAGGCAGATGAAGAATGTGTGCTCCCAGGTGAGCAAGCGAGAGTCTCTGGAATAGCAGGTGGTCACAGCACGTGACGGCGGAGCCTCCAGGTAGGCAAGCAGGTAGGTAACGGAGAAGCGCTCCCAGGTGAGCGGGCAAGAGTCTCAGGAATAGCTGGTGGTCACAGCACGTGACAGCGGAGCCTCCGGGCAGGCAAGCAGGCAGGTAGCGGAGAAGCGCTCCCAGGTGAGCGGGCAAGAGTCTGGAGTAGCTGGTGGTCACAGCACGTGACAGCGGAGCCTCCGGGCTGGCAAGCAGGCAGGTAACGGAGAAGCGCTCCCAGGTGAGCGGGCAAGCTGGTCCATAGACAGACTGACCGGAGTTGTAAGGCAGACCGTCGGACCTCAGGCAAGCAGGCAGGTAGCTGAGGTGCGCTCCCAGGTGAGCGGGCAGGCTGGTCCTTAGACAGACTGACAGGAGTAGTAAGGCAGACCGTCGGACCTCAGACTAGCAGACAGGTAGCAAGTAATCAGGCAGGAATCTGACAGGTAACTGGCAGGTAACTGGCAACGGGACCTGAGGGCTGAAGCACAGGTGAGACACAGGTGCAAACAACATTGCTCGGGCACCTCCATTTTGGAGGAGGTGCCTTATATATGATGAAGTCCTCCGGCCATTGGCCGGGGACTCCTTAGGACGGTGCGCGCGGCCCCTTTAAGAGGAGGGGAGCGCGCGCGCCCTAAGCACAGGGGCCGGGAAGGAGCGCGCGCTGAGAGCAGAGCGGGAGGAGGACGCCGGGAAGGAGCGCGCTGACAGCAGAGCGGGAGAGGGACGCCGGGCACGGGGCAGAGCGGTGAGGGGAGCAGCGTCCCTGCCTAGCAGAGGGCAGGGACGCCGGCACTACAGTACCCCCCCTTTAGGCCCCCCCTTTTTTAGGCCAGACAGAAATTTAGCTAGGATGAGAGGGGCATGGATGTTCTCCCGGGGCTCCCACGTTCTCTCCTCAGGACCAAACCCCTTCCAATCTACCAGAAAAAAGGTCTTTCCTCTTACCCTTTTGGTGGCAAGAATGTTCTCTACCTCAAACTCGTCCTCAGCAGAAACCGGAGCAGGAGGCGTACCTGTAGACTTGGAAAAAGAGTTAAGTACCACAGGTTTGAGGAGAGATACATGGAAGGAGTTAGGGATCCGTAAGTTGGCCGGGAGTTTCAATTTATAGGCCACCGGGTTGATCTGACTGGTGACCTCCAGAGGTCCGATGAACCGAGGCCCTAACTTGTAAGAGGGTATCTTGAGTCGAACATATTTAGATGAGAGCCAGACCTTATCTCCTGGACGAAATTGAGGAGGATCCAGGCGTTTTTTGTCAGCGTGTCTTTTCATCCGCTCGGACGACTGAAGGAGTGCGGATCGGGTACTCTCCCAAATGGAGGAAAATTTGCTAACGAGAGATTCCGCAGCCGGGTTGTCCACCGAGGTGGAGACAGGAAAAGGAATCCGAGGATGCTGACCAAAGACTACAAAAAACGGGGATTTGGAGGAGGATTCGCTCTCGTGATTATTGTAAGAGAACTCGGCCCATGGTAGGAGATCCACCCAGTCAGAATGGTGGGCATTAACGAAGTGCCGGAGGTAACTGGTCAGGTTCTGATTGATCCGCTCCACTTGACCATTGGACTGTGGGTGGTAAGCGGAAGAGAAGTCCAGGGTGACGTCTAGTAGTTTACAAGTGGCTCTCCAGAAGCGTGAGGTGAACTGTACCCCACGAGCCGACACGATGTGGAGGGGCAGGCCATGAAGACGGAAGATGTGACGAATAAAGTCTCTAGCTAGCTCGGGTGCAGACGGAAGGCCTGGCAGGGGAACGAAATGAGCCATCTTGGAGAAGCGGTCAGCGACCACCCAAATGACCGTACAACCGGCAGAGAGTGGGAGGTCAGTTATGAAGTCCATTGCAATATGCTGCCAGGGGGCAGCAGGTAGTGGGAGCGGAAGGAGGCGACCGGCTGGCAGATGTCTCGGAACCTTGTTGCGGGCGCAGGACACACAGGCAGAAACAAAGTCTATTACATCCTTGTGCAGGGTAGGCCACCAGTAGTGCCGGGAAATAAGCTGGAGGGTCTTCTTCTGACCAGCGTGGCCAGCCAGTTTAGACGAGTGACCCCAGTGAAGGATCTTCTCCCGATCAGGTACTGATACGAACGTCTTTCCGGGAGGGAGACGATTTAGACTCACGGGAGCCACCTGCATTACTCTGGCGGGATCGATGATGTGTTTCGGATCTTCCTCGAGATCAGATACCAGAAAGGATCGAGACAAGGCGTCCGCCTTGACGTTTTTGTCAGCCGGGCGAAAATGAAGGACAAAATCAAAACGAGCAAAAAACAAGGACCACCGGGCTTGGCGCGGGTTAAGTCTCCGGGCATGCTGGAGGTAAGCCAAGTTCTTGTGGTCAGTGTAAATTATTACCGGGTGAAGAGCCCCCTCAAGCAGGTAACGCCACTCCTCCAATGCCAGTTTGATGGCCAATAACTCTCGATCTCCTATGGAATAATTGCGCTCAGAGGAGGAGAAGAGTTTAGAGAAGAAGCCGCAAGTTACCATCCTCCCGGAAGAAGATTTTTGAGTAAGTACCGCTCCAGCTCCAGAGGAGGAGGCGTCCACTTCCAGGAAGAACTGCTTGTTGCCGTCCGGGCGATGCAGCACCGAGGCGGAAGAGAAGGCCTGTTTTAAGGAAAGAAAGGCTTCTTCTGCTTCGGGTGGCCACTCTTTGGGATTAGTACCCTTACGGGTGAGCGCGGAAATTGGGGCAGTCCGGGAAGAGAAGTGTGGTATGAAGAGGCGGTAGTAGTTGGCGAAGCCCAGGAACCGCTGAATGGCCTTCAACCCCTCCGGTCGGGGCCATTTCTCGATGGCAGACAGTTTCTCTGGATCCATTCGTAGGCCGGTCTGAGAAATAATGTAGCCCAAAAACGGAAGCGAGGTCTGCTCAAAGAGGCACTTCTCGTATTTAGCGAAGAGGTGATTCTGCCTGAGCCTGAGCAGGACCTGACGAACGTCCCTCCGGTGAGTCTGGAGATCCGGAGAGAAGACCAAGATGTCGTCCAGGTACACCACTACGCAGGAGTAGAGAAGGTCCCGGAAGATGTCATTGACCAACTCTTGAAAGACGGCAGGAGCGTTACAGAGACCAAAGGGCATTACCAGGTATTCATAGTGGCCGTCCCGGGTGTTGAATGCCGTCTTCCATTCATCCCCTTGACGGATACGAACCAGGTTGTACGCCCCACGGAGGTCTAGTTTGGTGAAGATTCTAGCCCCCCTCAGACGATCAAATAATTCTGGAATGAGCGGAAGGGGGTACTTATTCTTCACCGTGATCTGGTTTAGGCCTCTATAGTTTATACAGGGACGGAGAGAGCCGTCCTTCTTTTTGACGAAAAAGAAGCCTGCTCCCGCCGGGGAGGTAGATTTCCGGATGAATCCCCTGGCCAGATTCTCCTCAATATATTCGGACATCGACCGGGTCTCAGCAGCGGATAAAGGATAAATACGCCCACGGGGAGGAGTAGTACCGGGTAACAGGTCGATGGGACAGTCGTATGGTCTATGAGGGGGTAATGTCTCTGCCTCCTTTTTATTAAAGACATCAGCATAAGACCAATAAGGAATTGGAAGTCCAGGTAGATTAGCTGGGGTAGGAGAGGGACGGACGGGATGGACGGGAACCAGGCAGGTCTTATGACAGTCTTGTCCCCAGCGAAGGACTTCTCCGGTTTGCCAGTCAAGCACGGGTGCATGTTTCTGGAGCCAAGGCAGACCTAGCAAGAGGGCGTGAGAGAGTCCAGGCAGAACATGAAAGGAGATACTTTCAGAATGCAGCATTCCCACCTGCAGAGTAATGGATTCGGTGATGAGTTGGATGGGGCGTGGTAAGAGCCCCCCATCCACGGCAGCCACAGACAAGGGTACAGCCAGAGGTTTGGTGGGGATGCGGTATTTCTCTACCAGGGACTGTGAAATAAGATTCCCGGCTGCTCCAGAGTCCAGTTGGGCTAGTTCGAAATAACGGTTCTCCCCGTAGACGATTGAAACTGACAACAGCAGGGATGGAGAGGATTTATTCTTGTCTAGGTGGACCTCTCTGAGCGAACCTAGACACAGGCGTTTCCCGACCTCTCCGGGCAGGCACGGATCCGGTGCTCCTTACTGCCACAGTAGAAGCAGGTCCCCTCGGCACGGCGTAAGTCCTGACGGGTCTTGACCATCTTGGTCTGGTCGACCTGCATAGGCTCAGGAGGGTGTACCTGGTTAGAGACAGAAGGAGTGACGGGTTTCTGAAAAGTAGGAGCTAGACGTGGTAACCTCCTCTCACGGGTGACCTCTCTGGCACGCTCCTGGAACCGTAGGTCAATCCGGGTGGCAAGAGTTATTAAGTCATCGAGAGTGGTAGGAATGTCCCGACCGGCAAGTTCATCTTTAATACGGCCGGACAGACCCTCCCAGAAGACGGAAACCAGAGCGTCGTTATCCCAGGCCAGCTCCGAGGCAAGGGTACGGAACCGTATGGCATATTGGCCCACGGTGAGACTCTCCTGACGGAGGCGTAGCAACGATGATGCAGATGAGGTCTTCCGTCCGGGTTCGTCGAAGACTTTCCGGAAAGCCGTGAGAAAAGCAGGCAAGTTGGACACCAGGGGGTCTCCTCTCTCCCATAGAGGATTTAGCCAGGCCAGGGCCTCCCCGGTGAGATGGGACATGATGAAGGCAATTTTGGCCCGGTCGGAGTTAAACTGGTGGGACAAAAGTTCAAAGTGCAGGGTGCACTGATTTAAGAAGCCCCGAGCCTGGACGGAGTCGCCTCCGAAGCGAGGAGGTGCAGAAAGCCGGGGTCCGGGGTAGGATACCATGGTATTAGTGGGCAGCGGAGCTGCCGGATTGCAAGATATGGCACTGGCGGAGGTTGTTGGTGGATCAGACAGAGTGTTCAGGCGAGTATTGACATTCCGCAGGTGACCCAGGATGGACTCCTGTTGGGACCTCTGACGGGACAGTTCAAGACAGAGGTCCGAGAGCGAGGGAGCTTGGGTGCCACCGGGTTCCATGGCCCGAGCAAACTGTAACGGGTCTGGGAGGCGGAACCTCTGGGCTACAATACAAGGGGGCGGTCCTTGTAAGGGAGCGGGTGGCGACCAGGCAGGTAGTCACAGGAGGTGACCAGGACAGTCTCTGGGTGTACGGGCAGGAGGACACGGCAAGTGATCGGGGCAGTCTCTGGATAAAGGGTAGGTACGACCTGTGATGGCTGAACCTCCAGGTAGGCTAGCAAGGCAGATGAAGAATGTGTGCTCCCAGGTGAGCAAGCGAGAGTCTCTGGAATAGCAGGTGGTCACAACACGTGACGGCGGAGCCTCCAGGTAGGCAAGCAGGTAGGTAACGGAGAAGCGCTCCCAGGTGAGCGGGCAAGAGTCTCAGGAATAGCTGGTGGTCACAGCACGTGACAGCGGAGCCTCCGGGCAGGCAAGCAGGCAGGTAGCGGAGAAGCGCTCCCAGGTGAGCGGGCAAGAGTCTGGAGTAGCTGGTGGTCACAGCACGTGACAGCGGAGCCTCCGGGCTGGCAAGCAGGCAGGTAACGGAGAAGCGCTCCCAGGTGAGCGGGCAAGCTGGTCCATAGACAGACTGACCGGAGTTATAAGGCAGACCGTCGGACCTCAGGCAAGCAGGCAGGTAGCTGAGGTGCGCTCCCAGGTGAGCGGGCAGGCTGGTCCTTAGACAGACTGACAGGAGTAGTAAGGCAGACCGTCGGACCTCAGACTAGCAGACAGGTAGCAAGTAATCAGGCAGGAATCTGACAGGTAACTGGCAACGGGACCTGAGGGCTGAAGCACAGGTGAGACACAGGTGCAAACAACATTGCTCGGGCACCTCCATTTTGGAGGAGGTGGCTTATATATGATGAAGTCCTCCGGCCATTGGCCGGGGACTCCTTAGGACGGTGCGCGCGGCCCCTTTAAGAGGAGGGGAGCACGCGCGCCCTAAGCACAGGGGCCGGGAAGGAGCGCGCGCTGAGAGCAGAGCGGGAGGAGGACGCCGGGAAGGAGCGCGCGCTGACAGCAGAGCGGGAGAGGGACGCCGGGCACGGGGCAGAGCGGTGAGGGGAGCAGCGTCCCTGCCTAGCAGAGGGCAGGGACGCCGGCACTACAACCGGAAATGGTTTTCACTTCACAGGTGTGCCCTGTCAGGTTTAATAAGTGGGATTTCTTGCCTTATAAATGGGGTTGGGACCATCAGTTGTGTTGTGCAGAAGTCTGGTGGATACACAGCTGATAGTCCTACTGAATAGACTGTTAGAATTTGTATTATGGCAAGAAAAAAGGAGCTAAATAAAGAAAAAGGAGTGGCCATCATTACTTTAAGAAATGAAGGTCAGTCAGTGTGAAAAATTGGGAAAACTTTGAAAGTGTCCCCAAGTGCAGTTGCAAAAACCATCAAGGGCTACAAAGAAACTGGCTCACATGAGGACCGCCCCAGGACAGGAAGACCAAGAGTCACCTCTGCTTCTGAGGATAAGTTTATCCGAGTCACCAGCCTCAGAAATCGCAGGTTAACAGCTGCTCAGATTAGAGACCAGGTCAAAGCCACACAGAGTTCTAGCAGCAGACACATCTCTTCAACAACTGCTAAGAGGAGACTTTGTGCAGCAGGCCTTCATGGTAAAATAGCTGCTAGGAAACCACTGCTAAGGACAGGCAACAAGCAGAAGAGACTTGTTTGGGCTAAAGAACACAAGGAATGGACATTAGACCAGTGGAAATCTGTGCTTTGGTCTGATGAGTCCAAATTTGAGATCTTTGGTTCCAACCACCGTGTCTTTGTGCGACGCAGAATAGGTGACCGGATGGACTCTACATGCCTGGTTCCCACCGTGAAGCATGGAGGAGATGTGATGGTGTGCGGGTGCTTTGCTGATGACACTGATGGGGATTTATTCAAAATTGAAGGCATACTGAACCAGCATGGCTACCACAGCATCTTGCAGTGGCATGCTATTCCACCCGGTTTGCGTTTAGTTGGACCATCATTTATTTTTCAACAGGACAATGACCCCAAACATACCTCCAGGCTGTGTAAGGGCTATTTGACCAAGAGGGAGAGTGATGGGGTGCTACGCCAGATGACCTGGCCTCCACAGTCACCAGACCTGAACCCAATCGAGATGGTTTGGGGTGAGCTGGACCGCAGAGTGAAGGCAAAAGGGCCAACAAGTGCTAAGCATCTCTGGGAACTCCTTCAAGATTGTTGGAAGACCATTTCCGGTGACTACCTCTTGAAGCTCATCAAGAGAATGCCAAGAGTGTGCAAAGCAGTCATCAAAGCAAAAGGTGGCTACTTTGAAGAACCTAGAATATAAGACATATTTTCAGTTGTTTCACACTTTTTTGTTAAGTATATAATTCCACATGTGTTAATTCATAGTTTTGATGCCTTCAGTGTGAATGTACAATTTTCAAAGTCATGAAACTACAGAAAAATCTTTAAATGAGACGGTGTGTCCAAACTTTTGGTCTGTACTGTATGTACACAAATGATATAAAGCTGAGGTAATAAAGAGATGTGATGTAAAGATGACTAGAAAACAGAGGTGTGTGTATATATATTGATATATAAATAGCTGTATATACCAATCATCATCCCATGTGTACTACTACATGTAAGGCTATGTGCCCACGTTGCGGACCTGAAGCATATTTTTTACGCTTCTCCCTGGCGGGAAAATCGCATGCGGATATTACATGCGGTTTTCCCGCCAGGTAGAAGCGTTTGTGAGGCGTCTTTGCATGCATTTCCGCATGCGGGTTATCAAGCACTTCTCCAAGCATCACTTGGAAAAGTGCTTGACAACTTGTTCAGAATGGTAAAAAATAAAAAAATAAACTTTATACTCACCTTCTGATGCATTCTCTGCCCCGTCCGGAGGCTTGAGCGGCTCACGCTGCTGTGTGCAGGACCTGCTGTGACGTCATTGAGTCATGTGGTGGGTCACATGACTCAATGACGTGGCAGGTCCTTCAGACAACAGCGCGACGGAGGGAAAACATCAGAAGATAAGTATAAACTTTATTTTATTCTTTTTTTTACAGGTTCTTTGGTACCCAGGTCTGGAGGAGAGTCTCCTCTCCTCCAGACTTGGGTACCATCCGCACATTGATTCCGCGGCGCTTCCGCAAAATTAATGAACATGCTGCGGATTTTTGACTGCAGCATATACGCTGCGGAAAAATCCGCAGCATGGGCATTGACATTGCGGAATGCCATTGGGGACCATGGGGTGCGGATCTACATGCGTTTTTCAAGCGTTTACGCTGCGGAAATTCCGCAGCATATACGCTTGAAAAACGCTACGTGGGCACACAGCCTAACTAGCATCTTTACAGCATCCCTCTGCATTACATGTACTAGTTTTATATCAACCCTCTGTATACTCTCTATATATCCATCTTTATATCACCCCCTTGCATACTTATAAATATATATCAGTCTCTACTCGATCAGTTGTATCATGTTATAGTTTATAACAGAAGAGGCTCGAGCCCTGACCCTTTTCACACAGTGGGAGGCGCCTTGCCGTAGGACACAGGTACGGACCGGGGAGGCTCCATTCACCTGTGGGGGGGTGTTTCCCAGCATGTGTTTAACAGCCTGAGGTAAGCTTGTGTGTGGTATTCCCTGTGTGCACGTTCTTCAGAGGAAGGTGTGTGATGCTGGGAAGCTGCACAGGACGCGGTGACACTGGTAAATGTCGCTCCTGACTGAGGTGGAGGCCGGGTGTCCTGGGTGAGATGTGCTGCTGAGGTGGAGGCCGGGTGTCCTGGGTGAGATGTGCTGCTGCTGTGGGGAATAGTCGCTGCTGCGCTGTATGTGATTTCTTTGTCTCTTTGCTTCCTGCTTGTGCTGCGGTCATGTCCTGTGTTGCCCGCTGGGGGAGCTGTGCACAGAGCCCATGTGTCTGCAGTGTGGGGCTGTGGGAGAACTCCGGTGTGTACTGTGCCAGCAGCATTCTGTGTTTGGCGCCATGTGGCATCTATAGTTGCTCCCTGTGCACTGGGCTGTGGCCATGTTGGTATACCCTGCAGTCCTCACTGTTCCCTCAGACTGAGCTTTACTAAACTTTATCAGGCACTTTTCTCCCTGAGTTTAAAATGCCACATTACAGGTGGCTTTTATGTATATGGTAACTTTCTTTTTTCCTATAGAGCTGGTGGATAAAAATGCCATACATAGCACTAGTCGCCATAGTAAGTCCAGTGTGTGACTGCAGCCTACGCCCCATACACCTTACATACAATCTCAGCTAAAACCGCTGATTTGGGAGGGATCGGCGACCCATCTAAGAGGAGCACTCCTGTGATTGGGGGAGGCAGAGGAGAGGGCTGTCGGCAGAGAGCTATGTAGGTCCCCCTTCACCCAGCTGTGAAAAAACAGTACCGGTGCCATCAGTGTTTGCCATCAGTGTATCATCAGTGTGTCATCAGTGTATCATCAGTGTGTCAGTTTTTGCCATCAGGGTTTTTCCGGTATGGATAAAGAATTAAATTACAAAGCTTCTCCTATACTCTGCAATGTTAAACCCGTTCAGCACACAGATGATACACAGATGCCATCCTTGTGCTGTACGTGTTTTACACGGAGCCATAGACTGGTATTGACCCTTGTCATCTGTGCTGCAGAAAACGGACATGTCTCCATGAGATTTACATGCACACACGGTAAAAACATAGACCTGTGCACAGCAGCATACATATCATGGGTACGTGACTGTGGCATCCATGGGGGAAAAAAACAGATGCCACACGCCCTACAAACACAGACATGTGAAGGAGGCCTAATGTGTATGGCCAGCATAAGGCGGCAGTCACACTTGCAGTTATTGATCTAAGAGTGAAGAGTGGTTTATTCTATGTCTGTGCGGTAGAGTACAAACTGCCAAATTTATACACCTTGTCCCTGATTCTTTTTTTTTTTCCAGCATTTTTAATGTAAATTAAAATATACAATTTACAATACCAGCAAAAGCTATGAGAATTCAGAAATCTTATGCAACTGCTTGTCGTTTTTTTTTCTTCTTTTTTCTTGACTGAATTTGAAAGCTGCTGCGTTTTTTGTTTGTTTGTTTGTTTTTAAACCTGCAGCCTGTAAATTCTTCCAGAGAAGAATCTCAGTCTGAGAATGTGCTGCCTCCGGCGGCCATTTTCCCAGAGTCCACCGCATAGGACAGTATGGACGGTGCCGGGCTCCGGCTGCCACAAAATGTCAGCGGAGCCCCCACACCACCGAACACCTCCAGCAGAACTTGGCAGACAGCATGGGGCCCACAGCCACCTCCGAACACTCCATCCTGCCTCCGAAGCTTCTTCGGGACCCCGCAGCATCTCCTGCCTCCACAGTATCTCCGGGACCCTGCAGCATCTGTGGGCCCACAACAATCACGGTCCATCATGTGGCTCCTTGAAAAAAATAATTGCTAACCCCTGCTATAGAGCATCATCAGTATAGAATTAATACACATTCTTATTCCATAGAAAAACTCTATATATACTGTAATACATAAACTAAGTGAAACAATCCCAGCCCCTCCATAAAGTCTCTCTTCTGCATTATAACATCCCATAACTATAGAGCAGCATTTATTTATCCAATTTATGATAAATTCCATCAATCTGACCAAATGAAGGGAATTGCCAATAACTGTTTGTAGATGCCATTCCATATTCTGAATGGGTTTAACCCCTTAATGACCAGGCAATTTTTTTTTTTAAAATCTGACGTGTCACTTTATGTAGTAATAACTCTGGAACGCTTCAACAGATCCCGATGATTTTGAGACGGTTTTTTTTTTGTGACACATTATACTTTGATAGTGGTAAATTTAGGTTGATATGTTTTGTTTATTTAAAAAAATATCAGAAATGTGACAAAAATGTTAAAAAAAAAATGCAATTTTCAAACTTTGATTATCCCTTTAATCCAGTTAGTCATACCACACAAAAACGTTAATAAATAACATTTCCCGCCTGTCTGCTTTAGATCAGCACCATTTTGTAAAATGTTGTTTTATTTTGTTAACATTTTTGAAGGTTTAAAAATGTAGCGGTACATTTTTTATTTTTTTTTCCCAAGGAAATTTACAATATTTTATTTTTTTAGGGACCTATTCAAGTTTGAAATTAATTTGGGAGTCCGATATATCCAAAAGTGATACCATTTGAAAAATAGCGCCCCTCAACGTATTCAAAATGGCTTTCATGTCGTTTATTAACCCTTCAGGTACTTTTCAGGAATTAATGCAAGTGACATGACAGGAATGAAAAAATGTAATTTTGACACCTAAATGTTTCTAGCTTATGAACGGGCCGCTATAGCTGGAAGACTTTAAGGTCATTATTTGGCCATGAACTGCCATGGCAAACATCAGGACCACACGATCAAGATGTCAGGGTGCCAATGGGGCTAAAGAGGGAGCCCCCATGCACTGTTAACCATCTAGATGCTGTAGTCACTATTGACAGCAGTATTTATCAGGTTAAATAGCCAAGGTCGGTGCCAGTACTGATCTTGGCTGATGCAGCAAGTTGTCAGCTATAGTGTACAGGTGACAGCTGCTGGATTGTCACCTGTCGAGGGATGCTAGTCTCTTACATTGCTGGTCAGTTTTAAGTCGTATTGGCGGTCATTAATATGTCCATGAAGTGTCAAATAAAGGGCCTCCATTTGATAACTTTTTAGTTGAGTTTTTTGCTTTTTCACTTTGCAATACATTCATCCAGAAGTAGGGTTTAATCATCTGAAACCTGAGGGGTACCCAGCTACAACCAGATGGACAAAATACATATTTTAGTAGCTAACAGTAGCTGTAATGCTTGTGAAGTACATACTTCACTCACATGGAAAGTAACATTAAAATCTAAAAATATCTGCACTCTGTAGTGAAATAGTTGTATTGATTTGGAGAGTCATGTTGGCAGGTAATTTTTACCACACTATGAACAATTATCACCCCATCGTAGAGGTTTTATTGCAGAGAAAAGTGTTTTTATACACTCTATTTTCGGCGTCTAGGTGATGCCAAGAAATTCCCGCCTATCTGTTTATTATTCCCAGAAATCCCCGCCTATATGCTTATTTACCATATCCCCCCCCCCCCCGCGCGTCACTTCCCAGCACCTGCGCAATAGAACCCTCCTGCACAGTGCACAGACAGACGGGGCCGGGATGAAGCAAAGCACGCTCTATGTGAGCATGCCTGGGAAGTCAGGGTGCACAGTGCACGTCACAGGGCCTTGTGACGTGCAGGGGAGGGGTGGATATGATAATTAAGCGTATAGGCGGGGATTTCTGGGAATAATAAACAGATAGGCGGGAAGTTCTTGGCATCCCCCGGACGCCAAGCCTGTGGAAAATAGTGTATAAAAACACATTTCTCTGCAATCAAACCTCTACTCTGGGCCATACAGGTATGTATAGATTTACTTTTCTATAACCTGTATGCCCATAGTAGAGGTCTGACATCACCCAGGGGGTGACAGATTGATATATAGAAATGTTCTGCAACAGGTCGGTCACATGTGAAAATACCGTTCTACTCTCTCATGCTGTAGATAGCGGCTCAGAGAGGTCTTTCCGACTTCTATACATAAGACTGTGGAATTCATGATGCTTACTGGCAAAAACAAAGGACAACCAGATGTTTACGTGAGAATTGCTCTGTAAAATACCTTTGAAATGTCTCAATTTGCGCACAACTTAGAGTTGCCCAAAAATGTGACTTATGTTTGTATGCCAGCTTCACAAAGTGAGTGGCGTTTGGGACGGGCTGTTGCAAAGTCCGCTTGGAAAACTCGTCAAAATTGACAGCACTGGCGTATATCACGCCGTTAATGTACTCCAGTCCCTGACACATTTCTGGCACAGGTATACGCTGGTTGTAAAATGTGTCTAATGTGTTAAGTGGCATCTGCCTGTTAATGAATTAGGAGCTTCTTATTTCAGTGGTCTAGTCATTACTGACTGGTGCAAAACACCAGTCTTAATGAATTGGGTCCATAATGCTGTAAATGGCGCTTTACATAATGGATAGCAGCAGGAAACATGTTCTCCTCCACAGCTGCACCATTTCTGTTGTTCCTGCAGTTCTTTAGCAGTGTATGTATAAAGTGATCACCAAACCTAAAGCACACTTTAATACGCTGTGATACTTATAAATGTCAAACATTGGCTTTTGCCTGTATGAGTCAATATCACAATAAATCATTACCCATAAGCTGCTTTACTTGCCTAAATGAAACAAAGCTTATTCTGGTCCTGTAGATAGGAGAGGGGAATTTTGGCATAAGTTGGGCTGAGTGCTGCCAATGGCTGAGGGAAATTTTCATTGCCTCACCTTCTGCTTTCTCCTATATTTGCAAATTCACTCCAACTAATAAGAGAAGTGAGTCTGACAGATATGTATAAGGAATGCTGTGACCTAATATAAATTTCCCCAAAGCTGTTCTGAGTCAGTCTACCTCATATAAACTGTCCATAAAACAAACATACACTAATACCTGGACACACCCCATGCCATGTTTTCATAGCGGCCATTAAGGGGATTTGTTCTGCAGCGCCTTGCAGAGTTAGGGCTGCAGAATAGTGTTGAAAAGCTCTGGAAAATGAAGTCTGTGGGGAGGAGTCTTGATTGTGACCGGCCTGTAAGTTTATTTTGTTCTTCTATTGACTTAGTACCAAAGTGATCTGTTCAGATGGTACATAACGTGTTCTGTGCTTGTGAGAAAACAGCTTTTAGTGACCAGCCTACACAATAACAGGAATCGCTCCTCTGCCCTTCTGTAAGAGGGACAGAGCTGCTGACCAGACATGCCACCAAAACAAGGTGGACATTAGAAAAGAAACCGGAGGGGTGCATGTGTATGGAAAAATGTGATTTATTTTCCATTGCACACTGAATTATGGAGGTATCTGAACCTGAAAACATTTCTTTTGAAAAGAGATGGGAGCCTATAGCAGTGATATAATATGAAAACGTAAGATTATGTAGATGATATGGTCACATAGAGAACTGGGTAAATGTTTATTACATTGCTGTGATATCTAATAAAATATAGACAGCGTGACCCATCTCGGTAATGACTGAGAGGGAATTCAGCAGAAGTGGTCTGAGGAGGGGGTTGCAGATGCGGTGTCCTTCTGCAGGCATCCAATGTGATGTCCAGCGGCTGTGCAATTTGGTTTTGAAGGGTGCTTACCAAGTAGCTTTGGTGTGCTCATATATTATGTTCGAGTCCCTGCATAATTTATGGCTGTTGGGCATCCTCAACACATGCAGGGATTGCATGTTTGTTAGACAGCCTCAACACATGTGAGGATTGCCTAACAGCCATAAAGCATGCAGACGCTGGGACTCGAACATAATACAGGAGCATGCTGAAGATACTCGGCAAGCTCCCTAACATGCTCGACTAAAGGGTTCAACGAGCACGCTTGCTCATCACTAGAGGTGATGTGTTCTAATATGTTCTTATGTTGCTTTCCTTATATGCAGCCTCTGATTTTTCAATGGTTAGGATGACTTTTATGTGTGTGTGTGTGTGTGTGTGTGTGTGGGGGGGGGATTTCTTTGTATTCTGTACGTAGGATTTCTAATTAATCATACTCTTCCTTTTATAGAACGAAAGAGAATCCTGGTCATCATAAGAACTTGTCATGGATCGTTATCGTTATTTTATATTTAACCAGCGGAGCATGGTGGTGCTAGGCATTCTTCAAATGGCATGTGCTGGTGTATCTGTCGTGTGTGGCTTCATGGATGGAGCCTTTCGTAAAGAATCTACATTGGGGAAAACTAGAGCCCCACTATGGGCTGGACTGGTATTTTCTTTATTTCCAAATTTGTCTACTTCAAACTTCCAGGTTGCTCCTGCGCCATGAATATGAGTCAAATCTTTTCTTTGAAGCATAGACACTGGGTCTCATTTCTCATGAAAGATTATTTTCCTTCTGAGCTCCTCTGTCCTGATTTAGGACCACAGGAAAGGTGAGCTTTGTGGTCATAAATCAGCCGACAGAAGCTCAGAAGAAAGAAGAAAATTATTTTAAACTTTGTCAGAACAAGCTGACGGATTATTATTTTAACCCATTCTTCAGCCAGCAATAGGCAGTGGAATACAAAGGCTATAGAAGGAAAACCGTGCAAATTTTTAATTAAACCCAATAGCAAAGAGAAAAAAAAAAAAAGTTTTTTTTTTTTTCTTTTTAGAATTAAGCGTTTCCAATGTGTCCACGTGCCAGCTGCTTCCAACATATGAGCTTGCTTTCAAAGAAAAATGGTGTGATTGCTCACAAATCGCCAAAATAATCCTAAAGAAATCTGTACTCTAATGTAAACACCTCTTCTGTTTCTAGATCATGGCCGTTCCTGGTGTACTGGCTTTATTTTCATCCCAGAAGAAAAATCCTATTCTAGTAAGACCATTTTCTGTTGGAAGTTTAGTGGCTTGTGCTGTTCTTTATGATATTGACTTTGTCTGTCCGTTCTGCATATTACTAACTTGCCATATTTTGTAATCCATAGGTGAATACACTTATTGCATGTGCAGTTTTTTCTTGTTTCACCACCTTGATCATTATTGTCTATGCATGTCTAACACTGTCATATGGAGAGGATGACGATGAGGTGTTCTCCCATACACCTGTTCACATCATTCACACAGTAAGTGCATTTATACATATTTCATGACGTTTACTAGAGTGCATTCACCATTAAACAACAAGAAGTAATCGTCTCATATACTGATGGTTGTAAAAAGAAATATAATAAATATATAGCCACTAACAGAACATGCTTATATGCAGTTAGAACAGCACCCACTATAAAATATGTGGGCCTGATTTATGAAGGTGTTTTTGCCAGTTTTCTAGCATAAAACACCCGATGTTGCAAAATTATTGTGCATCATGAAGTTTCTCAAAAATTTTGCTTCTTCTGGTATTTTCACATCAGTTTTGCCACGCTCTGCCAAAGTGAAAGGAGCTGGGGCGTGACAAAGCGCGCCTGACAAATTCATGAAAAATTGTGGCATACCTTATTCCAAAATGTTACTCTAGACCTTAATTGCAATAACACTTTTGGCAAAGGCGCACATGAGTTGTGAATTAGCCTTTTAATGAATTGGGTGCTATTTGCTTCAGCACGCCCATCATTAAGCCTAGAGTGCACAACACCAGTCTTAATGAATCAGGCCCTTTATGTTTTATTTACAGTTAAAGGTTATATCCCAAGAAACACACTTACCACCTGGTCATAGGATAGGTGATGCAGAATGATCACTTTGCTGTCCTGTACCGGCACCTCCAATGGCAATTTCTCCATACTGCACGACTGTGGTGGTGAGGAGATTGGATGGAGTGTCAAAGTTTGAGATCTATGGGGTAAGGTTTCTCCTTGTGAAGAGTGAGAAGCCAGGTTTGGCATGCCAGTATGAGGAGACTTAAACGCCTTGCATGCTCCTCTGGGAAATTAAATATGCAAATTGTTTCCTGAGAGATGAAGAGGACTTGAACTCTGGTGCCAACTATTAGAAGCAGCAATCCGCCAAGTCAATATTGACCCTTTAACGAGCCTTGCAATATGACTTTGGATAAAAGCCAAACCAGAATCCCAATTTGCTAACACGGTGTCTTGGCGTATTGCCCCTTGTAAGTGCAAAATATGAGATCTGATCGAGCAATACCCCTGAAACACCATGTCTGAAAATTGGGATTCTTTCTTGGCTTTTATCCTAAGTCATATGACAAAGCTCTTTAAAGTGTCGATATTGCTTTGTAGGATTGCTACTTCCGATATGTGGCGCTAGAGTTCAAGTCCTCTTGAACTCTAGTGCCACCTATCAGCAATTTGAAAACTTGCTGTTGTAAATATATTTTGTGGGCTAACCTCCTTAAGTGGAATATATGTAGGAGATCGAGCTTGCATTGCTGCTGTTATTAAAGACATAAAGCATGACAGACTGCCCAATCATGAACATTAACCAAACCTTGATAATGGGTATCTTTTAAGGCTCTGGTAAGTTCTTCAACATATTTTTAAGATTCTGTAGATGTACTGTATGTCCATAATGGAACTGAATATTTTAACATAAAATTTGCCTGTACATACCAATACATGAGATTAGTGATTCCATATGCTATGATGTTTTGTATTTTGCTTGTTTTTCTTAGAAGTTCATACTTGGTCAGCTTGTTCGAGGGGCAAATATAGCTATGCTTGTGGCATCCTTCTTCAGCCTTTGTGTAGTCCTGTGCATAGCATTGATGGGGTGCAGAAGTTTACCACGTTGTATGTGCTATGACAACATTACAGGAATGGTGAGTATGTCTAGTAGTAAAATTGCCTCTGGTTGACAGTAGAGTAAAGCCGGGCAGTAGCAAACTAAATTCAATAGGGCAGATTTACTACTGAAAAATTGTGGTTTAAATTGAACCAAAATTCTGGCCCCCAGCTCATGCACTGCATTGATTGTTTTAGTCAAGCGAGCATGGCATGTTTAGAAAGAGGCATGGCCTAAGATATGCCCACGTGCACCAAAGTTTTTGGAAAGTCAACTAAGAGGTGGTGTAAAGTTACAGTATCTAAAGATGTACCAACCTTATCATCCAACATAAGCCACAGTAATACATGTGGAAGACTTTGGCTGTCTAGTCTGTTAATATTTTCTAAATATTCAACAAGATTAGTAAATCTGCCTCAATTTGTATAAATCTTCATACAGTTACTTTCTGAAATATCAGTATCTTGTATCTGTCATCATCCCATCCTCCACTACCAAAATATATACAAATGTACAAACTCATTTTTATTTAAATCCTCATTCCATTCTTTACCCAGGAATGGTTACACCCGGACCATGAGCAGCCCCAGACTCTGGAACTGGTGTGCACCTTTCGCGGTGAGAAAATTTTACTTTCACTTACCTGCAAATCATGTTCAAATAATACTGCCTGCTGGAGCGCCTGAAAGTTTGAGGACTACATGCAAAATATCGACTTTCTTGTTTCAGTTGGAAGAATGTTTACACTAAATTTAAACAATTGAAAAATGACATTGCCCTTTATAAGGAATTACCAGTAGATTAATGTCATGGGGGGAGGGGGGAGGAAGGGTCGCCACACTTATTTAACATTAAATTATGTTTTGTTTTGTTTTTTTTAATCATTGTAAAGGATCATAAGCAGTTATTTCACAATTGTGTCTCTCTAGCCTTGTTAAATGTATGTAGAGTGTAGTGATCAGCATATTGATTGTTTCTCATATTGGGCTTTTCTCCTCTTTAGGAGGTGATGACAGGATATTCAATGCTCCTGTACAATTCACTGAATCTTGCGCAGAAACAGAAGAAGAGTTTTCTCGACCTCCTGCGTACGTCAGACTTTCTTGACCTTTTATAATGTCATCCAAAGTTTTAGCATAATTACAAGGACTGAAATAACTACATTTTTCAGCTGGTGATCATTTTATGCACCGTCCTAAAATGTGTAACTACCTGATGCCCTTTTTATTGTCTGTTTTGATATTTTTGTCCCTATTTGCACTAAGGTTAAATTATGATTGTAGTACAAAGCCTTTAGCTTTTTATAACTTATGATGTTATGACTGGTGTGCTCTCCTACTCTCCTCTAGTTCAGTGACCATCACATGGAATCTGTTCATATTGATAATGTTTGTACACCAATTCATAGACCATACCCAGGTAGAAAGCTAAGCGAACATGTCTGGAAAATATTGCTGGTCTTCTAATGTAGAATAAACAAATTCTTGTAGTGCAGTTCGAAAGGCACAAGATTGTCCAAGCTCTAGCATGCATGCCCTCGTTTACATGAAGTGCCATGTTTGTGTAAATTCACAGTATTGTGGCTGCCACGTAATGTTCTGCTTATGGTGATTATTACCACTGTTTTTGACTAGGGCAACATGGAACAGCGGAGGTGCAGTTCAGCACAATTTGCAAATTGACTTTTAATGGCCTTGTGGTTTTGTGGGTAAATGTGCTGTTTTCCTGTAAAATCATAAGGTCTTTGATGAATAGAGCCATAATGGCTGCACAATTTTTGCAATCCTTTTACTTGCAGAAGCACGTGGCTATTAAGTCTTTTGTAAACTGGTCCAAGAAGAATGTCGCTGTGGTTTTCGCTCACATGTTAGTTGCCCAGTGGCTACTAGAGTTGCTCTTCTAGTAACTGCATCTATTGTTAGGTGTTGTATATGGTTTGATGCTGGAATAAATGGCAGAAACATGCATGTGCAAAAAAATACTTCACAAAGAAAAGAAAATTGCACCAAAACATACTTCTATATATGTGTTCTTAAAGTACAATAGATTTGGCTACTCTACAGTAAGCACAATGGAAGCAAACCTATTAAAACCCGTAAAATGGGATATACTGCAATTTGCAAAAGATAAGTGACTACACCATACACAAATTGGACTCACACACTTCTGCATTGGCTCATATCCTCACACACCACCTATTTAATTATGTGCAGAAGGAATTTCTGAGATCTCTACATTAAGTGCTAGTATGTATGCAACCTGTCTGACACATTTTATATTCCTGTAACAAATCAATGTTTTATTTATAATGGTTTATTTCAATGTGTATATAGATTCAAGAAATAATAAAGCATTTGAATATATATTTTATAATAGATCCTGGATGGATAATTTTATATTTGCTAGAAAGATGCTACTTCTGTGGATAGGACTTGGCTAATCATGCAGTCATCCTGCTGCTTGTCATCTGTGTCTTATCTGGCCAGACGCAGGGTAACCTGCAAGCGACTAGAACTGCTGAATTACACATCTTAACCATGAGAAAATATATAGCCATGTGTAGGATACTCTGTAGGACACTTTCAAACAAGACTACTTGCAAATTTGCTTCATTTTTAAATGTTTAACAAACTTTGTAGTGCATTGTACATGCAAATCTAAGAAACCGTGTAATACATAATCAGAGTTACCACAGCAGGCAGAGCTGGTAATAGCTGTATCTGCTCATGTGATACTGTGTTAATGCATTGTGAAATGAGAGCTGGAAAACAAGGCTGAACTACATGGGCATATACAGTACAGACCAAAAGTTTGGACACGCCTCATTTAAAGATTTTTCTGTATTTTCATGACTTTGAAAATTGTACATTCACACTGAAGGCATCAAAACTATGAATTAACACATGTGGAATTATATACTTAACAAAAAAGTGTGAAACAACTGAAAATATGTCTTATATTCTAGGTTCTTCAAAGTAGCCACCTTTTGCTTTGATGACTGCTTTGCACACTCTTGGCATTCTCTTGATGACCTTCAAGAGGTAGTCACCGGAAATGGTTTTCACTTCACAGGTGTGCCATGTCAGGTTTAATAAGTGGGATTTCTTGCCTTATAAATGGGGTTGGGACCATCAGTTGTGTTGTGCAGAAGTCAGGTGGATACACAGCTGATAGTCCTACTCAATAAACTGTTAACTTCTTTTTTTCCCCTCTCCCATGACAGCACACCTTGAGAGAGGATCCGCCCCACCAAGGACAGGAAACCGTCTGAAATAAAAGGGCGGCACCTCTCCCTCGCTTCAGTTGGTTTCCTGTCCTTGATGGGGAACCTGTCTGGAAGAAAGAAGACTTACCTGGGGCTGTCCTGGTGTGGAAGAGCGGGCACTGGCCTGTGCACCGGGTTCAGTATCCCAGAAGCGCCGTCCGCAGCTTCCCCTGGGGTCTCTGCGCCGAGCGAGGCGCACGCGGTGAGGCAGGTTCTGTCCTCCCGGAGACCGTGGCGCCGTCCTCCCCCTGAAGTGTGGAACGCTTCCGGGTGTGACGCGCTTGACGTCACGGCGCAGGGCACGCTGGGAGCGGCGCGCTGGGTGACGTCAGGAGGCGGCGCCGATCCAAGATGGCGGCGCCTATCGTAGCGTTCCAGGCCGGTTCTTTTCGACGGAGCTCCGGCCTGAGGAAGGGGGAGGGCCCACAGACCGGAGGAGGCTGGACGGCCCTATTTTTAAGGGGGGGGAGCTGGCCTGGAAGCGTGGTGCGCTTCTGAAACATGGCTGACCCGGATAGCCAGGAGCAACAGCTTACCCCCCCCCCCCCCTTTTCAGCAACAAAAAAAGCAGAGGGATGCATCGCATACAGACAGCCCCTCGAGTAATCGTAGTGGCAGCCGCAGGAGTAAGGCTTCAAGTGCCTCAGGACCATCCAGAATGGAATCATCAGTTCCGCGGCAGCCTCCGAATCCGGTACCCGTTTGTGACCTCTAGAGGTGAGTGAGCTTCGTGAATGTCACTGGTTAGTAACGGGAAGTCTCTTATGTGCTTCCTTTTTTTAGGAGCCTAAGAAGAGTAGTGCCAAGCAAAAGCATAGAATGTGTGCCCTTTGCCAAGCTTCTCTCTCAGTAGAGTGGCAGAAACCACTTTGCCAGGGCTGTGTGACCAAAACCATAGCTGAGAATTCCCGGGATTTTGCTGCAAATTTAAAGTCCATAGTACATGCAGAAGTTCAGGGGTCCCTGAAAGGGTTCCTTAGAGGGAAGAAAAGACCCCGTAGAGAGGTTTCTTCCATCTCTGATTCCTCCCAGTCCGAGGAGCAGTGGGATTCATCGTCCTCTTCCTCATCGGGGGGCGGTAGACCCTGCTTCCCCATTGAGAATACAGACAGACTGGTTAGGGCAGTAAGATCAACCATGGGTCTGGAGGAAGAGAGAGCATCTAAATCCCGGGAGGACATCATGTTTGCGGGCTTGGGAGAGAAGAAGAGACTCTCATTTATTCGGTCTCCCATGACCGCACCACGTGAGAGAGAGGATCCGCCCATCATGGATAGGAAACCTACAGGTTAAAAAGGGCGGCACCTCTCTCCCGCCTCAGTTTAGGTTTCCTGTCCATGATGGGAGACCTCACAGGTTTACCTGCAGAAGTTGGACTCCTGTCCCAGAGAGGGCCACAGCAGGTGGTTGGAGCCGGTCCTCTGGAGACGCCACAGTAGGGCTCAGTGGGGCGCCTCCGTGAGCGTTGCGGCGGGCGCGACATCTCCTCACGGGGAGGTAGATGTCCGCCAGGTGTGGGGCCCATAGCGGGCTTCCTCCCCCCGCTACAAATCGCAGGAGATCCAGGTCGCGCCGGCGGGGCACGTGACAGGCGCGACCTAGTGACGTGACTTCCGGTGCGCCGGGCAGGAAGTCCCCGTGACGTCACTGGAAGGGGCCGGAGCCCTGGGAACGCCGGGTGATTAAAGGACCTGGCGGCGAGGAGCCCACCTGGGGCAATGAACCCACCTGGCCACCTGGGGAGGAAGACCAAGGAGCAGGTAACGCCCTCCTGGGGGAAAAAAAAAGACACACACACCCACACATGGTACCGGTATGGCCAGTATATAAAACATACAGAGGTGCTTCCCAGCCCATTCTTACACTGTAAGTTATGGAAGATTCACAAGAGCTGTCACCTAGGCAACAACATCTGCTGCAGGAGCAGCCCTCTGGGGAGCCCTCACAACTAGTGGCGCAGCGTCATTCCCGGCTAGGGTCTGGTCGTTCAGCTAGAAGAGCTGCCACTAAGAGCAGGAAGGACTGTCCAGTGCGGCGTGATTCCTCGCCATGCATGTTGGATTCTTCTGCTTCTACGGTACCGAAGGCTCTGTGGGGTGAGTGGAATCTTCGTGAAAGTTCTACTAATGTTTCCTCCTTCTTTCTATCTACAACTTTCTTTTAGAGCAAGAAATGTTCCTCAAAATCCAAACACAGAGAATGTGCCTTATGTAGCTGTCCACTCCCTGATTCATATACCAAGAAGTTATGCCAGCTTTGTATTAGCAAGATGATGTCAGAGAAAACCCCAGATTTTTCCCTAGGCCTAAGAACTTTAATAAGGGAAGAAATAGGCAAAGCCTTGCAGGGTTCAGAGTCTGGGCATATTCCTCAAGAAACCCAGCCGGGTTCAGACTCTGAACTATCGGTCGCTTCCTCCTCCGCCTTCTCTTCCTCTGACAGTGAGCCAGATAGACAGTGCTTTCCCCTGAAGGAGGTCGGTGCCCTAGTAAAAGCTGTCCAATCTACAATGGGGATAGTTGACACGAGGGCAGAGAAGTCAGCTGAGGATGTTATGTTTGGTGGTCTGGGACTAAAGAAAAGAAGGTGCTTTCCGGTAAATTCAAAGGTGAAAGACCTCATTGATAAGGAGTGGAGAAAGCCTGACAAGAAGGGTAGTGTTCCTCCATCCTTTAAAATGAGATATCCATTTGAGGATGCTATGTGTTCCTCCTGGTTAAAAGCACCCAAACTGGATGTTGCTGTTGCCAAAGCAGCGAGAAGAACTTCCCTCCCGTTCGATGATATGGGTGCATTGAGAGACCCCCTAGACAGACGGGCTGATACTTTCTTGAAAGGGGCATGGGACACAGCTGCGGGCGCACTGAGGCCAACAGTAGCAGCGACCTGTACGTCCAGAGCCCTGATGGTTTGGCTTGAACAGCTAGACAGTCAGTTGAAGAATGGGACTTCTAGGAAAGACATTATTTCTTCCCTTCCACTGGTTCAGGGGGCGACAGCTTTTCTTGCTGATGCATCTGTGGACTCAGTAAGGTTGGCAGCAAAATCAGCAGCACTGTCAAATGCGGCTCGGCGAGCCTTGTGGATTAAATGCTGGCCAGGGGATTTACAGACTAAATCCAGACTGTGCACAATCCCGTGCGAAGGAGAATACCTCTTTGGTCAGACCATGGATGACTTATTGGAGAAAGCTGGGGACCCTAAGAAGGGGTTTCCATCAGTACCTCTACCCTCCTTTAGAGATCGTTCCGGAAGAGGAAATTTTTCCGGAAAAGATATTTCAGGGAGCAAGACAAGTCTGACGAAAGGGGTCGAAAAGGTAGAGGTCTACTCTTTGGTCCGTCTCCAAAAATTGAGCAGAAGCCAGGGGATACACATTCAGCCCAGGTGGGAGGGAGATTGTCTGTCATTTTTTTTTTTGTCCCAGCTTGGGAACAGATTTCTCATAGTAATTGGATTTTAAGCCTGATTAAGTATGGTCTTAAATTTCAATTTAAAGCATTGCCTCACAAAAGATTCATGGTTGTTCCCTCCAGTTCTTCCCCAGAACGCCAGGCTGCCCTCGTTTCGGAAATACAAGCCCTAATAAGAAAGCACGTCCTGATTGAGGTTCCGGAGGCGGAAAAGGGTCTCTGTTTCTACTCCCCGCTCTTCTTGGTTCCGAAACCGGATGGAAGTTTCAGGACAATCATAAATCTGAAATCCCTGAATAATTTCCTTAAAATACATACCTTTAAAATGGAGTCTTTAAAATCCGTAATAAAGTTACTTTTTCCCCACTGCTATATGGTAGTGCTCAATCTCAAAGATGCGTATTACCATATCCCAATTCATAGTGACTATCAGAAATACTTGAGGCTGGCCATTGAAATTGACGGGGTGGTTAAACACTTTCAACACAGTGCACTCCCCTTTGGTTTAGCTATAGCCCCGCGAGTTTTTACTAAAGTAATGGCGGAAGTTATGGCCCATGTAAGAGAAAGGGACATTCTAATTATCCCTTACCTGGATGATCTCCTGATAGTGGGGAACTCGTTTGTTCAGTGCGAGACCCACCTGCTGGAGGCCATGTCGGTCTGGTTTCTAAATTTAGAAAAGTCTAGACTATCTCCACTCAAGGTACAACAATATCTGGGGGTCATTTTAGATTCTAGGAAACAGCTATGTTATCTTCCAGAAGAAAAAATTGATAGAATCCGGGGGTTGGTAGCACAGTGTATACGTAAACCTTCTATGTCACTCCGTAAGGCCATGTCACTATTGGGAACCTTCACCTCCACTTTTCCCGCGGTTCGTTGGTCACAATTACATTCAAGAGCTTTTCAGTGGGATGTGTTGTACAATAACGCAGCTTTAAAGGGGCATCTAGACCGTGAGTTTACGCTAGGTCCTCGTGCCATACGGTCCCTTCGTTGGTGGTTATGACTAGAGGGGTTCCCTGGGAATGTAGTCCAACTGCAGTCTTGTCCACTGATGCGAGTGCTACAGGTTGGGGAGCTCACTTTGAAGGGAAATTAGTGCAGGGAACCTGGTCAAGCAGTGAGCGACAGTTATCATCAAATGTTAAGGAGCTTCTGGTGGTGCAGCATGCGTTCAACGAGTTCCTTATATATTTACAGGGCCAGCATGTCCGTATACTCTCGGACAATCAAGTCACGGTAGCTTACATAAACCACCAAGGGGGCACCCGCTCATGAAACTTGATGAGGGTAGCGAACACACTTTTGCTGAAAGCCGAAGATCATTGTCCCTCTCTTTCGGTTACTCATCTAAAAGGGAAGGAAAACATCATAGCGGATTTCCTCAGCCGTACTTCTGTAAAAGAGGGAGAGTGGTCCCTAAATACGCAAATATTCTCCAGAATCGTAGAAACGTGGGGCCTTCCGACTGTGGACTTATTCGCAACAAGGGCCAATCGGAAAGTGGAAAATTTTTGTTCCTTAGACCCCAGAGAAGGACCCCTGGCAGTGGACGCCTTCATGGTTCCCTGGAGATTTCCTCTGGCATATGCCTTCCCTCCCATAATCCTGCTCCCAGCAGTGATGAGAAAGATCAGGGCAGACCGGGCCAGAGTGATACTCATATGCCCCTTTTGTCTCCGGAAGATGTCCATATCAGATCCCTGGGTTCTTCCGGAGATTCCGGACCTCCTCACTCAGGGGCCACTTTCCCATCCTCCAGCCCCGAGTCTACATTTGACGGTGTGGAATTTGAGAGGGTGTTATTGACCAACAAAGGATTCCCCGCAAATGTAGTGAATACTCTCTTGGCTAGCAGAAAACCTGTTACCACCCGTATTTATGCCAGGACCTGGAGGAAGTTTCTGTCCTTTGCAGAAGTTAAGGTGGAGGAGGGGCCCCCTGTTGGGAAAATTCTGGAATTTCTGCAGCGGGGCTTAGAATTGGGTCTCACTACCAGTACCTTGAAAGTACAGGTGTCGGCGTTGGGAGCTTTATTTTCTTCCAATATTGCAGATAACTATTGGATAGCCCGTTTTATAAAAGCTTCCTTTAGATGTAGATCCATTACCAAAGTAAAGATGTCTCCCTGGGATTTGAGTTTTGTCTTGGATGCCTTGACCAGTCCTCCTTTTGAGCCACTAGATTTAGTCTCCCCCAAAATTATTTTCCTAAAGACGGACCTGTTAGTAGCCCTAACTTCAGCCAGGAGAGTCAGTGACCTACAGGCCCTTTCAACATGCCCTCCATTTACGCAAATTCTGGACGATAGGATTATATTAAAACCTGATCCAGCCTTTCTTCCTAAAGTGGCCACTCGATTCCATAGAACCCAGGAGATAGTTCTCCCGACTTTTTGCTTCCCGCCCAAAAATCAAAAGGAGGAGAGGCTTCACACTTTAGACGTTAGGAGGTGCGTACTAAAGTACTTAGAGGTATCACGTGGCTTTAGAAAGGATAAGTCCCTATTTATATGCGATCAGGGGGCTAGAAAGGGTTGTAAGGCTTCAAAGGCTACAATCGCTAGATGGATCAGGGAGGCCATTTCCCTCGCATACTCCTCAGGGGATAAAGAGATTCCGGAGGGATTGAGGGCGCATTCTACCAGAGCGGTATCAACCTCCTGGGCGGAGAAGACAGGGCTTTCCATTGAGGAAATTTGTAAGGCTGCCACTTGGTCTTCTCCCTCTACTTTCTATAGGCACTATAGATTGGATCTGGGTGGCTCTGCAGATCTCACTTTCGGGAGAAGGGTGCTTCAAGCTGTGGTCCCTCCCTAATTTCCTTCGTCTCTGTAATTCTCTCACGTGGTGCTGTCATGGGAGACCGAATAAAGCCTTAGTTACTTACCGGTAACGGGATTTTTCGGAGCCCATGACAGCACCTTTATATTCCCTCCCTTCACTGGTGTTGTGCACTCCCGTAGAGTTGATTTCTTTTTGTGTACCCTTGCAGGAAATTGATGAAAAGTAATGTACTTAATGTGATTATGTTTTGTTATAACTAACCTTGGCGGTACTCTCATGCTCTGTTAACTAAACTGAGGCGGGAGAGAGGTGCCGCCCTTTTTAACTTGTAGGTTTCCTGTCCATGATGGCCGGATCCTCTCTCTCACGTGGTGCTGTCATGGGCTCCGAAAAATCCCGTTACCAGTAAGTAACTAAGGCTTTCCGGTTAACAGTAAGATTCAGGGCCTCATTGACTGGGAGTGGAGGAGACCAGAGAGATCAGGGGCTTTACCCTCCTTCTCCAAAAGAAGGTACCCCTTCGAAGAGAAGGATGCGGAACCTTGGGATAAGATCCCTAAGGTGGACGGGACTGTGGTAAGGTCATCGAAAAGATCTTCCCTGCCCTTGGAGGACTCTGGCGTCCTAAAAGATGCCCTGGATAAAAGAGCTGACTCCTTCCTGCGCCACACGTGGGAGGCGGCGGCAGGAGGCCTAAAACCAGCGGTGGCTAGCACCTGTGTGGCGAGGTCCTTGATGGTGTGGCTCCAACAGCTGGAAGACCAGCTTAACCCCTTCAGGACCCAGCCTATTTTGACCCTAAAGACCTTGGCATTTTTGTCAATTCTGACCAGTGTCCCTTTACGAAGTAAAAACTCTGGAACACTTCAATGGATCCTAGCGATTCTGAGACTGTTTTTTCGTGACATATTGGGCTTCATGTTAGTATTAAATTTAGGTCGATAATATTTGCGTTTTATTTGTGAAAAAATCAAAAATATGGGAAAAATTTTGAAAATTTCGCAATTTTCAAATTTTGAATTTTTATTCTGCTAAACTAGAGTGATGTGACACAAAATAGTTAATAAATAACATTTACCACATGTCTACTTTACATCAGCACAATTTTGGAAAAAAAAAAATTTTGGTAGGAAGTTAGAAGGGTTCAAAGTTCATCCGCAAATTTTCTTTTTTCCAGCAAAATTTGCAAAACCATTTTTTTAGTGACCACATCACATTTGAAGTCCCTTTGAGGGGTGTACATGACAGAAAACACCCAAAAGTGACACCATTCCAAAAACTGCACCCCTCAAGCTACTCAAAACTACATTCATGAAGATTATTAACCCTTCAGGTGCATCACAGGAACTAAAGCAACATGGAAGAAAAAAAATGAACATTTTAATTTTTCTAACAAAATTTTTTTTCTAGCCTAAATTTTTTAATTTTCACATGGGTAACAGGGTAAAACGCATCCTAAAATTTGTTGGGCAATTTCTCCTGAGTACATCAATACCTCATATGTGGTCATAAACCACTGTTTGGGCGCACGACAGGGCTCAGAAGGGAAGGAGCGCCATTTCACTTTTTGATTGGAAAATTAGCTCCAAAAGTCCTTCCCTTCTGAGCCCTGCCATGCGCCCAAACAGTGGTTTATGACCACATATGAGGTATTGGTGTACTCAGGAAAAATTGCCCAACAAATTTTAGGATGCATTTTATCCTGTTACCTATGTGAAAATTAAAAAATTTAGGCTAAAAGAAAATTTTTGTTAAAAAAAAAAAAAAAAAAAAAAAAAGTACTTTTTCATTTTTACGGATTAATTTATGAAGCACCTGGGGGTTCCAAGTGCTCGCTATGCATCTGGATAGGTGCCTTGGGGTGTCTAGTTTCCAAAATGGGGTCACTTGTGGGGGAGCTCCAATGTTTGGGCACACAGGGGCTCTCCAAACGCAACATGGTGTCCGCTAACAATTTCGGCTCAAATTGTTAGCGGACACCATGTTGCGTTTGGAGAGCTCCTGTGTGCCTAAACATTGGAGCTCCCCCACAAGTGACCCCATTTTGGAAACTAGACACCCCAAGGCACCTATCCAGATGCATAGCGAGCACTTGGAACCCCCAAGTGCTTCACAAATTGATTCGTAAAAATGAAAAAGAGGAAAAAAAAATACTTTTTCATTTTTACGGATTAATTTGTGAAGCACCTTGGGGTTCCAAGTGCTCACTATGCATCTGGATAGGTGCCTTGGGGGGGTCTAGTTTCCAAAATGGGGTCACTTGTGGGGGAGCTCCAATGTTTCGGCACACAGGGGCTCTCCAAACACGACATGGTGTCGGCTAACAAATTGGAACCATGTTGCGTTTGGAGAGCCCCTGTGTGTCCAAACATTGGAGCTCCCCCATAAGTGACCCCATTTTGGAAACTAGACCCCCCCAGGGAACTTATCTAGATGTAGTGTATGTGAGTTTGGTGTGCGGTGTGGTGTATACACCACACACACACACACACACACACACACACACACACACACACACACACACACACACACACACACACACACACACACACACACACCAACCTGACATAGGTTGCTGTGTGTGTTGTAGTGTACGTGAGGTTGTGTGTGTGTGAGTGATGTTTTGTATGTCATGCTAGTGTGGGTGAGTTCTGTACGGAAGGTCAGGATGTGTTTAGTCCGGGGACATGTGATGAATTTTGAAGCATTCATTCAAACACAGTCCCGGTTTATCAGGACACGTTTCAAATTGGAAATGGGTGACCTTTCTTATCCCCCTTTTATGGCAGACCCGGCACCTTTTTCTTACCGTGACCTCACCAGGAAAATGTTGCCCTGGTACCACACGGGAGACTCGAGTTCCAGGGGTGCTGGGGCCCGCTTCTTCTTTGCTTCTAAAAATCAGGGCCTTTATCACCGCCTCCTGGAAGTTGAGGAAGGTGTTGGTGGTCTGGCCTGCACATCGTGACAGCACGTATGAGTTATACAGTGCCATTTGAACGATGTGCACGGTCAGTTTTTTATACCAGACTTTCGCCTTCCTCATCGCACTGTAGGGCTGGAGGACTTGATCAGAAAGATCAACTCCCCCCATGTGCTTGTTGTACCCCAGGGCACAGTCCGGTTTGCGGACCTGTGCTGGGGTACCTCTAACGTTGGTGGCCGTGGTGCCGGGACCATGGATTGTGGTCAAGAAAAAGACGTCCCTTTTGTCTTTGTACTTCACCACAACCATGTTGCCGCTACATTGAGCTCGGCTCTCACCCTTTGGGAAAACCTGCTCAATTAGCGTCAAAGGGAGACCCCTCTGGGTTCTGCGCACAGTACCGCAAGCGGCGGTAGCTCTGGCAGAGAGGGACTGAAATAGGGGAATGCTTGTATAAAAGTTATCAACGTATAGATGGTAACCTTTATCAAGCAGTGGGTGGATCAAATCCCACACTATTTTCCCACTTACCTTCAGAGCAGGTGGACATTCTGGCGGCTGAATCCTCGAATCCTTTCCTTCGTAAACTCTAAAGCTGTGAGTGTACCCTGAGGAACTCTCGCACAGCTTGTAGAGCTTTATTCCGTACCTGGCCCTCTTACTGGGCAGGTATTGTCGGAATTGAAGCCTCCCTTTGAAGTGGATGAGGGATTCATCCACAGAAATTTCCCTTTGGGGAACGTACACTTCAGCAAACTTGTTGCTGAAGTGTTCTATGACCGGACGAATTTTGAACAGTCTGTCAAAATTCGGGTCATCGCGGGGAAGGCTGTCCACGTTATCCCTGAAATGTAAAAATTTGTGAATGACCTCAAATCTTTTGCGGGTCATCACCATTCCGATCACTGGAGTTTGATATAAAATATCGGTACTCCAGTATTGACGGATTTCTGGTTTCTTCACAATCCCCATGTGAAGTACCAGTCCCCAATATTTCAACATTTCTACTGAGTCAACGGGACTCCAAGTAGAAAACATTGAATTTGGGTTTGCAGACAAAAATTGTTGGGCGTAAATGTTAGTCTGCTCCACCATGAGACTGACAATGGCCTCAGAGAAATAGACTTTGAAAAAGTCTATTTCCCTGAGGTTTGCTGTCTCAAACTGGATTCCTGATTGGGGAAGGAAATCAGGAATCCGTGGAGCGTAATTTTCAGGGACGGGGGTCCACACGGGGGCACTGGTGCTAGGTTGGGCGTGACTAGCACCAGGTTGAGGGTTACTTACCGATGGCTGTGGGTCTTCTTCCACGGCCTCCGGACGATGCCTTGACCTCTGACGTCGTCTTGGTGCTGGCTCGGTGTCACTGGAGGAGGAAGAATGAGAGGAATAGAGGAACGTGGGGTCCTCTACCTCACTATCAGCTTCGGAGGCAATAAATGAATATGCCTCCTCAGCTGAGTACGCCCTAGGGCGGGACGGGCGGGACATTTTGTGTGCTGTGGGTAAAGAAAAAAAAATCTAAACTTTATTATTAGTGTGAGTGTACATGTGTATGTGTGAGTGATTGGTGTAAATCACGTGTGGGGGCAGTCAGGCGTACGGGGCGCAGGAGGGGGCACGGTCAGGCGTACGGGGCGCAGGAGGGGGCACGCTCAGGCGTACGGGGCGCAGGAGGGGGCACGCTCAGGCGCACGGGGCGCAGGAGGGGGCACGCTCAGGCGCAGGAGGGGGTTGAGGAGATGGAAGAGCCAGCAGCAGCAGAGGGGGTGTGATCACTGGGGCAGAAAGGGGGGCAGGAGCCGGCAGCAGCAAGGGGGGTAGGAGCCGGCAGGCGGTAGCTGGCAGCAGCAGGGGGGGTGATCACTCGGACGGGGGGGGGGGCTGGTGATCACTGGGGGGGGGTGAGATCACTAGGACTGGGGGATGGTGGGTGAGATCACTAGGACTGGGGGATGGTGGTGTGATCCCTGGGACTGGGGGATGGTGGTGTGATCACAGGCACAGGAGATTTACACTGAGCCTGCTGCTGCCTGTGATCACAGTCCACCGGCTGTCAGAAGGAGAGCAGCAGCCGGTGGATGAAGATGCGGGAGAGAGAGCGGAGGGAGCGGTAGGAAATTGGGCTGGGGTGGAGGGGGGGTGGTAGGGGATGAGGGGGGGTGGTAGGGGGCTAAGTGGGGGCTGGAGTGAGAAGGGGAGAAACAATTACCGGCGGCAGCAATGTGGGGCGGCAGCGGATCGCAGGCAGCGGTGGATCGCAGGCGGGTCTGGGGTCGACATCGGCGGCGGCTAACCAATCTCCTCAGCATCCACGGACAGGATAAAAGCTGAGGAATTTGGTTAGCCATTTAAATTTCCTCCTCCACATCTGATTGGAGGGCTAGCGTCACATGGACACTAGCCCCAATCAGATCTGGGGGGGAGGCAGAGGTGACACCCCCCCCCGACCCCCCAGCCAATGGCTGATGCTATAAGCATCAGGCCATGCCCAGATTGAAATATTTCACCAATTTTCATTGGTGAAATGTTTCATTCATTCCGATTGGCAGTTTCACTAAAAGTTTAAGTGAAACTACCAATCGGAGGGGTCCCAGGCACGGGGGGGGGGGTTAATCCACCCCCACTGGGGTCAACTTCAGGTTGTCTAGTTGCATCAGCAACTGTGACACCTGAGTGACCCCGCTCGCAGGCGCTGCAGGGGCGCGATCCCTCCATGTCACAGACGCTGTGACATGGGTCGGGAATGAACTGTTTTCCATGTCACAGACGGTGTGACACTGGTCGGGAAGGGGTTAAAAATAAAAACGTCTCCAGACAGGCAATACTTGCGGATCTACCTCTAATACAAACAGCATCGGCCTTCCTGGCCGACTCTTCAGCAGACTCGGTCAGACTGTCAGCTAGGGCAGCGGGACTATCCAACGCAGCCAGGCGGGCCTTGTGGTTCAAAGGTTGCCCAGGCGACCTACCTTCGAAACAGAAGCTGTGCTCCCTCCTGTGTGACGGTAGACTCCTGTTTGGCCAAAAGTTAGAAGACCTGTTAGAAAAAGCAGGCGATAAAAGCGAAGGGTTCCCGGGATTTTCGGGGGAACCAAGAAGATTTAGTTTTCGGAGGAGGAAATTTAATCGGGGTCGTCCTCCGGGAGACAAAAGGAGATGGGAAGCCAAGTCCAAAAAGGAGTCGGGCTACATGTTTGGAGGACCATCCTCGAGTTCAAAGAGATCCTCCCAATGACGCCAGGCTGGAAGTGGGTAGAAGGCTTTCCCACTTTCTTCCAGCTTGGGACGCGATAACAACAAACCCCTGGATTCTGAAAATTATCAGTGGGGGGCCTGAAGATCCGGTTCAGCCAGACCCCCTGGCGGACCTTTGTGGTTACCCCCCTACGAAAGGTCCAGGAAGAACAGTTAGCCCTGGAAACAGAAGTGTTAGAGTTAGTAGGAAAGCAGGTCCTTCTCAAAGTACCAGCACCACAGAGAGGGAAGGGGTTCTATTCCCCACTATTCATGATAAAAAAAACAAATGGGTCCTTAAGGACCATCATCAACCTCAGGAGTCTGAACCAAGTAGTAGAAAACCAGACTTTCAAGATGGAGTCAGTAAGCTCGGCAGTGAAGCTCTTACATCGCAACTGCTTTATGGCTGTAATAGACTTGAAGGACGCATATTATCACGTCCCAATCCATCCGGAGTATCAGAAGTATCTGAGGGTAGCCCTGTTTATTCAGGGGAAGCTGAGGCATTTTCAGTTTGCTGCCCTACCCTTTGGCCTCTCCATTGCCCCGAGAATATTTACGAAACTAATAGCAGAAGTGACAGCCTTCCTACGGATCAAGAATGTAGTGATCGTGCCATATTTAGACGACTTCTTGATAAAAGGGAAAACAGAAGCCCACTGCTCCAGTCAGCTCCTAGTGGTCACGGAAGTGTTGCATCAGCTGGGGTGGTTAGTGAATTTCCAAAAATCAAGACTAACCCCCTCCAGGACTCAGACCTTTCTGGGTCTAATCCTAGACTCTCGTCACCAAACCTGCTTCCTCCCAGAGGACAAAATCTGCAGGTTGATTGCTTAAGTCTCGAAGGCCGTTCAAGCTCCAGAGATGTCTCTGAGAGAGGCTATGTCCCTCCTGGGTTCTATGACGGCCTGTCTCCCAGCAGTAATGTGGGCCCAGGGGCATATGAGGCGGCTTCAGTGGGAGGTCCTGTCAGCACAGAGGTCCTGCAACGGGCATTTAGAAGGCAGGCTCTCTCTCTCTCCAGAAGTAGTAGATTCCCTTTCGTGGTAGACAGTCGGGGGAAATCTGACCGCAGGCGTTCAGTGGTCCAGACCAGTAGATCGGGTAATTACGACCGACGCAAGCAGTTCCGGATGGGGGGGTCATCTGGCAGAACTCTCAATACAGGGTCACTGGGCTTACCACGAGAGGGGAGCATCCTCAAACATAAAGGAGCTTTGGGCAGTAGAAAGATCCCTCAGGGGCTTCCTCCCTCACATCCAAAGTCACCATGTCCAGGTCAGGTCCGACAACCGGACAGCAGTAGCCTATGTGAATCACCAGGGAGGGACAAGGTCACGCCCTCTGATGGTGGTGGCAGACAGGATACTTCGTCTAGCAGCAATTGTAATCTGGCTGGGAATAGGTGGATCTCGAGGTTTATCAAGTCCTGTGCCAGAACAGGACCGGTTAGGTCCATGGGTGTTCCTCCTTGGGACCTGAATTTAGTCTTGAACGCTCTTACTAGTGAACCGTTCGAACCCCTACACAAGGTCTCTTCGAAAATTCTCACCCTTAAGACCATCCTCCTAGTGGCCTTAACGTCAGCCCGTAGGGTGGGTGATCTGCAGGCCCTCTCAGTTAATCCTCCTTACACACAAATCTTTGAGGATAGGGTCACCTTGCGGCCAGATCCAGCATACCTTTCCAAGGTGGTATCTAGATTTCACCGTAGTCAGGAGATTGTGCTACCCTCGTTCTGCAGCAATCCCAAGAACCCAGGGGAAGTCAGGTTCCATAGCCTAGATGTTAGGAGGTCCCTGCTACAGTACATTCACATGACTAGTCTGTGGAGGAAAGACTATTCTTTGTTCCTGGCCTTTCAGGGGTGTAGGAAAGGTCACGGGGTGTCCAAGAGTACCATCTCCAGGTGGCTCAGGGAGGCCATTTGCTTAGCCTATACGTCCACAGGGGTTCCAGCCCCGGACAATGTGAGGGCTCATTCCACCAGAGACGTCGCAACCTCCTGGGCAGAGAGAGCAGACGTCTCAATCGAGCAGATATGTAGGGCTGCTACTTGGTCTGCACCATCCACCTTCTTTAAGCACTATCGGTTGGATCTGTCCTCTTCTGATCTCGCCTTTGGGAGAAGGGTACTTCAGGCGGTGGTCCCTCCCTAGGGTGCTCATAAATTCTCCAAAATTCTCTCAAGGTGTGCTGTCATGGGGGAGGGGAAAACACCAAGGTTACTTACCGGTAGCCGGTTTTTCCTGAGCCCATGACCGCACCCGTAGTTTCCCCCCCCTATTTTTTCTATGTTTCTCACACCCTGGTGTGCACTGTTTTGGGTGGTGTGTATATGTATATTGTGGTGTTGGTTATATGCCTAACCTGTTTAGGGAGGTCCTCTCAATGCTCTGTAAACAACTGAAGCGAGGGAGAGGTGCCGCCCTTTTATTTCAGACGGTTTCCTGTCCTTGGTGGGGCGGATCCTCTCTCAAGGTGTGCTGTCATGGGCTCAGGAAAAACCGGCTACCGGTAAGTAACCTTGGTGTTTTCTTGCCATAATACAAATTCTAAATTATTTTTTTACATTGATCGGGCGATTCTGAACTTGGCGATACCAACCATGTGTATTTTTGGTTGTTTTTTTAATTGTTTTTTATTTTGAATGGGGCGAAAGGGGATAATTTGAACTTTGTATTTTTTAGATTTTTAACCTCATTTTTTACCTTTCACTTGCTTCAGTAGTCTCTATGGGAGACTAGAAGCTGCGATCGTCTGATCTCTTCAGCCCTGCTATGTGTAACAAAAGTGCTCATCTGCTATGAACGCCGACTGCTGGGCGGCGCTCAGAGCAGATCGGCTATGACAACCACAGGTGTATCCTGAAGACCCCAGGTTATCATGCCAACCCATCGGCGACTAGCAATCGTGACGGGTGCACCGATGGGCGGGTCTTAGGACGCGCACATGTTAAATGCCGCTGTCAGAGTTTGACAGCGGAGTTTAACATGTTAACAGCCGCGGGTGGATCGCGATTCCAACCGCGGCTGTTAGGGGCACATGACAGCTATCAGATCAGCTGTCATGTCCCCGGAAAGATGAAAGCTCATCGCCGGAGCCCACGCCACAGAGGGGGATGCAACCTTGGACGTCAAGGGGTTAAGCATAAGTGGGACATGTTATTTTCTGTTCATGTATCCTTTCATATGAATTTTGTTGAAGTCTGTATTTATGCCGCCTTATAGATACAAGTATAATCATCTACATTCCCAGGTGATATTATTATAGGCTTGTCCACCAGCTGCATTGGAAACCTTCCATGGAATGTATTCAGGGCCGTATTTGGAGTTTCTGCTGCCCTAGGCACTGTCAGTGGTCGCCCCCCCACGTCGTGCCCCCATCGCATCCAATATCTCCCCCCCCCCGTCGTGGCCGTTTCCCCAAGTTTCATGTAGCTTCCCCCCCCATTCCATGTAGCACATATAAAAGGTTAGGGTGGGGATGGGAGCGGCCCACACCGACCACAGGGCTGCAGCATTGCATATGGGGGTGGGGGGATGGGAGCGGCCCACACAGACCACAGGGCCGCAGCATTGCATATGGGGGGGATGGGAGTGGCCCACACAGACCACAGGGCCGCAGCATTGCATATGGGGGTGGGGGGGGGATGGGAGCGGCCCACACTGACCACAGGGCTGCAGCATTGCATATGGGGGTGGGGGTGATGGGAGCGGCCCACACAGACCACAGGGCTGCAGCATTGCATATGGGGGGGATGGGAGCGGCCCACACAGACCACAGGGCCGCAGCATTGCATATGGGGGTGGGGGGGATGGGAGCGGCCCACACTGACCACAGGGCTGCAGCATTGCATATGGGGGTGGGGGGGATGGGAGCGGCCCACACAGACCACAGGGCTGCAGCATTGCATATGGGGGGGATGGGAGCGGCCCACACAGACCACAGGGCCGCAGCATTGCATATGGGGGTAGGGGGGATGGGAGCGGCCCACACAGACCACAGGGCCGCAGCATTGCATATGGGGGTGGGGGGGTGAGAGCGGCCCACACAGACCACAGGGCCGCAGCATTGCATATGGGGGTGGGGGGGATGGGAGCGGCCCACACAGACCACAGGGCTACAGCATTGTATATGGGGGTGGGGGGGGGGAGCGGCCCACACAGAACTGGGCTGCAGCAGGCACTGCAGCATTGCATATGGCCCATATGCAATGCTGCAGTGCCTGATGCAGCCCATGTCTGGGATTCAGACCCCACTGTGTCCCTCCCTGCTGCTGCCTGCCATCATGTCTGACCAGAGACAACAGTCACAGACTCCTCAGAGTCTGAGACTAGTCAGAGACTCAGGCAGTCTGGGCTCTGTCAGGCTGGCACTGCTGCCCGCTGGTTGTACTGTCTGTGCACAGCACAGAACACAGTACCGGCGGCAGCTGCTGACTGCGCGTCTGCGCCTAAACTATGATCCCGCCGCCCGCCTGCCGCCCGCCATCATCAATTATGCTGCAGAGCAGACTGTCTGCAGAAGCGGCAACTCCTCAGCCAGCATCATGCACCGGCACCACGGCCCGGGTGGCAGTGTCGGCGCAATGGCACATCACAACAGCACACAATTACCGGCGCTGCCTGCTGAGATGAGCCGCCGCCAGCGATGTGCTGCCCGGGCCTCTGCGGGAACTTCAAGTGCCCGGGCTGCTCCTCTTCTTTGCAGATCGCAGCAGCAGAGTAGTGATGGGCAGTCCGACTCTTTTTGGTGATCTGGCTCACTCTGCTCCGCTCACCAAAAAGAGCCAGCTCTTTTTGGCTCAAAAAACGTCTCTTCTTACAAATAATACTAATTTTCTCACTGTTATAACTCCAGTTCTTTGACTGTAAAGCCAGAACATCATTACATCCCTGTATAGGCATCTATTGAAGCAGTACAGATTACTTTTTGCCCTGTCCTCAGAGTGTCAGCTCCTGTACAGACTGCGCACTCCTGGTTATTGCTGACCTGTGTTACTGTCTAGTATCTGATATTGCTTGTAAATGTCCTTTCTGCATCAGTCAGTGCTGTGACATCTCCTAGCGCTGGAGAAGATTCTGATTCTTAAGAATAAGTGCTTGGAGACGCATTAGGGTATGTGCACACGGTCGGTATTGGCAGCGCTTTGAACACAATATACTTTATGCTGCGTCCAAAGTGCTGCACGCAGGTGAATCCGCATGTGTTCATTGAACCACATGTACGTGTTCGCAGGTAATCCGCAGATGCACGGAGACGCATAGTGGATGGGATTTCCCCGGCCGGCTCGGGGCACGAACCCCAAAAAAAAGGCACAAAAAAAAAACTACGCTCAGGCGCCGCCCTCCCCGAATTCCGGCGCCCTAGGCACGTGCCTACAAGTGCCTAAGGGCAAATACGGCCCTGAAGGTATTACAAAAGAAAACTCCATTTAAAATGAAGCTTCAAATTAAAAAAAAATAATAATAATAATTTCTCAACATCTGTCAAAAAAAAATGTCTCACTCGAGGACCTGTGCTGTATTACTCTGACAACATACATGTTTGAATAAGCACAAAGTAGAGAATAGTTTTTCCTGTAGTGGTAGCGTAGAAAAATTAACGCTTTTGTCCCAACTCAAAGCTGTTTCTTCCAGAAATCTTTTTGGCGGTTTTCAAGCCAACATTGCCCAACTCTACCACATGCGACAGGACCGTGAAAACACAGCTTGTCTAATTCATAATGAGTTGTTACATACCTTTTGCAAGAAATCCTACTGCAGTCAGAGCGCATGCCACTTTTCAGACTTTTCATGCAGGCTTGATGAATCGGAGCCCAATTTATCATACATCGAAAACTGTCTTAAACTATAGTAAATGCTGCAAAATTGTTGTTTTTTTGTTTACATTTGTATGTCAGCTCCAACATTTGAAAAAGTGGGAGAAGCTCAGCAGGAGTGGCATGACCCAGCGAAGCTCCAAAAGAAAAAAAAAATATATACCATATTTTTCGGACTAGAAGACGCACCTACGTTTTAGAGGAGAAAAATAGAAAAAAAAATTTAAGCAAAAAATGTGTTGACATTGCTGACACTGGTATAGGGGGTAATGTCCCCCAATTCTGACAATATCACCCATCCTGGTATATATGCTCCCCCCATCCCCATCCTGGTATGCCTGGCATCCCTCCATCCTGGCATGCACGGCACCCCTCATCCCTGTCCTGGCATGCACGGCACCCCTCATCCCTGTCCGGGTATGCATGGCACCCCTCATCCTTATCCTGGTATGTATGGTCCCCCTAATCCCCATCATGCTGCACATAAAAAAAATAAAATAATAATAAACACTCCTACTCACCTTTCTTCTCTCCTCCAGCGCTGCGTCCTGTCTGCCCACACTGATCTTTCCATGTGAGCCGCGCATGGTGTCACTGCCATGCGCGGCTCACAAGAAGAGATCAGCTGCCGGAAGTCACTGCTCCCCACGCTGGGACTGTGTGCGCGGCTCCTGCTGCCGGGGGATCGCGTGTGCCCGCTATTAAAGGGCATGAATATTCACCCCCTCCCCACGACCATGAGCGTGGAGAGAGGTTGAATATTCATGCCCTTTAACAGCGGGCACAGGCGATTCCGGCAGCCGCAGGAGCCGCGCTGCGGCTACACTGCGTGCCGCTATTAAGGAGTATGAATATTCCGTGCTCCCCACACCCCATGAGGCTGCTGCCTCCTGTGCCCCACTCCTCTGCCGCTACCACTCCCCCCCACACATCATATATATACCCCCTCATCCCCCAACATTTGGACTATAAGACGCACCCCCCCATTTTCCTCCAAAATTTTGGAGGAAAAAAGTGTGTCTTATAGTCCGAAAAATACGGTAATTTATGCCACTAGTGGCGTAAATTATTGCAGAAATGTACTTTTGTCCATTACTAGAGCACATTCCTGTCTCTGGTGCACTTCTAATTAATTTGGCGCATTTTACTGCTATAACTTCTAAATTAAGACTGGAATTAACCGCTGACAGCTGTGTGCCTCAGCTGAGAGTATGCTTACTGTTAACCCCTTCCCGATATATGACTTATATTTACATCATATGCCTTGTCCCTGCCTTTGATGCAGACTCACGTGCTTGATTTAATCAGCCATCATGAGCTCCGCCTGCAGCTGTTAACCCGTCATTCCACGCTCCCATCATTGCGCCCCTGACGTGATCCCGGGCGCCAATGGGTTGTCATGACAACCGGGGGTCTGCTGATGACCACAGTGCCTATCACTATAATCAAAATATAAAATAAATCTGATCGGTAAAGAGCGTAACGAAAAAATAATTCAAAAACACCCAAATTATTATTTATTTTGTTTGGACCCCCCGCAACATTGCCTCTTACGATGTTTTGATTGCAATAAAATGCAGTACCTATCCCAAAATCATGTCAGTAAAAACTTCAGCTCAGTACACAAAAAGTAACACAGACCTATATCCCGAAAAATGAAAACGCTATGGGTCTCCAAAAATGGCGACAAAAGGGAAAAAATAATATTTCACCACTTAAAGTAAAACTATACATGTTTGGTATCTGCATACTCGTACTCACCTGGAGAATCATATTGCCAGGTCAGTGTTTCCACTTTTTTTTGCAATTTCTCCGCACTTGGATTTTTTTTTCCCATTTCCCAGTACACTATATGGTAAAATGAATGATGTAATTGAAAAGTACATCTTGTACCGAAAAACGGAAAATGGCCTGGAGATGAAGGGGATAAGGGACCATTGTAAGAATTCTCATCAAAAAGTGTTTTGAAACACAAAACAGAATGGGTGTTTCTACGCCACTCCAGGCCAGTTGTGCTGAAGTGGGTGGAGATGAGGCATGGCACAGGCTCCCTGGCTGATTCATCAGAATTTACACCATTTTAGTGGCTTTCTGGCAGAGGTGTGGTTTTACGAGGCATATGCCTCACTATTTGGTAAATCCAACTCCATTGCTGCCTTCATTAAGTCCAATATGCCAATTACCACTCTTAACCCCTTCACCCCCCCCCCCCCAAGCCGGTTTCCACCTTCATGACCAGGCCAAATTGTAAAATTCTGACCAGTGTCTTTATGAGGTAATTACTCTGGAACATTTAAACGGATCGCACTGATTCTGAGATTTTGTTTTTTTCGTGACATATTATATTTCATGATAGTGGTAAAATGTGTTCGATATGACTTGAGTTTATTTTGCAATTTTCAAACTTAATTTTTATGCCCTTAAATCAGAGCGTTGTGTCACACAAATAGTTAACATTTCCCACATGTACATCAGCACAATTTTTGAAACATAATTTTTTGTTGTTAGGAAGTTATAAAAGGTTAAAAGTTGACCATCGATTTCTCATTTTTCCAACAAAATTTACAAAACCATTTTTTCCCAGGATGTCCCTCATGACAGCATGACTGGGGGTAGTCCTATTCATCCTCTAAGGACAGGAAACACAAGGGAGGTTAAAAGCCTGCCCCCCTCCACCTAACCCTCAGTGTTTTTCATGTCCCTAGCAGGACAGGACACAGGAGAGCGGCGCAACAGTACAAAGATTACCTGGGAACTCAGGTGGATCGGAGGGAATCGATCTCTTCCCTTCCATCTGCGTAGAGGCCCTAGGCTGATACCTAGCGTGGTAGGGGTCCCTCAGCCAGGTCAGTAGTAGCAGGATGAGGCTCATGACTTCACCACTTCCCTCTGCAGTGGGCTCTTGGCGCCATGCTGCATTTGCCAGCCAGAAATTCCAGGTCACGCTCAGATGTGCGTTCCAACGTGGAACACCTTTCTGGTCCGGACGCCATTTGATGACGCATGTACGTTGCAGGGTGGAACACACATCCGGTTTAGAGGGGAACCTCTGATTTGGACGGTGCAGCGTGCGTTCCAATGTGGAACGCAAGGAGATGTCGATGAGGGATGTCTCTAGAGCACCTGGACCAGGTAAAACCCTATAAAAGGGTGCTTTCAGGAGTGCTGAGTGTGCAGTGTCGGAATGATGGATACTAATCCTGCTTGCTCAGAGGCACCAGCCGAACAGTCACTGGGTAGTGTAAGTTTCCCCTATTTCACCCCTAATGTCTGTACCCTTCTGGAGAGCTTGAGCCCGATTTGTAAATACAAATCTCGTATCTTTTTAAAAGAGGACAGCGGAGCCCAGTTAGGATCTGGATCCTCCTCACTGAAACAACCCAGGAGATGTCCAGCGTGTAATACTAAACTGCCGGAGACACATAAAAAAACAGCTATGTGCAGAATGCATAGCGAAAATTCTTAAGGACGAACAATCGTCAATCTTAGCGGACATGCGATCCGTGAGGAAGCCCAGAGCATGGTCTCTAGCCTTATGCTGCCCCAAACAACTCAGACCACTTCTCGTCAAAAGAGAGCCAGATGGGAGATGGAAGAGTCATTAGAAAAGGAGGCACATGCATATTCAGATTACGAGCAGAATCTTGAGGGAGAGGAAGAAAGTATTCCCCAACTACCCTCAGAAGAGAGAGAAATACTTTTTCTCGTCCGAAAACACAGACGACCTATTGAGGGCAGTAAGGAGTACCATGAAGATAGAAGATACTCAGGAGGCACACCCCATACAAGACAAAATGTTCAGGGGGGCTGAGAGCAGAGAAATAGAGGGTTCCCAGTAAACGAACATATAAAGCGATGATCCTAGAGGAATGGGAAGATACAGAAAAAAAACTGATTGTTCCCAGGGATTTTAAAGCTGGTCTCCCCTTTGATCCAGAGGAAGTCAAAGTTTGGGAAGAGATCCCAAAAATTAACATTCCCATTGCCAAAGTGGCAAGAAAAACATCAATACCCTTTGAGAATTTATCCTGCCTCTGGGAAGCCATGAATAGGAAGGCAAAAAGGGAATGGAGGGACTAGAATACCCAGAGAGGTTGTCAAAATTAGGCCTATTTACGTTGGAAAAGAGAAGGCTTAGGGGAGACCTCATAAACATGTATAAATACATCAGGGGGCAGTACAGAGATCTCTCCCATGACCTGTTTGTACCAAGGATGGTGACAAAGACGAGGGGGCACACTATGCGTCTGGAGGAAAGGAGGTTCCTGCACCAGCATAGAAGGGGATTCTTTACGGTCAGAGCCGTGAGACTCTGGAACTCTCTGGGAGAGGAAGTGGTGATGTCCAACTCACTTAATGAGTTCAAGAGAGGCCTGGACGCCTTTCTTGAGAACAATAAAATTACATCTTATGCTTAGTGATAGTTAATTAATCCAGGGATTTAATCTGACTGCCAGATTGGAGTCGGGAAAGTGAATTTTTCCTCAATCATGTAAATTGGCCTATACCGCATGTTTTTTTTTTTTGCCTTCCCCTGGATCAACGCTGCGGAATAGCTGCAGTGCACAAGAAATAGGCTGAACTGGATGGACGCTTGTCTTTTTTCTGCCTTATAAACTATGTAACTATGTAAGGCACAGGGGTTACTATAAAGGAGTAATCAGCAGCTATTATTAGAACTAACATAGCCGCTACCTCAGTAGCCAGGTCCCTATGCCTTTGGATTAATGAGCTGACCACTTAATTAAGAACCAACACCCCGAGAGAGGTTATGTTAGATTCCCTCCCTATGTTGAAAACCTCAACGCAGTTTATGGCAGATGCCTCAGCTAAATCCGTGAGGTTTGCGGACAGAAGTAAAGTGCTATCTAATTCAGCGAGACTGGCCATCTAGTTAAAAACGTGGTCGGGGGACAGCCATTCAAAAAACAAGCTCTGTTCCATCCTGTTCTCAGGCCCCCATGTCTTCGGTCCAGTTTTAGATGAGATTCTAGAGAGGGCCTCAGACGACAAAAAAGATTTCCCGGAAGAAAAATCTAAAGTACCGTTCCTTTCGTAAACCCAGTCAGTCCCACAGACAAGATTACAGGGGGAAGGGCAAGACTGGAAGGTGTAGTTACTCCAAGGGAGGTAAGGGTAGATCTACCCAGTTTTCTTCCAGCCCATCGGGGAGAGCCTGACGACAGCGAAGTGGGGGGTGGTGGGGAGACTTCAGTTTCTTCTAGAAGGATGACAGGCCATTACAGACAACCAGTGGATTTTGCAAACCATAAAGGAAGGTTACAGAATAGACACTTCCCACCTACCCCCGCAACATTATCAGCTAAACCCCAATCCCTCTTTGCCTCAAAGAAGCTCTGGGGAGACATAAGGGACCTTCTAGAACTAGGGGCGGTCAGTTCAGTACCCCTCTCAGAGTTAGGACAAGGGTCACTATTCCTTCCTTTTCTCAATAAAAAAACCTTTGGGCAAATACCATACCATTATAAATCTAAAACCCCTAAATCAGTGGGTCAGGTACAGGAAGTTCAAAATGGAAACAGTAAAATCCAGCATTCTATTGATAGGGAGGGATTCTGTAATGTGCACATTAGACTTGAGAGATGCATATTATCGCATGCCCAAAACCCAAAAAATTGGTTTTCTTCTGGAAAATCAAGGAATAGTCCACCACTTCCAGTTCAGACCTAAGAACTTCCCTATCATGGTGGACATCCCCGACAAAACTCCACAAAGGAGTACCATGGATCTTATCCTCCTTCATTCGTATTACCACCGACGCGAGCCAGATAGGGTGGGGAGCAGAAATAGAGGGTCAATACCTTCAGGGCACATGGTCCCCCGAAGAACGGAAGAGAGTCTAATTACAGAGACAAAGCGCAGTATGGTAATCCCTCCAGCAATGCTAGAATATTGTCAGAGGACATCATGTGAAGATTCTCAGACAACGTCATGACTGTCTTTTTTCTAAGTCGGCAAGGAAGTCAGAGGAGCTGACTTCTGCAGGCCTTAGCAGAACAACTCTTCCAGTGGGCAGAAAAAACTGTTCTTTCCATTTCAGCAGTTCATCTGAGTAAAGTATCATTTTCTCAGGAGAGAAAGGATCTGATTCTCCGAATGGTAGCTAAATCCGGAGGTGTTTCAGCAGCTAACTCAGAGGTGGGGTGCCCCACACATAGTTTGTATTCCTTCGGGTTGCGAATAAATCTAACAAAATTCTTCTCTATGGACCCAAGAGGCAACCCAGAAGGAGTAGATGCCTTGTCTTAGAGTTGGGGAACAGATCTTCTATATGCATTTCCTCCAATCCCTCTTATCCCGAGAGTCCTAAGGAAAATCCAGGAAGATCGAAGTCATGGTGGTTTTGGTGGCCCCCTATTGGCCCGAGAAGCTGGTTCCCTTTGTTACACCACATGGCTCTGGAGGATCCATTTCCCCTTCCAGAGAGACACAACCTAATGTTTCAGGGTCCCCTGTTACATCAGGATATACACTTCCTACGCCTGACAGCCTAGATCCCGAGAGTCAAATCCTAAGTTTTAAAGGACTGTCAGCCAGAGTGATAACAACTATGCAGGCAAGCGGGAAGCCAGTAACTTCAGCCATCTATTTCAAGGTGTGGAAGAAATTCTCCTCACACATAGGAGAATACATTTCAAAATCTACCCGTCCCGATATTCCCAAGATCATAGAGTTCCTCCAGCTCGGGTTCAAAAGAGGATTAAGACTTAGCACATTAAGGGTACAATCTCTGCTCTTAGCGCCTTTTTAGACTTCCCGCTAGCAGACCACCTTTGGGTTGTGAGATTTACTAGGGCAGTCACCCGTTTGAGACCCACAATTAGAAAATCTGTCCCGCCGTGGGACCTAAATCTAGTGGTATTCGCCTTATGTAAATCTCCCTTTGAGCCCCTGTAAGAGTAACATCAGACTACTCTCCATGAAGACAGCATTATTAGTGGCGGTCACCTCAGCAAAGTGGGTGGTGGAGACCCAGGTGTTGTCGGTAAGGGATCCTTTTCTGAAAATTCTAGAAGACTAGATATTCAGACTCGATCCATCCTTTATTCCAAAAGGGTATCAAATTCGAATTTAAACCAATAAAATGTTCTACCCTTTTGTCAGCTTCCAAAAAATGAGAAAGAAAGACTATTCCATACTCTGGATGTGAGAAGATCGGTGGTACGTTATGTAGAAACTACGGAACCCTGGAGACAGGACTGAGATCTGTTTGTACAACAGTCAGGAAGGAATAGGGGCAAAAACCCCTGAAAAGCACTCTAGCCAGATGGATAACCTCAGCCATATCTCTGGCATCTGAGTCTGAAGGAAAAGAACCCCCAATTACATTAGAGCTCACTCCACAAGAGCAATTTCCATGTCCTGGGCTGAGAGAGCTGGAGCTTCTGTGGATCAAATCTGCAGGGCTGCGACCAGGTCTAATCAAACCACCTTCTGTAGGCACTACAAACTAGACGTAGTATCAGGTCAACAGCTAGCCCATGGACGAAAAGTCCTTCAGGCAGTAGTCCCACCCTGAGATGCCGTTTATTTGGTATTTCTCCTGTTGTGTCATGGGGGACGTCCTGGGAAAATAGGAATTAGTCCTACCGGTAATTGTATTTTTAGGAGTCCATCATGACAGTACCATTGCATTCCTTCCCCTGAATTCCAAATACTTATGTGAAGTTAATATTTGTGTGAGAATTCAATAAAATAATTGCATCAATCCTGGTGTGGTGACTGGTACTACAAAACACTGAGGGTGAGGTGGAGGGTGTGGTAGGGAGATTTTAACCTCTGGTGTTTTTACTGTCCCTACAGGATGAGCAGGACTACCTCATGTAGTGCTGTCATGATGGGCTCCTAGAAATATAATTACCGGTAGGACTAATTCCTATTTTTTTTTTTACTAGCCAGATCACATTTGAAGTGACTTTGGGGAGCCTATATGACAGAAAATACCCCAAATGACACCATTCTAAAAGCTGCACCCCTCAAGGTACTCAAAACCACACCCCTCAATGTACTCAAAACCATATACAAGAAGTTTATTAACCCTTTAGTTGCTTTACAGGAATTAATGGAGTGTGGAAGGCAAAAATAAACATTTAACTTTTCACAAAAATGTTACTTTAGACCCATTTTTTTTTACTTTTACAAGGGTAACAGGAGAAAAATTGACCCCAAAATTTGTTGTGCAACTTCTCCTGAGCACGCCCATACTCCATATGTGTAGAAAAAAACTGCTGTTTGGGCGCACAGCAGGGCTTGGAAGGGAAGGAGTGCCATTTGACTATTTGAATGCAAAGTTTGCTGGAATAATTAGCGGACGCTATGTCGTGCTTGCAGAGCCCCTGATGTGACTAAACAGTGGAAATCCCCCAAAAGCGACACCATTTTGGAAACGAGACCGCTCAGGGAACTTATCTAGATGTGTGGTGAGCACCCTGAGCCCCCAGGTGCTTCACAGAAGTTTATAACTAGTGTTGAGCGAGCACTAAAATGCTCGGGTGCTCGAAACTCGGGCCGAGCTCACCGTTATACTCGGGTGCTCGACCCGAGCAACGAGCCCAATGTTAGTCTATGGGAGACCCGAGCATTTTTGCGGCGGCACCCCCGGCAGTCTGTAGAAAGCCTAAAAAGTGCCCAAAACGATAGTGGCAGTGCTCAAAAGACATGGGGACAGCATAGGCATCGCCCCAGGAAGCATTTCTGACCCCCAGGTCACTGCTGTCAACAACGTGGTCAGAGGTATTAAGCCACTTTAACGGGCTCACAATAAAACGTTCAAGAACGAAACTGAAACGGTTTTCCTGTGAAATATGTTAAGGAACTTCCTTTCCAGGGTAAAGACTTGTGTATAAGGTAAAATAAATAACCAAAAACAAAAATACTCCTCCACACCTTGGGCTATGTTCACAAGTAGCATTTTTTATGCGTTTTTGCACTTTTGTATTGCTTTCAACCGTGACAAATGCATTCACCGGGAAATGTCATTTTAACATTTTACAATCTTATCTGGCCATGTGCTGTGTGACACATGCATACAGTGCTGAAAAGACATGGGAACAGCATGGGGAAGACCCCTGGAAGCATCTGACACCCAGGCAGGGGTGGATTAAGAGTAGCAAGGGCCCCGGGCAGTTTAGAAGGCGCGCCCCCCCCCCCCCACCTGATTTATCACGTGACATGTCACATGATCCCCTGTGATAGATCATGTGATAGTTCACGGGAAATTAATTTGCCACAATATTAATTGTGCTGCCTCATCTGAGAGCAGCACAATATTGGGGCAGATACCCTGATTCCAGCGATGTGTCACTTTTTCAGCTGCTTGTTGTCATTTTGAGAAAATCACCGTTTTATCTGCTGCAGATCTAGCAGCTCTCTGAATGCTGCGCTCTGTATAGCCCCGCCCACACCACTGATTGGCAGCTTTCTGCCCATGCTCAGTGTACACAGAAATCTACTGATCAGTGATGGGGGTGGGGTCCTACAGAACTTACTAGTCAATTACCTTCTGACAAATCAATGATTTTATCAAAACAACACTAAGCAGCCCAGTAAGTGACACATTACTGGAATCAGTGCCTCTAACCCTACATTATGCTGCTCTCAGATTAGGTGGCAAAAACCTGATGACAGATTCCCTTTAAAGGAGCTGTAAACACAAAAAGGTTTGTATTAAAAAAAATACAAGCCATTTGTGAAATTAACTTTTTTTCATTGTTAATTCACATTAGACTGTATCTTCAACACTTTTGTCAGCAGGTCTTATTACAGACTCTGAATAGGGCAGCTCTCTCCCTCTCCCTCAGCAGAAAGTCACAGCATGGTGAAAAAACGGGATCTTTTATGATTTTCTCATAATAAATAAAAAAGGACATGCAAGTCCTCCAAACTATTTTCCGTTTCTCTATAGGGGAGGTCCTAAATCTTTCTTGTTCTTTAGTTGATCACATGTCAAAAAGGCAAAGCATTTACTATGAACTCGCCTAAAAAAATATACACTTGGAGAGTAATATCATCATCTGCATGTAAATATTCCTTGACTCTAAGGGCTCGCTCACACTGTCGTATAACACGGACGAATGCTATGTGATGTTTTATCGGATAGGACTCGGCCCTATGTTATACTATGGGACAGTGCGATTATTGGCATGAGAAAATAATCTCATTCGATATTCGGACCATGTGCACCCATACAAGTCTATGGGTGCACGTAAAACATTAGACTGCACTCAGATGTCATCCAAGTGCAGTCCAATGAACACTCACAGAGACTATGGAGAAGATGGAGAAAGTAAGTTCTCCATCTTCTCCATATCTATGCTGCAAGAGAATCGGATCACACTCAGTTGAAGCTCTGAGTTTGAGCCGAGTGTCATTAGCATAATTGGCCCTATTCTCTTGCATGAGAGAATATATGGCTTAGTGAGTGGACCCAAAAACTGAATAGTAGTGACGGACAGGCACCTCACAAGTGGGATCCATGTAGCTCTCAGATGTCATGTAGGTAGGGCTTCATTCCATGGGGTAGGGCTTAATTTCAAGGTATATAAAAAAAAAATGGACTTCAAATAAAAATTAAATGAACACAAAAAGCACTAATTGAATTATTTTTTTCGTATTTATGTTTGCAGCCCCTTTAAAAACCCTTTGAGGACCAAGGCACATATATGTCCCATAGTTTTAAACTGGAAAAAAATTTGATTGAATAAAATTTAAGGTCCTCGAAGGTTTAAGTAGGTCATAAATTCATATGAATACTTGCTCATACAATTGCACATGCCAAAAGATGAAGAAGAACAGAATCAAAAATATGACATTAAGTGGAGCACTTACAGGTATTCAAGGTGAAAGAGACCAGCAAAGGCATCGTCTCGAATGACAGTAAATGAGATAGAATTCAGCAAGCTGAAAATGAAGACAGCAGGTTAGAAGCGAACCAGACTTTATGGTGCTCAGAATTAGTCAAGCAGAATTTATTGACTGCTCTTGCAAAGCACCGAGACTCCCGCTGTGTATAGATGGCGCCGTGCGGCCTCCCGCTGTGTATAGATGGCGCCGTGCGGCCTCCCGCTGTGTATAGATGGCGCCGTGCGGCCTCCTGCTGTGTATAGATGGCTACGTGCGGCCTCCTGCTGAGTATAGATGGCTACGTGCGGCCTCCCGCTGTGTATAGATGGCTACGTGCGGCCTCCTGCTGAGTATAGATGCCGCACGGCGCTCCCCCCAGAGACAGCAGGAGGCCGCACAGCGCCATCTATACTCAGCGGGAGACCGCACGTAGCCATCTATACACAGCAGGAGGCCGCACGGCGCCCCCCCCAGAGACAGCAGGAGGCCACACGTAGCCATCTGTACACAGCGGGGGGCCGCACGGCACCCCCCCCAGAGACAGCAGGAGGCCGCACAGCGCAATCTATACTCAGCGGGAGGCCGCACGTAGCCATCTATACACAGCGGGAGGCCGCACGGCGCCCCCCCCAGAGACAGCAGGAGGCCGCACAGCGCCATCTATACTCAGCGAGAGGCCGCACGTAGCCATCTATACACAGCGGGGAGCCGCACGGCGCCATCTCTACACAGCAGGGGGCCGCACGGCGCCATCAATACAAGGCGGGGGGTCGCACGTAGCCATCTATACACAGCGGGGGGCCGCACGTAGCCATCTATACACAGCGGGGGGCCGCACGTAGCCATCTATACACAGCAGGGGGCCACACGTAGCCATCTGTACACAGCGGGGGGCCGCACGGCGCCCCCCCCCCCAGATACAGCAGGAGGCCGCACGGCGCCAACTATACTCAGCAGGAGGCCGCACGCAGTCACGCCCACACACACACACACAAACAGACATCACACAATGACATCTGCCCACACACACACAGACATCACACAATGACATCTTCCCACACACACAAACAGACATCACACAATGACATCTGCCCACACACACACACAATACAGACATATACATACACTCATAAACACATTTGAAACACAAAAATACATATAAACAGACATGACACAATGATATCTGCCCACACACACACACACACAAACAGACATCACACAATGACATCTGCCTACACACACACACAAACAGACATCACACAATGACATCTGCCCACACACACACACAAACAGACATCACACAATGACATCTGCCCACACACACACAGACATCACACAATGACATCTGCCCACACACACAAACAGACATCACACAATGACATCTGCCCACACACACACAGACATCACACAATGACATCTTCCCACACACACAAACAGACATCACACAATGACATCTGCCCACACACACACACAATACAGACATATACATACACTCATAAACACATTTGAAACACAAAAATACATATAAACAGACATGACACAATGATATCTGCCCACACACACACACACACACAAACAGACATCACACAATGACATCTGCCTACACACACACACAAACAGACATCACACAATGACATCTGCCCACACACACACACAAACAGACATCACACAATGACATCTGCCCACACACACACAGACATCACACAATGACATCTGCCCACACACACAAACAGACATCACACAATGACATCTGCCCACACACACACAGACATCACACAATGACATCTTCCCACACACACAAACAGACATCACACAATGACATCTGCCCACACACACACACAATACAGACATATACATACACTCATAAACACATTTGAAACACAAAAATACATATAAACAGACATGACACAATGATATCTGCCCACACACACACACACACAAACAGACATCACACAATGACATCTGCCTACACACACACACAGACATCACACAATGACATCTGCCCACACACACACACAAACAGACATCACACAATGACATCTGCCCACACACACACAGACATCACACAATGACATCTGCCCACACACACAAACAGACATCACACAATGACATCTGCCCACACACACACAGACATCACACAATGACATCTGCCCACACACACACACATACAAACAGACATCACACAATGACATCTGCCCACACACACACACATCACACAATGACATCTGCCCACACACACACGCATCACACAATGACATCTGCCCACACACACACACACACACACACACAGACATCACACAATGTCTGCCTACACCCACACACACATACACATCACACAATGACATCTGCCCCCCCCCCACACACACACACACACACACATACACACACAAACAGACATCACTCAATGACATCTGCACACACACACACACACTCACTCACTCACCATCCCCCGGCTCGGCTCCAGTCCTCCTGGCTCCTGCTCCTCTCCCGTGGTAAGTAGCAGTGCAGGCCGGGCGCGCACTGCGTGACGTCACAGCTAGGAGACACGGCCGCGCACAGGGCCTTGTCTCCTAGCAGTGACGCGGCCGGGCCAGCACAGGGAAGTTAACTGCTGCAGTGCTGGCCCGGCCGATGAAGTAGCGGCGGCTGCTGCTGGGGGAGCGGTACGGGGCCCCCCCTCCCGCCACTGCTACCGGTATGTGCCTCGGCGGCCCGCACATATAATGAGGGCAATCCGGCATTAGACACCCCGCCCAGAGCCGCGGGCCCTCTGCAGGCTCGGGGCCCCGGGCGGTCGCCTGGATTGCCCTCATTATAATCCGCCTATGCACCCAGGTCACAGCCTAAAAGTGTGCCCATCAGAAGTGATCCTTTCCGCATCAGAAGATGCAGACTTGCAACTATCCCCGTGCAAGTCCTTGTCCCAGAGCAGTGTTCAATTGTACCGCCCCCATTCCTTGCAATGCAAGCGCAAATATGCAGCCTGCCACCCACCCACCCCCAGGCTGCAATATTATACTGCTAGCTTGCTTGCACTTGAAATGGGGCCTTTTAGCTTGGAGGAGGCCGAAGCTGGCCACTGCCTCATGGCTGCTTCAGCAGCGAGGTATCAATACTCAGTCCCCATCCGCCCGGCGGCCGGGTGTCCACGCTTGGTCCCCAGCCGCCAGGGGGCGGCCGGGTGTCCATACTCGGTCCCCAGCCGCCCCGCGGCCGGGTGTCCACACACTGTCCCCAACCTTCCCTATTTCTCCTTGAAACTTCCCCCACACTTTTCTTAGCCTGGCCTGCTTTAGAGAACCAGACTCCTCCGGTGGGCCCTGGCTTCTCCATCAGGGGAGTTGAGAGTGCCAAGGTGAGGAGCATGATGATGATGATAGAAGTTAGCATCTGCTTTGTTTTCTTAGAATGCAAGCGTAAGTGTGCAACCAAACACCCACCCACCCCCAGGCTGCAATACCATACTGCTAGCTTGCCCTTGAAATGGGGCCTTTTAGTTTGGAGGAGGCCGAAGCTGGCCACTACCTCATGGCTGCTTCGGCAGCGAGGTATCCATACTCAGTCCCCAGCTGCCCGGTGACCGGGTGTCCATGCTCGGTCCCCAGTCGCCAGGGGGCGGCCGGGTGTCCATACTCGGTCCCCAGCCGCCCCGCGGCCGGGTGTCCACACACGGTCCCCAGCCGCCTGGGGGCGGCCGGGTATCCATTAACGGTCCCCAGCCGCCCCTATTTCTCCTTCAAAGTTCCCCCACACTTTTCTTAACCAGGCTTCTCCGGTGGGCCCGAGCTTCTCCATCAGGGGAGTTGAGAGTGCCAAGATGAGAAGCATGATGATGATGATAGAAGTTAGCGTCTGCTTTGTTTTCTTGGAATGCAAGTGCATGTATGTAGTAGCGGCTAGGCCTGAGGTGGTCAGCGTTTTGGCAAATATCCTACCTCCTCCGAGGATTGCTGGATGTTTTCCTGCTACTCTCCCAGTTCTATGACTCCCGTTAAAACAAAGCTTCAGGTGATGAATGATGGATGAGGTGGTGGCAAAGGAGAAAGAGCAGGAGGAACAGGGACCATCCACATCAATATCAGGCCAGTCAACCACACATGTCTTGTAGGATATGTTTCTGTACCAAAAGGAGGGGTTCGGCTACACAGTTAAAGGGCATGCAGTGAGTGCCATGCCTAACAAAAATTTCGAGGCACTCCAATGCCCCTTAGAAGTGACATGGAGGTCAGAGGGCCTTAACTAAACCGTTTTTTCCATTTATAGCAACTGGGTCTCCTGTGCACTGTTGGCCTAAGCAGTGAATGGAAGGCTTTCCAAAAATTATGAGGAACTGCAATGCCCCTTGAAACAGACGTGGATTACAGCATACTAACAACCTTCTACCCATTATGGGGGAGTGGGTCTCCCTTAGTGTTCGCCTATGCATTGAAAAGCAAAAGCTGACTAAAATTAGGAGGAAATGCAATGCCCCTTGGAAAAGTGGTGGAGGTCGCAGTAACTTAACAAGACGGTTTTAATGCCCCTTGGAAGAATGGTGGAGGTCGCAGTAGCTTAACAAGACGGTTTTAATGCCTCTGGGGAAAGTGGTGGAGGTCGCAGTAGCTAAACCGGACGGTTTTAATGCCCCTTGGAAGACACGTGGAGGTTGCAGTAGCTTAACAAGACGGTTTTAATGCCCCTTGGAAGAGACGTGGAGGTCGCAGTGGAATAAAAAGACAATATCAATGCCCTTGGGAAAAGTGGTGGAGGTTGCAGTAGCTTAACAAGACGGTTTTAATGCCCCTTGGAAGAGACGTGGAGGTTGCAGTAGCTTAACAAGACGGTTTTAATGCTCCTTGGAAGAGACTTGGAGGTTGCAGTAGCTTAACAAGACGGTTTAAATGCCCCTTGGAAGAGACGTGGAGGTCGCAGTGGAATAAAAAGAGAATATCAATGCCCCTTGGAAGAGTGGTGGAGGTCGCAGTGGAATAAAAAGACAATATCAATGCCCCTTGGAAGAGTGGTGGAGGTCGCAGTGGAATAAAAAGATAATATCAATGCCCCTTGGAAGAGTGGTGGAGGTCGCAGTAGCTTAACAAGACGGTTTTAATGCCCCTTGGAAGAGACATGGAGGTCGCAGTAGCTTAAAAAGACGGTTTAAATGCCCCTTGGAAGAGACGTGGAGGTCACAGTGGAATAAAAAGACAATATCAATGCCCCTTGGAAGAGACACAGAGGTCGCAGTGGAATAAAAAGACAATATCAATGCCCCGGGGAAAAGTGGTGGAGGTCGCAGTAGCTTAACAAGACTGTTTTAATGCCCCTTGGAAGAGACGTGGAGATTGCAGTAGCTTAACAAGACGGTTTTAATGCCCCTTGGAGGAGCCATGCAGTACAGCATCTTAAAAGCATTATTCCCATCATTGGGGAGTGGGTCTCCCATAGTCTTTGCCTATGCCTACCAAGCAAAAGCTGCCAAAAATTAGGAGGGAGAAACTTGCAATGCTGGTAACACGGACCAAGGTCACCCTGGTGGTATAGTGGTGGTGGAGGCTGAGGATAAGGAGAAGAGCAAAATACAGCCGAAATAAGGAAGCGTATACCCATGTGTGGGTGTGAAGCGGTGCATGGGAATACACCTCCCGAAATAACACAGTGGATTTGACTTTGTTACTCTGCTGTCATTTGGTGGTGATGAGAAGTCTGGCCCAATCCAGCCCTTGTTCATTTTGATAAGGGTCAGCTTGTCAGCATTGTCAGTTGACAGGCGAGTGCAATTCTCTGTTATAATTCCCCCAGCGGCACTAAAAACACGCTCCGATAACACGCTAGCGGCAGGGCAGGCCAGGACCTCCAAGGCGTACAGAGCGAGTTCATTCCAAGTGTCCAGCTTGGATACCCAATAATTAAAAGGCACAGAGGAATCACGGAGGACGCTGGTACGGTCGGCAAGGTACTCCCTCACCATCTTTTGAAACTTTCCACTCCTTGTGAGAGTACCCCGCGCCTCAAGGCCTGTAAGCTGGGCGGGTCTCAGAAAACTGACCCAGAACGTTGACAGTGTTCCCCTGCCTCTGCTGGATTGGAGTTGCGTCTCTCTCGCCTGTACGCCTTGGTTGGGCAACATACTGTGACCTCTGCCGCTAGCGTGTTCAGATGGGAATTTTTTTAACAGTTCTACAGCAAGGGCCTTCTGGTACTGCCCCATTTTTGTAGACCTCTCCACCTTAGGAATAAGAGAGTGAAAGTTCTCCTTGTAGTGGGGGTCTAAAAGGGTCACCAACCAGTAATGACTGTCACCCAACATTTTGACAACGCGAGGGTCACGGTTAAGGCAGCGTAACATAAAGTCAGCCATGCGTGCCAGACTGGTAACGGGCAAGACTTCCGTGTCCTCACCAAGATGACGACTGACCATGCTCTCCTCCTCCTCCTTCCCCCCCCTGTCCTCAGGCCACCCACGCTGAACCAACGGTATGACAGTTGTACAGGTACTACCGTCTACAGCGCATGATACCAGCTCCTGTTCTTCCTCCTCCTCCTCTCCCTCATTGTCCCCCAATGCACATTGGGATGAGATGAGGCTGGGCTGTGTGTAATCGCCCATTACGGCTTCTTGATCCATCTCATCATACTCTGGCTGCAATGCTTCCTCTTTAATTCTCTGCAGAGAGCGTTGCAAAAGACAGACAAGTGGAATGCTGACGCAAATGATGGCGTCATCGCCACTCACCATCTTGGTGTACTCCTCAAAGTTTGTCAGGATGGTACATATGTCAGACATCCAGGTCTACTCCTGAGGTCTTATCTGTGGAGTCTGACCTGAATATCGATGGCCTTGTTGCAGCTGGTACTCCACAACTGCTCTCTTCTGCTCACAAATCCTTTGCAACATGTGGAGGGTAGAGTTCCAACGTGTGGGGACATCACACACCAGTCGGTGTGCCGGAAGCTGAAAACGCTGCTGCAACACAGCAAGGGCGGTGGAAGCTGTAGCCAACTTGCAAAAATGAGCTGACAGGCGGCGAACGAGCAGATCTGGCAACTCTGGATACGATTTAAGAAACCGCTGAACCACGAGGTTAAGCACATGAGCCAGGCATGGTACGTGTGTGATCTCACCTCGCCTCAGAGCCGCCACCAGGTTACGGCCATTGTCACACACGACCATGCCTGGATGTAGGTTCAGCGGTCTCAGCCACAGATCTGCCTGCTCTTTCACAGCTGTCCACAACTCACAAGCAGTGTGAGGTTTATCACCTAAGCTTATGAGTTTCAGCACAGCCTGTTGCCGCTTGGCTGAGGCAGTACTGCAGTGCTTCCAGCTTGTAACTGATGTGGTGTTATCTGAGGTGGAGACTGAACATGAGGAGGAGGAGGATGATGCGCAGGAGCTGTACACTTTGGGGGCAACTCTGACTGACATAGGGCCCGCAATCCTCGGTGTGGGGAGGATGTGTTCCGTTCCAAGGTCCAACTGGGTCCCGGCTTCCACTATGTTTACCCAGTGTGCCGTCAGGGAGATGGACCGTCCCTGGCCACAAGCACTTGTCCACGTGTCCGTTGTCAGGTGGACTCTCCCAGTAACTGCGTTGTTGAGGGCACGGCAGATGTTTTGGGACACGTGCTTGTGTAGTGCGGGGATGGCACACCGGGTAAAATAGTGTCGGCTGGGGACCGAGTACCGAGGGACGGCCACCGCAATAAGGTTGCGGAAGGATTCCGTCTCCACCAGCCTAAAAGGCAGCATTTCCAACGCAAGCAGTTGTGAAATGTGCGAATTTAGGACTGTGGCCTGTGGTGCGTTGGGTTCGAATTTGCGCTTTCGTTCAAAGCTCTGGGATATGGAAAATTGAACGCTGCGGTGGGACGTGGACGTTGATGCTGTTTCTTGAGAAACTGCCATAACAAGTGAAGACAGAGGAGGGGGCATCTTTGCATGCAGTATGGACAGGGGATTGCCTTGCACGCACAACAGGGGGTTCTATCACACACACAACAGCAGAAGAAGCAGTGGTGACACCTGCTGACACTGGTCGTGGACCCTGCTGCCATGTGCCTGATCATGCTGGTGGTCAGGCTGGAAGTTTTGTCACTCCTGCTGATGCTGGCATGGCAGGTGGTACAAATGGCCTTTTTGGGGTTATCAGCTGAGTCTTTAAAAAAATTCCAGACTCTGGAAGACCTACCGGTTGTACTGGCAACGTCCCTCGTGTTGGTGTTACGGGGAACTGTTGCCCGCCTTCTGTGTGCGGCCACCACACTGCTTCTTCCTGCCTGTTCGGGTACTCTGCCTCCCTCCCCCTGTGTGCTGCTGGCCTCGCTCTGCTTGTCCTCCTGCCACGTTGGGTCAGTTACTAGATCATCCACCACCTCCTCCTCCTCTTCCACTTGCGCACCACGATCCTCCTCCTCACTTCGTGGCAATTGTGTCTCGTCATCGTCCAGCTCTTGTGACAAATTCCCAGCGTCGACTTCCTGTGGCCGTGGCTGTTCAAATATTTGGACATCACTTCATGGGATCTCCTTTTCCACCTCTTCAAGCAGAGCAGGCGAGGGGCACAAATATGGAAATGGACCAGTGAACAGCTCTTCAGAGTGTCCAAGTGTGGGATCAGTTGCTGTCTGACGACACTCGGCATGGTGGGAGGAAGGAGCATCAGGGTGAGGAGGAGTATGCGGTCGAGACTCACTGCTACTAAAACTTGACCGTGTGGAAGACAGACCAGAGGTGGTGGTGCACAGGTAACTGGAAGTATTTTCTGCTATCCAATTAATAACCTGTTCACACCGATCAGTTCACAATACTGGTGTTGTAGTGTGCTTCCCTAGTAATTCGGTCAAGAAGTGGGAGCGAGAAGATGTGGCTGTTGGTTGTGGCACATTTTCACCTTGGCCATGGCCCCGTCCTCTACACGCACCATCACCAGAACGTACAGTTCCACGTCCCTTGCCACGCGCCTTGCCCATTGTAAATTAAGTAAAATAGCTTACACTCGCACTATCAATGGAAAAAGGGTAATAAAAAAGGAGATTAGAACCGTGGAAGAGGAAAACCACAGTTCTATTTCTCTGGCCTACACCAGAATCTTTTAAACAGATATATTGGTGTCTGACCAGTCAGGGAGACACTCAAATTTTTTTTTTTTTTTGGGGGGGGGGGGGAATTCCAAAAGGTTAATAAGACGCGTATTTGGACAGTCTGACTGACTGAGGAAAAAAAAAATACAGGATTTAGATGAAAAAAGAAAAAAAAATTTTCCTGAGACCGGGGTGGTAAGCCTAACAACTTGACCAACAGGAGCACACAGGACTGTAATGCAGCGTTTGCTGGTATAACCACTGCGTCTCCTATACAGCCTGCCTGCCTGATATCTGGGATGGATATTAGTCCTGAGAAGGACTGTTTGTTTGATTTGGCAGGCTTTAGAGACCCTACACTACCTATTTCGCACTATATATCTCTCCCTAACTCAGCAGCACTGACCCTACACTGGCTGATCCGGAGCGACTGTGTCCAAGATGGCGGCGCCCAGTTTTAAATACTCGAGGTGACGCTGTGCGGCCAGCCAATCACTGTAATGCCCACAAACAACATGGCTGCGGCATTACAATGACTGGCTGGCAATCCCTGCATGTTCATTGGCTGTGTAAAGAGCGCCAAACGTGCAGGGCGGAGACCCGAGCTCCCGCCCGAGTAACCCAGAAATGCTCGGTGCTCGCCGAACATCCCGAGTAGCGTGATGCTCGGGCGAGTAACGAGCAGTGTCGAGCATGCTCGCTCAACACTATTTATAACGTAAAGCCATGAAAAAAAAAAATAAAAAATTCCCACAAAAATGTTTTTAGCCCCAATTTTTTTATTTTCACAATGGTAACAGGAAAAAATGGACCCCAAAATGTGTTGTGCAATTTCTCCTGAGTACGCAGATACCCCATATGTGGGGGAAAACTGTTTGGGGGCACGGCCGGGCTCAAAGGAAGGAGTGACGTTTTGGAACGCAGACTTTGATGGAATGGTCTGCGGGTGTCATGTCGCATTTGGAGAGCTCCTGATGTGCCTAAACAGTGGAAAACCCCCAGAAGTGACCCCATTTTGTACACTAGACCCCTCAAGGAATTTATCTAGACGTGTTGTTAGCACCTTGAACCCACAGGCGCTTCCCAGAATTTATGAAAAAAATTTTTTTTCCAACAAATGTTATTCTAGTCCCAATTTTTTTCATTTTCACGAGGATAGCAGGAGAAAATGAACCCCAAAATTTCTTCTGAGTACGCCGATACCCCGTATGTGGTCAAAAACTACTTTTGGGGCACATTGCCATGTTCAGAAGGGAAGAAGCACCATATTGGAGTTCAGATTTTGCTGGACTGGTTTGAGGGTGCCATGTCACATTGGTAGAGCCCCTGAGGTGCCAGAACAGCAGAACACCCACCCCCCATCCCCAATAAAAGACCCCATTTTACAAACCACCTCAATTAATTCATCTAGGGGTGCAGTGATCATATGGATACCACAGGTGGGTAACAGAATTTTATACCATTGGGCAGTGAAGTAAAAAACAAATTACATTAACACCAAAGTTTTGTTTTAGCCACAGATTTTAAGTTTTCACACTGGGAAATTGGTAAAAATGGCGCCAAAATTTGTCCCACAATTTCTGCTGAATGTAGACATACCCCTTATGTGGTTGTACAGTACTACTTAGCTATACAGAGAGACTCGGGAGACACAGAGCGCTATTTGCCTGCTGGAGCGCAGATTTTCCTAGAATAGTATGGGGACTCCATATACCGAGACCCTAAGTGCTAGAAGAGCAGAATACCCCCCTCAAGCGACCCCATTTTGGAAATTATACCCCACTGGGAATTTATCTACAGGTGTAGTGACGATTTTGACTCCATGGGTGTTTTCCAGGAACAAACAGCAGTGGATGTTGCGGAGTGAAAATTGCACACTGCCATTGTAGTGACCAGTACATTGCAGTGATTAGCTCTTGCTTCTGGGGACACGCACCTGTAAATTAGGCGAGCTCTCTTTGATACAGAAATGCCAAACATGTGGACACTAAATGTGGTTTAGGCACATTGTGGGGCTCAGAAGGGTGGGGCGGCATTTGAAAGTGCAGAATTTGCTGAATTGTTTTTGGGGGGCAAGGAGCCATTTAGTTTTTCCAGAGCCTTCGTGCTACCAGTAACGTGGAAACCCCCTATATTTCCATTAACAGATGACTGATGACCTGAGTGGGGATTTGCTTTTTTTGTGGATCGAGTTGAAACTTGTATTGGGAACATTTTGCATAACGTTTGGGATCACATTTATCCGGTGTTCTACGCTGACCACTTACATTGGGGTTTCCATCTAAATATCTGAGTGCCGTGAATCAGATGAAACCCCCCCAAGGGATCCATTCACTATAATGAAGCAGCAGAGTTACTCTGGACTCAGTCTGGTCTCTGTTCAGCGGTGTCCTTTTTTTTCCAGAGAAGCACAAAACTGTGGCCAGCGGCACTTTTATGCACGCCTACAAAGACGGAAACCGCCGGATCACAGGACAGAGTCCTCACTGCCTCATTATAGGGAACCTTCCGCCGGGGGTTCCGTCTGAATCTCGTATTTCAGAAATTTACACGGAAACCTCAATGGATAAATGTGCGCCGAGCCATACTGCGATCTATGGGAGGCAGAATGAACAAATCAACAGCAGGTGAAGAATTGGATTTATTTTTTATGTCGTTCCTTGAGCGGTATAAATGATTAGACGACTTTATTCTTTGGGTCGCTGTGATTACAGGGATACCAGATTTATATTGGGGTTTTTATGTTTGGCAGCTGTCACACATTAAGAGACACTTTTTGCAAAAACTAGTTTTTGCATTGCCATATTTTGAGAACTATAATGTTTCCATATTTCTGCCAACAGAGTCATGTGAGGGCTTGTATTTTTGTGGGACGAGTTGACGTTTTTATTGGTACCATTTTCGGCATAACATTTTTTGATTGCTTTCTATAAACTTTTATAGAAAAAAAATAATTTTTGCATCGCTTTATTCTGAGAGCTATAATTTTTGTTGATGATGGAGCTGCATGGCAGCTTGTTTTTTGCAGGACAAGCTGACGTTTTCAGCGCTACCATTTTTATTTACATCCATCTTTTTGATCACGTTTTATTCCACCGTTTGTCCGGCAGTATGATAAAGCATCGGTGTTCACTAAAGGGGTTAACTAGTAGGAAAAATATTTATGGGTACAATATATATTTTTTTACTTTACTTTGTCCCACTATGGGACTTTCATTTTTTGTAGGCTGATCACTTGTATAGTGTAGAGATGTAGGAGCATTCCTATGCTGTACAATCTGTCAGTGCTGCACTGACAAACTTTCTAGATCATGCATTGAGCATGATTTAGCAAGTTCGCTAGCTCTGGTGACCCAGACGGCATTGGGTCACCATAGCAACGATCGGGCCCCCATGCTGATGTCGCCAGGGCTTCCTCCCTCTGCCTGCTCACCAAATGCTCTGATCAATTTCGATCGCAGCATTTAGGTGGTTAAAGTGCTGGGAGCGATTAGTCGACCGCTGCTGGTACTGAGTGCTGGGTGTGCACTGTCATGATCAGCTGATACCCAGCCCCTGTGCGCGGGAGATCATCATGACGTATCCATACGTCCAAGGCGACTTGGACGTACGAGTACGTCGAAGGTCGTGAATGGGTTAATGAATTGGGGGCCTTAGTTTTTTTTCCAGAGAGCTTTCTTATACAATTAGGCCTATCATGTTATGTTCAAAATAAGCGGTTGTATTGTATATGAGGATTAACTTCCTTGCCATCAAATTCCTGTTGTCACCACTTTATTCCCTCTATATCCGCTCTATCATTTGCATGTGAGCTAATGGGTGATGATTAGCAGCCATCTTCCATACAATATACAAAAGATATGAAGTATCCCTACTTTCCTATATGTATCACATGTCCAGAAGCAGCAGCAATGTGCAAGACATTATACTGCAATACTGAGCAATGTATCTGTGAATGCGCAGTGTAGCTGCAAATCAATCACTGAGTGGAGATAAACATGCTCGTCTGTGCCCCTCTCCCTCACTCTTCTCATCCTCCCTTATTAAATACACTTCAATAGGTAGCTGTGCTTTTTCTCTCAGTAAGCTGGCAGTTTTGACAGATGTTAGATGTTTTTTTCAGAGTGATTGATGATTTCATAGAGTAAAACAACTGGCTCATTTTTCTGCAATAATCCACCTCTAACCATAACTTCTCCCTTTACATATTTTTTTTTCATTCCTCAACATTGTATGACAAAATAAAAATTAAAAAACAAACAAAAAAAAAACCACATGTTGCCAGAGATTTCTGACGCCAGAAAAAGCATTCTGTGAATACTGAATCCTTAGCTTAGCCCTACCAAAAACTAGGGGACGCAGCACTGAAGAGAACAGAGGCATAGTTTGACAAACATTTGTAGAGGGTACATGAATTTCATATTTGCATAAACACAAATTGATATTTACTTAACCCCTTAAGGACTGGGCGATTTTGAATTTTTGTGCTTTACATTTTTTCCCCCTCCACTTCTTCAAAGAGCCATAACTTTCTTATTTTTCCATCCACAGACATATGATAACTTGTCTTTTTGCTTGAGTGGGTTGTACTTTTGAATGACAGCAAATGTGGAAAAAATTCCAAGCGAGATGAAATTACAAAAAAAAATTATTTTTTTTACCATACTCCTTTGGGAGGGGGGTGTGGGTTATTTTGACGGCATTCATTGGTCAGTAAAAATAACCTACAAATGATTCTTCTAGTCAGCACAATTTCTGTGATACCAAACCTGCGTAATTAAAGTGGTGATAAAAATTCTGAAATGTCTGACCTGTGACATTTTTTTTTAGGTCGACAGAGGTGTATTTGTTTTTTTTTGTAGGGTGACCTGATGTTTATATTGATACCATTTTTGGGGTAGATACCTGTGATCGTTTATTGCACTTTTGTTTTGCGGAGTTGTAACGATCAGAGAACAAAAACGCAGTTTTATCTTTTTTCTCTTTAGCAGAGAAGCTCAATGTTTGGCTGCAGCGCTGCGGTCAATTTACAGTCACTGAGGGTAACACACACACACACACACCTCTCTTCTTAAACTGTCTGGGGATTTTCTGAAAAAGGACAACCCCCTTAAACTCTCGCGAAAAAAAATTAAGAAAAACAGAAGTCCTCTAAATATTAGCATTTTTTTATTGGAATCTAAAGTTTAGCATAAAGTCATAACAAAAGAAAATAATGTGAGATCGCAATGAATTAAGTTATGTTAATTTCTAAAGCATCATTTCCATGGCCAACACATGTTAGCTTGTATAAGGAGCCAATGAAAACGTTGATTGCACATTCAAAAATGAATTTGAGAACAAGATAGACAGACAGTAAAGACATTGCATAGTTTATGAACTGTTGGGAAATAAACACATGAAAAATGCATACCCAGAATTCCCTTTTAAACAAATGACTTTTTAAATCACTTTTTTTAGCCTCTAATGATGGACAATACAATAAATGTATCATAATGTCAAATGTCAACTAAAATAAAAAACCTGAAATGTCAACAATGCAATATCTGGAATGTAAGAGGTTTTATAAGTGATAGTAGACAGCTCAAACAGGATAAAAAAACATGCAGCAAAGCAATATTTCAAACATTTGAGTACAGACTAAAAAGCAGCTAAACCTTTATAAGAAGTTTTTTTTTTCCAGATTTCAGTGTCCTTCTAATTAAAAGCAGATAGATGGGAGTCTGGGTCCCGAGACCACCACCAATTGCTCAAAATCCCTCAACCACCTTACCCCACTGAGAGGTACGCAGCTCAGACGACAGGCATGCACAGATCGCAGTACAGCTTAAGGAGAAAGCAGAGGCTAAGATATGAAGTCTATGCTTTCTATTGAATCCATACCCTGCTGTTTGTGCGCTCCTGTCTGCTGAGCCAAGCATCTCTTGGGAAAAGGGGGATTTTGAGAGATCGGCAAGTCTCTTACTGATCAAATTGTCATTTTAAGGGCACTTAAATATGCAAAAAAAGGTTTACCTTTTTAAGTCTAACCCCTCTAATTCTAGAAGTTGTTTTCCCTTATTTTATGGTTCCCTTTAATTAGGCGAACAAAGTGCTGCAAAATCAGAATTCCTGTTTCCTAGCAAAAAGAAGTGCTCACATGTTTTCTTATTGATAGCAAATCCTTACCATAGGTCATCAGCGTGTGATCCGAGAAGAATCACATCCAGAATCCTACTGATCAGCAGAACAAAGACGGCAACACGTCCATATCCATGTGGTTTGTCTGATATGGCAGCCAAGACGCTGTTCCCTTGCCCAATAGACAGTCATATGTTGCTGACCTTTTGTCCTGCTGGTCAGTTGCTTTCAAGAATCAACAGTCATCTAGTGCTGATCCATGGATTAAACATTCATGGCCTATTTTAAAGGACATGCCATCATAAAATCCAAGTAAATCTCACTTCATAGTTTTGAAAGCCTGAATAGATCGAGAAAATAATGATCAGAAATGGATGAGAAAAGCAAACTATGCCGATAACAGACACACACATCATAATTTTACTTTTAAAATGCAATAGGTGGGCACTGCTGAAAATACATCTACACACTACATGAAGTGACTCTTCTAAATGTTCTGCAGCAGAAAACACAAATTATCAGCAGCTAAAAACTGGAGAAAAAAAGAAGACATTTCAAGCCCAATGATTTCATTTTGGTCAAAAGGATTCTTCTCTGATTATTCACCTATGAATGATGGAAATTTGTAACAAGTATGGATTTCAATAATTCACAGTATTCTCACTACAGTGATCAGGTTGCGTTTAGGATGGAGTGAAGGCAAGCAGTGGCACGAAACCGGTCTTGAAATTCCAACTTCCAGATTGAGGCGACAATGTGCCAGAAGAGCCACAATCTGCATTTTGCTGTTCGGACTACATTTGTAGAAGGTCTCACTGCGGTATCTCTCCAAAAAGGACAAATCTGCTTAGAATATCCAGCTATGTTTATAGAGATTGGGCTCTATTCTTACCAACATCAGAGAAGCCCATTACAAAAACAGGGACAGAGACCAAAAAAAGAACAGTAGAAAGTTTGGAAGCACTTTCACTTATTTCCATATCTGGTTAAGAATAATGGAACGTAACAAGGACAGATGCCTCCAAATCTAATGAAGACACGAGAAAAATAAGGCTGCATTTACCCTGTTGTAATAACAGCAGACCACATCCCAGCATAGGAAAAAAAACATAGGTTTCCCTTTTCTCTGATTTGGTTTCCATTTTAGGCATGAAGAATACAGTACTCACAAAAAATAGTGTGAGGGCAGCCTCACCAAGAGGAAAAAAAAATAAAATAAAAAATCACTATTAATAGAAAGCACTTTGCTTATATTGTCAAGACGACAAGAATTTAGCACATACGAACATATATATATATTCTGAACTATAAGACATGGTGGTGCATGTAACCCAGTATTCCCTGTTTTAATAATGCTTGTAAAATATTTAGTGCATCATCTAATCACTAGTACACAGCAAAATACTTGACATGAATAGGAGTCATAAAGGTAGTGCTTTTAAACAGTTAAAATGACATTTAAAATTGTTGTGCTAGATTATCTATACTTTTTACCATCTAGTCCCTTTAATACATAAAATGAAAGCAGTTCTTCAGATTAAGTAGCAAACTATGGTGAAGGGTACAAGGACGAGGTGAAAGATAAAACAATAAGCTTGTGCTAGTCTTGGCAACGCATGAGAGTCACAGTCCAGGCAACGTGCAGAGCTTCTCAGTCTTGTTTCAAGGATCAGTTCAGCTAGTCTGGCTGCAGAAGAGGAAGGAAATGACCTAGCCTGACTCCAATCACTCACTCACTTCATATATATAACGGTATGCAATCCCTGGCAGCAGCAATATGGTCACAGGCACATGGAGAAACCTGCTATGAACCAGGTCTGAACCCAACAAGGCACTACCAGCCTACTGTGCACACAGCTTGTGTCCTTCACTAACACGAGGAGCCAGAGCTGTTTGAGGACAAAAAAAAATACAAATGTAGAAGAAACAAAAACACAGAAAAGTCTCAGATAAATGCAGTTTAGCTGATACAAAAGAGTAATGCACAGTGAACACTTCTCAGAATTAAAACAAAAATAGTACTGGCCAAAACAGGTTATGTTATTTGAGAATTGGAGAAAAATAAAAGTACAATTTCATTGACTGTTTCTGAACAGCCCACGCTACAATAATGGGTACAAAGAGGCTCACTACAAGACCCCTGAATAGCTCATGCCGTAGGTTGACCTCCATAAAACCATGCATCTTCCCGGTGGCCATGTAACCACGTAGATTTCTGCTTCAACGGTACCTGTAAAATGCATTCCACATTTTAGTCTAGTAAAACTCAAATCTAGCAACCGCATGGAAAAGACGTCTTGGCTCCAGAATTTAGCTCTACTGTATTTTCTGGAGGCTGGCTCAAAACCAGTGGCTTATGACTCTTCAGCTTGTGCGCCAGTGTCATGAATATAGCTTCAACATGGTCATTGGTATTCTTGGCAGAGGTTTCAAACATTGGCATGCTGTGTAAATCAGCAAATTTTTGAGCCAAGTCCGTGGGTACTTGAATGGAGTCCTTTAGGTCACATTTATTTCCAACCAGAATTCGGGGCACATCATTGGTAAGTAAATGGCGCTTGCACTCCTCTATCCAGGCTGGTAAGCTCTGGAAACTTGCCATGTTGGTGATGTCATACACAAAAACCACAGCATGTACATTCCTATAGTAGTGCTGTACCATGCTCTTGCGAAAGCGTTCTTGTCCAGCTGTGTCCCATAGCTGAATCTGTAAAAAAAAAAAAAAAAAAAAAAAAAAGCACAAAGCAAAAAATGAAATATCACAATAAATGCTTGTGGTATAAAAAGAAAAATATTTTATTAATATGGTGGCAATTTCAAAAATTGGTAGGTTTCTTTAAAGTGTACCTGTCAGTTTAGACGACTTGAGAATAAGCTGTTGTGTGTGCGCGCATGAGGGTTAATACTTTTTGGCCATTATAGACCCTGTATCATGCAGTTTTCCCTCAGCAGGCTCTAATTTTCAGGTGTCTGAGTGAGTAAAGACTTCCCACTATGATGGACCCCCAAAACAGTATGCAGAGACATGAGGGATTCCTGCTCACCTATGTTCAGAAGCAGGTGCATTATAGGAAAACATTATACAGCAGTACTGAGCAGTGTATATGGGAAACCAACCATTGGTTATAATAAAACACTTTGTATAAAGCAGCAACATTGCCTGTGCGTCTCAGCCTCTCTCTCACACTCCCCTCTGTTTCAAAAAGGTAGCTGTAATTTTATACCTCAGTGAACTGGAAGTTAACCTAGTCTTGCTAAATGATTTTAGCGGCATTTCTGAGTGAATCAATTAGCTCAGGAGGCAGGGGAAGAGAGGAAATGAAGCACAAAAGTGGCCAAAACTTGATTTCTGCACTTACCATAAAATCAGTTTTTCATTAAATACATTGGGGGAAAACAGGATCATGGGTATATGCGTTGCCACCAAGGGCCCAATAATATGGAGAAAATAAGGTGTTAGTGCTGCCTGGTGGACTAAACCCCCTCCTCAGACACTAGGCAGCTCTGTTTAGTGCCAAAAGCAGGATGAGGGCAATAGTAAAAATTCTATACTAAAAGACAATCAGGAACCAACATGACTTGAACCAGCTGAAGAAAAACACAGACAACTAAACTAACCCTGAGACAAGAGAACGAGAATAGGGTGGGAGAGGTGTCCCCAATGTATTCAACACGGATTTTTCAGTAAATACAAAAATCAAATTTTCTCATTAATAGCATTAGGAGACAAGACCATGTGGCAAAACAGGTAACCATGTGGATGATCTAGCAGACAGTGGTGTGCTGCACCTTATGATGGCATCGACTGAAGCCATATATGGATCTTGTAAAATCTGACGAAAGGTGTGGACAGAGACTCAAGTGGCAAGCTTGCAGGTCTGAACCTGAGACAGAGATTTGATGCTTGCCCACCCAGGAGGCCCCAACTACCATACAGAATGAGAACGCAGATGCTTGGAAGGATAGGTGCAATGCGCCAATCTCTAGAAGATCTTACTTGTGTTAGTGAAAAGTCAGCATGCGAGTAAGGAAATTGCAGGAAACATTTCCTTGAAGGAGTCAAGGCTGAGGCCAGCATACCAACCAGACAAAAGAAAGGAAAAATCCTAGGAACAGAGAACGCCATGGTATGGAAGTCTCTTTATTTCCATCAGCCCAGTAGTACCTCAAAAGGTACAGAGGTAAACTTTGGCAAATTGCGGCTTAAGAGCTCTCAATGTAGTCTGGACAACAATGTCAGACAGACCCTTGGATCTCAGAACCTCGGCTTCAACAATCATACCGTTAAATGCTGCAGAGGCAAAGTGGCGGTGGAATACAGGACCTTGTGAAAGAAGGTCATGAGGAGGAGGAAAAGGTCACAAAGTCTGACCATGTAAACCAGCACCATTAGGATTGCCAAAGTGACCTCTGCCTTGACTCAATGGGGAATGCAGGGAAGCATTAAAAGAAAAGAAAGAAAAAAAAAAAAAAAGGGAGAAAGAGCAGAGGGATCTCTGCCCATATAGGGACTGGAGAATTTACAGTAAGGGACTTTGTGACATAGTTTGGAACCTTGTGATTGAGATGGGACACAAAGAGGACCACGTTGGGAGTGCCCCAGTGATGGCAGGGCTGACTGAAGACCTCTATGAAGAGAACCCATCTCCAGATTTTCTCAGCTGAGAACGTTTGCGGAAGGAATGGAGACCATGCAGAGCTGGAATGTAAGACTCCGCCCACTAAGCAATCAAATTGTCTGTCTGTATTTGAAATGTATGTTCCTTGAAAAAGGGAGGGCCAATGGGAGGGAGTCATAAAAATAGGTCTCAGTTTCAGAAAGTTGATCTGGAGGTGGGATGCCTTCAGAGACCAAACATCTTTGAAAACTGACACCATCTTGCTCCAAATCTTCATACAAAAAGATGGATGGTGCACAAGAACTCCATCAGCAACAAATCACTCCAGCACAACAAAAGGAGAGCTTGTCAGGTGGAAGGAAAACAAGACCCATCTGGGGTGTTGAAGGTGATGGGCAGAAGATTCAGATGGATGCTGGATAGCGTCAGACATTGCATTACATCATGGTCAGTTGATGATGCAGCCAAAGAGCTCCAAGTATCCAAGGTGATTTGAAGACCAGAAGAATTCTCATCTCTGGACAGGACCTTTATCAAAAGATCTTCCATATAAGGACTGATTTACACCCCTCTGGCATGCAGTAATGGGAATTCTGCTCAGACTCAGAGTTAGAGTTGCTCCCTAGGGTCTCGGATTGGGCAGGGGGAAAAGCGGTGTCATCTGCTGTGGCTCTGTCCCGGAATGGTCAGGGAAGACCAAATAGGATGTGTGCATAGAAATCCTACGTCTCTTGTGAGAGTGGCAGGGGCTGACTTCTCAGGCTCTATGTCAGATGGTGCCGATTGGGCTACTGAAAGCTCACAGGTCAAACTGGGCTGGCAAGTGCTCTTAGGAAACAATAATGGATTGTGAGTATCCTGAGTGAAAGACTGGACCCATTCTGGGGGTGCTCAGGTCCTGAAAGGTATCCGAGGATTCCTGGCTGACTGTTTTGCAAACGTTTGACACAGCGCAGGAAAAAAAAAAAAAAAAAGTAGTATATAACCAGTGTGGCAGAAGGTTGACTGTGTGTGTTGGGGCTTTAAGCAACTGGCTCTTCCATATGAATGCAGCTTATGGGGAGGAAGAGACACAGAAAATGTGCCTGCAGAAATATGAGAAATATGGTCACAACCTGGGTAAAAAAAAAAAAAAAAAAACTTGTGAAAATAAGCCTTAGTAAATCGCATGAAAGCACTAAAGGTAGGGGAAAAAGCTCACTCTACAATACCTCCTGGTCCTACGCAAAGTAAGGGAAATGGGGTTAGTCAGGGGAAATACCAGGCCAACATAGGCACGAAATGAAAGTTGCTGTGGGTACATCGGGTGCCTTGATTAGTAAGACTACCCAACCGTCCGTGCGGTACCCATGGTGTTCAGAATTTTTTTTTTTTTTTTTTTTTTTTTATCCATTGGCACTTAATGTATAAGTTCAAAGCAGATGAAACTAGTATGGAACTCTAAAGTACAAAGTAAGACTTCTGTGTTTCATGAATACCCATAGACTTTAAAGGAGTATTCCCATCTCCAAGATCCTATCCCAATATGTAGTAGGAATAAATAATTAATAATAAATAATAATAATAAATAATAAATAGCAAATACCTCCCAATAGTTCTTCTGATTTGCTACGTCTCTTTCCTCATATGCAGGCATTGCAGGACCTTAGGTATCCATGGTTATGACCATTGGTATAGTGAGTTAGTTAGTTGTTAGTGGTCATAACCATGGATACCTTTAGGTCCTGCAATACCCTGTACATGAGGAAAGAGACAAAGTGAATGAGAAAAACTATACTACATTTCTAATTGGAGGGATTTGTTAATATTATTATTACACCTACTACATATTGGGATAGGATCTTGGAGATGGGAATACCCCTTTAAATGGCTGCATCTGATCCATAAAATCAGATTTTTAAAAGTGATGAGTTTATGGATCAATGAACCTCTATGCGTCAGTGGGCAGTCTGAGAAGAAAAAAAAAAAAAACACAGCACCAGGCTGTGTGTGAACATAGCCTGAAACTGAGCTTCCTGGTGTCTGAGGAGAGGGTATAGCCTACCAGACAGCACTAACATCTTTTTTTTCTACCTAGTGTTGAGCCTCCCAGTGGCAAGGCATATACCCACAATCCTGTGTTCCCCAATGCTATTAATGGGTAAGAAGCAGATTTCTCTGATCAGATACATTACAAAGTTTCTTATATTCAACTTTACTATTGATTTATGCAGAGTTTTTTGATATAACAGTGATCATTTTACTTTAAAAAGTTTGTTGCGGATTAGAAAAATCTGTCTGTCTTCTTCCAGAGACAACAGAACTCTTGTCCATATGTTGTTACGGCATTATTCACTTGAATTAAGCTGCAATACCAGACACAGCTTATGAACAAGGGTGGCCCTTTTCTGGAAAAAAGTAACCAAGTTTAATTTAAAGGTTCTACAACTCCTTTAAAGCGAACCTGTCATAAGGACTGTGCTAAGTAAACTACATACACTGTAAGGTGGGCGACATTACACTGATTAAAATGATACCCGAGTTGATGAAATCCATCCTGCGGTTGTGGTGTAATCTTTATTTGCAGTTTGCAGATAATTAGGCTATGTGCCCACGTAGCAGATTTGATGCAGAGCATTTTTGCCTCTGGCAGAAAAAACGCATGCAGATTTACATGCGTTTTTTCTGCGAGAGAGAAGCGTTTTTGCATGCGTTTTTTCAAGCACTTTTCCAAGCGATTTTGAGCATCACTTGGAAAAGTGCTTGACAAGTTGATCACACAATATAAATCCATGCAATATAAATCCAACGTTAAAAAAAAAAACAAAAAAACTGTATATTCACCTCTCCGGCAGCCCCCAGTCTGCTCTCCGGTCTCCTCCCGGCCGCGTCTTCTTTCGTCAGCATCCCGCAGTGTACTGTCAGGACCTGCGGTGACGTCAGTTAGCTGATGTTCACGCAACCATCACCTGACAGCCGACGTCAGCGGTCACGTGACCATCAGGTGACTAAATGACGTCACCGCAGGATGCTGAAGAGAGAAGACGCGGCCGGGAGCAGACCGGGGGCCGCCGGAGAGGTGAATATACAGGTTTTGTTTATTTTTAACTTTTTTATTTCTTTTTTTCACCGCGTGGTAGCCGGGATGAAGAGGAGTTGTAGTCTCCTCTTCATCCCAGGTGCAACACGCACCGCGATTACGCTGCATGGCAGACTGTTTTACAAGCGTTTTTGCGGGCGTAAATACGCCGCAAAAACGCTACGTGGGCACATAGCCTTAGATTCTCCTGCTCTGGGACAGGCCTGTGTGTGGGGCTTTCTTTGGTGCTCTGCCATTATCTTCATCATTGTGGCTTAAATGACAGGTCACTGATCCTTCAGTGACCTGCCTCCTATTTTAAATACTGGGTTTGTGTGCAGTTCATAGTGTGCTCCATTTTGCTGGAGTTAAAAATTTTTTTTTTTTTAAAGACCAGAATATGAACTGCGCAAGCATTTATAATAGGAGGCAGGTCACTGAGGGATCAGTAACCTGTCATTTAAGCCCATAAGGATGACTATGAGAACAGAGCACTAAGAATAAACCCGCCCCGAAGCACGAGCATATCATTATCTCCAAACTGCAATCAAAGATTAAACAACCACAGGACGGATTTCATCAACCAAGGTATCATTTTAATCAGTGTAAAGGAGCCAACCTGATAGTGTATGTAGTTTACTGAGGACAATCCTGCTGACAGGTTCCCTTTAAGTTACATTTTGTTCCCTTGACGGCTGCTAAAAGCAGAGAACATTTTGAAGCAAGTGCCAACATCTAGACATGTTATAAGGAGGCGCAGATCCTGTGTACATGGACTGCAAGTGGAATAATTTATTTATTTAAATACTTGGTCTACCAATAAAACCTGAGGATTGGAAAATAAAGGAGCACTGATTTTCAAGATACCAGATCTGTACCACTTGAGAAATGTTTTTCAAATCTTTAGAAGAGTTATATCTACATTTAAAATCAAGCATTTCCCGAGGGTCTCTCCTTCACCACTCATTCATGCACTCTCCATTACCTTTATTCTTTCTCCATCTATTTCTACACACCTCTCCCTAAAGTCCACACCGATGGTGGCCTCTGTCCGTTCAGGGAAATAGCTGGTGCAGAAGCGGTACGTCAGGCAGGTCTTTCCCACATTGGAATCACCAATCACAATGATCTTAAAAATCCGGGCCCGGGTCGATCCATAGGAGCATGTGCTGTTGATACTAGCTTCCAAGGATGATTCTAGTCCTCTGTCTCCACCAGTGGCTGAAGACATATTTACCCACAAGCAAATGCTGAAAAAGAAATAGTGAGAATGAAAGTTAAGTCAATCCAGCCAAGTCAGGCTGGGACAGCAAGCAATACGCAGTTAGATTACCTAATATAGGCCATAAGTGACATGGTCACTTACACAGGTTCTGCATGAGAAGAACCCAGTCCTAATAAACGACAGCAACTCACTATATGAGGGGTGCACAAACATTTTTTTTTTTTTTTTTTTGTCCAAGGACCACATTATCGTACTGAACCAACCTGGGGACTGCAATAAAAATTAAACGGGTATTACCTTCTATGACATATTGAAAGTATATACCATAAATGTATCCTGTATGTAGAATTTGTACCTCTTATCTCCAAAATTCAGCACTCTAATGGTACATTCACACCGCTTATATACGAGGATTTAAACATAGATTCTGCACTTAAATTCACAAGAAAAACCAAGTCAAATACTCTTAATATGTTTCCGACTGATATTAATGGGATAAGCTCCTTTAGTGAACACAGCGCTGTTTTTTTTCACGTTATTTTGATCATTTCGCAGTAAACTAATAGGAAGAGTATTCAAACAGTATTTAAAGCATTTTTATGTGGATTAGCAGTAAAATCCTGTTGTAAATCCTCGTAAAAAACTGTGCATAGCCCCTAAAGAGGAAGAGATCATTCATGCACATGGCCCTCTTCAATAGGTTATGGGGTCTGTGCCTACAGCCTAATGATTCAGAACTCCCATAAACTACAGTGGAAGGAGCCACAGACACGGAGGGACACCTGTCTAATCCACATTCTAGTTTCTGCAGTGCCAAACTTGTTACGAGACCCCATTCTCCTGATGTATGTCCAGAGATGTCTACCAAGGTCACCATTAGTACTTGCCAGTCTCTGCTCCTCAGCAGCTGCCACCACTCTTCTGTGTGTGACTGCCCACAGTTAACCTGTCACTCAAGCATTTTTCAGACGGTCGGAGGCCACACAGAATGGCACTGGGGGCCGCAGGTTGTGCACTCCTGCACCATATGCTTCATGGGTAAAATTCTGCAATGGAGCGGAGATCTGAGAGACAACGGCCCTGATTCATCATTTCCTTTGCACCTTTTTTTGGTCGTCTCCACCCAATTTACTACTCTTTTTGCGCATCTCTTATATTTGCTTGCCTGTTTTTATTTTTCGCTTTGTGGCCAGAGCTTTGTGATTTCAGATGTTTTCGCCAGATTCATCAATTGCAACTTTTTAGAAAGTCACTAAATTTGACACAATTTCACTCCAGTCACCCACCTTGTGTATTTTTAGATAGGCCATTTTGCCGCAATTTTTGCGACTTTTGGCACCAAAAGTCACAAAAATGCTTCAAGATGGGGAAAAAGCCCATTCTTGACTTTGCACCAAATTCATGAATAGCTTGTGCCATTTTGATGAATTTGGTGGCTAAAATGGCAACTTATACTACAAAACAAAAAAGGAAAGGGACTTAAAAACCCTGCAAATGATGAATCAGGGCCAATGTCCCTACAGCTGACGTTACGGTTAGTTTGAACCCCCTGAGGGGGTATGAAATACACATTGGGGCACAGCCAGTGAAGGACATCAGACTTTGGAAGACCAAATATTACTCTATATATGCAGAAAAAAAGGCAGCAATCCCAAGTTGATATAAAAAGTGTTGTATTGTAGGGCACAAAATGCGACATTTCAGCACAGTACCACAAATACATCTGAAGCTCTAAAGGGGTTTTATAATGAGAGAAAATGTGCAAAAATATACAATGCTCAAAAAAAGGGAACACTCAAATAACACATCCTAGATCTGAATGAATGAAATATTCTCATTGAATACTTTGTTCTGTACAAAGTTGAATGTGCTGACAACAAAATCACACAGAAATAAATCAATTGAAATCAAATTTATTAACCAATGGAGGCCTGGATTTGGAGTCACCCCCTAAATTAAAGTGGAAAAACAGGCTGATCCAACCATGATGTAATGTCCTTAAAACAAGTCAAAATGAGCCTCAGTATTGTATGTGGCCTCCACGTGCCTGTATGACCTTCCTACAACACCTGGGCATGCTCCTGATGAGGTTGCGGATGGTCTCCTGTGGGATCTCCTCCCAGACCTGAACTAAAGCATCCGCCAACTCCTGGACAGTCTGTGGTGCAACGTGACGTTGGTGGATGGAGCGAGACATGATGTCGCAGATGTGCTCAATCAGATTCAGGTCTGGGGAACAGGCGGGCCAGTCCATAGCTTCAATGCCTTCATCTTGCAGGAACTGCTGACACACTCCAGCCACATGAGGTCTGGCATTGTCCTGCATTAGGAGGAACCCAGGGCCAACCGAACCAGCATATGGTCTCACAAGGGGTCTGAGGATCTCATCTCGGGACCTAATCGCAGTCAGGCTACCTCTGGCGAGCACATGGAGGGCTGTGTGGCCCTCCAAAGAAATGCCACCCCACACCATTACTGAACCACTGCCAAACCGGTCATGCTGGCAGCAGATCGCTCTCCACGGCGTCTCCAGACTCTGTCACGTGTACTCAGTGTGAACCTGCTTTCATCTGTGAAGAGCATAGGGCACCTGTGGCGACTTTGCCAATCCTGGTGTTCTGTGGCAAATGCCAAGCGTCCTGCACAGTGTTGGGCTGTGAGCACAACCCCCATCGGTGGACGTCGGGCCCTCATACCACACTCATGGATTCGGTTTCTAACCATTTGTGCAGACACATGCACATTTGTGGCCTGCTGGAGGTCATTTTGCAGGGCTCTGGCAGTGCTCCTCCTGTTCCTCCTTGCACAAAGGCGGAGGTAGCGGTCCTGCTGCTGGGTTGTTGCCCTCCTATGGCTCCCTCCACGTCTCCTGGTGTACTGGCCTGTCTCCTGGTAACGCCTCCAGCCTCTGGACACTACTCTGACAGACATAGCAAACCTTCTTGCCACAGCTCGCATTGATGTGCCATCCTGGATGAGCTTGCACTACCTGAGCAACTTCTGTGCGTTGTAGAGCTACCACGAGTGTGAAAGCACAACCAACATTCAAAAGTGACCAAAACATCAGCCAGAAAGCATTGGTACTGAGATGCGGTCTGTGGTCCCCACCTGCAGAACCACTCCTTTATTGAGTGAGTCTTGATAATTGCCAATAATTTCCATCTATTGTCTATTCCATTTGCACAACAGCATGTGAAATTGATTGTCAATCAGTGTTGCTTCCTAAGTGGACAGTTTGATTTCACAGAAGTTTGATTTACTTGGGAGTTATTTTCTGTTCTTTAAGTGTTCCCTTTATTTTTTTGAGCAGTGTATACATATCCAGCTGTTGAAATACAATTCATTCAAGGCAGCCATCACGGAAGAAGCGGTCAATGTTGATTTTTGGCGATAGTACAGGGAGACGGCTGCACAGAACAATGCTGTGCCTCCCTTGGCAGTATTATGAGCGCAGCTCACACCGGGTTGTGTCGGCTCTTTAGTCCCCACACACGTAACCCATTTATTACAGAAATGCCACCTGCACGACCAGAGCATAGCTATATCATTAGCAGTCTGTAATAGGAAAATAATAAATTGCATTACTTTCCTAAGAACTTTTGCACTGAATGAATTTACTATAATGGTAAAACCCCTTGAATTGACAAGAGCTGCGGTTTTGAGATCTACAGTTTTCTTTTAAGCTGCAGATGTAGGTAGGACTGTCACCCTCAGCAAATTCAAAGTGTGAAATGTGCGGCTCATTCATCGCAATGATATCCACAATCCAAATCTCTGCAGCAGGGATCTTACATGGGAACGCAGCCCAAATCATAGGGCACATTTACAGGTGCTAATCAGCTACACGCCAGCCGATCGGCGGTGGTAATATCCTATTTGGACAGGCCGACCGCTGTTCTAGGAATAGGAAACTAATGTTAATATGACCGGTCTGTGCACATAGATCATCATGTTCTCGGCATCCCCTGGTCACACAGCACTATGCGCTGCTGGGAGATAGGATTTTCTTGGACCCTATAATATGAAGCCCGTTCTTCAGATGGAACGCCTGCATGCACTACAGGCAGTGTGACCGGGGCCTCAGCATCTCCTCAGTCATCAGTGACAGGGCGCAGGGGATTACTTCTGGGAGGTTCACGTTGCGGATCCACCGCAGAACCCGTGATGACCGCCAGATGAAGTAATGCTGCACAATGACGATCACCATGATGGAGAACTGACGGACCCCACTATTCAATGGGACGCCGTCGCTGGTCATCATGGGACGCCGTCGCTGGCACCATTATTTTGTCTTTCCTGTTCCTACAATGAAATGGCAAAATGTAAAGATGAAGCCAGAGACGTCCAACCGGGTGAGTATAGATGCAGCTCAGCCCAGGACACCAGTTGATATCCCTGCTATGTGCCAGGGTCACATATGGGACTGTCAGCAGCGGTCACTGTGCAGACTGGGTGCCGGTTCAGTACCCGGGCAGAGAGCACAGCTGGGGATGGAGCGCGTCCACGTACACATGCAGGGACGCGCCCACAGTCACTCACCTAGCGGGGCTGTTCTGTATCCCCGAGAAATAGCGGACGAGACCGGAGAACCGCTAACCACGGGATCGATGGGGAGGGTGGAAAGAAGCAGTAACCGGCGTCCCTCCTCACTACCGGCCCCCGCTGCCGCAGCTTCCTTTACTGCTGAGTGGCCAGCTGCTTTGGCATTTACTCGCTCCTCCTGAATACACTTCGTCACTATTACTGCCCCTTCTTCTGCCTCCGCCCTGCTGGGATAGGATAAACAAGTCGCCATGTTTGACATGGGTACCAAGAATGTATTTTACAACCTATTTGCCCAAAATAAAGATGGCCGTGCTGACATTTACGTCATCAGCGTGCTGCCGGCGGGCTATGTGAGTGCTATGGTATGGGAGAGTGATTGGCAATGTGTGGCTGGACTGGACGTGGTGGTCATGAGCTTTTCTGGATCTCTGACTCCTCACACAGGACGTGGCTTGTACCTGCTGTACTACAGGTGCTGCCCTGACAGAGGAGATGATACAGGGGCTTATTGGCTCATGTCCACCATCAGCATAGACCACACTGCAGAAGGGCCTCTGTGACCAGTTAGTTTCCTGCTTGCATTGTTCTACTCAGTAGTTCGGAATGGCATTGATATTTCGTCTCTGGGTTCTACAGCTGTCACAGATGTGGGCAGGACTATTAAAGGGAACCTGTCATGTAAAATAACACTAGTAACCTGGAGCTATGGAGTTAATCAGCAGGTTAATAGCGTTCTGAAGTCTCCCTGCACCCACACTGAGAGCCCCACTGCCAGGAGGAAAGTAGATGTTATTCCTTCTGGCAGCCTCCCGCTTTCATCCATTGGGGTGCGGCCGGCGATGCTTCAGTAACCGCTCAGTACATAGCTGTTGTTATAAAGTATTCTAATTTACTGAGATAATTACTTTTGCGTCTTGATTGGCTGTAATCCATAATCATCAACATTAACAGAAATAAACACTTGAAATAGATCACTCTGTTTGTAATGACTCTGTATAATATATGAGTTTCATTTTTTGTATTGAAGAACTGAAATAAATTAACTTTTTGATGATATTCTAATTTATTGAGATGCACCTGTATGTTTCCTCATCTGAACCCAACCGAACACCTATGGGGAATTCTGAAGACAGAAGTTGAGCATCACTCTTCATCAGGGATTCCAGACTCTAAAAGAGGTCGCTCCTGAAGAATGGAAAAAGATAGATGATACAATATGTCCCCAACTTATTCATTACATGCCTAGATGACTTGGTGCGGTCCCTAAAATTCACAGAGATCATACAAAATACTAGATATAGTGATATTTGATGTGGGTTGTATTCATTTTTGCATCAACTAATTTGAGTAAATCTCAAGATTTTGTAATGAAAGTTATATTACTACTTTCATGTTATGAGTTAAAAAGTGTTCCATGAAACTCAAGTCTTGTTGAAAAATTGGAAGTTGTTCTTGTGTCCAGTGAGATATTAAAATCTTACTTTTCAAAAGGGACGTACTCATTTATGCCGAGAACTGTATATGGATACCACATGGAGTCCTTTGGCAACACGCATTACACATGGACTCTCTGGGGAACGCACATTACACATGGAGTCCCCTGGGAACATGCATTACACATGGAGTCCCCTGGGAACACGCATTACACATGGAGTCTCCTGGGAACACGCATTACACATGGAGTCCCCTGGGAACACGCATTACACATGGAGTCCCCTGGGAACACGCATTACACATGGAGTCCTCTAGGAACACGCATTACACATGGAGTCCCCTGGGAACATGTATTACACATGGAGTCCCTTGGGAACACGCATTACACATGGAGTCCCCTGGGAACACGCATTACACATGGAGTCCCCTGGGAACACGTATTACACATGGAGTCCCCTGGGAACACGTATTACACATGGAGTCCTCTGGGAACATGCATTACACATGGAGTCCCCTGGGAACACGCATTACACATGGAGTCTCCTGGGAATATGCATTACACATGGAGTCCTCTAGTAAAACGTATTACACATGGAGTCTCCTGGGAACACGCATTACACATGGAGTCCCCTGGGAACACGCATTACACATGGAATCTCCTGGGAACACGCATTACACATGGAGTCCCCTGGGAACACGCATTACACATGGAGTTCCCTGGGACACACGAATTACACATGGAGTCCCCTGGGAACACGCATTACACATGGAGTCCCCTGGGAACACGAATTACACATGGAGTCCCCTGGGAACACGAATTACACATGGAGTCTCCTGGGAACACGAATTACACATGGAGTCTCCTGGGAACACGCATTACACATGGAGTCTCCTGGGAACACGAATTACACATGGAGTCCCCTGGGAACACACATTACACATGGAGTCCTCTAGGAACACGTATTACACATGGAGTCCCCTGGGAACACGCATTACACATGGAGTCCCCTGGGAACACGCATTACACATGGAGTCCCCTGGGAACACGTATTACACATGGAGTCCTCTGGGAACACGCATTACACATGGAGTCTCCTGGGAATATGCATTACACATGGAGTCCTCTAGGAACACGTATTACACATGGAGTCTCCTGGGAACACGCATTACACATGGAGTCCCCTGGGAACACGTATTACACATGGAGTCCCCTGGGAACACGAATTACACATGGAGTCCCCTGGGAACACGAATTACACATGGAGTCTCCTGGGAACACGCATTACACATGGAGTCTCCTGGGAACACGAATTACACATGGAGTCTCCTGGGAACACGCATTACACATGGAGTCTCCTGGGAACACGAATTACACATGGAGTCCCCTGGGAACACAGATTACACATGGAGTCCTCTAGGAACACGTATTACACATGGAGTCCCCTGGGAACACACATTACACATGGAGTCCTCTAGGAACATGTATTACACATGGAGTCCCCTGGGAACACACATTACACATGGAGTTCCCTGGGAACACACATTACACATGGAGTCCTCTAGGAACACATATTACACATGGAGTCGCCTGGGAACACACATTACACATGGAGTCCCCTGGGAACATATAATATTAAGCACAGTTTGTATAATTTTTAAACTTTATTGGAAAATTGGCTGTCAGCAACTATATGAAAGACATTTTTCCGTTGCGAAAGACATAATACAGGAAAAAAAAATACTGATCTCTTACTGTAATAAAAAAATATGAAAACAATTTGTAGTATCCTCTTTCTATGGGTTGATCATTTGAAAATACAGAGCCAAAGTCTGAAGGTGCAAAACTAAAAGCCTGGTGACGTTTCTGGTTCTGCACGTTGCATTGCTATCGTAAAGCTCGAGCGCGGATTCAAATGAAACAATAGAGCAGTTTTCTACTTCACATACATAATGGCAGCTGTGTTCTGTATGTCATAGTGTACTGTATGAGAAAGGTGTTGCTGAAAATTCTGCAAGTGAAGTTTAGAACCTGACATGTTGACTGTCTTCAGTTCCTGGTGATTTTACAACAAAAATGTGGGTTCTTGGTTATAACCCGACTTGTGCCTATTTACTGACAAGAATGTCGGAATCACCACTCTTGGAGGATGTTTTCCTGGCTTTTTTTTACATTGTATTTTAATTAGTGATACATGTCTTTCCAGATCAGAGGAAAGGTAGAAGAAAAAATATTCTAAAGTCATGAACGAAAATGTTATAATTAGTTCTGTGTCGCTCATTCTCAGGCTTTTATGACGGCCTGTGTTCTTTTAGGCACGGAAGTAATACCGTAATAATAATAATTTCTGTTGTCTATAGTACCATTATATTCTGCAGCACGTTACAATTCAGAGAGTACATGTACAGACAATATCAGACATTATAGCGTAACACATACAGTGGGGAAAATAAGTAGTTGATACACTGCCGACTTTGCATGTTTTCCCTCCTACAAAGAATGGAGAGGTCTGTAATTTTTATCGTAGGTACACTTCAACTGTGAGAGACAGAATCTAAAAATAAAAAACAGAAAATCACATTGTATGATTTTTAAATTGCATTTTATTGCATGAAATAAATATTTGATCACCAGTGAGAATTCTTTCTCTCACAGACCTGTTAGTTTTTCTTTAAGAAGCCCTCCTACTCTGCACTCATAACCTGTATTAATTGTACCTGTTTGAACTAGTTACCTGTATAAATGACACCTGTCCACACACTCAATCAATCACACTCCAACCTCTCCACCATGGCCAAGACCAAAGAGTTGTCTAAGGACACCAGGGACAAAATTGTAGACCTGCACAAGCTAGGAAAACTTGCAAAATCGGCAATGTATGAAATACTTATTTTCCCCACTGTATACATACAGTTGAAACCAGAAGTTTACATACACTATTATAAAAGACACATATGCATGTTTTTCTCAATATCTGACATGAAATCAGAATAAACCTTTCCCGGTTTAGGTGAATTAAGATTACCATAATGCCAATTGCCAGAATAATGAGAGAGAATGTTTTAAGGCATTTTTATTACTTACTGCAAAGTCAAAAGTTTACATATACTAAGATTACTATGCCTTTAAACAATTCTGGACTGCCCATATGATGATGTCATGTGTTTGGAAGCTTCTGATAGGTTTTTTGGCAACATCTGAGTTAATTAGAGACACACTTGTGGAGGTATTTTAATGCACACCTGAAAAACACTGCTTCTTTGTGTAGCATCATGGGAAAGTCTAAAGAAATCAGCCAAGATATCAGGAAGAGAAGTCTGGCTCATCCTAGGATAAAATTTCAAGATACCTGAAGGTGCCTCATTCATCTGTACAAACAATTATACGCAAGTACAAACAAGATGGGAATGTCAAGCCATCATACCACTCAGGAAGGAGACGGGTTCTGTGTCCCAAAAATGAACGTGCTTTGGTTTGACATGTGCATATCAACCCAAAGACAAAAGCAAAAGACCTTGTGAAGATGATGGTGGAAGCTGGTAAGATTTTGTCAATAACCACAGTGAAACGAGTACTGTATCAATATGGGCTGAAAGGCCACTCTGCCAGAAAGAAGCCATTGCTCCAAAAGAAAGATAAAAAAGCCAGATTAATGTTTGCAAATGCACACAGGAACAAAGAACTTAATTTTTGGAGACATGTTCTGTGGTCTGATGAAACTAAAATTGAACTTTTTGGGCATAATGACCATCGTTATGTTTGGAGGAAAAAGGGAGAAGCTTGGAAGCCTAAGAACACCATCCCAACTGTGAAACACGGGGGTGGCAGCATCATGTTGTGGGGTTGTTTTTCTGCAAGAGGGACTGGTGCACTTCACAAAATAGATGGCATCATGAGAAAAGAAGATTATGTGGCAATACTGAAGCTACATCTCAAGACATCAGCCAGGAATTTAAAGCTTGGGCAGAAATGGGTCTTCCTAATAGACAATAATCATAAGCATACTGCCAAAATGGTGACAAAGTGGCTTAAGGATAAAAAAGTCAATGTTTTGGAGTGGCCATCACAAAGCCCTGATCTCAATCCTATTGAAAATTTATGGGCAAAGCTGAAAAGGCAGGTGCGAGCAAAATGACCTACAAACCTGGATCAGTTACACCAGTTTTGTCAGGAGGAATGGGCCCAAATTCCAACCAACTATTGTGAGAAGCTTGTGGAAGGAAATCCCAAACATTTGACCCAAGTCATTCAGTTTAAGGGCAATGGTACCAAATTCTAATGAAATGTATTTAAACTTTTGACTTTGCAGTAAGTAATAAAAATGCCTTAAAACATTATCTCTCTCTCATTATTCTGGCATTTGGCAAATAATAAAAATTATGGTAATCCTAATTGACCTAAAATGAGAGAGGTTTATTCTGATTTCATGTCGGATATTGAGAAAAACATGCATATGGATGGAATAGCAATTTTCAAAGTCATGAAAATACAGAAAAATCTTTAAATGAGAAGGTGTGTCCAAACTTTTGGTCTGTACTATATATATATATATATACAGTATAGACCAAAAGTTTGGACACACCTTCTCATTTAAAGATTTTTCTGTATTTTCATGACTTTGAAAATTGTACATTCACACTGAAGGCATCAAAACTATGAATTAACACACGTGGAATTATATACTTAACAAAAAAGTGTGAAACAACTGAAAATATGTCTTATATTCTAGGTTCTTCAAAGTAGCCACCTTTTGCTTTGATGACTGCTTTGCACACTCTTGGCATTCTCTTGATGAGCTTCAAGAGGTAGTCACCGGAAATGGTCTTCCAACAATCTTGAAGGAGTTCCCAGAGATGCTTAGCACTTGTTGGCCCTTTTGCCTTCACTCTGCGGTCCAGCTCACCCCAAACCATCTCGATTGGGTGTAGGTCTGGTGACTGTGGAGGCCAGGTCATCTGGCGTAGCACACCATCACTCTCCATCTTGGTCAAATAGCCCTTACACAGCCTGGAGGTGTATTTGGGGTCATTGTCCTGTTGAAAAATAAATGATGGTCCAACTAAACGCAAACCGGATGGAATAGCATGCCGCTGCAAGATGCTGTGGTAGCCATGCAGGTTCAGTATGCCTTCAATTTTGAATAAATCCCCAACAGTGTCACCAGCAAAGCACCCCCACACCATCACACCTCCTCCTCCATGCTTCACGGTGGGAACCAGGCATGTAGAGTCCATCTATTCACCTTTTCTGCGTCGCACAAAGACACGGTGGTTGGAACCAAAGATCTCACATTTGGACTCATCAGACCAAAGCACAGATTTCCACTGGTCTAATGTCCATTCCTTGTGTTCTTTAGCCCAAACAAGTATCTTCAGCTTGTTGCCTGTCCTTAGCAGTGGTTTCCTAGCAGCTATTTTACCATGAAAGCCTGCTGCACAAAATCTCCTCTTAACAGTTGTTAAAGAGATGTGTCTGCTGCAAGAACTCTGTGTGGCATTGACCTGGTCTCTAATCTGAGCTGCTGTTAACCTGCGATTTCTGAGGCTGGTGACTCGGATAAACTTATCCTCAGAAGCAGAGGTGACTCTTGGTCTTCCTTTCCTGGGGCGGTCCTCATGTGAGCCAGTTTCTTTGTAACGCTTGATGGTTTTTGCAACTGCACTTGGGGACACGTTCAAAGTTTTCCCAATTTTTCACACTGACTAACCTTCATTTCATAAAGTAATGATGGCCACTCGTTTTTCTTTACTTAGCTGCTTTTTTCTTGCCATAATACAAATTCTAACAGTCTATTCAGTAGGACTATCAGCTGTGTATCCACCAGACTTCTGCACAACAAAACTGATGGTCCCAACCCCATTTATAAGGCAAGAAATCCCACTTATTAAACCCGACAGGGCACACCTGTGAAGTGAAAACGATTTCCGGTGACTACCTCTTGAAGCTCATCAAGAGAATGCCAAGAGTGTGCAAAGCAGTCATCAAAGCAAAAGGTGGCTACTTTGAAGAACCTAGAATATAAGACATATTTTCAGTTGTTTCACACTTTTTTGTTAAGTATATAATTCCACATGTGTTAATTCATAGTTTTGATGCCTTCAGTGTGAATGTACAATTTTCATAGTTATGAAAATACAGAAAAATCTTTAAATGAGAAGGTGTGTCCAAACTTTTGGTCTGTACTGTATGTTCCTTATCTTGGGCCCTATCCTGGTATATATATCCCTCTTTCTGATATATACACTGCTTAAAAAAATAAAGGAAACACTTAAACAACAGAATATATCTCCAAGTAAATCAAACTTCTGTGAAATCAAACTGTCCACTTAGGAAGCAACACTGATTGACAATCAATTTCACATGCTGTTGTGCAAATGGAATAGACAATAGTTGGAAATTATTGGCAATTATCAAGACACCCTCAATAAAGGAGTGGTTCTGCAGGTGGGGACCACAGACCACATCTGAGTACCATTGCTTTCTGGCTGATGTTTTGGTCACTTTTGAATGTTTGTTGTGCTTTCACACTCGTGGTAGCATGAGACGGACTCTACAACCCACAGAAGTTGCTCAAGTAGTGCAGCTCATCCAAGATGGCACATCAATGCGAGCTGTGGCAAGAAGGTTTGCTGTGTCTGTCAGCGTAGTGTCCAGAGGCTGGAGGCGTTACCAGGAGACAGGCCAGTACACCAGGAGACGTGGAGGGGGCCGTAGGAGGGCAACAACCCAGTAGCAGGACCACTACCTTCGACTTTGTGCAAGGAGGAACAGGAAGAGTACTGCCAGAGCCCTGCAAAATGACTTCCAGCAGGCCACAAACGTGCATGTGTCTGTACAAACGGTTAGAAACCGACTCCACGAGGGCCCGATGTCCACAGATGGGGGTTGTGCTCACAGCCCAACACCGTGCAAGACGCTTGGCATTTGCCACAGAACACCAAAATTGGCAAAGTCGCCACTTGCGCCCTGTGCTCTTCACAGATGAAAGCAGGTTCACACTGAGCACATGTGACAGACGTGACAGAGTCTGGAGACGCAGTGGAGAGCGATCTGCCGCCTGCAACATCCTTCAGTATGACCGGTTTGGCAGTGAGTCAGTAATGGTGTGGGGTGGCATTTCTTTGGAGGGCCGCACAGCCCTGCATGTGGTAGCCTGACTGCCATTAGGTACCGAAATGAGATCCTCAGACCCCTTGTGAGACCAGATGCTGGTGCGGTTGGTACTGAGATGTGGTCTGTGGTCCCCACCTGCAGAAACACTTCTTTATTGAGGGTGTCTTGATAACTGGCAATAATTTCCATCTATTGTCTATTCCATTTGCACAACAGCATGTGAAATTGATTGTCAATCAGTGTTGCTTCCTAAGTGGACAGTTTGATTTCACAGAAGTTTGATTTATTTGGAGTTATATTCTGTTGTTTAAGTGTTCCCTTTATTTTTTTGAGCAGTGTATATCCCCCACCCTGGTTTATGTCCCCCGTTCTGCCGCTGTTCTTTAATGCATAGAAAAAAATAAACCATTATACTCACCTTCCCCCCGCAACACGGTGTCCTGTTCTGAAGCCAGCAGCTGTCTTCAGCGTGTAAGCGACGGGAGCGCATGATGTCACTGTCATGCTCCCCCAGTCACATGCATGCCGACATCAGCTGCTGGCCTCTGATTGGCCGGAAGCCTCTATTACTGCACACGGACCCGATGGGTCTGTGCACCGCAACACACTTCAGCTGATTGTGCGTCCTCGGACGCACATCCAGGTGAAGTTTATGCTGGCGTTGGCGGGCCCCTCACCCTCACGGTCCCGGTCGCGACCTCTACTGTCAATGGAATGGTAAAATGGTCCTAAATTTGTGTGTCCACAAAGAGTGGGAAAATATTCAATCAGTCATCTTGTAGGTTTCTTTAGGTTGGTATTGAAAAAAGTTTCTTGCGTCATAATTTCTTGTCAAGTGTAGATTTATAGAGTATCTCTTTCTTTCAAAGCCTATACTCTATGATTGATTCTCTTTAGCCCATTGTAACCTTACCCACATTGCTTGCATATTAAGACTGTTTTTGTCCACATTTTTGCTAATCCAGTAGAAGTCACAGATCAAAGTCTGAGGACATGACTGTTAAATATTGATAGGAAGCGTTTATGCTTCATGGTCTCATTCTTCAGATTAGCGAAATAACACCAGACACACAGGCACTTCCTGAGTGAGTATATACTTGAAAATGACTTCATAGCCTGTACAATATATCTCCACTGATAGCAGCAAAGACTATATAATTTATATGATTCACACCTTGCATGAACAGGAGTCACGGCTTATATTTAGTTATTTTGCTCACTTATACAGCACTTTACAGAAATCATCATCACTGTCCCTCAATAAAAATTCCCTATTACTATGTTTTTGGAGTGTGGGATGAAACCCATGCACACATAGGAGGTGGATACAAAATCCTTGCAGATGCTTTCTTTGGTTGGATTTGAACCCAGGACCCCAGCACTGCAAATGTACAGTGCTAACCACTGAGCCACCGTGCTGCACTCAAAATTTAAAGAAGTCAAATCCTGCCGCTAGAATTAAAGTCATGATTATCAATAGTATGCCTATTTTTTGCCCGACACACGGTATTGGTGCTTCCCATACTTGAGTAATGCCGCCACTAGTAGGTAAGTCCCAATTTAGTAAAAACGGCCTTTAGTGCCATTGCCCTACAAATATTTATAGTGACTCTCGATTAAAGCCCATAGTAAAAGTAATAAAATTAGTACTCACCTAACCCAGTTCCCATGATGAGCCTGCACTGTCAGCAGCACTGCACAGATGGACACATCTCTCCATCCCACCACCACTCAGGTATGAAGAGTCATACAGAGTGAATGGCGGGGACAGAGAGACGATAGATTCATTCTCCGCTGTTCAACTGAATCCTTGGGACAGTTCAACCTAGCTTTTAATAAATGAAACACTGGGGTAGATTACTAAAGGCTATCACATATTCTGTGGTCACTGACGCTAATGTCATGGTATATGGGTCCTTAGCAGGGGTGTAAACTCTAAATTTCAATATGGAAAGCTTTTGTAGACCTAATATAATATATACAAACTGTTTTCTAGGAAATGAACAACGTGGAACTAAGTGACCCTCCATTAGGCCTGGAAAAAGAGTTTGATACACTGCTCACTCCTGATGCCATCCGTTTTCTGGCTCAGCTTACTTCTACATTCAATAATGATGTTGACAAGGTGAGCAATCTTCAGTGCTATTACCACATATAATATATGATACTCATTACATATATATATCTCTCTAATTCAATATATAAAATATTTATACAAAAATATTAGAATAATGTACCTGTTACTGTATTTTATAAGAATATTATTTTGTCTATGGTGAGGTCATAGTACGCATTGCACAATACTCCTTATAATACACATCTGGCTGCTGCAGGTCCTCTTTTTTTAGTCGTGAGACGTTGACATATGAAGTATTCTCTTCCTCTTAAAAACAAGGAACTGCAGCAGCTGAGATGTGCATCCTGTCCTCACTTCTAAGCATTTTGCTGTCTTCTCCTCCTGATGACGTTGGGTCCAGCAGCCCATTTGAAGAGGTCCTTTGCTGCTGAACACTACTGATGATTACTGCCTCCCTCTGTTCTCTATACTATTGATATTCCTATTGTTCTGGCTCCTGAACACTATACATTGGTACCTGTAGTGCTACTTCTGTTTCGTAATCCTGGCTATTCTGGACTTCACTCCTTCCTCAACCTCTGAATACTACTGCTGGTACTCATAGTGCTACTACTATGCTCTAGCCCAGGGCTGGACAATTCATTTTCCTGAGGGCCACATGAGAGACCCTGACCGTTGTGGAGGGCTCACGTAGGCTGAAATTATTTCTGCTCAATATTTTTAACTAATTTACTATAATTATTTTAGATTAAAATTAATTGTATAATTTAATATTGTGCAAAATTAAGCATGCTGACGAGCTGCTACTGCTAATACATGTTACAATAGGGCTGATTGTATTATATATCTTACCAGTAGCAGCTAATCATAACCATATAATTTACTGCTTTTTATAAATCATATTGTCCTGTCATTCAGCCCTTGTACCTTGATCAACAGCTCTCTCTCTCTCTCTCTCATACAGTATGATGTCCCCACAGCCTCCCACAGTGTGATGTATCCACAACCCCCCAAACAGTATAATGTCTCCACAGTCCCTCTTAAACAGTATTATGTCCCCACAGCTATCCCACACACAATATGATGCCCCCACAGCTCCACAACATGGTATGATGGTCCCACAGCTCCCTAGATCAAACAGCCCCCCCAACACACATTACAATTTTCCTCACAGCCCACGCGCACACAGAAATGGCCCCCAAAGCACCCCACAGACAGTTTGTCGGTGATCACAACCTTCTTCACACATTATGATGGGCCTCACAGCCCTTCCTACACATGGTATGACGGTCCTGAAAGTTCCCCACACATGGTATAATGGTCCTCACAGATGGTATAATAAATTTCTCAGGCCGCCTATATATAGTATTATGGTCCTCACAGCATACACAGTATGATCCCCCACACAGTCCCTATAAAAATGATGATTTCACACACAGCCCCCCCTATATACAATATACAGTATGAACCCACACATACAGCCCCTATATACATTATGAGCCCACAAACACAGCCCCCTATATACAGTATGAGCCCCCACACACAGTTCCCCACTCCTATATACAGTAGGTGCCTACACACATTCACACATATAAAAACAAAAAGCAAATACTCACCTTGCTCTCATTCTTCCGATGCTCTGCTCTGGTCTTTGCTATGTGCACGGAGGCTGTGGACAGAAGACGCGATGTAGTAATGTCATCACATCTGTTGTCTCAGTTGCACACACTGAATGGTGTAAGACGGAGCCAGGAGCTCCAGCCTCCACCATCGTATTCCCCACTATCCAGAGGATGCAGATAGCAATGATCGGGACGCTGGGTAAGGAAGGCCCACTGTGTTCAGCCCTTAAGCTGTCTCGGTCTGCACTTTGTCCTGTTTACTAAAGTCTTATTCCTCATACTATTGCATCAAAACTGCTCTCCTGGATATGATCTTTAGCTCCATTCTTGGCTCCAATACCACAGATGCTATCAATCAGTGCCTGTTATGAGGGCCACGCACTAGGAGTCCATACTTTGCTGAATTTGCTGATTCCCTAGACCCTGCACCGTGGTTTAACTTGCATCATACAATTGCAGGTGAGAGTCCACAATCTGATACATGACCGTAGTATCTGTAAGGAGTGAAGTGGGTGGAGATACATTATAGGTGGGGTGGTCCTTTACAGATGCTGAATAGCCCACAGAAATTGAGCACTGCATCATGGTTTCTGCTTGATTCCTCGAAAGACATGATTCCAAGAGGAACTCCGACATAGCCCTGACGGATGCATCCACTTCAATAAAGCTGACGGAGACATTTTGGACATTGTCTAGCCTTTCTCCTGGCAGTATTCATCTTTTACAGACACGTTTTTGTGCATATCTGAAAAATACGAATACTGCCAGGATGGAGGCGAGTGTCCCTCAGCATTACTGAAGTAAATGGCTCTTTCGGGTTCCACATTGGAATCCTGTTTTTCAGGGAATCTGACAGAAACCCTGATATATTTCTCAACTTAGATCACGGTATGAGTGAGAACCTAGCCTTAGTCCTCTTGTCACTCAAGAATTCTGTAGATTGTAACGTTTTTCATATATTTACAGATTTTGTGGAATCGAACAGGACGAAAAGTTGAGCTTGACTTAAATAATAGTTATCCTGACTTTTCACTGGACACTGTGCATATTAGAAATGACACAAGCTGGAGAGTAGCAACTGTTCCTCGCAGACTTCAGAACAGACATGTGGATATTGGAGATACTGCACCCTGCCAAACTGAGCGTTTCCATAGAGCATTGATGTCCACTGCTCAAGGAATACAGGTAAACAAGGGGCTAAAGGACCTGGTGTTACTGTACATATAAAGGGCTGGGTCTTGGGGCCTGGAACCTTTAACTCCTCAAATTCTTGGTGAATCTGCTTTGCTTTAGAGTACAGGTATAAACTATACATCTCATCCTTATGAGATAAGACCAGATAGATACTAACACAAGTTTGTTGACTTGAGTCAATTGCTAGGTCACATGTGCAATAATAATGTAATGGTCCATTTATGTAAGCAGATAATGAGCGAACAAATAGGCCGACAATTACCCGACAAATGAAAATCAGCAATATTTATAACCCATCATCACAAGTAAATCAAGACTATGTTGCCGATAGCATGATACCATAGGGGGCAGAAGATCATATTAAGGGGGTATTTCCAGAATAGCATAATTTTTCACAAATAGTGCCCCTCCAAGCACTATTTATCCTCCAATGACCATAGGTACAGTCTTATAGTGCTAAGAACTCTGATTGCTCATGTCTCTCTCTCAGCTGGCATCCTGAAGACATACAGTTGTGCTCAAAAGTTTACAAATCCGGCAGAATTTTTCCTTTCTTGGCCTTGTTTCACAGAATATGAATGATAACAACAAAACTTTTTTCTCCACTCATGGTTATTGGTTGGGTGAAGCCATTTATTGTCAAACTACTGTGTTTTCTATTTTTAAATTTTAATGACAACCAAAAACATCCAAAAGACCCTGATCAAAAGTTCACATACCCCAATTCTTAATACCGTGTAATGCCCCCTCTAACATCAATGACTGCTTGAAGTCTTTTGTGGTAATTGTCAGTGAGGTTCTTTATTTTCTCAGATGGTAAAGCTGCCCATTCTTCTTGGCAAAAAGCCTCCAGTTCCTGTAAATTTCTGGGCTGTCTAGCATGAACTGCGCGCTTGAGATCTCCCCAGAGTGGCTCAATGATATTGAGGTCAGGAGACCTGGATGGCCACTCCAGAACCTTCACTTTGTTCTGCTGTAGCCAATGACAGGTCGACTTGGCCTTGTTTTGGATAGTTGTCATCTTGAAACGTCCAAGTATGTCCCATGCGCAGCTTCCAGGCTGATAAATGCAAATTTGCCTTCAGTATTTGCTAATAACGTGCCGCATTCATCTTTCCTTCAACTTTTACCAAGTTTCCTGTATCTTTGTAGCTCACACATCCCCAAAACATCAGCAATCCACCTCCGTGCATTACTGTAGGAATGGTGTTCCTTTCATCATAGGCCTTATTGACCTCTCTCCAAATGTAACGTTTATGGTTGTGGCCAAAAAGTTAAATTTTGGTCTCATCACTCCAAATTACCTTGTTCCAGAAGTTTTGAGGCTTGTCTCTGTGCTGTTTGGCGTATTGTAGGCGAGATACTTTGTGGCATTTGCGCACTAATGGCTTTCTTTTGGCGACTCGACCATGCAGCCCATTTTTCTTCAAGTGCCTCCTTATTGTGCATCTTGAAACAGCCACACCGTTAGTTTTCAGAGAGTCATGAATTTCAGCTGATGTTATTTGTGGGTTTTCCTTTGCATCCCAAACAATTTTCCTGGCAGTTATGGCCGAAATTTTTGTTGGTCTACCTGACCGTGGTTTGGTTTTACAAAGCCCCTGATTTTCCCTTTGTTAATCACAGTTTGAACGCTGCTGACTGACATTATGAATTCCTTGGATATTTTTTTGTATCCCTTTCCTGTGTTATACAGTTCAACTACCTTTTCCCGTAGATCCGTTGACAATTTTTTTGCTTTCTCCAAATCTCACAATCCAGAAACGTCAGTGGCTGGATGAAGGATGCAAGAGTCTGTCGGCATCCCAGAAACTCACTCCTCAGCTTTTATGCAGACACACTGATTATTACAAGCAAACAGGTCACAGGTGAGGATGTTGTTAGAACCTTGCTGTTAGGTTTTTTTTCCTTTGCTGGTCACATGACCTTGTTGGCCTATTTAGTCCTGCTCCGCCCTTCTGGCTTTGCTGGACTTCATTGTATATCTACTTTCTAGCTAGCCTGTGCTCTGTATCTAACTCTGTTAGTTTGCTTGGTCTACGGACCTCTATGTTCTATCTATTTTGTTTGTTCGTCTGTCTGCTACTATTTCTGTTAGGAGGTGTCCCATATTCCTCCCAGTCCTTAGTACTTGTAGGGATTCCCTCCCCACATCTATAGGTCTTCGTACAGACTAGATTAGGACTTTAGCAGGTCTGATCGCAGGATCAGGTTCCCTGTTACATCGTAGGGATTCAGCTGAGTCTCATAGTAGGGACAGATCTCCTCTCTTTCCTTAGCTTTGGTAGCAGAACATAACAGTAAGTCCAGCCAGCAAATTCTCTAAGGAAAGATTTTTCTGTTCCATCATGGTGTCGGTTCAGGATTTGGCTCATCGCCTGCAGGGACTCTCTCTGGAGGTGGCCGAGCTCCGTCAGCACGTGAGTAACTGTCCTGGAGCACATTTCTTGGAGCCTAAGGTATGTTTGCCGGATTTGTTTTTTGGTGAACACCGAGAATTTTTTTCATTTAAAAATGCTTGCTTATTGTATTTTCGTTTGAGACCTAAGTCCTCTGGAGATGAATCCCAGCGCGTAGGGTTCATAATGTCACTTTTGCGCAAAGAGCCTCAGGAGTGGGCCTTTTCTTTGCAACCTAGTGATTCATGCTTCAGATCAGTGGATAGTTTTTTTTCTGCTTTGGGACTATTATATGATGATCCTGACCGTGTCGCATCAGCTGAGACTGAGTTGAGACGTCTAAAACAAGGATCGGGTAATGTGGAAAAATATTGTACACATTTTCGTCGTTGGTCCACTCAAACAGGGTGGAACGATTCTGCTCTGAAAAGTCTATTTCTTGCTGGGCTCAGTGAAAGGGTTAAAGACCTGCTAATTGCTTATCCTACACCTGAAGATTTGCAACAGGCTATGCAATTAGCTATACGGGTGGATAGAAGACTGCGTGCTAGGGTTAATGAGAGCAAATCCTCTGCTATGTCAGTTTCTGGTTATGATAATGTGTGTACTAACAGTGGTGAACCGATGGAGATTGGATCGGTGGCACCTCGCTCTCAAGAAAAAGACCGTCGTTTTTCGCAAGGCTTGTGTTTCTACTGCGGAAAATCTGGTCATTTGATTAAAGGCTGTGAGCTTCGTATGAAGAAAGAAAAAAAAATGGTCAGTCACGCCCGTATTGCCTGTTTAAATTCCAAGGGTATATTTTTAGCTGCTTCCACGATTGCTCAGGAAAAATTAATGGAATTTCGGGTGTTTGTTGATTGCGGGTCTACACTGAATGTAATTGATGGGGGATTCGTGGAAAAACTCAATTTAAAACCTGAACCTTTGTCATCCCCCATTGCTGTGGTTTCTGTGGATGGCTCCCCTTTGAAGAATATTACTCTCAAGGTCAGTGAATTTCCTCTCACTATTAATGGTGTTCACCATGAGAAATTGGATTTGGTAGTGTTGAATAACTTGCCTTCTCCAGTAATATTGGGTTTGCCCTGGTTAAAATTTCACAATCCTGTACTGGATTGGTCTACCAGTGAAATTAAATCCTGGAGCCATAAATGTTATGACAAGTGTTGTAACGGGCGTATTGCAGCTTTGGATAGGGGAGAATTGCCTGTTCCTATTCAGGATTTTTGGAGAGTTTTTTCTGAGAAGGAATCGCAGGTTTTGCCTCCCCATAAAGACTATGATTGTTCTATTGAATTTGTCCCTGGAGCGACTCTTCCTAAGAGTCGTTTATTTAACCTTACTATTCCTGAGAGGAAGGCTTTGGAGGAATACATACAGACAAGCTTGGCCGCCGGTCACATTAGGCCCTCTAAGTCTCCTGTGGCGGTTGGATTTTTTTTTGTAAAAAAAAAGGACGGCGGTTTACGTCCTTGTCTGGATTTTCGTGAGATTAACAAAATTACGGTACGCAATCCTTACCCACTGCCATTGATTCCTGATCTGTTTAACCAGTTATTGGGGGCCAAGTGGTTCTCTAAAATTGACCTTAAGGGGGCATACAATCTGTTGCGCATGAAGGAGGGTGATGAATGGAAGACTGCTTTTAACACTCCTGTGGGTCATTTTGAGAATCTGGTTATGCCTTTTGGTCTCACTAATGCTCCTGCATTTTTTCAGAATCTGATTAATGACATCCTTAGACCTTTGATCGGTAAAAATGTGGTTGTGTATTTGGATGACATTTTGATTTATTCGCCAGATCTGGAGTCTCATTGGCGGAGCGTGCGTGAGGTATTACAGTTATTAATGGACAATTCGCTTTTTGCTAAGCTGGAGAAATGTGAGTTCGCTGTACAGAGAATTAGTTTTTTGGGCTACATTATCTCCAGCAAAGGTTTTGAGATGGATCCGGTTAAGGTTCAGGCTGTGCAGGAATGGCCTAGGCCTATTGGTTTGAAATCGATACAGAGGTTTTTGGGTTTCGCCAATTACTATAGAAAGTTCATAAAAAATTTTTCTAGTATTGTCAAACCTCTGACTGATCTCACCAGGAAAGGTGCTGATGCGGTTCAGTGGTCTTCTGAGGCCATTGAAGCTTTTGTGTATCTCAAGGAGAGGTTCACCTCTGCTCCCATCCTTATGCAGCCTGATGTTACTAGGCCGTTTTTGGTTGAGGTTGATGCTTCCTCTGTGGGGGTTGGCGCAGTATTGTCTCAGGATAACGGGGATGGATTACATCCCTGTGCCTTTTTTTCAAAAAAATTTTCGGAGACTGAATTGAATTACGATATTGGTAATCGGGAATTATTGGCTATTAAACTCGCATTTGAACACTGGCGCCACTTCTTGGAAGGTGCGGAATTTCCCGTTCAGGTTCTTACGGATCATAAAAATCTGATATATCTTGATGCTGCCAAGCGCCTGAATGCCCGTCAGGCTAGGTGGGCACTGTTTTTCTCGCGGTTTAATTTCTCCGTTACTTACATCCCTGGTACTAAGAATGTTAAGGCGGATGCCTTGTCTCGCAGTTTTTCTCCCATAGTCGGTGCTGAGAAAGAGGAAAACATTTTACAAGAAGGTGTTGTGATAGCTGCTTTAGACTCCGTTTTGGAAGATGAGATTCTTAAAGCTCAGGAGAATGCCCCATCTAACACTCCTCATGGGAGGTTGTTTGTGCCTGAGACCTTTAGGAGAGATTTGTTTGTTGAGTGTCACGAATCTCGGTTGGCAGGTCATCCCGGAATCTCTGAGACCAAGAGACTGGTGGGTCGCAGTTTTTGGTGGCCTGGATGGCAGAAGGAAGTCATTAAGTGGGTGCGCCAATGTACTATATGTGCTAGATCTAAGTCCTCACATACTCCTGCTGCGGGGTTGCTTTGTCCTTTGGAGGTCCCCAGTGCTCCTTGGACACATTTGGCTATGGACTTTATAACTGACCTTCCCCCCTCTGAGGGTTTTACTGTCATCTGGGTGGTCGTGGACCGCTTTAGCAAGATGTGTCACTTGGTTCCCTTCGTCAAACTGCCCTGCGCTAAAACTCTCGCTAAGGCCGTTGTCAAGGAAATTGTCAGACTTCATGGCGTTCCTACTGACATTGTTTCTGATAGGGGTCCTCAGTTCGTGGCTCGTTTTTGGCGTGCCTTTTGTGACAGGTTGGGAATTCATTTGTCGTTTTCGTCCGGATATCATCCTGAATCTAATGGCCAGACAGAAAGGAAAAACCAGGATGTTGAGCAGTTCTTGCGTTGTTTTGTGGCAGACAATCAAGAGGGGTGGTCTGAGTTTCTGCCACTTGCCGAATTTGCTCTGAACAATCATACATCTTCTTCTGCTGGTTGTTCGCCTTTTTTTTGTTGTTCTGGGAGACATCCGTCGTTTGGGTCGTTCTCCAAGTTGGGATCTGCCGTGCCTGAGGAGGAGAATTTTTCCGGTGATTTGGAAAGAGTTTGGACGGATGTGCGTGGTAATCTTCAGGAGGCCAACAGAAAATCTAAAGACTACTTTGATAGGAAACGACAGGAGGTTTTGTTCGCTGTTGGTGACATGGTTTGGTTGTCCTCTAGGAATCTGCGGTTGAGGATTCCTTCTAAGAAATTGGGTCCCAAGTTTGTAGGGCCCTTTAAGGTGCTTCAGGTTGTCAACCAATCTGCTGTTAGGTTGGAGGTTCCTACCTCCTGGAGAATTAATCCGGTCTTTCATGTCTCTCTGTTAAAAAAAGCTGTTGTGTCGGATGATGACGCCTCTGCCTCTGTTCCTCCGGTGGTGGAGGACGGGGAATATGAAATTTCTCGCATCCTTGACTCTAGACGGTATAGAGGTAGTTTGCAGTATCTTGTGGCCTGGAAAGGTTTCGGACCCGAGGATAACTCTTGGGTGAGGTCAGATGATGTTTCCGCGTCCAGACTTATCAGAGCGTTTCAAAGGAGATTTCCTGATAAGCCTGGTCCTAGGGGATCCGGAGGATCCTCTTAGAAGGGGGGGTACTGTTAGAACCTTGCTGTTAGGTTTTTTTTCCTTTGCTGGTCACATGACCTTGTTGGCCTATTTAGTCCTGCTCCGCCCTTCTGGCTTTGCTGGACTTCATTGTATATCTACTTTCTAGCTAGCCTGTGCTCTGTATCTAACTCTGTTAGTTTGCTTGGTCTACGGACCTCTATGTTCTATCTATTTTGTTTGTTCGTCTGTCTGCTACTATTTCTGTTAGGAGGTGTCCCATATTCCTCCCAGTCCTTAGTACTTGTAGGGATTCCCTCCCCACATCTATAGGTCTTCGTACAGACTAGATTAGGACTTTAGCAGGTCTGATCGCAGGATCAGGTTCCCTGTTACATCGTAGGGATTCAGCTGAGTCTCATAGTAGGGACAGATCTCCTCTCTTTCCTTAGCTTTGGTAGCAGAACATAACAGATGTTACCTTTAGTAGCCAATCAAACCCATTTATGTCAAATTCTGTGCATGGTATCAGGCCAAAATCACCAGGGTATGTGAACTTTTGATCAGGGTCATTTGGATGTTTTTGGTTGTCATTAACATTTAAAAAGAGAAAACATAGCAGTTTAATAATAAATGGCTTCACCCAACCAACAACCATGAGTGGAGAAAAAGTTTTTTGTTATCATTCATATTCTCTGAAACAAGGCCAAGAAAGGAAAAATTCTGCCGGGGTATGTAAAATTTTGAGCACAACTGTAGCTGGCTCTGCCCCTTTCCGTGATTTCATCCCTCAGTAGAAGCTCTGTTCTAGATACAGCACAGTAATGCTACCAGGATGCCGCTGAGAGACTGCATTTACTGTGCTGTGCTGTGAAATAAATACGATTCTGAAAATACCCCCTTAATATGATCGTTCTGCCCCCATATGATATCATGCTATTGGCAAAACACATTCTCGGTTTACTCAGGGCGATGGGTTGCAAATATTGATGATTTTCATTCCAGCATAAACAATCCAATTGCCTGATGAATGAGTGTTTTGCTCGTTTGTCGGGTAACTCTTGGATGATATTCAGGAACAAGCGTTCCTCTAATTGCTCGTTTGCCATTTAGCGTTTTGTCTAAATGGATCATTACATTATTACTGCATATGTGACCTAGCAACTGAATTAATCACAAACTTGTGTTAGAATCTGTCTGGTCTCAACTCATATGGATACAACGTATAGTTTACATCTGTACAAGATCCATGGCCCCTGGATCTACAGGATGGCTCCAAAGGCCACTGGAGGATAAATAGAGCCTGGAGGAGGGGGAACCTTGGGGGGTGTGCAAAAAGGAGCAGATTTACCAAAAAAAAGGGTTATATTTGCACAAATTAATAAGAATATATGTGTACATTAATACAAGACCACATTGTGATTTTGGGATTTAGCCTTTAACGATCGTTGTGCTCCCATCAATACTCGTCAGCCTGTATAAACAGGCCAGTATATGAGCACTAACTAGGCCGGATTCAGATGTAATTTTCTTGGCATATGAATTGTCACTGTCTGATTTTCATCAGTGTGCTCAATCAGATTTTCATCCATTTTTGATCCAAGTGTCACCAGTTTTTCTTATTTGAGAAAAAAAATAATTTTAGTTTTCCCAAACTACTCTTAGAATTGGTCTGTGAAAAACAGGCAGCACATGGATGCAGCACGGACATATACTGTCTGTTCTTAGCACTGAGCCACTCTCTTGAAAAACTATACGTTAAAAACAAGAATCTGACATGTGAATGAGGCTTTAGTCTTTATACAGTATGATCTATGTAACTACTATATACATTATATTCATTGACCACAAATACAATACATTAAACAATGTGATTCCAGCATCACTGACAATAGGTTTCTGCTGTTGTAAATTACGCTAATTACACTTATAAATCATTTTTAACCACTTAGGTGGATTTTGATGATGGAAACTGTCCAACATTTTACAATCAGATCAAAGGGATTTTTAATATCTACCAAGTCGTCCATGGCAAGATACCAGGTAATAAAGATGAATTGCACAGTAAGTTGCTGCAGTAAAATGGATCAGAATGATTGTGCAGTATTATTTATACATACCATGTCTTACTTATAATCTGCAGGTTTACCTCCAATCTCTGAGGCCCCTGTCTTAATGCTTAGACCAAGGGCTTGGAATATGGTGGAGCATAATATGCTGGTAATATAACCCAATCATGGTCCTGAATCTAGCCCCTGACATGTTCTGGAGTAGGCATTACCTACTGTGTGGTGTTCCTGACTGTAATTCATAATCACTGTGAATGCAAGTAAATATATATATATATATATATATATATATATATATATATATATATATATATATATATTACCTGGAATGCATAGTAATAAACTAACATGTTTTATAAGGGTTTGTATATTTATATACCATGTTATTTTCAAAAAAATAACCAACACTAAATGTACAAATTGTAAAATGTTACTATAATACTGACAGATTGTAAGGTAGAAACATTATAGCAATAATGCACACATTTTTCAACTGTGACACAAAGTCATGTAATATTTTGGTTATGTGCCTCCCGCGCAGTAGTGTATTGCTGACCTGTTGTGTGCCTCCTGCGCAGTACAGTGTGTAGCTGACCTGTTGTGTGCCTTCTGCACAGTGTAGTGTATAGCTGACCTGTGGTGTGCCTCCTGCGCTGTACAATGTGTAGCTGACCTGTTGTGTGCCTCCTGCGCTGTACAATGTGTAGCTGACCTGTTGGGTGCCTCCCGCGCAATACAGTGTATAGCTGACCTGTTGTGTGCCTCCCGCACAGTACAGTGTGTAGCTGACCTGTTGTGTGCCTCCCGCTCAGTACAGTGTATAGCTGACCTGTTGTGTGCCTCCCGCTCAGTACAGTGTATAGCTGACCTGTTGTGTGCGTCCTGCACAGTAGTGTATAGCTGACCTGTGGTGTGCCTCCTGCGCTGTACAATGTGTAGCTGACCTGTTGTGTGCCTCCTGCGCTGTACAATGTGTAGCTGACCTGTTGGGTGCCTCCCGCGCAATACAGTGTATAGCTGACCTGTTGTGTGCCTTCTGCACAGTGCAGTGTATAGCTGACCTGTGGTGTGCCTCCTGCACTGTACAATGTGTAGCTGACCTGTTGGGTGCCTCCTGCGCAATACAGTTTATAGCTGACCTGTTGTGTGTCTCCCGCTCAGTACAGTGTATAGCTGACCTGTTGTGTGGGTCCTGCGCAGTAGTGTATAGCTGACCTGTTGTGTACCTCAAGTGCAGTACAGTGTATAGCTGGCCTGTTGTGTGTCTTCCACGCAGTAGTGTATAGCTGACCTGTTGTGTGCCTCCCGCGCAGTACAGTGTATAGCTGACCTGTTGTGTGCCTTCCACGCAGTACAGTGTATAGCTGACCTGTTGTGTGCCTCCCGTGCAGTACAGTGTATAGCTGACCTGTTGTGTGCCTCCCGCGCAGTACAGTGTATAGCTGACCTGTTGTGTGCCTTCCACGCAGTACAGTGTATAGCTGACCTGTTGTGTGCCTCCCGTGCAGTACAGTGTATAGCTGACCTGTTGTGTGCCCCCCGCCCAGTACAGTGTATAGCTGACCTGTTGTGTGCCTCCCGCGCAGTAGTGTATAGCTGACCTGTTGTGTGCCTCCCGCGCAGTAGTGTATAGCTGACCTGTTGTGTGCCTCCCGCGCAGTAGTGTATAGCTGGCCTGTTGTGTGCCACCCGCGCAGTACAGTGTATAGCTGGCCTGTTGTGTGCCTCCCGCGCAGTACAGTGTATAGCTGACCTGTTGTGTGCCTCTTGCACAGTACAGTGTATAGCTGACCTGTTGTGTGTCTCCTGCACAGTACAATGTATAACTGTTGTGTGCCTCCTGCACAGTACAATGTATAGTTGACCGAGGCGCATCATGTGGCTTTATGCTGTTGCGTGACAGCACCTGTCTGAAAAGTCGCACAACTATTTTAGAGCTCTGATTTTGCTGTAAATAAAACAGCTGACTTGCATACGAGTCGCATGCATGTGCATTGAAGTGCTTGGAAAGTGTGTGGTGTGTGACTTGTGACCAGTGACAGAACATCCAACACATTTGGAAATATATGCGACTCTGTAACGCACTTGGTTTCAGTCCCAACACGACACCATAGGAAATCATTACATCCAATTTCACTGTGCTTTCATTCTCACACAACATATGTTGCCATGTAGCCCTAACCTAAACCTAAGACTTTAATACAGTTTTCTCATCGCAGATAAATGGAAAAGAGATCCCAGGACCCCTCTTTGATTATGGTCTACTAATGTACCATACTGGAAGAAGACTGTATGACAGTGAATGTGGGCCCTTTTTCTATTTATCAAAGGTAGGTTATATTGTTTCTCCTCCTTTCAAAATACTTAAAGGGGTTGTCCACTACTAGGACAACCTTCTTGATCTAAATGTTTGCCCCATTAAAATTAAAAAGTTTATACTCACTTCCCATGCCGGCGGCGTTCCAGCGTTGTCAGGACTCGCGGTTCCTCGGCTCTCGTGCGGTTGTTGTGAGACATGAGCCTGGTGCCCAATCAGCTCTGACGTCACTGTCCCCATCTTTGGATGAATTGAACATAAAGAGGAAGTCAGATCAGCTGCAGCCCGGACTTCCTCTTCCTGTTCAATCAGTGCGATGGCGGAGACAGTGACGCTAGCGTTGATTGGTTGCCAGGCTCACGTGTACAAGAGCCCCAGGACCGCGATTGCTGACACTGCTGGAAAGGCGCAGGCACAGGAGGTGAGTATAGGCTTTTTTATTTTATCGGGGACAAACATTTAGATCCATAAGGGGTTGTCCTACTAATGGACAACCCCCTTAAATGGATTTTCCAAGACTTATGAAAAGCCACCGATGATTCATCAGTAGAGGTCCCACCCCCATGATCGCTCAGATCAGCAAAATAAAGGGGAGAGCATAGTAACTCCTCCACTCTAAACAGAGGCATAGCATTTGATGCCCGGTACTGCAGCTTAGACCCTTTCAATGCACTAGACACAGACACATACATTTGTATGGGACTGTGCCTGCGTGAACCAAAAGGAGTCACATAACTTAATGTAGCATCAAAGCCTTTAGTCTACTGATCAGAAAAAGTCCAGGTGATAGTGGGGCTGTGGCCTTAGTGTGGCCCTATCAGTATTTGGTCAGTAGTTTTTCTGTATTCAGTATTTTACCCACTCCTGGTTTTGGCTCTCACTCCTGAGTAAAAATACTGATTGAATACTGACCAAATACTGATAGTGGGGCTGTGGCCTAATAAAACATTACACAAGGCCCACAGTAACTGTCAGTGCTTACTACACGGTGAGAATGCTGTGATCACTCCCCATGCACCTTGACGGACAGCTTGCTCTGCAGCGTATGTGTGCAGCTTATGTAATGTGCAGAGGTGGAGTGATCATAGAGCTCTCACTGTATAGCGAGCGGTGACTGTAACCACCCCGTCCCCTGCACCACCCTAATGACTGTAAGCTAGCGGCTGCAGAAAGAATATTTCATTTTCATGCTGCTGATAACAATGACTTAAAAAACATAAACTTGCGTAAAAAACATTTTGGTCGCTCGTCGGGTGATTGCCGGCGTGTTTTGACAGTAATGGAACACAATTCTTACAATTATTAAGATTTCAGACCACAGAAAAGGAAGAGAACATATTCTCCCTTTTTCTCATGCGATCTACTGTATGTAACTTATGGCTCGTGCAGACGACCGTAATAATCATATGAGTGCTAGCCATCGTTTTGATGGATAACACTCGTCCCCATGTTATTCAATGAGGGAGTGCGCATGTCCGTTATTTTTCATTTGACTGAATCAGTTCAAGGAAAAAAAACGCAGTGTGCATGAGTTACCTCCAATTGGTTGGCACACGACCATTCATGTCTTTTCATGTCGAAGATGGAAAAACTTTTTTTTTCTCACTATTGAAGAAAATCGGATCACACTCTGATCAGAGTCTTATCAAGGTGTGATTAACATAATCACTCAAATGAGAGAAAGTCAGTCCTGTGCACCTAGCCTAAGATGTTGGTTTTGGAGATGTAGCCACAGTTCAGGCCTGTGTAGATAGGCCAATAATCGAGGATATCAGCCTGTCAGGATTGTTACCTACAGACAGAGGGATGATGTAAAATAAGGGGACTCTAATGTTAATTAATAGTGATGAGCGAGCATGCTCATTACTCGAGATTTTCGAGCATGCTCGGGTGCTCGCCTAGTATCTTCAGCGTGCTCGGGTGTTATGTTTCAGTCACTCCGTGCTCATGATTTGCGAATGTTTGACAGCTTTAATACATGTGAGGAATGCCTGTTACTTAGGCATTCCGCACATGTATTAAAGCTGACAAACAGTCGCAAATCATGAGCACGGAGTGACTGAAACATAACACCCGAGCACGCTGAAGATACTCAGCAAGCACCCGAGCATGCTCGTAAATCTCGCTCATCACTATTAATTAACCATAATAAAAATATTGCATTACAATGGAGTAAAGATATATTGTCTTCCAGGTAGAAAGCTTTCTAGAGGCCAGACTCTGGAACCAGATATTTGTCTGGACTGAAGAAAAGGTGAGATGTAACGTGTGGGAATCATGTTATGGCTACAATATAATACTACAGGACAACATTTATGGCATTTACCTATTACTAAACAGTTATAACAGTGATTACACCAAGTATTGTGGCAGATGCACATAAAATCATTTTCCTTCATCATTTGTACATTTTAACCTTGGAGTTATATGTTTATATTATACATTAGTCCTAGTTTGTATTTTTTTGCTCTTTTTTTGCTACAAAAGGAACGTTTCATCCTTTTTTCCTAGATAAAACCACGTGCTGATAATATATTATTTTATACTCATTAAGTTTAGAGTGTAGATTTTTAAATTTAGTTTTCTGCAGATCATTTTTTTTGGGAGGGTGGGGGGTCATTTTAGCTAAGCGGTTGCTCTGCTAAGTGAACCAAAAGCTTTACAGAGGACATGCAGATATGTAGATGTAGCAAGCTGGTGTCTGGAGATTATTAAGTTGAATGGAAGATGTTGTTGGTGCATGCTCTGTTACCTGTGCAGGAGTCACAATGTAAGGAGGAGGTGATCTACACCCATAATATTCATAGTATGCCTTTCCTTGTAATCCTACCTGTAATGGTAATGATTTGGCTATGGAGAAGTGATCTCTACAGAACAGAATGAACCAAAAAGAAAACTGCAAAATGTTTGGATGTTTTTAATATAATATACATAATGACATAAAAAATGTAAAAGAAATACACCACCAACATATATAAAAATATGCTTAAAGGGTTGGTCCTCCACCTAAAACGTCCTTTCTAAATATCTTTACACCCCAACCACTTTTGTGATTAGCTTTATTAAAAAATTACCACACATCTCCCTATCTGGCTAATCCCCAAATCTATCACTGCCCTCAAATGAATCGTCAACAGGGGGCAGTGATAGAAGCGGTGAGTGACAGCAGCGTCGCCCCCTGATGATGATCCGTTAGAGGGTGGTGCTTGAAGCTGTTGGGTAGCGCTGGTGTGATTCACTGCTTCTAGTAGCAGAGTGCCGATGCTGCACTCACGTCTCCCACAGTGCCACTCTATCACCATGGATCCAGGACATCTTCAGATGGTGGCAATGCAAGAAACTGCAGTAAGTGACTGCAGCGCTGGCCCAGATAACGTACTGTTCCAGGAGGGGTGATCGACGATGCCGGAAATTGAGTGCAACCCCAGCCTCCTGTTACGTCCTGTTTGAGACTCCGCTCAAATAAAACGTCACAGAGAGTAAAGTAAAAAAAACATTTAGGGATTAGATAGAGAGAAGTGTAGGGTTATAGTATTATATAGCTAATTACAAAAGTGACCTCTTTCTGACCAGGCAATTTTTTGTTTTTGCACTTTTGCTTTTTCTCCTCCCCTTCTTCCAAGAGCTTTAACTTTTTTATTTTTCTGATGACATATCCATATGAGGGCTTGTTTTTAATGAGAGATGTTGATGTTTTGAATAACACCATTAATTTCACCATACTGGAAAATGTGTGGTGAAATAGCATAAAAAAACTTTATTATTAAAAGGGGAAAGGAAGGGGGGGCACAATACGTTATAAGAAAAGATGCTCTAGAATTATTATTTCATATAGAATACAAGTATTTAGTAAAATTGACAAGTCTGGAGAACTGATGGAAGCTCTTTAATTGCAATATTGAAACACAAGTAATATGGCTTTTATGTAAGTTGCCTCTGACACTATGTTTTCTTATTAACCACGTAGTTGAATCTACCACATGGAAGCATTAAAGCCACCGTGCTGATTGAAAGTGTGCTGGCATCATTTGAGATGGAGGAAATCCTCTATGAGCTGAGGGACCACTCTGCTGGTTTGAACTGTGGCATTTGGGATTACTCAGCCTCCTTTGTCAATAAGTTTGGTAAATTTAGAATAAAAGTTGTGTGTGTAAATAACAATGCTCATTTGTGTGATTGGGAGGCACAGTCACAGCTTCATGGTTATATATGTTCTCTTTTGCGTCATTTTCTTTTTCCTTCTTTTATGTTAATATAAGAAAAGCTCAAAGAGTGCAAGATAAAGTTACAGCGCAGCGCGTGTAATATTTCACAACTGCATTGCATCAAACTAAAGCAGTGCTGTAATAAGGTCTAGGACAGACCAAATCTTTTGATGGCTTCAACTTAAAGACGACCTGTCACACCAGGTAGAAAGTGGGCAGTTTTTGGTGTCATTTTACTGCCACTACTCCCTCGAGTATTTCATTTTTTTTTTTTAAAGCTGCCATACAATTCAAAAGATATGGGCCTTTTTTTCTTTAAGTCTAATGTTTATGTTCTTTATCAAGGCCGCGTTGCTCATAGGTTCATGACATGCTGCTGCGGGAAGTGCGTTCCTGCACGAGTATGGCACAATAATGAACCGTATGGCGGATTTTTTAAAAAAAAGCAATATACTGATGGGGACAGGAGTAATAAAATAAGAGCAAAAACTGACCTTTTTTTTTTTTTTACCAGGGGACACGTGTTCTTTAAGTAGTTATGACTGATGTGTTAATTACAAAATCAAATGTAAATACAGTAAAGAATACATATTTTACCTTTTTTATATAAGGAAACAACAGGGACTGTATACATAAAATGTAAGTTATTACATAGCCAATCTGACCATCTCTGCCTGACCGTTATACAAAACAATTCAATAAATTTCACTTTTTTTTTTTTATTTTATAGCTGCTGTTAAGCTGGCCATAAACACAAGAAAGCTGTCAGCAAACGTTTGCTGGGACTATAGCTATCTTTTCCAACCTCCCCATGAACTCGCTCAGCTGAGTGTGCATGTTTAGAGGGGGATAACCCGCTGCCAGACACTTCCACCATGCCCAATCCAACCTGCCCCACTGGTGACATGAGACAGAGACATTTACAATCCAAAGAAATTGTGATCCGCTGCGATAAATGCAAATGAACAACTTTACTGTTCTCTTTCTCATTATAATATTACAAAAGGCTACATAGTTAAAATAATGATGTATCTAAAAACTATGGCATGACACTTTCACTTCTCATGAATAACTGTCAATCATTAATATAGTTTTTTGTTTGAATGTTTAAAGTCTTTGTTACAATACAGTGTAATACTTGCCCATCCTCTTCATGTATATGATTAAGAAATGCTGGGAGATATTTCATTTTATATGCTTAATATTTTAGGACATCGGCCAAAATTTTTGTTGCCAGATCGCAGTAAGTATGTGAATATGGAGAAACATTTTCTAAAAAGTTACATGGATTTGTTGGTGCAAACATGTCATCGAAGAGGAGCCTTAGCTACAGGGGGAATGGCTGCTCTACTTCTGCCGAAAGACAAAGAAAGCGAAGAGTATCGAAGTGTTACTGCAGCTGTTACACAGTAAGCTGGGAGACGCAAATAATTAATAATATGCATTCTCCAAAATCAGATTTTGAGGTATTCTTCTCCAAAAACCATTGCATCTAGCGGAGTATAACCCATAATACAGCCCTGCACAAGGGACCATACGTCATGACTACGTGCCTACGGCTCCCTCAGTAGATTCTAAGTCTAAGGCCGGGGTCAGACGAACATATGAAAAACCTTGGGCAGTTTTCATTCATGTTTTCATCTACCGTATATTGTCATCTGTCTGCCACCCGTCTGTCCGTTTTTTTAAGTTCGTTTCTCATCCTTTTTTTTTTTATAGCTCAACGGTTTAAAATATACATGATCAAGTAAATAATGGCAATGTATCCATAAAAATTGGATATTATACAAATTATGGGATCTGGATTTTTTTGCGCACCCATAGACTTATATAAGTGAATAGTACATGCTGTGATTTTTTTTTCACACGGACAGTCAGTCCATGTGAAAAACGGTCATCTGAACAGCTCTACTGAATGACATTGGTCAATGGGCTGTCCGTATGATACACCCGTCTGAACGAGCCCCTAAAGCTGTGCAAATAGCTAGTATCATAGTAACGATGAGAAATATACATTAACTTCCGAGTCTGTGAGAATTATTTTATGTTCTACACAAACAAGATGTGTTTGGTAACAGATTCTTAATGGTCATTTCAGATTGAAACTGTTTGAAATAAATGCTGGAGTGGATGGTTTTATGGTATATGATATTGACCTGGTTGCACCAATGCAAAAGGTAAGAGTATCTCATCTGTCACATCATCTAATATTTCAACCCCTTCACACCATGGCTATTTTCTATTTGCATTTTTTCATCCTCTTCTTCCAAGGGCCATAACTTTTTTATATTTCCGTAAATATGGCCGTATGAGGACTTATTTTTTGTGAGACGAGTTGGACTTTTGAATGGTACCATTGATTTTATTATATATTGTACGGGAAAATGGGGAAAAAAATTCCAAGTGCAGTGAAATTGAAAAAAAAAAAGTGCAATTCTACAATTGTTTTTTTTTATTTACCATGTTCAGTATACGGTAAAACTGACCTGGAAATACGAAAAAAAAAAATTCTGAAATTTGTATAAAAAAAGTTTTTGCATTTGTCTTTATTTTCCGAGACCTGTAGCGTCTCCATTTTTCGGGATCTGGGGCTGGGTAAGGGATTATTTTTTTGCGCCATGAGCTGACATTTTTTATACCATTTTGGGGTAGATACAATGTTTCTATCACCTCTTATTGCATTTTATTGCAATGTTGCAGCTGCCAAAAAAACTTATTCTGGGGTTTTGATTTTTTGCTCTTTACTGATCAGATTAATTTAATTTATTTTGATAAATCGGACATTTCTGAATGGAGCGACAGCAAATATGAATATTTTTTTTAATTGTTTTATTTTCAATGGGGCAAAAGGGGGGTAATTTGAACTTGTGTTTTTCTTTTTCCTTCATATTTTTAAAAACTTTTTTTCACTTTTTACTTTAATAGTTCCCTTAGGAGACTTGAAGCTGCGATTGTCCGATAGCCTGTGCTATACGTAGCAGTGCTTCGTTAACAGCCTTGGGTAGAGTTGTTAAAGGCATAGGACAGCTGATTAAATCAGTTGTCAATCTGCGGGGAAAGATGCAGGCCCAGTGCCGAAGCCCGGATCAAAGTCAGGGACACGACATATGATGTAAATATATGTCGTGAAAGGGTTAAAGAGATTGTCTGACTTAAAAAAAAAAAAAAAAGCAATAAATGAATGTATACTAACCTGCTGAACCCTCGTGACTACAGTGCTATTCCGGTAGTCTCCTTAAGGACAGGAAGTGTCGTCCCCTTGTGATTAGCTGCAGCGCTCAGATGACTGGAATGACACATGATCAGATGCGTTTTTATCACCTATTTCTCCAGTCACACGCTTTGCTTAAGTTTTTTTTTATATAAACCCTTCAGATGAGAATTTCTATTTAAATCTAAGTTACAGGAGGCAAGTTCAGTAGATTTTCTGAATTTGGGAATGTTCACACATATGTTAATTGTCACAATTTTATAAAATGGCAGTGGAAACATAATTTTTGCACAATTTTCAGATTGGTGCCACTTTAAATTCAATTTCAGAAATTGTGGCAAATAAAGGCTGCGCTATTGCATCATGTGAACATACCATAGTGGTCTTGTTGATAGAGTAAAGCAGGAATTTCAACAACATCCATTGAAGACAACTGAATGCAGTAGTTTCTGCCAGAAGTACAGTATATACATTTATTGGAAATTTTCAGAAATGTTGCAACAAATCTAATGTTTAAATCTCCCCCAAACGCCTACAAAGGAAGCTGCAAACTTACAACTCAGACAGGAAAGAAGACGTTTTCCTCACAGTAAGATTTCTTAGAATCAATACCCAACAAATACTGAATATCTGCAAGTGCGCGTCGGTTCATAGTTTGCAGCTCCTTTTCATACAGTTGTGAGAGGCCATGGGTCAAGCACTGCAATTTTCATTTATTCTTGTAGTGCCCACTTCCCTTTGTATATAACCATCCACAGAGATGCATTGGACCTTACTGTATCACCATATACCTCTATATTCTTGGGTAAGGTACCGTATTTTTTGGACTATAAGACGCACTTTTTTCCTCTAAAATTTTGGAGTCCGAATGTTGGGGGGGGGTGTATATATATATGTGGGGTGAGGGGTAGCGGTGGAGGAGTGGGGCACAGGAGGCAGCAGCCGCCCGCTGCAGCCTACACTGTCCCCGCTGCTAAAGAAAATGAATATTCACTGCTCCCCACGCCTATGGGGTGTGGGGAGCACTGAATATTCATGCTCCTTAATAGCAGCACACAGTGTATCAGCAGCGCGGCTCCTGCTGCTGCCGGAATCACCTGTACCCGCTGTTAAAGGGCATGAATATTCAACCTCTCTCCACGCCCATGGGAGTGGAGAGGGGTGAATATTCATGCCTTTTAATAAGCGGGCACACGCGATAGCCCCGCAGCAGCAGGAGCCGCAGCGCGGCTTCACTGTGTGCCGGCTATTAAGCAGCATGAAGTCACTGCTCCCCGCACACACAGTCCCGGCGTGGGGAGCAGTGACTTCCGGCAGCTGATCTCTCCATGTGATGTCATGCGCAGCTCACATGGAGAGATCAGTGCGGGCAGACAGGACGCAGCGCTGGAGGAGAGAGAAGAAAGGTGAGTATGAGTGTTTATTTATTTATTTTTTTATGTGCAGCCTGATGGGGATTAGGGGGACCATGCATACCAGGATAAGGATGAGGGGGCCATACATACCAGGGTAAGGATGAGGAGGCCATACATACCAGGGTAAGGAAGAGGGGGCCATACATACCAGGGTAAGGATGAGGAGGCCATACATACCAGGGTAAGGATGAGGGGACCATACATACCAGAGTAACGATGAGGGGGCCATACATACCAAGATAACTCTGAGGGGGCATACATAACAGGATAAAGATGAGGGGACTATACATACCAGGATTAGGATGAGGGGCCATACATACCAGGATAAGGATGAGGGGTGCCATGCATACCAGGATAGGGATTAGGGGTGCCATGCATACCAGGATAGGGATGAGGGGTGCCATGCATACCAGGATAGGGATGAGGGGTGCCATGCATACCAGGACAGGGATGAGGGGTGCCATGCATACCAGGATGAGGATGGGAACCACGTATAAAAGGAAGGGAGGGGGGGCATATATACCAGGATAGGGGATATTGTCAGAATTGGGGGATATTACCCCTATACCAGTGTCAGCAGAAGACCCCCTCCCCCTTTAAAAGTGCATCATGAACACATTTTTTGCTTACATTTTTTTTTTTAATTTTCCTCCTCTAAAACCTAGGTGCGTCTTATGGTCCGAAAAATACGGTAATAGTTGAGCGAGTTATGAGAAATGCCTCATTTACTGCACCTTTAAATGCAATCATTTGGGAACCTGTGCATATTATGGAACAATTGTGATCTCCTGGCCTAAAGCCATGTTTCACGGTCTGTACTGGTGGTCTTCAGACACAAATTCAGCATTATATATGGCAATGAGGCTGTTGAGTTTGGGTGAAGAGACCGACAATCCAGACTTTCATCAGAATCATTCTATGGTCCAGACGTTCATCAGGATCGGTCTACAAAACATGGATATTTGCATCTGGCCTAATAGTCACACTAGATGTGTGGATTCTGTATGAATAGGTATTTATTCAGTAACACTGTTGTTCAGCTTTTCCAGGAGCGCACAAGTGGACCAAACCAGTTTCACATCATTCCCTCGGTGACAATCTCCCAGTCTGACTTACTTATAATGCCTGCTGTAAGTACAGAGTTGTGTTGCTCAGTTATTACACTTGTACAAAGTAATAGTTGGCTTTAGGACTGTATATCTATAATTTAGGCAGGGCGGTATATGCAACTTCTTTATAATATTTATTATAGCAGATGCATACTAGAAGTTGCCCATTTTCTATGTGTACGACACTGAATTGTCTGCATTGTGTTCCTCAGGGAGGTGTCACACTGCTTGGCCTGAAGTATAATATTGCTGTTGGTATACTTTTCATTGATGCTTGGCTTAAAGGTAGATTTTGCTCACTAAACTGTATAAATGTCCCCAGAAAGGGTGCTGTATACTTTAATTCTTCATATATATATATATATATATTGTATGTATTAGGTGAAGGCCATTTCTTCTATCGTGGAAAAGTGGAGGACTCCGCAACGGCTGAAATATCTCGATCCCAGGTAGAAACAAAATGTACTATGATATAATCCCCCTTACAGTGAATATCAGCACAGAGGATTTAGAAAACTTGTGTTGTAAAACACCAAAATTACTTTTAACCCCTTCACTACCCGGCGATTTTCCGTTTTGTCCTCCCCTTTTTCCCAAAGTCATAACTGTATAAAACTTTATAGTGATATAGACATATGAGGGATTGTTTTTTGCGGGACGAGTTATACTTTTGAGTGACACCATTCATTTTACCATATAGAGCACTGGAAAATGGGGAAATAATTCTAAGTGTGTTGAAATTGCAAAAAAAAAAAAAAAAGTGCAATTCCACAGTTGTCTTTTGGGTTTTTTATTTACCAAATTCAGAGATTTGTCACAAAAAAAAATAGTTTTTGTCGCCATTTTCTGAGACTTGTAGCATTTCCAGTTTTCGGGATCTGAGGCTGGGCATTTCTGAATGCAGCGCTAAAACTTAGTTGTTGTTTTTTTTTTGTATTTTCAATGGGGCAAACGTGGGGGGGGGGGGTGATTTGAACTTGTGTTTTTTCTTAAACTTTTTCTTTTTACGTTATTTAATAGCCCCCTTAGGAGACTTGAAGCTGTGATCGTCCGTGCTATACACAGCAGTGCTTCAGGAGTATTGTAATGACAGGTACAGGGGTCTTCTGCAGATCCCCGTCTATCATGACAATGCTTCAGCGCCCCACGATAACGTGACGGGTGCCGATGGCTGGGATTTGTGAGATGTTCCTGGGCAGCATGTGTTAAATCCTGCTGTCAGTGATTGACAGCGGGATTTAAACCCACGGCTGTTAAAGGCACTTGATGGCATGTCCCCCACATCAAGGACAGGGAACCTACCTTTGATGTACATGTACGTCAAAGATGGTGAAGGAGTTAATATAAAACAACCTGTTGTAATTTTTCAAAATTAAAGTAGAGGTAGAAGTAACAGTCAGAGTTCACACACAGCTTTTTATATGTATATATGTAATTTTTCAGACAAAGCCACAAGCAGATCCAACAAGGAGACGTATAAGGCTTTGTTCACACTAGGTGTTTTTTCAGCTTTTTTATGCAAATTTTCAGCAGCGTTTTACAGTACCAACAAAGTATGAGATTTCAGAAATCTCATACACACACATTGGTTATTGTGTCATCAGTATTTTGCTTTGCATGGTTTTATGTCACTTCTTTCAGCGTTTTTTAAGCTGTTTTGCAGCGTTTTTAACCAATTGAAAATGGGCAGTGACAAAAATGTGAAAAACCGTAGGTATCAGGTTTTGCTGCATATCTATATATAATATATATTATAAAATATATATATATATATATATATATATATATAATATATATTATAAAATATATATATATATATATAATATATATTATAAAATATATATATATATATATATAATATATATTATAAAATATATATATATATATATATAATATATATTATAAAATATATATATATATATATATATATATAATATATATTATAAAATATATATATATATATATATATATAATATATATTATAAAATATATATATATATATAATATATATTATAAAATATATATATATATATAATATATATTATAAAATATATATATATATATATATAATATATATTATAAAATATATATATATATAAAATATATATTATAAAATATATATATATATATAATATATATTATAAAATATATATATATATAATATATATTATAAAATATATATATATATAATATATATTATAAAATATATATATATATAATATATATTATAAAATATATATATATATATATAATAAAATATATATATATATATATATATAATATATATTATAAAATATATATATATATATATATATATATATATATATAATATATATTATAAAATATATATATATATAATATATATTATAAAATATATATATATATATAATATATATTATAAAATATATATATATATATATATATATATATATATATAATATATATTATAAAATATATATATATATATAATATATATTATAAATATATATATATATATATATAATATATATTATAAAATATATATATATATAATATATATTATAAAATATATATATATATATAATATATATTATAAAATATATATATATATATAATATATATTATAAAATATATATATATATATAATATATATTATAAAATATATATATATATATATATAATATATATTATAAAATATATATATATAATATATATTATAAAATATATATATATATATATAATATATATTATAAAATATATATATATATATATAATATATATTATAAAATATATATATATATATAATATATATTATAAAATATATATATATATATAATATATATTATAAAATATATATATAATATATTATAAAATATATATATATATAATATATATTATAAAATATATATATATATATAATATATATTATAAAATATATATATATTATAAAATATATATATATATAATATATATTATAAAATATATATATATATAATATATTATAATATATATATATATAATATATATTATAAAATATATATATATATAATATATTATAATATATATTATAAAATATATATATATAATATATATTATAAAATATATATATATAATATATATTATAAAATATATATATATATATATATATATATAATCATATAAAGCTGAATGTGTGTGTGTGTGTATGTATGTGTGTCCGAGATTGGCATCTGAACAGTCGCAGCTACAGCCACAAAATTTTGCACAGTCACACGTCTGGACCCCGAGAGCGTCATAGGCTATGTTGTGAGGCAAAATTTTAACCCCGCGCGTTCCAATTCACCAAACAATTTTGCCCCTATCTCCATAATGGGGAAAAAGTGAAAGGAAAAGTGTTGGAGGCAAATTGACAGCTGCCACATGTGAAAGAGGGAGAATTAAAGAATGAGAGCGATGGCGCCAAAGAGTATATACCGTACAGTTGCTAAGGTGGGGCCCCGACATGGGATACTCATACTGACCACACACGGGGATATGAACACACACACAAAATGCGCCACACACTACCACGTGCTTGAACACATATACCACCCCCAGCACACACAAAACTCATCTCACAAAGATTTATCAGGCTGCCAATAGCAACCAATCACAGCTCAGCTTCTATTTTGCTACAGTTAATCTGAGTTGTGATTGGCTAATATAGGCAACAAAGGACATTCTCAGTATAACAAAGCTTGTGTAAGGTAATAAGATGTCAGTTAGGGTGTGTTGGTGGAAAGGCTGATGTCAGTCACATTACTTCTATGTGAGAGGATATAGAAACTGCCAGTTACAGACTATTTTTACCACAATAATGCCTCATAAGAAAAGGAATTTCATGGCACGAATGTCAGCTGATACAAAAAGAAAAGCTGCATTACGGGCCAATGAAAAATGTGAAGACCAAGAAACAAGGCTGACACACATGAGAACAGCAGCTGCTTCCTCAAGAGCCAATGAACTTTCTAAGCAGAGGGAAGCGAGGCTTGCAGACAAGAGAACAAGAGCTGCTTCCTCAAGGGCCAATGAACTTTCTATTTGTTTTGTGTTATTTGTGTGGAGAATAAATTTTTGTTAACATATTCTATTTTGCTAACAGCAGTTATTAAGCCGGGTAGTACAGCTAGTGTATATACAGTACAGACCAAAAGTTTGGACACACCTTCTCATTTAAAGATTTTTCTATATTTTCTTGACTATGAAAATTGTACATTCACACTGAAGGCATCAAAACTATGAATTAACACATGTGGAATTATATACCTAACAAAAAAGTGTGAAACAACTGAAAATATGTCTTATATTCTAGGTTCTTCAAAGCAGCCACATTTTGCTTTGATGACTGCTTTGCACACTCTTGGCATTCTCTTGATGAGCTTCAAGAGGTAGTCACCGGAAATGGTCTTCCAACAATCTTGAAGGAGTTCCCAGAGATGCTTAGCACATGTTGGCCCTTTTGCCTTCACTCTGCAGTCCAGCTCACCCCAAACCATCTCGATTGGGTTCAGGTCTGGTGACTGTGGAGGCCAGGTCATCTGGCGTAGCACCCCATCACTCTCCTTCTTGGTCAAATAGCCCTTACACAGCATGGAGATCTGGAGATGTGTGTGGGGTCATTGTCCTGTTGAAAAATAAATGATGGTCCAACTAAACGCAAACCGGATGGAATAGCATGCCGCTGCAAGATGCTGTGGTAGCCATGCTGGTTCAATATGCCTTCAATTTTGAATAAATCCCCAACAGTGTCACCAGCAAAGCACCCCCACACCATCACACCTCCTCCTCCATGCTTCATGGTGGGAACCAGGCATGTAGAGTCCATCCATTCACCTTTTCTGCGTCGCACAAAGACACGGTGGTTGGAACCAAAGATCTCAAATTTGAACTCATCAGACCAAAGCACAGATTTCCACTGGTCTAATGTCCATTCCTTGTGTTCTTTAGCCCAAACAAGTCTCTTCTGCTTGTTGCCTGTCCTTAGCAGTGGTTTCCTAGCAGCTATTTTAACATGAAGGCCTGCTGCACAAAGTCTCTTCTTAACAGTTGTTGAAGAGATGTGTCTGCTGCTAGAACTCTGTGTGGCATTGACCTGTTTTTTAATCTGAGCTGCTGTTAACCTGCGATTTCTGAGGCTGGTGACTCGGATAAACTTATCCTCAGAAGCAGAGGTGACTCTTGGTCTTCCTTTCCTGGGGCGGTCCTCATCTGAACCAGTTTCTTTGTAGCGCTTGATGGTTTTTGCAACTGCACTTGGGGACACTTTCAAAGGTTTCCCAATTTTTCACACTGACTGACCTTCATTTCTTAAAGTAATGATGGCCACTCCTTTTTCTTTATTTAGCTCCTTTTTTCTTGCCATAATACAAATTCTAACAGTCTATTCAGTAGGACTATCAGCTGTGTATCTGACTGACCTTCATTTCTTAAAGTAATGATGGCCACTCGTTTTTCTTTACTTAGAATTTGTATTATGGCAAGAAAAAAGCAGCTAACAGTCTATTCAGTAGGACTATCAGCTGTGTATCCACCAGACTTCTACACAACACAACTGATGGTCCCAACCCCATTTATAAGGCAAGAAATCCCACTTATTAAACCTGACAGGGCACACCTGTGAAGTGAAAACCATTTCCGGTTGACTACCTCTTGAAGCTCATCAAGAGAATGCCAAGAGTGTGCAAAGCAGTCATCAAAGCAAAAGGTGGCTATTTTGAAGAACCTAGAATATAAGACATATTTTCAGTTGTTTCACAGATTTTTGTTAAGTATATAATTCCACATGTGTTAATTCATAGTTTTCATGCCTTCAGTGTGAATGTACAATTTTCAGTCATGAAAATACAGAAACATTTTTAAATGAGAAGGTGTGTCCAAACTTTTGGTCTGTACTGTATATATAACTGGATATGTACTTTGGTAATATATATTACAGTACCATATATGTACAATACCAAAGGTCATATCCAGTAGAAGATATCTTGGTAAGGGATTATTTTAATTTTCCCCAGTTGCAATCTAAGCTCATGTATTCTTTCCTCCTGGTCTACAGGTCTGGCAGTGGATAAGGCACCAGGTAAAATTAGAGGATGACAGCAGAACAGTCACAAGGGGTCTGGTGCGTGCCCTGGTACAGCAAGTGGAGTGTCAGCTGCTTGAGGAGTCACAGCTCTCCGATCTGTAAGTAAATATAACTTCTCATGGGAAATGGGCAAAAACGTTGGTGTCAAAATGCAGAAAATAAAAAAATAACGAAGTACATTTTCTTGCTGTTGCACAGATTTCTATACACTTTTGCCTGGAAACAAAACTTTAGTAATGTTACCCCATACACAAATTGCTTTACAAAAGTAAAACATATATCCTGTTAAAGTGATAGTTCTTTGTATGCAGTCTACACAGGTCTTCTTAATAGATTTATGGGGCAGCACGGTGGCTCAGTGGTTAGCACTGCAGCTTTGAAGGTTGGGGTCCTAAGTTCAAATCCCACCAAGGACAACATCTGCAAGGAGTCTATGTTCTCCCCGTGTTTGTGTGGGTTTCCTCCGGGTTCTCCTGTTTCCTCCCACACGCCAAAAACATACTGTTAGGGAAAGTAGATTGTGAGCCCCAATGGTGACAGTGCCGATAATGTCTGTAAAGCGCTGTGGAATATGATAGAGCTATATAAGCAACGCATAATAAATACATCTATTCAGTTAAGGAGCAGGAAATGTGGTATAGCCAAGTAAAGCTGTCCACATCTTCTACCCACCCTAAATGGCTTTATTGGCATTCTTAAAGGGGTATTCTCAAGTTTGAAGATAAATCTTTATCTCCACAGGATAGGGAATAAAATCCCGATTGCTGGAACCCCCCATTTAAGAGGTCCACTAACCTGACTCAGTTAGTGGTTTTGCCATAAAATCCTTAAGGACAATGCCCCTAAATGACTCTATATACCCTTTCTGCCAAGTTTCATGTTGTTTTATGCCTCTGTGCTTCACTTCTTGTGCCCTGGCAACAGCTCTGTTGTTACAGCAATCAATTCCTATTCAGAATCCTCTGCTCCCTTCTTACTACATTTTCCATCATACTTTGTGCTGGGCTGCAAGCCAGCAGTGAGCACAGACCTACAACTCTGCCTAAACCCCTCCCACTCCTCCTGTTAGGCACAGCATCAGCACCACCTCCTGTACTTGACACTGCAGAGAATAGAAGTAATGAACAAAGCACCATTACACCACCCCTGACATTATAAATTACCCCCTACTCCCCCCTCACTGAAATGGATGGTTAGATGGGGGAGATCTGAATGTATTCATATTATAAAGAAAATACTGCAGTGTTTATATACAGGTGCATCTCACTAAATTAGAATATCATCAAAAAGTTAAATTTATTTCAGTTCTTCAATACAAAAAGTTAAAGAGTGTTTATTTCTGTTAATGTTGATGATTATGAAAACACAAAAAAGTCATTATCTCAGTAAATTACAATAATTAATAAACACCTGCAAAGGCTTCCTAAGCATTGCATTTAAAAAGGTCCCTTAAGTCTGTTTCAGTAGGCTTCACACAATCATGGGGAAGACTGCTGACTTGACAGATGTCCAGAAGGCAGTCATTGACACATTCCACAAGGTCCCAGAGTTCCAATTTCCATTTAGAAATTAAGGTCCCAGAGTCTGGAGGAAGAGTGGAGAGGCACACAATCCAAGCTGCTTGAGGTCTAGTGTGAAGTTTCCACAATCAGTGATGGTTTGGGGAGCCATGTCATCTGCTGGTGTAGGTCCACTGTGTTTTATCAAGACCAAAGTCAGCGCAGCCGTCTACCAGGACATTTTAGAGCACTTCATGCTTCCCTCTGCCGACAAGCTTTTGGAGATGGAAATTTCATTCTCCAGCAGGACTTGGCACCTGTCCACACTGCCAAAAGTACCAATACCTGGTTTAAAAGCAACAGTATCACTGTGCTTGATAGGCCAGCAAACTCGCCTGACCTTAACCCCATAGAGAAACTATGGGGTATTGTCAAGAGGAAGATGAAAGACACCGGACCCAAAAATGCAGACGAGCTGAAGGCTGCTATCAAAGCAACCTGGGCTTCCATAACACCTCAGCAGTGCCACAGGCTGATCGCCTCGATGCCACGCCGCATTGATGCAGTAATTGATGCAAACGGAGCCCCGACCAAGTATTGAGTGCATTTACTGAACATACATTTCAGTAGGCCAACATTTCGGATTTTAAAAACATTTTTCAAGCTGGTGTTATAAAATATTCTAATTTACTGAGATAATGACTTTTGTGTTTTCATTGGCTGTAAGCCATAATCATCAACATTAACAGAAATAAACACTTGAAATAGATCACTCTGTTTGTAATGACTATATATAATATATGGTTTCACTTTTTGTATTCAAGAACTGAAAAAAAAATTTACTTTTTGATTATATTCTAATTTAGTGAGATGCACCAGTACATTACACAAGGCATACAGCTGTGTGCGTGTACATGTATAAACACCTTACTGTATACAAAAAGATGCAAAGGAGATCTGGCTTCATTCACAGAAACTGAATGAGCTCCGGAGAAAGCAACACCATCCACCAGCACGGCAAGCCCCATCCAGCCTTCATTTTCCAGAGCCCGGAACTGAGGGAGAATCTGACGTGACATAACAGGAAGCAGGAGATTGTCAGTGAGAGGTCATGTGACCAAAAGTGCAGTTTGGGTTACAGCAGGATTTGGCAAAGTATTTAGTGAAGTGCTGATTAGTGGCAGTTCGTGGGCATGAAAGGGCCATGTAAAGTAGTGGCCAACCCCTGTAGAAGAACCACTGCCCAGCCACTCCATTCATTCTTATGGAAGTGCCAATGACTAGCGCTCAGCTATCTCTGGCGGTCTCATTAGAATGAATGAAGCAGCAGAGCACATGATCAACCACACGGGGCCATACAGAGCCCCAGTTCAGACCCCTATCCAATGGACAGGGGATAATTTTCAATCTGGACTATACCCCGTTAAGGACTTGCTTTCTTTTAAAGCAAAATGTTGTAAGAAAAATGTGAAGCCCTTGTATGTTATCTTTTTTTTTTTTGCTCATATTCCTGTGTATTGGTTCAGAAAAAAATAATTATATCACCACAAATAAAGAATGTGAGAAGCATTTTTCCTGCAATTGTGTTACTACTGGGTCTATGTGTGTTCCTCCCACACTCCAAAGACATACTGATAGGGAACTTAGATTGTGAGCCCCATTGGGGACAGCGATATATAAGCAAGGCATAAATAATTGGCCAAAAATGGCACACAAAACATGCTCTAAAACACATGCTTGTGTGAAATTGCCCACAACCATATCTTTCCTGGCAAACAATAAGGCTATGTGCCCACGATGCAGAAATGCTCCGGATTTTTCCTGAGCGTTTCTGCATCTCCCTGGCAGAAAAATCGCATGCGGATTGTACATGTGGATTGTACATGCGGATTGTACATGTGGATTGTACATGCGGATTGTACATGTGTTTTTCCTGCCAGGGACATGCGGATGTGAAGTGTTCTTCACATGCATTTGCGCATGCGGGTTGACAAGCGCTTTCCAAGCGCTTTTAGCATCACTTGGAAAGTGCTTGACAACTTGGTCACACTATATAAATCCATGCAGCCGGCATGGATTTATACATTGTGACCATAAAAGAATGGTAAAAAATAAATCTATACTTACCTACAGATGGCCCCCGGAGTCTTGCTTCGCTCCGTCCTGGCTTGCCAGCAGCTCGCGGTACACTACACTGAAGGACCTGCCGTTACATGACTAAATGACGTCAGCGCAGGTCCTTCAGTCCACCGCGATCTGCCGGCAAGCGAAGACCAGCGCACCGCGGGACATCAGAAGGTAAGTATAATATTTATTTTTTATTTTATTCTTTTTTTTACAGGTTCTATGGTACCCGGGTCCGGAGAAGAGTCTCCTCTCCTCCACACCCGGGTACTATCTGAACATTGAAACATTTGGATTCCGCATGTACAGATCCAGTGATGCGGAATCCAAGCGTTCCAATGAAAGTCAATGGCGGCGAAAACGCAGCGGTTCCGCAAAATAATAGGTAGTGCTGCGTTTTTTTCCACAATAACCCGCAGTGGAAATTTCCGCAGCATGTGCACAGCATGCGGATTATCATTGGGGAACATGGCAGGCCTTCTACCATGCATTTTTTAAGCGTTTCTGCAGTGTTTTTGCTGATGCGGAAACGCTTAAAAAACGCATCGTGGGCACACAGCCTAAAAGTTACCATCATCTGGTCTGCCTGCTGGAACATAACACTTGTTGCCTTGTTCAATGGTGCAAACAATAGGTCTGTGCCCACAATATAAATACTGTTTTCTTTTCTTCTTAGGCAGGAGGAGAGACTACAAACTGCATCAGAATTATTTATGGAAATTGTTTTAAAAAGAGATTTCCCAGAATTCATTACCACCTACCTTAATCTGGATCATACATTCCTTAGCAGCAAGTACTAAGTAAACTTGGGCTCCATGTCAATGCCTGTAATTCACTGTAAACTTGTGATGCAAATTGCACCTACTGAAAGAACATTATACCTTTTGAAGGGATAGTCACGGGGTCACTTTTGTCCCCATAGACAATTAGTGCATGGTTGAATTGTAGAAGATCCCACTGGAGGGGGTCACACATTTTAGTTAGAGCATGTCACTGCTCCTTAAGTTGCCTTCAAACACTTAACTATACATCTAATCTTTCCTGTGTAATAAAAATCAGTATGCTAATAAAATATACATTTTCAAGAAGGTATTGGTGTATGGGAAAATTTTCTATAAGAAATGAATATTGTCTAAAGAAATAAAAATATGCACATTTATTTTGTATTTCGATATCATAACATTTAATATCTCTGCTTGCTGTCAGTAAAAGGGAACATTCTTGCTTAGATTCAGAGGCTGAAAATGTCCTGCCCATGTCCGAATGACTAAGGCACATAAGCTGATTACAGGCAGAGAGGCGTAAATTCGTGAGGATTTTTTCTGACGGATTTGACTTATGTGAAGTGAAATATGACACGGCGCCGTTCACCGATGGTAGCTTTTTCTTTTTAGAAGTAGATGATAAGAGTTGGAAATTTGAAAGGGTCATTTCTTGTGCCAGACTATAATCTCATGTCATAATGATTTGTGATTGAATATATTAGCAAATCTGTCTTGTTGCACTCACAACACAAAAGGGCTGTATGTATTCCTTAAGACTGAAGTTTTGTCTTTTAGTCTTGAAGCGGAGGTCGCTGAGTACCATGTGCCACATTCATTAAGAAAAGTGTGTCTTATTAATTTGGTGCCTTTTTAAAATTCTGTTGCAACAGAGACAGAATTGTGCTCAAGTCTTAGACTCTATAGAGTACAGTTTCTGCTATAATTTACACCACTTTGTTGAGGGCCACTCTCTGCCATGGCACTTCCTGCCAACCTTTGTCCACTTCTACAAAAGTTGTCAGAACTGCCATAAAAAAGCCAGAAGTTGGAAAAATGTTTGCAGTACATAGTTTCGCAAAAAACTTTGCAACAGTTTCACATCAGTATTTTGGCTTAAGCTCATTAATCAGGTAAAAAAGTTAGAGCTCCTCAAACTGTCCATGTAGCACTGAAAGAAATCTCTGGTCACTGGCAAACATCTGCAGAGCTGGGGATCCCATAAGTCGCCGACTTAACATGTCAGCCGGAGGCTTATCTCAAAGAGAACAATGAAATCGGCAGTCCGAAATCAAACATGCCCGATTTACGTATCTCCCGACCAGTCAGCTGGCGCCCTCATACGCATTAGACAGTCTCCGAACCAGTCGATATCGGTAGGTTCAGTCTACATTAGTCTAATGTGTATGGGGGCCTATACCTCCCAATCTACCAGATCCACTATTGTGTTGGCCAGAGGAAGAGATTATCCCATGACTATAGTGTTCCTTCGAAGTTCGTTCTACATGGCCCCATAACAGCTACATCAAAACCATTCAATGTAATGACTGTGCCAACAGCAGCATGAATCTGAGCTGCTTGGCATCCAAAGATATCTTTGGAAGGAAGGGTACAAATAGACAAGCTGTGCCTAAAACTTGGGGAGTGGGCAAACCAGAGTCCTGTCATGTGCACAACTATAAAAGTTTACAATATGCGCAAGTTCGTATCAGACAATGGGGCCACGCTCAACTCTTGAGCTACAGGGCTCACAGTACACATGAGGATTTTTAGGACTGACAGTAAAAAATGCATCCAGAAGAATGAGAAAATAGAAATTTTCTGGTGACCATTCTTGAGCTAGATGTATGTAAAACAGCTCCATAGCATCTAGAAGAATAGGAAAATAGAAATATTCTGGTGACCATTCTTGTGCTAAATGTATTTAGAACAGCCCCATAGCATCTAGAAGAATGAGTAATAGAAATATTCTGGTGACCATTCTTGTGCTAGATGTATGTAGAACCGCTCCATAGCCCCGGCTAGAACTCTAATTGTCCAGACCTCCATTACCCATTGGTTCAACTCGGATTGTTTTTCAAAAGGTTTTATTGCATTATATTTGGTACCTTATGTTTGACAACAAAAAGGAAATGACATAAGTATCTGCAGAGAGAAGAAGCTGGTCTGCTATTGGAAGAAGGGAATTCAGTATCTGCTGCTCCATTACAAAGCATAGAGCCTCGCCGATAACTGAGCAAGAAAGTCATATTAGAAATAAAGGGCTTCAAGTATAACAAACCTGCCAATGTGGAAAAAAATCCAGAGGTATCGAAACTGCAGTTACTGTGTTTAATCTGCATGACATGAGCAAGGCCTGCTGAGGTTTGTCTCGAAGACCACCAGACCCAATGGCAATTCACTCTCCACCAAGCCAGCTATTGATTACACCATGTGACAGAAGAAGCAGAGTCCTGGACAGCTCGGTGTCACATCATTTCTTTTGGTACTTGCAATACAGTTCTGACATGTTTTGGCAAAAGAAAAAAAAAGTTACAAATTGTTGGTCTGGGCCTTGATTTTTATCTCAAACAGTAAAGATCACAACTCAAGTTTCTCTTGCAAATAGGTTATTCTAAAATTGCCAAAAAAAAACAAACAAAAAAAGTAAAAAAAAATAAAAATAAAACAAAAACCACATCTCATTTAAGCACAAATTAAGTATCCAGAGAGTCACCATATTGTACTTTGCTGAAAGTCCTCCGGCTCTCAATATACTCATTTATTCTATACGCAGATCACACTTTCTTTCTGTGTATCAGCAAACTGTTTTGTGTGGAGTATTTCAGATAACCTGGAAAGCCCAGAGAATCACTTGTGCCAATAATAAAAAAGGAAAAATCCAGTGCTAAAACAGCAGCCTGACCATGTGCAACGCCTGAGGCGTCTGCAGAGCTCACTTTGTCCTGCAGGCCCCCCTGACATTATTGGGAGCGTGCTGTCCGAGATCAGTAATCTCTTAATAGAGGGGAGGGGGTTGGGGTAATATTTCTGCCACACACCTGCTCTGACCACTGTAACATCTTCTTATGGTGCCCATAAATTATTTTAAAAACAGCATTTGTTTCATTTTTTATTCCCTCTTCAAATTTTAGCAGCAAAAGGTTAATTTTAGCGACTCTTCACCCATATCCTGTCATACATTGTATGTTTTTTTCTGCAGCAGGATATAGAACATATAAAGGCAACAACTCTTTTACTCCTTTCAATCTCCACATAAGTTACAGAGCAATACAGCAGGTGCGTGACAAAAATATTAGATTGTTGATATGGTCCAATGTCTGTTTGATATCAGCTGTTCACATTTCATTAGCCAGTTCCTCTGGTTCAGCAGAACTATCTCCATTAATTGTGATACTCATGTCGTCTTCATATCCAGGCGGCATGAAAGCTAAAGCGTAAGGGAACAGCTTGTGGCAGCTTGCTCTGTACGACTCGGAAGCTTCTTTGTTTTCTCCAAAGTTGCCATCATGCAAGGCCTCTAGCACCTCAGTACACGTCTGAAAAATACAGGAAATGAAAAGGCTAAGAAAACTGCGCATGAACTCAAGTGATTTTCAACCTTAGTAAAGCTAAATTCAGCCGTCTGTGTAACATGGTCCTTCTACAGTCTGTGCAGTATGGACTTGGTCACAGTTCGCCAAACCCAACTCTACACACTAACATATACCTATGAGGCTGTTGAGTTAGTGCCGAGAGACCTGCAGCCAGCCCATACATGCCAGAGCGTGCACAGAACAAATTCAGACGTCCATGTAACATGGTCCTTCTACAGACTGATATATGGAATAGCCACGCAATAATGGTGGCCACACAAAATATTGACACTCTGGGCACAATTTGGCCATTTTCACTTAGGGGTGTACTCACTTTTGTTGACAGCAGTTTAGACATTAATGGCTAGGTGTTGAGTTATTTAGAAGTGTTTTGCCAAGGCACACCAAATTTACACTGTTATACAAGCTGTACACTTTACATTGTATCAAAGTGTCATATCTTCAGTGTTGTCCCATGAAAAGATATAATAAAATATTTACAAAAATGTGAGGGGTGCACTCACTTTTGTAATATACTGTACCTCGAGTTCGGTCCGAGAGAAGTGCAGCCAGTCCATATATAGGACAAATTGAGGCGTCCGTGGAACATGGTCCATCTCTGATTAAACTCTTAGAGCTGACCATAGGTTTAACACATTTCATAAATGGCATTTTACCATTGGAAACCCGCTTCAATAAACTGAATAGTTTGTCAGTTAAGCCCCTAAATGACCGGAAGATTTTTTTTCTTCTTCTTCGATTTTTCACTTACATTTTTTTTTATTTCGGTCTTCCAACAGTCTTAAAAATGTTTAAAATTTTTCTGTTAATAGTGCTGTCAGTCAATCCAAAAGGTTCAGGTTACAAGTTTATTAATATATAGTATGCAAGTATGAAAGTAAAAGTGTAGTTTTGACTTTCTTATGAGAATATCCATGTATGCATAATTATTGGGCAACTATTAGTGTGCAGAATTATTATGCAACTGAATGAAAAACAAATTTTCCCATCTCAATTGTTTATTTTCAATAGATGGTCTTTTTGGGAGTCATTTTAAAAAACAGTCCTTAACCCCTTTACCACATTGGAAGCATAAGTACGTTCAAGGTGGTATCCCTGCACTCCATGCGGGCTCCGGCGCTGAGCCCGCATGTTACCGGTCACATGACAGCTTATCTGATCAGCTGTCATGGGCCCCTAACTGCCGAGGGTGGAATTGCGATCCACCCGTGGCTATTAACATGTTAAATGGCGCTGTCAATCTCTGACAGCAGCATTTAACACCGCCGCACTGAAAGCGCGTCATATGAAGAAAAAATTAGATCCAGCAGCTCCAATACGGAAAATACAAAATATGGTAAAAAAACAACATTTCTTGAAAAAAAAAAAAAAGTTTAAATTGATTCATGGTAAAAAGCGCTATGTCAGGATCATGCAACTGACTCGTTTCGAACACTGGGTTCTTAATCCTAGTTATTCCCTGTGTCACATGACCGCAGGTTGCAGATGGGTTGGTATGACAACCCGGGGTCTGCAGGAGACCCCCGTGGTTGTCATTGCCAGGATGCTATGAGCATTTTAGCTACACATAACAGAGATGAAGCCCCGCTGTGCGTAACACAGGCGATCAGACGATCACAGCTTCCAGTCTCCCATGGAGACTATTGAAGCAAGTAAAGAAAAAAAAAAAAAAAGTTTAAATATATATATATAAATATATATATATATATATATATATATATATATATATATATATATATATATATATATATATATGTATATATATATATATGTATATATATATATATATATATATATATATATATATATATATATATATATATATGTTCAAATCACCCCTTTTTTGCTCCATTCAAAATAAAAATAATCAAATATACTTTTGGTATCGCCACGTTCAGAATTGCCCGATCTATCAATATATAACAAGACTTAACCTGATCGGTAAACGACTTAACAAGAAAAAAAAAATCAAAACCACCAGTATTACGTTTTTTTTGGTCACTGCAACATTGCAATAAAATGCAATAACAGGCGATCAAAAGGTCATCATATCTACCCCAAAATGGTATCAATAAAAATGTCAGCCCGGCGAACAAAAAAAGACCTCAACTGGCCCCAGATCGTGAAAAATGGAGACGTTACGGGTCTCGGAAAATGGCGCCTTTTTTTCCCTTCAAACTTTGGATTCTTTTTCCACCAATTAAATAAAAAAGAATCTATACATGTTTGGTATCTACAAACTCGTAATGACCTGGAGAATAATAATGGCAAGTCAGTTTTTAGCATCTAGTGAACATTGTAAAAAAAAAAAATAATAATAATTGTGGAATTGCATTTTTTTTTTTGCAATTTCACCTCACTTTAATTTTTTTCCAGTACACAATATGGTAAAATCAATGGTGCCATTCAAAAGTACAACTCATCCTGCAAAAAACAATCCCTCACATGGCCTCATTGACTGAAAAATAAAAAAGTTATGGCTCTGGGAAGAAGGGGAGCAAAAAACGAAAATGCATAAACGGAAAAGCAAGGTCACCAAGGGGTTAATATTATGACCCTTAGCAATCACCTCACACTGATCAGAGATCTAATAGGTATATGTCTATATATAAAGCATAACATGTGTGTCCTGCAGGATCTCCAATCTCAGTTATGAAAACTGCCTCACAGTCAGACTCTTCTACATGTCCATAGCAACCAATCAGAGCTCAGCTTTCACTTTACCTCAGCAGCTTCAATGCTGAAAGCTGCACCCTGAATACTATAGGCGATCTGTGTTGAACGTCGAGGTGAGTGGACCCTAGATGTTTAAAAAATTTGTGGAAATGGATAAAAATGGTATAATAAGGTGCATTCATATAATTCTAAAAAATGGATATTTTGAGGCAACCAACACACAAAGGAGCAGGAGTCACAGTTTGTGAGCACGTCGGCAAAAAAATTAAGAACTTGGAAAAATATCGAGTTGAGTGTTTTCGACAATTGCGTCACTCGTAATATGCATAAAAAATTCTCTCGGACGCCACATTGAGGTGTAGGAGTTCAAATGAACGTGAAGTGCCGCTGTGATGAGGTTTACATCGATTCCTCCACAAATACTGACAAGGTATTAGAAATCAACCGTCACATGGTTTGTTTTGGACGGAGCATGGAATAAAAAAAAAAAGGATTCTCATCTTTATTTGGTATGTCTACTCTAATTGGAAAACATTTGAAAAAAGTAGTCGATGCTGTGGATGAAAGGTTGTGTCAAGCGTGTAGTGTGTGGAACAAGAAAAAAGGACGACAATATTGAGGAATACAATGAATGGAATGAAACACACGAAGAAAAATGTGCCATAAATCACAAAGCAGTGTGGGTAAAACGGAGATCAACGCTATCACTAATGTTTTTGAGATCGCAGGAGAAACACACAGTTCTTTATGAAAATCATTGGAGACAGCAAAACGTTTCTCGGAATTTTAAATGCGAATCCGTATGAAGCTTCTGTCCTGAAACAAGAATGTGTCGGCTAGGTAGAAAAAAGATTGGGCAAGAGACTTCGAAATGTGAAAAAAAATAAAAAGGTGGCAAAAGTGCTGGAAAGTTAACAGATTCAGTTATTGGAGAACTAAGTATCATGGCTTGGCTTCCATCACGATAAACCACCTCTTACTGCGAACGTATTGGAGGTAATAAAGCCAATCTATGAAGAGCTGTCATCGGATGATTTGCTGGAATTTTGTGTTGGAGCAGAAAAGCAAAACAACAATGAATCGCTCAACTCACTTATTTGAACTTTTGCGCCAAAACATCTTCATTTGGGTGAAAAGATTGTGAAAGTAGCTACGTTTTTGGAAATAATTATCTTTAACGAGGGATTTATGCCAATTCTTAAAGTAATGGATGTGATGGGAATGACTATTGGACAGCAAGCGGCAGTGTACGCATACACTCGCTACGAGGCTTGTTTAAGTCACTTGGAACGGCGTTCATCTGACTCTGTTCGAGATGACAGATCTCATCACAGAAAAGAGAGCAGCTCTGCAGGTATTTTAGGAGTACGAGGAAGGATCCTGGAATAGCTGGTTGATCGTAAGTAAATGTGTCTCTGTGTAATCCATATGAAAAACGATATTCTTAAAACCATATTTTTCAAATTGGTGGCCAGGATCTCTCAAGAACCAAGTGCCTATCTTCTGTACCAGAATCTAGTCGAAAACTTTTTTTTATTTGTAAATTTTGATAAGCCTCCAATTGTGCCAAAAATCGATACTCCATTTTCAGCAGGATGCCATTTGTTACTTCAATTTTCAAGTTTGTTTTTTTTTTTTAATTATTTCTTTATATTCTGCTACCGGAGATAGCAACAATTATAGTAATTAAGAATCTCTCTTTGGATTTTTGTCTCAGACAAGTACAACTGCGGGGATCGTGGCCACCGTTCACCACCGTTTTGTTTTCCTTGCCCACTTCACTGAATTTTTACACTATTTATTTATACTCTTTTCATGATATAAAAAATTGTAAGCATACCTCAAACATGTGTAAATATATCGTAAAAGAAAAAAAACCTATCCCAAAAATCCTTATATCCACATAAAAAAAAAATTGCAAAAATAGCATGAAAGCATAAAAATCAAGCATCTAGACTAGAAGACCCCTTTAATATACTCTTATTTTAGTTGTTGTTTCTTGATAAAGAAGGGGTCATGGCGCTAATGTGAGAACCATGGCCTTTTCATTTTGCTGATTAGTTGGAATCACAATCGATCATACAATGAGGGTCTATGCCAAAGATAATCCAGCAAATGAAAAGTCTGGTAACTATTATAGTATGTTCACACAGCTTTTTCATTCCACTGAATGTGTCTTTACTGTGTGGGGGCCCATGACTGTTCAAAATGCAAATCTGCTGCTGAAATCTGATGATTGGTGATTCCATTGCAAACACAAATTGAATATTTTCACAGGAAAACTGACATGTAAAAGAACAACACACTCTGTAGTGCTGCAGAGAGCATACCTGGAGAGTAATGCTAATGCACAATATTAACAAAAACTATTCATATAATGGGAAATATCTTCATGCATATTTTTTCTCAGATGAGCACAGTGTAAATAAAAAAGATCAAATGGAACATAAACCTTTAAACATCACATCTAATTTCAAAATTGGCAAAACAAAATCATGTCCTCCACAAACCATACAATCAAATCCTGCACCTATCCAGACCTTACTCAGACAAAGGACAAGAGCCATTACCTGGAGGCTTCTGTTTGTGAGCGATTCATCCAATGCGGTGGCCAACTCCACTGCTCTTTTCTGACTTGAAGGGTCAAGATAATACATCATTTTGGCAGCTGTAAAATTAAGGGGAAAAAAACTATGTTAATATGACTCAAACATGTACACAAATGATCCACTCTTAACCATTTAGTAACTGCTGCTTACATGAATGACACCTGCACAATCTCACTATATGAGAACCCAAAAGAAGAACACTGAATATATGGTTAAAATAAAGTCTGGAATGTACATCTTGACGAATAAAATAGACAGCAATAGGTATAGGGTGGTGCTAAAGAAAAAGAGAGCAAGCACTTGCATAAGGAACAAAATATTATACAAAACATGATAAAAGATAAAATCTAGGACCACACAGATCAAATCCATATAATATCTTGGGGAATAATAAATTACCCAGAAACTAATAACATGGCTATTTTAGAACTAGTAGCCCTCTATATGAGCTCCTGTTATTGGGGAGAGAAAGGCTATCTGTGCTGTAGAACTAACAGGAAATTCACAAACTAGAAATAAAATAGATGTAGATTATATACATGTCAAAAAAGACAAATGCAATGGTGTACCTGGTAGTCACAAAAGAGATTAACATATCAAAAGGAGCTGAAGCCATCAAGTCTATACTCAGTGTATGCATGAAAATCAACCTGAGAGACACATGATGCAGAGGGAATAACCAGATACCAAATAGGTGTAAAAGAAATGCATGACAGATGATCGATATGTTCAATAAGCACCAGTACAGAAAATGAACAGATAGAGGCATTATGGATTACCTATGTGGTCGACAGGTCAAGTGTGGGTGTGTTCATATAGAGGGCTAACATTTCTAAAATAGCCATGTTATTCATTTCTGGGTAATTTGCTATACCCCAATATATTATATGGATTTTATCTGTGTGGTCCTAGACTTCTCTTTTATCATGTCTGTATAATATATTGTTCCTTATGTAAGTGTTGGCACTCTTTCTTTAGTGCCACCATATAGCTATTGCAGTCTAAATAAAGGTATTTTATTTGTCAAGATCTATGTTCCAGACTTCATTTTGACCATATATTCGGTGTTCTTCTTTTGGGTTCTCAGTTCTATTCAGATTGGTCTGTCATTCATATTCCAAGCAAATATATATTACCACCTCTCCACATTGGTTTATTAATCCTTTTAAGCTGATGTATATGATTTGCTACGTTCAGTATGTGTTCTTCTCTGACTACAGATTTTATCTCAGAATTGAGATTTTTGATAATAACTGATTACGCTTTAACATCCATTATGGGAAAAATGTCTGGGGGGCTTCTATACAGGAGAGTGATGGAAGAGAACATTATACCTGATAGCCAGTATGGGTTTACAAAGGAAAGAAGTTTAAACTAACCTGATTCGCTTTTATAAAGATGAGTGTACAAGTCTGGACAGAGGGGTAGCTATGGATATAGCGCTTTCGAACTTTGCTAAGGCGTTTAAGACTGTCCCACAGACAACTAATGGGTCAATTAAGGTCTACAGGCTTAAAAAGTAAGGTTTGTAATTGGGTCAAAAATTGTCTCAAACACGGCACCCAGAGAGTTGTGGTACATGAGTGCTACTTTGAATGGTCTCTGGTAGTAAGTGATGTACCCCAAAGTTCAGTGCTTGGTCCGCCATTATTCAACTTATTTATTAATGGTGCAGAAGACGCAATTAATAATACTGTTTCTATTTTTGCAGAGGACACCAGCCATGTAGTACAGTGCAATCTCTGGAAAATGTTCACAAGCTGACATGTTCAAACTGAGTGTTTGGGCATCCCACTTGGCAGATGAGGTTCAATGTGGAGAAATGTAAAGCTATGCATATGGGTACTAATAATATGTGGGCATCATGTGTTCTAGTGGGGAATAAAACTAGGAGAGTCACTTGTAATGAAGGATTTAGGTACTGTAGATCACAGACTAAATAACAGCATGTAATGTCAACTAGCAGCTTCTAAGGCCAGCAAGAAATTGTCGTGTATTAATAGAGGCATGGAGATGTGGGACAGGGACGTAATACCACTACTTTACAAAACATTAGTCAGACCCCAAAAACGCAGTTCAGTTCTGGGCACCATGTCATAGAATAGATGCCCTACAGTTAGAGAAACCCACTAGTTTGATAATGGGCATGGAGGATCTTCGCTATAAGGAGAGATTAAAAGAATTACATTTATTTAGTTTTGAGAACAGAAGTCTAAGGAGATATATGGTACAAGTACATAAATGCCTGTGGAAAAAAATTGTTCACAAGCAGTTTCATGTACAGCGCCCATCTGGAGGAGAGGAAAAAAAAAACAACCAAAAACCCCCTTAATCTCAAAAGGAGTCTAGGCTCCTTTACCATGAGAACTGTCTGTAGATAGAGTTTTTTTTATTTTTAGAAGAAGAAAATACTTATGTAAATGTATAATATTTTTTGCCTTAAATGTTGATCCAGTCGAAAAACACTTGGGATTAAGAGGGAAAAACCTGTTCTTTAGGGCAGACCGTATCATGCATTATGATGGCGCGCATAACACTTTTCTTTATCCTTTTCCATCTCTTGGTTGAGCGTGATGGACGTGTGTTATTTTTCAAATATACTATGTAACCTGCTCTATAGTAGGAGAATATATATTATGGCATCTAAAAGACTGTGCACTGATAATTGTAGTGGGAACTTTTTTTTGTTTTTTTCAGCATGTCCAAATTACGAACATCTGTAAAGTTAAAAACCACCCACCTGATAATCTGTGTGATAAGGAGCCAATGTTCTCTTTCAGGAAAGTGTTATTAAAGTTTGCAGGACTTGTTTCCCCAAAAAGTCGCTTCACCTCTTGCTTTAACACTGTTCTAACGGATTCATTTAGTTCTTTGCTCCCAGATACTGCCAGAGTGTGGAGAGAAAAAATTAACAAACAGCATCTTTAATACACAAATATATGTATGTATAACATTCCAGGATCATATCTTATCTTAAAGGGGTTGTGCCACCATAAAGAATACATTTTTTTTTTTTTATAACTGTAATTTTTATTAAAATTTTTCACATATTTTTAGGAAACATAGAACACAGAGAAGTCATAAAGAATACATTTAACTAAGCAGAAGAAAAGGTGGACATAAATGGTTTTGTATTTTACAGGTATTAAAAATTATGCTCCATTCAAAAAACAATAAGCTTTCATCTTCTGAAGTATGCTCCCTAGCGTTATTGCATTCTGTCCTCCCAGTGGCTGATCAGCTGGCAGCGCTTGCACAGTTCCTGGCATCATAAGAGGTCCCCCCCAACTCCCTACCCCCAGTGTGCACAACATATTCTCCATGCGCTCACCTCACACAGGTCTGACAGGAAGCATATTGCTGAGAAGCACACAGACGCGTGTTAGTGATTCTTTCCCCTGCGCTCACACTAATCTGACCTCTGGGTGAGATCGTTCTGCTTCTCTGACCTGTGTGAGCGCAGGAAGCGTCTGTCTGCAATTGCGCTCACACAGGTCTGTGAAACAGATTGATATCATCCAGAGGTCAGATTAGTGTGAGCGCACGGGGAAGAATCAGACACGCTTCGGTGCTTCTCAGCAAAATGCTCCTTGCGCTGTCAGACCTATGACGTGAGCGCAGGGAGAATACGTTGTGCACACTGGGGGTGGCCTCTTATGAGGACAGGAACTGTACAAGCTCAGCCAGCTGATCGGCCACTAGGAGGACAGAATGTAATAACGCCAGGGAGCATACTTCAGAAGATGAAAGCTTGTTATTTTTTGAACAGTGCATAATTTTTTAACAACTGTAAATTACAAAACCATTTATTTCCACCTTTTCTGCTTAGTTAAAGAAGTTATCCACTACCCAAACTCATTTCATTTTTTTTAGTAATTAATTTTGCCATTATGTGCCAGTAAATACATCTATACTCTTATTATGGCAATATATAACTTTATCATGCACATAGCAACACTTGATGTCTGCCAGCTGCAGCTGTGAGGTTTACATCAATCACTTCCTGTCCCCAGGCTTACCGTGTTCTAATACTACAAGTTCCATCATGCATTACAGTAGCCTGTGAGCCAGCACTCATCATGGCCTCTCCATTCTCCACCATGCCTCCTTTTACTCTGATTACATTCATCCCACTGTGTGTGTTATGCAAATTTTGGCACTTTTCAGGTGTAGGTGTCCATGCCAGTATTTTAAAGCAATAGCCTTTCACAGAGATTAGATTACATTACCCCTTTGCTTTTGAATGCAGATCGCAGCACTACACTAGCAAAGGTGTAGCCCCTGCTCTACTGCTGAATCACACAGCCTGATCAGCTTGCATGAGGCAGACTAATTGTGTCTTCAGGACCCATGCTCAGGCAAGCTGCCACTCAATCCAAAAGGTCTACACCCACCACCAGGTGCACAGTGATGACTTCCTTTCATTTCGTACAATTTCTGTCCTGGAAAAGGGAAGTATCAGACAAAACAAAGGAGCAAGAGGAATCTCCATAACAATCCAGTACCGTATGATCCCTGCTGAGATGAGCTCATAGAAGCTATACATCGAATACAAGTATATTACAAAAGGTATTGTTTTGAAAAGCTATGATATATTACAGAGGGTAGAAAAAGTAGTGGAAAACCCCTTTAAATGTATTCTTTATAGTGGCACAACCCCTTTAAGTACTGCAGAAGAACCATACCAGTATATAAGAAACAATATTACCTGCACTAAAGAAACGGATCAAACACTGGTGGAGCCAAGGATGGTTTGGGTCTATGGCAAAGGCTCTCTTTGCAGATTGCAACATTAAAAGGAATTTTTCTGTAAGTGTAAGAAAATAAAAATTCCTTTAAATTACATATCTGCACACAAATACATCTTCATAGGGGCCATGTACAGGTTTCCTTACCTTTCCTGAAGTAAATTTCAAAGGCATATAGATGTGTTTCTATTTTGTTCTTCACCAAATTCTTCAAAGGTGTTAAAAATTTATTAGCTTCTTCCAAAGGCTTGTCAACCTGTTTACAGACGGATTCAGAGAAAGCATTGTTACAAGCCAAACAGGCAATGCAATGACTTGTTCTGTCGCCTGCACAAACATCCATCTCTATCAATCACAGACAGTATAATTCAGGTTAGATTACCTAGTTACATATAGGAAAAAATACATAAAAAAAGAGAATCCTTCCCATCCATCCATGACTAATACCTTGGCCAACTTTTCTGGAATAAGTTCTTCTTTTGGGCCGCCAATTTCCTCATCATCATCCTCCTTTTTCTTCTTCTGGTTCCTCTGCTGCTTCTCCTTCTCAGCGTTTTTCTTCTCCTCTTCTAACTGAGCTTTCTTTTGGGCTTTCCTTTGTTTGTTGCGCAGCTTCTTTAGTTCTTTGTCAGACATATTGGCTATAGCAGATGAGAATAGTTGCACCATAGATAAGTCATTGAAGCACACAAATAATTTTGGCTAATCAGACAAATCTCACAAATCAGAAACATGATTGGCCATTTAACATACAAGACTATACATAATCCTTTTTTCTTGCCTATTTTGACAGTCAGTCTAGTTTTTAAGCATAGCAAATTAACCCTTTATTAAAAAGACAATGTAAATAAGGAGGAAAGGCAGCCAGTGAAATGAGTTAAGAGACTCAGATCTATGTCTGAGCCACATGTTTAGCGTATACAATGCTATCCGTGCTAAACATATCCATAGAGCTTTAACCACCAGAAGGAAGCCTAAAGAGTTTCCATCACGCCAAAGCACTTCTGAAAATCAACGGCAAACAACCAGTCACTCTATTCAATTCCTCCTGGACGCAATTTTACAAGCTGGGGGGGGGGGGGGGGAGGCGAGGAGGTATGTGGGTCACTTGTCCTGCATTCTGGAAACTAGTGGGAGGTCTAGTGGTTGGACCACCATAGATCCAAAATGTATCACTTAACTGATGGGTGATAGCTTGTGCAAACTGGGATCCCCGCTTGAAACTAGATCAGGCAGGGAGAAGATCTGCATGCTCAGCAACTTTAAAAACTCCTATAAAAGTGAATGAAAAGAGTTGCACATGTGCGGCGACCTCTCAGTTTTTGGCAGTGTGTGATGGGCACCTGTCCTGTTGTCAAGATGAATGGGGGTAAACGTGCCATAAAAGCCACAGATAGCAATAACCTTTAAAGACTCTTAATAGATGCAACTTTTCTAGACAAATCACAGCAGTCTAGTGAGGCGCAAATCATTGGAGTAGCAAATGAGAACTACACAAACCAGTGTTTGCCTCCAGCTCCTTATTTTCATCCGTTATGGGGTTGTCATGGAGCTTCAGGTAAATTTCTATTGCGATTCGTGCTGCTTTGAAGTAAAATGGATGTTGTCTGAGGACGTCTTCTAACTTTAGCAAGTCCACATATGACCTGAGTGTAATTTTCCTCATACAGTAGGTGTGAAAATCAAACTGATCGTCCGTGATCTCCACAAAATGCTAAAAACAAACACATACAAAAAAAATCAAGTACATCAGTGTCTATCAATCAAAAAACCTTCCACCATTTTACCACGCTGTCAGTAAATATCCTCCCTTAGTTCTTGAGGTCTTCTTTTCCTCTAATACTCTCACATGTTGGCTTGCTGTTAGGGTGAAGACCTAGAACTCCTGATACTGTAGTGCCTTATTGCTGGGCATTTCTAGGAAAACTCATTTGTTAACCTGGGATGAAATATATGTGTGCCATTTCAAGCGAATGTAAAGTAGGTGGCTCCACTATTCAGTATTGTTATTCTAATAGTACACAAAGACTCACTCTTTCAATCTCATGGCATTTCTTAAGTGCATCACCAAACTTGTTCATAGATCTGTATGCTTGTGCACACTCCGTCTGGAACCACATACACTGCATCTCGTTTAGGTTCTCCACTGCCGATGTTCCCTCCTGCAGGGGTGAATGACAACATTTTTTTAAACAACATTTATAGTTCTTAGCTCGATTTTACAGTTATTTTTAGCTAGAGAACTTGTCAGCAGTTTTCTTACTGCCACGACCCAAGGAAACATAATATCCAGATAGGCTTGCTCGTTACAGAGGGTAATTTGTTATCTGACCACATAGATGGAAGACAGTTCCTGGTAAAAGGAAAAACTGCTGGATAGTTCCTTTAGGCTTCACCTAGCCCGGCTCGATTGTCAGGTCTCCTTTTATACAGGAATAGGAATAAACCAGTCAGACCTGAGGGAGCTGCTCAGTGAATGTTCTGCCAGTGTCCTTTTTTTCCATGTGAGCATTTCAGAATAAAACACATTGTATTGCAATGAAGGAACCTGCCTGTTGTGCGCAGGGCTGTGGAGTCGGTAAACCAAACCTCCGACTCCTCAATTTCCATGACACTGACTCCAACTCCGACTCCCTCATACATGGCTCATGTTTCAGTAATAAATTTACTGTAGCACAGATTCATCTCAGCTAAAAGTCTAGACCCTTAAGATCAGGAATAGGACAGACATTTATAGGACATTTCATAACTTTCCCAAATTATTATTAAAAAATATTCCCCACAAACTGAATTGAACTACTGCACCCAATTTATTACATATTTTAGGAGTCGGGGTCAGTCCATTTTATACCGACTCCACCAAAATGGGCTCTGACTCCGACTCCACAACCCTGGTTGTGCGGGTGGCATGAAACAGCCGACAGGTTCCCTTCACACAGCATATACTGGTAATAGTGAAGAACTATTAATGACTGTCTCAGCAGCAGAAAACACGAACCCTTGTAAACTTGGAGCACATTTCCTCTGCCTCTTTTATCATGTTGGCTTTCAGCATGTATTTTGCACATTTTGAGTTGATAAACCTATCTGCTGTGTCCAGAGCCTGTGCTTCATCCATCCACCGTGCAGCCTCTTTGATGTTACCAGCGTGCTAAAAGATAAGAGAGAAACCACATTACAGGAAGAAAGGTTGGACAGTTCATCGGTGGCTGCATTTTGCTACAGATGTAACAGCCATGTGCTGCCTCATAACAATACACTGATGCATACTGAAAAGATTACCAAGACAGGTCACATAAATAACCTCCATACAACAAATACCTCAGAGGCTGAAATGATTAATGTACCAACAAGACCTGGTCATCTTACATCAATCTAGTGTTTGCGGAATTTCTCCTTCATGGAGGCATAAAGTGCAGCCAACGTTCCCATACCTTGTAGATTTTAGCTTTCACAAGGAAGAGCTCTATCAGTGTTGGTGTGCTCTCTATGGCGGCATTTATATATTCCAGAGCTAAAGAAGGTTGCCCAATCTTGTCATAGTGCTGAGCCAAATAGTACTGGACCCATAGTAATGTAGTCGGAGGCTCTTCTTTACCATCATCTATGGGAAGAAGAGAAACATTTAACTCTTACAATAAGATCTCACATTTCTCTTTCTACAATCAAGCAGTCACAGAGTTTAAATCTACAAAAAGGTAAATTGGGGTAATTTTTAAGCAATATCAAAATTAAAATTCAATAAGTACGGTACATGTTCTTAAAAGCTTTGACCAACCATCCGCACTGCAAGGAGTTGGATACATGCAATCATAGAGAAATGGCATAAAACTACTAGAATTTCATCTTAACCATTTAACAGCACATTGAAATCGGAAAGTCCTTCCTGAAAATGTCATTCTTTTATTGTAACTATAGAGTTTCCAATTTTATAGGGACTATGGGGGCAACTCAGTGTTTTCGCCAGAAAACTGGCATGAAACACTTTGAAAAGTCATAATTGTTTTGCACATGGTTTGTTAACGCTAGTGTAGCACCGCCAAAATGGGAGGAGCTGAGGCGGTGCATGACCACACCCACTATTCAAATTCATCAAGAGTGCCAGCGTTTTGTGCACCAGAAAGGTTACTCCAGTCGGAGGCTGGGGTAACATTTCTGGTGAGGTGTACACTACTGAGAAGATAAGCCAAATTATTTAAGTTGCCTGTGCCCCTTAATGAATTTGGCATTTCGTATTTCAGCAAGCGTTCATGAAGACTGGAGTGTGCCAGCCTAACTGAATCAGCCCCTCAGTCCTAATCCTGCAGAACCAAGGCCTGCACCATATACCTGATCCATGGTGGAAAAAACCCAACGTGCAATGCAAACAACCCGAGACCAAAGTTTATGACGTTATCCCCTTCAGCTTCCTTTATCCAGGGAAGTGCACTTTTCAATATAAAAACATTAGCATAATACAATAAAACATTTTATTCTATTTGTGGTGCATCTCATTACTACGAGTAAAGCGGGTCTTCTCAGTCTCAAGCACATATGTTTGCATGAGAGGATGACATCACCAGACCCAGCCGATTTATCCATAAATATTGGATATTTTATCAATGCCAAAAAGTTATTAAAAACTAACACGTCTAGAAATCTGTTCTACCATGTAAGTGTATTACTGTATAATCCCATGGTCTCATTCAACGTTCTCAAATCACATTTCGTAAGCTCAAAATTAAACATAAATTGATGGAAAAAAAGGTGAGATAAGAGTAGCAGCCTGACAGATCAGGAGGCTGGCCGTCTGCAGACTTGAAAAATGTAGATAATGATACATATACATTGGACACATACATATGAAAGAAGTTACATAAAACCATAAAACATACAAACCATTCATGTTAAACAACCGGCAACTTTTTAATGATGTATCATAACCCACTACAAGATCTTCAATAATCTCCACCTAAGGAACAGTATAAAAGAATTACCAGATAAGTGCAGTACTGAAGAAGTACATGAGGGAAAAGACAAATCAGTTACACCACTAGCTACTTTAGTTTTCTCTAGTGTGTGTGTGTATACACACACATGTATATTATATACACAAACACATACAATATCAGTCAAAGGTTTGGACACATCTGTTCATGCAACAATTTTCCTTGTTCTTAGTGAATGTGTACATCGTAGTGTCGTTGAAGGAAGCAAAACCGTGAATTAGTGAATATCGAAACATGGAGCAAAGAAATATGCTTGAAATAAACTAGAATGTGTTCCCCCCCACTCCCTCCTTTTTACTGGGATACCCCTTCACTCTGCGGTCCAACACATCCCAAACCATGCCAGTTGGGTTGAGTTCAGGTGATAGTGGGGCCATGTTGTCTGATGCAGCACTCCACTCTTCTCCATGGGATGTCAGGTCACTGCAGAATGCTGTAGTAGCCATGCTGGGTAAGTCTGCCTTGAATTTGGAAAAAATCACCAACAGTTTCACCAGCAAAGCACCCCCCACACCATCATACGCCCATGCTTCACATTGTAGAAACCATCTGCTCACCTTTTATGTGTCTCACAAAGACAAGGAGGTTAGTACTAAAAATCTACAATTTTGACTCCTCAGACCACAATACAGATTTCCACTGATCTAATGTCCAATCATTGTGTTTCTTAGTCCAAACAAAGTCTGTTTGTGGTCCTCAGTAGTGGCTTCTCTGCAATAATTCGACCATAATGGCCGGCTTCTCAAAGTTTTGTCTGGCCAATTGATGTTGATATGTGTCTGCTATTTCATGTCTGTGCATCATTTATGAAGGCTGTTGTCTAAGGTGCTGTACATTTGTGGTTTCTGAGGATGGTAACTGATGAAGAAATTTTTGGCCTTCCTCTCCTGGGGCGGTCTTCAAGAGACCAAGTGTTATCATGGTGATTGATGGTTTTCATGACTGCACTTGACGATACTTTTAAGCTTCTAGCAACTGACTGACAAAATGCCAATAGGAAGGGACAGGGATCATTTGAAAAATTAAAGTTTTAAACACCTATTCTGGTCTATTTCCCACTTTTCTTTACTCCTTGTTCTCATATGTGCTCATTCGTAGGTTTGTGGCCATCAGTCTGAATCCACAATGTGCAAATTCCAATAGGAACAAGGAAACCCATTGTATGAACAGGTGTGTCCAAACTTTTGTACTCTACATACATATACACTCTTATTTCATCAAAATGCACTTTTTTTTGTTGAACACTAATCAAATGAATTACAGTAATATGTATGTAACATGCGTTACTAAATTTGGCATGTATGAGAGCGACCGCTGAACACAAATGGCCAAGTGCACATGTACCATCTGTAAATATCTAGTAGAGGAGTAAAAACACAGATTTCCTTAAAGGGCATCCATACTTTCAAGTAACTTTTCAGGATAAACTGTCCTGTGTAAACATGTGGAATAACACCATTTCTACCCAATACAGGACTTTTATCCTACTTTTTCACTAGTTTTCCCTCGTCAAGCTCTCTATCTAAGACTGTATTCACACATTAGGTTTCACAGTTCAGGTACAGACTATGATTCTCGGACAGGCTGCGGGTCTCCTGAGAAGAACTTGACAGCCTCAGACATATATGGGGTTGTCACGCTTAAGACAGGACACCTGCGTATTTATTGGGAAAACCCCTTTACGTTTCCACATAACAATTATGATGTATTTGTCTTGAGATCTCTTTGTGAGGACTAGTTGTGTGTACTATGGCAGGAGGGCAGAAATATCCCTCATTAAATAACATCAACCACACATTTCATTTTAATAAAAGAAAAAATACTTGAAATTTATTACATATAAAATTGTATTTACCTTTTCTTTGTCACTGTATAGTGATCGCAAAGTGTTAAAAACCGGGGGGCATCCTTTACTGAAGTTCATTCTCAAATACTTATCCAGACACACTCTGAATTTTTCACCTGAGAGAATTATTAATATAAAAGGTACAATCATTTCAAGGGATCAAAACAGTAAAAAAACAGCCATAGGATTAAATAAAAAAAAAACGTCATGTGTGTCACCTGTTAAGAAGTTTAAAGGCAATCGTCTTGGCACCAAACCTCTGGGATATTTAATCCAACTGTCCTCATAAATCTTCAATCTTTCTTCCATAGTTGCTGTAAAAGGGGAGAATAAACATCTCGATTATAAAATATATATATATACACATTGTCACAGCAGACTTTAGCGGAAATGATCATTTGCCTTGTGAACTAAGATAGTGCTACATATTTCACAGCCAGGTAAACACTCCTCTTAGCAATTTTGGGGAGTATTTGCAATAATTACCCTTTTAGACCACACACAGTAATAGGGATCCTCTTAGAGCAGAGTAATCATCGTCACCTTTGTGCCCCATAAACAGTAACATTTCTTCTTGTGCGTTACCACATGGTAATAATGCCCACAGTTGTATTCCTATACAGATCGAAATGAGGCTTAGCCATTTATAATGTAACAAAGTAATAATGTCCCTGTTGTGTGTGTAAAAAGTAATATTGCCTTGTAAAATCGTAGACGATGGGTAGCTGTATTATGTGAAGACACCACAAAACAGTAGTTGTCTGTGAAGTCAGTGGGCCGACACAGGAAGAGTGATGTAGTGATGTCATCAAGCTGCAGAAGGTCGAGGCTCTGATGTCATGTGCATGTTGTAAAGCGGATGTGGCTGTCCTATAAAGACACTGACAGGGAGCCAAAGGCAATCAACCTCTCCCTCTATCACACACACTGTGTGCTATAAGAGAAAAGTTTAGTGAGATTGTGTCAAAATAAGGAGTCAGATCTATATCATGCAGATGTCAGGCATGCAGCCCGACAAATTAGAATTAACATAAAAAATCGTTGTAAATTTGAGTACAAATCTATGCATGCACAGCAAGAGATGTGCCTAATTTATTAAGAAATGTAACTCTTAATAAATAATATGCTGGAGTAAAATGGGAATAATTTATTAAGACTGGCATAAAAAAAGCCGGTCTTAATAAATGCCACTCACAGGGTACTCCGTGTACATTCATTATGTAGCCAGTGAAGAAAAAACACAGACTGTGACATTACCACTCAGTGCAATCTCCACTCAAATAATGGCACAGCCCCCTCTTATGTACTAAGGGCGCAGTGCTTTACCTTCTGGAGAATAGCTATGTGAGGAGGGAACCCTCATGGGGTTATTCTCCAGAAGGTAAAGAACTGCGCCGTCCTCAACTCTCCTTACGCTGACAGAGCCCGGGAGTGTGGGCAATGAATCGGGGTGCAGGAGATCTCATTCCCACCGCTGCTTCTCTGGGATGTGCAGAATCCTCCCTCGTAAAATTAACACAGTTCTAGTCATTGTGCCTTGTGTCCAAATAGTGTTATTAGCAGCAGTGCTACAGAGACCCAGTGACCTCCGAGCACATCCTCCGAGGGTCATCAGCTACCTCTAGTAGAGATGCTAATATATCTATAAGGACACAAGAATCCCAACATTAAGAGAGATAGACCTGCTCACTGTGCTCGTGTGGCCATGCTTCCGCTCTCATTCAGTCCCATAGGTAGATAACGAATACAGTTAACAAAGCAGAAAAAGGTGGAAATAAATAGTTTTGTAATTTATAGTAATTAAAAATGATGCTCCATTCAAAAGGTAACAAGCTTTTATTTTTTGAATTATGCTCTCTGGTGCCCCCTGGCATTCTTCCATTCCGTCCTCGTAGTGGGCGATCAGCTGGTCGAGTTTGCGCAGTTCCTGCCATCATAATTAAGAGGTCTGACTCCCCGCCAACTCCCCACCCCCAGTGTGCACAATGTAATCTCCCCTCAGACGTCTGACAGCACAAGCTCCCTGCTGTAAGCAAATTGTCTGTGATTCATCCCAACCTCCCTGCGCTCAGCTGACCTCCGGGTGAGATTGTTCTGCTTCACAGACTTGTGTGAGCGCCATTGCAGACGCTTCCCTGCGATCATACAAGTCTGTGAAGCAGAATGGTCTCAAACTGAGGGTCAGCTGGGATAAATCACAGACATTGTGCTTACCGCAGGGAGCTTGTGCTGTCAGACGTGTGAGAGAGAATATGTTGTGCACACTGGGGGTGGGGAGTTGGGGGGAGTTGGACCTCTTATTATGACAGGAACTACGCAAACTCAGCCAGCTGATTGCGCACTACGAGGACATAATGTAATAACACCAGGGGGCGCCAGAGAGCATAATTCAAAAAATAACAGCTTGCCATCTTTTGAATGGAGCATCATTTTTAATCACTATAAATTACAAAATTATTTATTTCCACCTTTTCGGCTTGGTTAACTGAATTCTTTATGGTGGCACAACCCCTTTAAGTTACCACAACCCACCCTGACAACAATAAGCCATTGTACTGCTCTGTCAACTGGATTTTTTTATCTATAAGAAGGCATTTCTTTTGTGCAAATATAGTAATATATAGAAAGTATCATTTAAATATAGCATCTGTGTATTCACACAGATCTACACGACAAACGTATGTTATTTATGGCAACCAAAAAAATGTATTAGGATCAATGTGTGATCAAAATGCAGTAAGTTTTGCAATACATATTAGAAACTGCAGCTCACTGCAAAAAAAATAAATAAAAAAAACCGCTAATGTAAAAAATAAAGTTATGGCCCTTGCAAGACAGAAATGGAAAAAAAAAACACCACATTCACAAGGACCCAAATGGTTGCTTCCTTAAAGGATTAAAATTTCTACAAGAACGCAGAATGAGATCACAGATCGATGTAACTTTCAAAATAACAGATCCCAAGAAGAGGGCCAAGAGCAAATTACTAAGGAGACTTTCTACTGGGATTAGTCCAAACCTGGCCATATACACTATTAAAGGGAACCTGTCACCAGTTTTTGAGCCAATGAATAAATTACACCACCTTTAACTGCTACAGTGCTGTATCCCACAAACGTGCCTATCAACTCCCAGCGCCCCCTGTACACCCCAAAAAAATACCATTTGATATGCTCCCACGCTGTATGTAAATGAGGGTGGTCCGGTCCGATAGGTATCCTCACTGCGGCGTCTGTCCCTCCTCTCTGCTCCTAATTGCGTCCTCCTGCTTTGATTGATGTACACGTCATCCACATAGTGGACCAAGAGCTCACACAGTCTCACAGGACTGCGCAGGTGCACTCTACTCTGCTCTGTTCGCAGAGCATAAAACAGCACTGTGCAAGCGCCTAGCTTTGATTGATGTGAATGGCGAACAGAAATCCTGCGCAGTAGCCTCACTCCAATGATGTCGCTGTGCGCTCTGAGCAGTGCTGTGTTATGCTCTGACCAATCAAAGCAGGAGGGAGTGTTTAGGAGCAGAGAGAAGGGACAGATGCCGCAGCGAGGACGACTATCGGATGAGACCATCCTCATTTACATACAGTGCAGAAGCAGATCAAATGGTATTTTTTGGCGTATATGGGGGGAGTCAGGAGCTGATAAGACACGTTTGTGGGATGCAGCACAGGAGCAGTTAAAGGTGGTGGCATTTGTTCATAGGCTCAAAAACTAGTGGCAGGTTCCCTTTAAAGCACCACTTCAGCGAGTTTCTTTTTTCTTTTTTTCTCAGCGCTGGAGTGGAGCTTTAAATGTAAGTCCCCTGCCTCCGGTCATATACTCACCCTCCAGCGTCTTCACCGTTTTTCGGTGCCGCTCCAGTCCCGCGGCGACATCTTGTGAGCACAGCTTCTGAGTGACCAGAAGTCAGAAGATATGTCATAAGAGCTCAATGCAAGTCTATGAGAGCCAGATCAAGGCTTTCATAGACTTGTATTGAAAAGTGACCTCCGCAGCGCTCCATGAAACACTGGATTTGCAGGCAGATCACTTTTTGCCAGAGAAAGAAGCTGGAAAAGGATGAAGGTGATGGCAGGTATCAGGCAGAGGAATTACATTTAAACCATCACTCCGGCGGTGCAATAAAATACAAAAACACTGGAGTGGTGATTTAGAGTGAACCTTACAGCTGATTCATGCTTCCCAAATGCTCAGGCGTTTCAGAGATAATACACTTTAAAGATCCAGCAGGGGATCATAGTTAGAGACGAGACTAGTCAGTCTCTGCCGCTGGCCACCTCTTCCCAGCACTGCTGGAGGTGACTGACACGTCTTTGCCTTGTGTGTTCATCAGGGAAAAACCTTTCAATCACCTGCAGCAGCGCTGGGAAGAAAAGACTGAAATAGACTGGAGAATCTTTTAAGTGTCTCTGGGATAATACAGACTTTAGTTATTTCACACAATGTTTTAAACAACTGTATGAGTTTTGATCTTATCATTTTATCCATGGAATTTTAACCGGCCTAGACCTTACCGGGCTTAAGAGCCTTCTCTAAACCTTTATAATAAGCCCAGTTCTCTGGGCTTCTGTCCAGCAAACCTCTGTAGACATCTGCAGATTCCTCAAGGCGACCCAAACGAAGCAACAAGTCACCTGAAAAAAAGAATGTAAGAAATAATACATAGGCACAAATAGACTATATGGCGACTTCAGCCATACAACATTAAAATCAATATGCGGCAGAGCTAAATAACTAATGATAGATTATGTGGTTGGCCTGCACCATGGAGGTTAATGTGGCTAATGACAGTTGCCTAAAATCCAAATCTGTTGGATTACAATGTGCCCACATTAACTATAATTAATTAACAATTTAGAACAGACCGTAATCATAATGTCACTTGTCCAAAGTTGCCTTTTTGCCTTAGCACAATTTTGTGATAGAAGTTGTGAGTCAATGCAAACGCCATTCACAAAAGACAATACAGCATTCACTGAAGGTTTTTAGATGCTGGAGAAAATGATACCTTACAGAACAACATTAGTAATTACAGAATGGTAAATGCACAAACTGCACCCTATACAAGTACCTTTAGTTTCTTCCACCGCCAGCTTATCACATATCTGCTTTTCATAGGTGCAGAGGTGATGCAATGCCTCCTTGTACAGCTCGGCTTCTCGGAGAACCTGGTTCTGATAGAGCAGCAGTTCACTATACTCATAGTCAACTTTGTCTGGAGAGGTCTAAGGAGGACAAAGCACACTGGCCTTTAGATCAAAATGAGGCCCAGCAAGACACTGCTCTTCAACTAAATACCCAGTACAATCCCAAACTCTGATTCAAGACATTATAATATATATCAAGAGTCATGTACTTTATATGTAGTCAAGAATTTTGTATGTTAGTCAGTCTTTTGCACTTTTTTTTTTTTGACGACAGCCCGATTGTGGAATGGCACAGTTGTCACCAGTAATTTAGTACTGCTACAAAATGGGCTAAAACTTCATATAAACCATACTGTGGAACAATGAAACTGAAAGGCATATTCGAGTAATATGACATTATCACCTATCCACCGGATGCGTGATCATTTCTGATCGTGAAGTGTTCAGCTGCTGAGACACCCAATGATTGCCAGAACGTGGACTTCTGTCCCCATACTGAATGGAGTGGCTATACACATACTCATCTCCAGCTATAGTGTTTATGGGACTGCTGGAGCACATCGACTACAATGCTCAGCTTTCTTTGGCAATCCCATAAAGAGTTAATGCAGTGGTGACCAAGCATGCACACTGCCACTCCATTCAGAAGGTGTAGGGGGAGAAGTTCTTGTTCTGCAGATATGAGAACAAGACATTGGACCCCCACCAATTTAGTACTTCTCACTAGATAAGGAGACTAAATTTGTGGGACTCTGGTCCATCATCCAAGTCAGTAATCTGTGGCTGCTGGACAGGAGGCATGCATATTTTCTTACTTCCCGACATTGATGGATCGTCTTTAGATTAACCGGGCTGACACGATGTCATCATTATGGCATGATGCAGAGACAACGTTGTGCTAGTCCGGCTAATCAAAAGAAGAGGCAGGAATAGCGGTAGGTGAGGAGATTCGCAGGCCTCCGGTCTAAAGGTCCCGTCACACTAAGCGATGCAGCAGCGATCCCGACAACGATACGACCTGTCAGGGATCGTTGCTGCATCGCTAATACATCGCTGGTGAGCTGTCAAACAGGCAGGCTCACCAGCGATCAGGGGAGCAGCGATATCGTGGAAAGAATCGTTCCACGATGTCCTGCTCCCGTTACCAGCCTGCTGCAAGCAGGAGCAGGCTGGTAACTATGGTAAACATCGGGTTACTAGGGGCACGCGCGCACTTAGTAACCCGCTGTTTACCATGGATACCACTCTGCTACGGTGCGCGGGAGCCTCCGCGCACCGTAGCAGAGTGGTATCCATGGTAAACAGCGGGTTACTAAGTGCGCGCGTGCCCCTAGTAACCCGATGTTTACCATAGTTACCAGCCAGATCGTTGGTCCCGCTGGTCACACACAGCGATGTGTGCTGGCCAGCGGGAGGCCAACGACCAAAAAATGGTCCAGGACACTTTGCAACGATCAGCGACCTCACAGCAGGGGCCTGATCGTTGCAAAGTGTCACACATAGCGACATCGCTGGTGAGTCACCAAAACCGTGACACAGCAGCGATATCGCTAGCGATATCGCTATGTGAGACGGGGGCTTAACAGTCAGACATTACTGACCTGGCCGTATGGACCAGAGTCCTGCAAATAGATTTCTCTAGTTATCACCGATCCTGTGAGCAGGTCCCGCTACATAGGAACACAATATACATAGGATCTGCTATCTCCATGTAGGACAAAGCTTAGCAATTTGTCTTTAAAAATCTTCATTCTAGTTGAAAGGAAACACTTGTCGGTTATTTAGGAATTAACTTAAAAAATAACTAGCAATGCTGCCATCGTAAACCGCTTTCTACAACAGTCTACACTGCACCCTGGTACAAAAGAACGGATTTACAGCTCACGCTGAAATAAGACAGTGTCTTCAGCACATATTGTAATACCCAATTGTATGTATAACTAGCTGGACATGAACAAAAAAAGGATACTAGTGGGCCTTTTTTAACCCCTTAAAGACCAGGACTGAATGGAACTTAAAGGGGTATTTGCATCTCCAAGATCCTATTCCAATATATACTGTAGTAGGTGTAATATTAATAATATTAGTAAATACGGTACCTCCAATTAGAAATGTAGTATAGTTCTTCTGATTAGCTATGTGCTTACCTCATATGCAGGCATTGCAGGACCTTAGCTATCCATACTTATGACCACTCATATAATGACAGTTAGTTAGACAGCTCATATTGGTCGTAACCATGGATAGCTAAGCTACAGCAATGCCTTGCATGATGTAAGCAACATAGCCAATCAAGAGAACTAAACTAAATTTCTAATTGGAGGTATTTGCTAATATTATTATTATTATTATTATACCTGCTACATATTGGGGTAGGATCTTGGGAGATGGGAATATCCCTTTAATAACCATCCAATTTTTACCCCCAATTTTGCCTCTTCTCTCAAAGGGGTTGTCCACTACTATTTAAAATATGTCAAAGCGTTTTTATGATGAAAAGCTATTTTTTTATAATTACCCCCCTCTGCCTTTTCTGCCTATGAGCGGCGCTATCACTGGCCACTCACAGGCAGCATGTGACCCCCGGCTGACGTCCCGTCTATTGAGGCGTGACTCAGAGCTGGGGTCCCCGCGGTGGCTGCTGGGTTGGGGGCGGGGTAACCCCACAGCGTCACACCCAGCATCCACCGCGCGCTTTCCCAATGAATGGGGAGAGGGAGAGTGTGCAGTGGATGCTGGGTATGACGCGCAGGGTAACCCCACCCACAACCCAGCAGCCGTGGAACGCGAAAAAGAGAACCCCGGCTGCAGCTTGGACTTGTGACGTCAGCGGATGTCAGAGCCGGCTGCAGCCGGGGGTCACATGCTGCCTGTGAGTGGCCAGTGATAGCGCCGCTCACAGGCAGAAAAGGCAGAGGGAAATAATTACAAAGAAGCTGCTTTTCATCATAAAAACGCTTTGGCATATTTTAAATGGTAGTGGACAACCCCTTTAAGCAGCCATAATTTTTCTTCATTTACAAGGCAGTATGAGGCACCATTTCTGCATCTTCTGGCAGGAAAAACACAGCTTCAAAAACGTGCGTTTTTGCCCTGCTTTTTAACTGACTGATTTGAGTGAAGTCAATGGTGAAAAACGCAGGGCAAAACGCACAGAAAACATACATGCTGCAGATTATTTTCTGCACCAAATCTGGAAGTCAAAAATAAGCAACGTGTGCCTGACACTTCAGGATTCTAATTCACTTTACTGGCATCGGGATTGCGTCAGGTTTTGCTAGCAAATCTGCATTGTAAAAACACACCAAATCTGCAACGTGTGCACACAGCCTAATAAAAGGTTTGACTTCTCTATGCGGTCTCCGAGAACCAGAACCACTCTCACAGACTCGACAGAGGAGTTCAAAAACATTTTAAGATCTTGTGCGGTCAGGCAAGAGATTATAAGGATGTTGATGGAAAGAATTCCTTTTCAAACAAGGCCAACTATATATTCAGCACAGCAGACAATGTGGATATGAAGAAGTAACAGTGATTTACCTGTTGTGTTTTCCGAAACTCTTCAAGAATCTTTGCTGCCATCTCATAATCCTCCAGCAAATGGTATGCAATAGCATATCCAATCCAGGAGGCTCTCTGCGCAGGACGGAGCTGCAGCAGCTGATATCTTGTTTCCTGAAAAAACATTTTTATATATTTAAAATACTCCTTCAAAAACTTAATTTATACAGCATGGTATGTATGTAACCAACAGAGATAGCAGGAATAGTGCCCAGTTAGTTGGTGAGAAGAAAATGAGAGTTGGGGCACAATTTAGCTTGGGCTTTACATAAAAAACTGCATTTATGTTGGGTAATATTCAGAAATGGGGGTACGGTGAGCTTGTCTTCTTGTAAGACAAATCAGGTGGTTCCTTTAGGCTAATCATGCAAAAGATATGCACTGATTTACATACTCTGAGAAACTAAGAATGAGTTAATTACAAACATGGAAGTAGAGGCAGATTGCACATACCCGGTAACCCTCCAGGTCCCTCATCTGGATCTGAAGTAAAGAAAGGTCCCGCAGGATCTGCAGATTGTCTTTATCCCATTTCAGAGCATTCCTGTAACACTTGATAGCTTCATCATATTTTTTATCAGATCTTTGTAATAAGCCATACACATGCCAACCTGGATGACCAAAGTTGAGGCAAATAGGACCCAAAATTCACACAACATAAAATAAATGTCACAAGCAGAATACAGAAATGTGACACGTGGCATAGAGAACGGCTTTATATATTGTGGGAGCGTGAAAAGTTCTCAATTATTAGGAAACTAGCCTCTAAATGGGTGTCAGGGACTAATGAGTAGCATTAATTAATACAGTACATTGGGGGAAATCTCTCAACAAGATCAACACCCTGTAATAGTTTATATGGGCATGTACATCAGTGAAAGATCCACTGAGCCATCACTCAGAGAGGGGGGCACTAAGAATGGAAATAAAGTACAAAGGTGAGACCCAGCAGTAATTTCAAGAGAACCTGTCATGAAAAATAATGCTATTAACCTGCAGATACCGTGTATATCTGCAGGTTTTGCAGATTTATTTCTCTTGGCAGGCTCGCTCTTTCAGTCACCAGTGTATAGAGAGCAGTGGCTGTAACTGCACCCCCGGCCCTGACTGCCAGCCAGCTCTAATGCCGAGCCTGCTGTCAGTCAGTGCGGGGGTGCAGTTACAGCATCCACTCACTATGCACTGTGCCAGGTTAATAGTGTTATTTCACATGAAAGGTTCCCTTTAAATTTCTCAGCTGTTCATCCTCATCATCGACCCAGCAGGACATCAAGCGAATTGGATAAATTCCTTCTTTAAAATTACAACTTCTTCATTTCATAATGATAAATATCCACATAGACAAAAGCCAGAGCTGAACATCTATGTTTCTAACTTTAACAATTTTTACTCATTGTACACCAAAAAAAACCTTTTAAAATGGATTGGTAAGAGCAGTTTAATTCAAAAACATGTAAATTTTCAACTGTGGCTTTCATCTGTCCATTTGGATATTTATCATTATGAAATTAATAAGTTGCCATTTTAAAGAAGCACTGGTTTGCATGATGGAGTTTATCCAATTTGTAATGACTGAAATAATGAAACTCTGAGTGCTGGGGTTAAGTGATCTGGGTGAGAAAAAACGACTTATCGCCTGAATTGCAAATCTGGAAAAACGTCGATTTCTCTGGATTCAGGTGATGCAAAGTGGATAAGTAGGTACCAGTGAGCATGGTAGCAAACATGATGTGTTATCTTGCACTTTCTTGCTAAAGGTACTTTTATTAAAGAGTTTTTACTTTTCAATATCTCAGAAATCTCATTCTCAGGCAGATCTATGTCCAACCCATAAATCTTAACAGCTCATTTACATATTATAAAAACTTGGTATTTTATTCAACTTTCTATGATCTACATGCCCATATAGATGGGTTAAGAGGGTTGATCCTACTGATAGATTCCCTTTAAGTTCTTAAAAATAAACTCCAACATGATGGTAACAAAAAAAAAGTAACTAGTGAAAAATAAATATCCAAACCTCATCTGCACACAATACCATTCACATATTGCTTTTTGCAGTTTCACAACTATATTATAGAATATGAAAATGCATAAAAGGATACAGACATGACTTTTGAGGTCATTCCTTAGTCCACGGCGTACAAGATCATAAGCATCTTCTTTCTTCCCAAGACAATTTAGAGTCAGTCCTTTCATTGCTAGCGTTTCTATAGGGGAGAAAACATTATGTGAATTTACTTGTAAAAATATCTACATGTCAATAAATTACAATGAAAAACTGGATTGACATCAACTCACTATGTAGCTGTATGTAGTAATATGAAGATAAAAAGGGGAACAGAAGGCTTATAGCAATGCAGGTGTAACGCCATGTCAATGTTTTGCAGGTGAAGCTGCAGTTCTTTGTGTGTGTATATTTATATTATAATATTAGAGTAGATGGAAAAGCCACTGTAGACGGTAATGACATTGGGTGCATGTACGTCCCTACTGTATACTGGGGTGGACACGTACAGCAAAGAGTCCCAGGGCAAAAACGCTCTTGCACGACCAGCATGCCACAACAAGATCCCCCTATTCTGTCCCCCAGCGTAGCTGAATTAGCGGCCCAGAAAGTATACATGCCCCTGGTTGTATCAGAAAATAAATGACAGGTAAATCTCACACTATTCCAGACCTCAGCAATCTGTGCCATCCTTACTGTAGTGAAACTACAACAAAACCCAGCACACCCAGACAGCAGTCTGCTAGGAGTAGTAGTTTTACAGGTGCTGACACCTCCACTAAAGGCTTCATAGATGAGGCGTTGCTAAATAAAATGCTCTTCCAGTCTGATATACAGCTGGAAAAAGGTGGCAGCTTTTAGGAGTGATTTCATGCAAGAAGTTAAAATTAATCCCAAGCACACGATAAGCCTTGGACAGGCTTGTCTCCAGTCCGAAAACATCTGATAAGTACAGTTCACTGTAAAAAAACAACAACTGTGCTTTAACTTACCCTCCCGGAGTCCAGAGCAGTTATTGCCCAGTTTTCAGTTATTTGGCTGCAGCGGTGATGTCACGCTGACATCGCTGCAGCTAATCACTGCAGCTTTGCTTAGGTAGACGGCACGAGCCACTCGGTCACTATGCTAAGTGACTAGCTGCAGTGATGTCGATGTGATGTCACCACTGCAGCTCACCAGAGACCTGGCCAGCAGTAAAGACGCTCTAATTTGCACGTTATTTACAGTATTTATTTATTTTTAACAACAAACTGTACATATCAGAAGTTTTCTGAAAGGGGACAGCCCTGCTAAGGCTTATGTGTCTGAGATCAATCATAAATTCTTACATGTAATCCACTTTCCAGTGATACCAGCTGCCATTTTTTTCCATAACCAGGTGTGCAAAAATGGAAAGCAGTCTGTTCTTTTTACAACAAACTGTGCATATAAGGAAAAGTTTTCCGAAAGGGGCAACCTTTGTAGCATATGTCCTCCATTTAACATTATGCCTTTTAGGTCTGTTTTGTGATAAGCTGTATAACATTTACTTTAATGGAGAGATGTGGAGCAGGGGCAAGGAAGGAAGATGGAGTCCTAGAAGTTTCTATAACAATGATTTCACTGCTGAACTCTAATGCAGGGGTCTCAAACATGCAGTCCACATGCGGGCCCTGTGGCTGCTTCATGCAGCCCGCAGCTCCCGTGACAATGTGGCTCCATCCCGGGGGCCGCCGACATCAGCAATTCTTTACAGACGAATGTGCGTCCATGGATGAATATTTTCAACTGAAATGTATTGTGGCGCAGAGACCAACTCTCTGCACAGCAATACCGATACCAGCCAATCAGATGCCGGCAGTTGACGTCGGCAGCGTGTGATATCACTGCCATGTGCCGCCCCGGCTACGGAGAAGAGGAAGCTGTTCACTGAAGGAGTGGAAGTCAGGCGAGAAGGATTTTTTTTTTTTTTTTTTTTTAAATGTGTATGTGAGGCATGGCAGAATTGGGGACATTACCCCAAGACGGGGACCAGGATGGGCGCATTACCCCAAGACGGGGACCAGGATGGGCGCATTACCCCAAGACGGGGACCAGGATGGGCGCATTACCCCAAGACGGGGACCAGGATGGGCGCATTACCCCAAGACGGGGACCAGGATGGGCGCATTACCCCAAGACGGGGACCAGGATGGGCGCATTACCCCAAGACGGGGACCAGGATGGGCACATTACCACAAGACGGGGACCAGGATGGGCACATTACCACAAGACGGGGACCAGGATGGGCACATTACCACAAGACGGGGACCAGGATGGGCACATTACCCCAAGACGGGGACCAGGATGGGCACATTACCACAAGACGGGGACCAGGATGGGCGCATTACCCCAAGACGGGGACCAGGATGGGCGCATTACCACAAGACGGGGACCAGGATGGGCGCATTACCACAAGACGGGGACCAGGATGGGCGCATTACCACAAGACGGGGACCAGGATGGGCGCATTACCCCAAGACGGGGACCAGGATGGGCGCATTACCCCAAGACGGGGACCAGGATGGGCGCATTACCCCAAGACGGGGACCAGGATGGGACCATTACTACAAGATTGGGATCAGGATGGGGACATTACTACAAGATGAGGACCAAGTAGTGGACATTACTACAAGATAAGGACCAGGATGGGGACATTACTACAAGATGGGGACATTACTACAAGATAAGGACCAGGATGGGGACATTACTACAAGATAAGGACATTACTACAAGACGGGGATATTATTATAAAATGTTAGCCAGAATTACTATACGGTACTTATGCTAAGACAAAATTACTGTATATGGCCAATTAGGGGACACAAGGAAATAAAAATTGCAGAAATGGAGAAAAAAATTCCAAATGAAGTAAGAAAATGAAAATTTTTTGAGGACGCTAAAAATGCGGTTTTATGTATAAACTAAAGTAAACAAAAAAAGTGCACATTTGTTATCGCTGCACCTGTAATGACCCAAACTATAAAACTGTATCATAACCCATACGATGAATGTCATTTAAAAGAATAAAATAAAAAACAACAAGCCAAAAATAATCAAAAGGTGTATAGAAAAAACAATATGGCATAACTAACAAGGTCATCTCGTCCTGCAAAGAATGAGGCCCTTCAAATTCACATTTTTTTCTATATGCCCAAATACTTAGCCGAGTTTGAGACCCATGATCTAATGTGTCGGGACTCAAACATTTTTGGTGCTGACATCCCCTTCCATATGCTTTTCCCTCTATAGTGACATGTGGCTCTTTCACATGTGGATTGGTGTACTAACAAGCACACGGCACAATACAGCAGAACATACAAGTAGGTTATTCTAAAATCACAAAACTCATAGTTACCTCCATGTTCGGAAAACTTGGGGTTGGACAGTATCTGTTTGCAAAACTTCAACCCATTTCGATATTGCTTGTGTTCGTAACACCTCTGAAAATGCAAAGAAATATAGACATAAGCACTAGAACGACCTGATGATGGGGTTGCGTTGTCCTCATATTGATAATATCTCTGCTCTGTACTCATATGAGATGACGCTTTTCCAACCTTCCACCTCAGGTGATAAATGACCAGACCCTTGTGCTCTATCCAAGGCTAAGGGAATGATTCATCAAAGCTTTCACGATTAAAATTTTGGCATAAAAGCTTTGAAAAGTCAGAAAATTTAGGCACAACTTGGAATTACTCCAAAGATTGCAACTTTGGCGTTTTCTTGCTAGTTTCTTCCAGCTCTGTCAAATGGCCATAATGGGCGTGGGACGGCGACACAGCAGGGGCGTGACGCCACAGCTAGTCTAATTCATAACAAGCTATAACATTTCCTACACAGGAAATCTCACTCCGGCCCCTGAATGGAGTAAGATTTCTGGAGAGGTGCACCAAGGCCCATGCCACTCGTCAGACGCTCCAGAATCATGAAGAGGTGTGCACCTCTTCTAATCATACTTCTAACTCCAGCACACCGCCTCATTAAGATCGGTGTGAACAACGCCAGTCCTGATGAATCGGGCCCCATGTGACAGCATAAACCTCACCTGAAAGGAGAAATACAAACAGAGCTTAGCTGGGACAGATCATCGATAGCCGCGACTAGAGGTTCAACCAAATGGAGTACATAAGGCATAGTATGTAATATTAACGAGGTACCACAGCATGTGACGGAGGTTTGCTTGGCTGTTTTAATGGGGCTTTAGCAAACCTCCACCCCACCTTTTAAATGAAAGTAAGAAAAAATGCCTAGTATTACGTGACTAAAAACCACTCTAGTCCTAAAGGTTCACGTAAGCCTCCTATGCACAAAAAAGAAAGTCATCCCAATCCATGATGCCCATCTCATGTGTATGGGGGCCTCACCATTTTTCTGACAGAGGATGTTAGGGCAGAATAGGATTGTGCACATAAGGCCATGTTCTCACTATCAGTATTTGGTCAGTATTTTACATCAGTATCTGTAAGCCAAAACCAGGAGTGGAACAATCAGAGAAAAAGTATAATAGAAACACGTCACCACTTCTGTATTTATCACCCACTCCTGGTTTTGGCTTACATATACTGATGTAAAATACTGACCAAAGACTGAATGTGTGAACGTGGTCTTAAAGAGATTATCTGGTGACATCCAGATCGTTTACTTCTGCATCGTTAAGACCCTCACAATGGCCGAGACAAGTGCACGCATCACCAGAAAACTTCAAGAAATGTCAATGGAGTCAGGCAGCGGCTTACTTCCCTTCAGTCAGGTGTTGAAGTAACCTCTAAAGTTAATGTAGAAACAAAAGATTTCTGCTCATTATGTTTTGTCTTTTATCATGTGATTATGAGGCCATGGGTGGCTGCACATTGAGGACCGTGTCATACCTTTTTTTGTAGTTTTTGGCAATTTTCTCCGCTTTTGGAGTCTAACTTATATGAATTGTCCATTTTGTTTCTTAGTTTGCCATTGTGGACACAGTTTTGCGGTTTCCAGATGTTTTTGGCTGATTCAACACTTATTACTTTACAAAAAGCCCAAAATTTTGGTGCAAATGTTCTCCATTCCCCCCACCCCTGGAGTGACTTTATGTACACCTCTTATGTTGGCGTAATAATTTGCACCATTTTGTAAAATGTGCTGCAAAGTTGCAAAATGTCGAAGACAAGAGTTAAGACCTTTTTTCTTTTTTTTAATTATTTTGCACAAAATTCAAGAACCGCATGCACCACTTTGAAAGTTTTGGCATCAGAAAAAAACGGCAACGAAACAAGACAAATGACTTAACACAAATGATGAATTGGGGCCCTAGACTTTCTACAATTGCCACAAGGAAACTAGATCACTGCAGAACTGTGGTCCATGTGTTCTGTACACGCAAACAAACGCATATGCAAGGTACAATGAAAAGGACAAGTCTGACTAGTTTTCAAAGCTGCTTGAAAAAAGGGCCGACCCCAAAACATGCAATGGGTGCGTGATTTTTGGAGCCATTTTGCTGCACAGCTATTGAGTCACTGCTTGTTTAGTCCATGTGCTCTGGCCATGTGAGAGTGGCCTAAAGAAAACTGTATCCCGGAGGACAACTCTATAGCTTACTGCAGAAAGTGCGTGATCAGAAAGACTTCACCTTCAGCAGCACATGGCTCCCTGCTGTATCGCATGCAGCAAGTAAACGGCACAGCGAGATCTAGCCTCAATGTATGGGAAGCGGGAGGAAGACTTCTTGCTTTCTGCTGTGATAACAGAATAGCTTGTCCTTGAAACTTTTCTCAGCATCAGCTATATGAAATCACATCATATGCAACTATGAAGTAAAAGACAATAAGGATAGGATTTTTTTTTAACAATTCCTTTTACAAAATTGTAAATGCATTTGCTTAAAGGAAATGTGGAGACTATAAAACATTGCACATAGTTGGATGGCTGCAGGCGTGGTAAGTGGAGACAGAGGAGAAAACAGGTGGAGGGTTAAAAATACAACCCACAAATGCCGGCTCCATATATTAATTGCTGCGCTCCACTGAAGGGTAGCCACAGCCAAGGCTGAGGGGTTCTCAGGACATTAGATTGTTGTGCCCTGCGTGTCCATATCATGTAGTGACATCTGAAGCCGCTAAGCCACCACGTTGTGTCCGACTGCTACGAGGTGATGTCACGTCTCCTTACTCAGCACATGGGATCTCTGACATTGCTGGTGAGTGTGACTAACACCACATGCCTGTGACGGCAGTGTGGAATTCTAATGATATATAATATATACAGTACAGACCAAAAGTTTGGACACACCTTCTCATTTAAAGATATTTCTTTATTTTCATGACTATGAAAATTGTACATTCACACTGAAGGTATCAAAATTATGTATTAACACATGTGGAATTATATACTTAACAAAAAAGTGTGAAACAACTGAAAATATGTCTTATATTCTAGGTTCTTCAAAGTAGCCACCTTTTGCTTTGATGACTGCTTTGCACACTCTTGGCATTCTCTTGATGAGCTTCAAGAGGTAGTCGCCGGAAATGGTTTTCACTTCACAGGTGTTTCCTGTCAGGTTTAATAAGCGGGGTTTCTTGCCTTATAAATGGGGTTGGGACCATCAGTCGTGTTGTGCAGAAGTCTGGTGGATACACAGCTGATAGTCCTACTGAATAGACTGTTAGAATTTGTTTTATGGCAAGAAAAAAGCAGCTAAGTAAAGAAAAATGAGTGGCCATCATTACTTTATTAAATGAAGGTCAGTCAGTCTGAAAAATTGGGACAACTTTGAAAGTGTCCCCAAGTGCAGTTGCAAAAACTATCAAGCGCTACAAAGAAACTGGGTCACATAAGGACCGCCCCAGGAAAGGAAGACCAAGAGTCACCTCTGCTTCTGAGGATAAGTTTATCCGAGTCACCAGCCTCAGAAATCGCAGGTTAACAGCAGCTCAGATTAGAGACCAGGTCAATGCCACACAGAGTTCTAGCAGCAGACACATCTCTTCAACAACTGTTAAGAGGAGACTTTGTGCAGCAGACTTTCATGGTAAAATAGCTGCTAGGAAACCACTGCTAAGGACAGGCAACAAGCAGAAGAGACTTGTTTGGGCTAAAGAACACAAGTAATGGACATTAGACCAGTGGAAATCTGTGCTTTGGTCTGATGAGTCCAAATTTGAGTCCCACCGTGAAGCATGGAGGAGGAGGTGTGATGGTGTGGGGGTGCTTTGCTGGTGACACTGTTGGGGATTTATTAAAAATTGAAGGCATACTGAACCAGCATGGCTACCACAGCATCTTGCAGCGGCATGCTATTCCATCCGGTTTGCGTTTAGTTGGACCATCATGTATTTTTCAACAAGACAATGACCCCAAACACACCTCCAGGCTGTGTAAGAGCTATTTGACCAAGAAGGAGAGTGATGGGGTGCTACGCCAGATGACCTGGCCTCCACAGTCACCAGACCTGAACCCAATCGAGATGGTTTGGGGTGAGCTGGACCGCAGAGTGAAGGCAAAAGGGCCAACAAGTGCTAAGCATCTCTGGGAACTCCTTCAAGATTGTTGGAAGACCATTTCCGGTGACTACCTCTTGAAGCTCATCAAGAGAATGCCAAGAGTGTGCAAAGCAGTCATCAAAGCAAAAGGTGGCTACTTTGAAGAACCTAGAATATAAGACATATTTTCAGTTGTTTCACACTTTTTTGTTAAGTATATAATTCCACATGTGTTGATTCATAGTTTTGATGCCTTCAGTGTGAATGTACAATTTTCATAGTCATGAAAATACAGAAAAATCTTTAAATGAGAAGATGTGTCCAAACTTTTGGTCTGTACTGTAGATATCCTGTATGACTACATCTGTATATGTGTTCACAGAAACTGATGCCAGAACTAATCTCATAGATTTCTATTGGATGGTTCCCAGATATCCGGCTGCCCTTATAACAGACTGATTCTAGAACTAGATCAGAAACTGGGGTCTCGATCCTGCTTGGCCCTTATTCACATTTAAGTCATTTGACATATGGTAAGGTTTTAATACTAGAGGTTTGGACCGTCCAAAGTAGGGTCACCGTGACAAGGTGGAATGGCTTTTATGGGTTTTTTTGTTCAAAATTATGTTAAATAAGCACCCTATATTATTTTCATGCACTATTGCTATTTATTTTGTTTTTATCTTGGGTTTTGTCTGTTTAGTGGCCATTGTGAACATGCGCCTACACGTTGCATGCATGCCAACTTATATTCCAGTTCATCTCTAAGTTTTTGGATATACAGAAACACCCTGAAAAGCTTATGTCACCAAAGCTAGCTTTTCAAAGTTGAACTTTAGTTTTTTTGGCCAGCAATTATAGGGGTTCAGGGGTCCAGGGCTCTGCATAATAAAATAAATCTATAATTATCACACACACTGTTCATCTGCTTGGCTGAAATTGTGAAGACTACAGCTGATCAGTGGAAGCTGACTTACAGCAGTGCTCACATGACATTATTTAAAGAAGCACTCCCATTAAGTTTTTAATTCATTAAATGTCTGTGTATGTGCATGTGCATGTAATGTAGTGTGTATAATAATATACTCACCTATCACTGCTCTCTCCGGTGTCCAGCGCCATTCTGCTTTGCATCTCAGTGACATCACTGCAATTGCGATTAGCCGGATCCCCTATGTGTGAGCCGGAAGACTCTTTTAGGGCGGAGTCAGATGGCTTATTACTCGCGTGAGGATCGCATCGCAATCCTTGGACTGGCCATTGGCTCTCCTGACCTGAGCATGACAGCATATATTTCTATTCAGGTGATGCGATCCTCACGTGAGTAATACAGCTGTCTGACTGCGCCCTTACAATGTAAGTCTATGGAGCCACGCTCTGACGTTTTACAGACTTACATTATAAAAGCCACTTTTGGGTTACACGGACAGCAGTGTGACCCGGAGAGTCTGCAGAGCAGTGATGTCACTGAGAAGAGGAGCAGAACAGTGGTGAATACTGGAGAGAGCAGCGGCAGGTGAGTATATTAATACACTGATACCACATTACATGCACATATATACTCACGTTTAATGAATAAAAAAACTTAATGGAAGAGCTTGTTTAAGTTAGGAGACCAGCGGGAGACACGAGGTTCAGTCTGTCTTAAAGCAGAAGAGAATATATATATATATAATATATATAAAATTTGCACTAGCTATTGAACCCGTTCCACGCCCGGGTGGCGAGCATTTTTATTGGTACATTTTTTTTAAATTTTATTAATGGCGCCGGAGTCAGCACGTGCGCATACTGCGCTATCCTATTTTTAAAGAAATTGTCTGCGAATTCGCATATACAGTGTCTTCAATAAAAATGGCGCCGTATTGTAGTATGCACATGTGCAGACTCCGGCGCCTCACTGCGCAGGCGCCACCCATCTCGGCATGGGACAGAAGGACGCGTCCAGCATATATAAGATGTACTGACAATAAAGGGGGGTGTACTCACTTATGCTGAGCGCTGTATGTATACTGTACTGAGAATACAGGGGGGTGTACTCACTTACGCTGAGCGCTGTATATATAACGTACTGAGTATGCAGGGGGGTGTACTCACTTACGCTGAGCGCATTATGTATAACGTACTGAGAATACAGGGGGGGGTGTACTCACTTACGCTGTGCGCTGTATGTATAACGTACTGAGAATACAGAGGGGTGTACTCACTTAGGCTGAGCGCTGCATGTATAAAGTACTGAGAATACATGGGGGTGTACTCACTTACGCTGTGCGCTGTATGTATAACGTACTGGGAATACAGGGGGGTGTACTCACGCTGAATGCTGTATATATAACGTACTGAGAATACATGGGGGTGTACTAACTTACGCTGAGCGCTGTATCTATAACGTACTGCGAATACAGGGGGTGTACTCACTTACGCTGAGCGCTGTAGATATAACGTACTGAGAATACAGGGGGGTGTACTCACTTACGCTGAGCGCTGTAGATATAGTGTACTGAGAATATAGGGGGTGTACTCACGCTGAGCGCTGTATGGATAACGTACTGCGAATACAGGGGGTGTACTCACTTACGCTGAGCGCTGTAGATATAGTGTACTGAGAATAGAGGGGGGTGTACTCACTTACGCTGAGCGCTGTATGTATAACGTACTGAGAATACAGGGGGGTGTACTCACTTACGCTGAGCGCTGTAGATATAGTGTACTGAGAATATAGGGGGTGTACTCACTTACGCTGAATGCTGTATATATAGTGTACTGAGAATACAGGGGGTGTACTCACGCTGAGTGCTGTAGATATAGTGTACTGAGAATACAGGGGGTGTACTCATGCTGAGCGCTGTATATATAGTGTACTGAGAATACAGGGGGTGTACTCACGCTGAGCGCTGTAGATATAGTGTACTGAGAATACAGGGGGTGTACTCACGCTGAGTGCTGTAGATATAGTGTACTGAGAATACAGGGGGTGTACTCACGCTGAGTGCTGTAGATATAGTGTACTGAGAATACAGGGGGTGTACTCACGCTGAGTGCTGTAGATATAGTGTACTGAGAATACAGGGGGTGTACTCACGCTGAGCGCTGTAGATATAGTGTACTGAGAATACAGGGGGTGTACTCACGCTGAGTGCTGTAGATATAGTGTACTGAGAATACAGGGGGTGTACTCACGCTGAGCGCTGTAGATATAGTGTACTGAGAATACAGGGGGTGTACTCACTTACGCTGAATGCTGTATATATAACGTACTGAGAATACAGAGGGTGTACTCACGCTGAGTGCTGTAGATATAGTGTACTGAGAATACAGGGGGTGTACTCACTTACGCTGAATGCTGTATATATAACGTACTGAGAATACAAGGGGTGTACTCACGCTGAGCGCTGTATGGATAACGTACTGCGAATACAGGGGGTGTACTCACGCTGAGCGCTGTAGATATAGTGTACTGAGAATACAGGGGGTGTACTCACGCTGAGCGCTGTATATAAAGTGTACTGAGAATACAGGGGGTGTACTCACGCTGAGTGCTGTAGATATAGTGTACTGAGAATACAGGGGGTGTACTCACGCTGAGTGCTGTAGATATAGTGTACTGAGAATACAGGGGGTGTACTCACGCTGAGTGCTGTAGATATAGTGTACTGAGAATACAGGGGGTGTACTCACGCTGAGCGCTGTAGATATAGTGTACTGAGAATACAGGGGGTGTACTCACTTACGCTGAATGCTGTATATATAATGTACTGAGAATACAGAGGGTGTACTCACGCTGAGCGCTGTAGATATAGTGTACTGAGAATACAGGGGGTGTACTCACTTACGCTGAATGCTGTATATATAACGTACTGAGAATACAGGGGGTGTACTCACGCTGAGCGCTGTATGGATAACGTACTGCGAATACAGGGGGTGTACTCACGCTGAGCGCTGTAGATATAGTGTACTGAGAATACAGGGGGTGTACTCACGCTGAGCGCTGTATATATATTGTACTGAGAATACAGGGGGTGTACTCACGCTGAGTGCTGTAGATATAGTGTACTGCGAATACAGGGGGTGTACTCACGCTGAGCGCTGTAGATATAGTGTACTGAGAATACAGGGGGTGTACTCACGCTGAGCGCTGTATATATATTGTACTGAGAATACAGGGGGTGTACTCACGCTGAGCGCTGTAGATATAGTGTACTGAGAATACAGGGGGTGTACTCACGCTGAGCGCTGTAGATATAGTGTACTGAGAATACAGGGGGTGTACTCACGCTGAGCGCTGTAGATATAGTGTACTGAGAATACACGGGGTGTACTCACGCTGAGTGCTGTAGATATAGTGTACTGAGAATACAGGGGGTGTACTCATGCTGAGCGCTGTATATATAGTGTACTGAGAATACAGGGGGTGTACTCACGCTGAGCGCTGTAGATATAGTGTACTGAGAATACAGGGGGTGTACTCACGCTGAGCGCTGTAGATATAGTGTACTGAGAATACAGGGGGTGTACTCACGCTGAGCGCTGTAGATATAGTGTACTGAGAATACAGGGGGTGTACTCACGCTGAGCGCTGTAGATATAGTGTACTGAGAATACAGGGGGTGTACTCACGCTGAGTGCTGTAGATATAGTGTACTGAGAATACAGGGGGTGTACTCACGCTGAGTGCTGTAGATATAGTGTACTGAGAATACAGGGGGTGTACTCACGCTGAGTGCTGTAGATATAGTGTACTGAGAATACAGGGGGTGTACTCACGCTGAGTGCTGTAGATATAGTGTACTGAGAATACACGGGGTGTACTCACGCTGAGCGCTGTAGATATAGTGTACTGAGAATACAGGGGGTGTACTCACGCTGAGTGCTGTAGATATAGTGTACTGAGAATACACGGGGTGTACTCACGCTGAGCGCTGTAGATATAGTGTACTGAGAATACACGGGGTGTACTCACGCTGAGCGCTGTAGATATAGTGTACTGAGAATACACGGGGTGTACTCACGCTGAGTGCTGTAGATATAGTGTACTGAGAATACAGGGGGTGTACTCACGCTGAGCGCTGTAGATATAGTGTACTGAGAATACAGGGGGTGTACTCACGCTGAGCGCTGTAGATATAGTGTACTGAGAATACAGGGGGTGTACTCACGCTGAGTGCTGTAGATATAGTGTACTGAGAATACAGGGGGTGTACTCACGCTGAGCGCTGTAAATATAGTGTACTGAGAATACAGGGGGTGTACTCACTTACGCTGAATGCTGTATATATAACGTACTGAGAATACAGAGGGTGTACTCACGCTGAGTGCTGTAGATATAGTGTACTGAGAATACAGGGGGTGTACTCACTTACGCTGAATGCTGTATATATAACGTACTGATAATACAGGGGGTGTACTCACGCTGAGCGCTGTATGGATAACGTACTGCGAATACAGGGGGTGTACTCACGCTGAGCGCTGTAGATATAGTGTACTGAGAATACAGGGGGTGTACTCACGCTGAGCGCTGTATATATAGTGTACTGAGAATACAGGGGGTGTACTCACGCTGAGTGCTGTAGATATAGTGTACTGAGAATACAGGGGGTGTACTCACGCTGAGCGCTGTAGATATAGTGTATTGAGAATACAGGGGGTGTACTCACGCTGAGCGCTGTAGATATAGTGTACTGAGAATACAGGGGGTGTACTCACGCTGAGCGCTGTAGATATAGTGTACTGAGAATACAGGGGGTGTACTCACGCTGAGCGCTGTAGATATAGTGTACTGAGAATACACGGGGTGTACTCACGCTGAGTGCTGTAGATATAGTGTACTGAGAATACAGGGGGTGTACTCATGCTGAGCGCTGTATATATAGTGTACTGAGAATACAGGGGGTGTACTCACGCTGAGCGCTGTAGATATAGTGTACTGAGAATACAGGGGGTGTACTCACGCTGAGTGCTGTAGATATAGTGTACTGAGAATACAGGGGGTGTACTCACGCTGAGCGCTGTAGATATAGTGTACTGAGAATACAGGGGGTGTACTCACGCTGAGTGCTGTAGATATAGTGTACTGAGAATACAGGGGGTGTACTCACGCTGAGTGCTGTAGATATAGTGTACTGAGAATACAGGGGGTGTACTCACGCTGAGTGCTGTAGATATAGTGTACTGAGAATACAGGGGGTGTACTCACGCTGAGCGCTGTAGATATAGTGTACTGAGAATACAGGGGGTGTACTCACGCTGAGTGCTGTATATATAGTGTACTGAGAATACAGGGGGTGTACTCACGCCGAGCGCTGTAGATATAGTGTACTGAGAATACAGGGGGTGTACTCACGCTGAGCGCTGTAGATATAGTGTACTGAGAATACAGGGGGTGTACTCACGCTGAGCGCTGTATGGATAACGTACTGCGAATACAGGGGGTGTACTCACTTACGCTGAGCGCTGTAGATATAGTGTACTGAGAATACAGGGGGTGTACTCACGCTGAGCGCTGTAGATATAGTGTACTGAGAATACAGGGGGTGTACTCACTTACGCTGAGCGCTGTAGATAGAGTGTACTGAGAATACAGGGGGTGTACTCACGCTGAGCGCTGTAGATAGAGTGTACTGAGAATACAGGGGGTGTACTCACGCTGAGCGCTGTAGATATAGTGTACTGAGAATACAGGGGGTGTACTCACGCTGAGCGCTGTAGATATAGTGTACTGAGAATACAGGGGGTGTACTCACGCTGAGTGCTGTAGATATAGTGTACTGAGAATACAGGGGGTGTACTCACGCTGAGCGCTGTAGATATAGTGTACTGAGAATACAGGGGGTGTACTCACGCTGAGCGCTGTAGATATAGTGTACTGAGAATACAGGGGGTGTACTCACGCTGAGCGCTGTAGATATAGTGTACTGAGAATACAGGGGGTGTACTCACGCTGAGCGCTGTAGATATAGTGTACTGAGAATACAGGGGGTGTACTCACGCTGAGCGCTGTAGATATAGTGTACTGAGAATACAGGGGGTGTACTCACGCTGAGCGCTGTAGATATAGTGTACTGAGAATACAGGGGGTGTACTCACGCTGAGCGCTGTAGATATAGTGTACTGAGAATACAGGGGGTGTACTCACGCTGAGTGCTGTAGATATAGTGTACTGAGAATACACGGGGTGTACTCACGCTGAGCGCTGTATGTATAACATACTGAGACAACAGCGGGGTGTACTCTCTTACGCTGAAAACTGTATATATAAACGTACTGAGAACAGAGGGGGTGTACTCATGAACTTGTCTCTCTCTTGTCCTGTACATATTGTCGTCATGGCGCCACACTGAGCATGCTCAGTCTATAGAGGCTTTGGATAGAAGGACACATCCCTGGTTATATGATAGATAGACAGACAGACAATATTTATATTACACACACACATATACATTCAGCTCCTAAAATAAACAATAAATTAGGTACAGTAGTACAATGCATGATCTTCTGAAAACATTTACAGCACAATTTGGGAAAGTTATTACATGTTCTATAAGGCTAAGTGCCCACGATGCAGAAATTCTGCATATTTTTTACGCTTCTCCCTGGCAGGAAAAACGCATGCGGATTTTAAATGCGGTTTTCCCGCCAGGTAGAAACGTTTGTCAAGCGTCTTTGCATGCATTTCTGCATGCGGGTTATCAAGCGCTTTTCCGAGCGATTTTAGCATCACTTGGAAAAGTGCTTGACAACTTGTTCACACTATATAAATCCATGCAACTGGCCTAGATTTATATAGTGTGACCAAGTTAGTTAAAAAAAAGAATAAGAATGGTGAAAAATAAAAAAAATAAAGTTTATACTCACCTTCCGATGTCTTCCCGGTGTTTTGACTGCTCCGTCTGGTGTCTTGCACTGCTTGCGGGGGTGTGAAGGACCTGCGGTGACGTCATTGAGACATGTGATGGGTCACATGACTCAGTGACATCATTGCAGGTCCTTCACAACAACGCGAACATTGCAAGACACCGGACGGAGCAGACAAAACACCGGGAAGACATCGATAGGTGAGTATAAACTTTATTTTTTATTTTAAATTCTGTTTTTACAGGTACAATGGTACCCAGGTCTGGATAAAAGTCTTCTCTCCTCCAGACTTGGGTACCATCCGCACATTGAACCATGTGATATCCGCATGTGCAAATGCAGTGATGCGGATGTCACGCGGTCCAATGCAAGTCAATGGCGGCGATTACGCTGCGTGTCCGCAAAATTAGTGGACATGCTGCGGATTTTTGAGCGCAGCATAAACGCTGCGGAAAAATACGCAACATGGGCATTGAAAGTGCGGCTTGTCATTGGGGACCATGGGGTGCGGATTACCAAGCGTTTATGCTGCGGAAATTCCGCAGCATAAACTCTTGTAAAATGCTACGTGGGCACCCAGCCTAAATGTCTGTTCTGTTCCTGATCTAAGGATGTCGGCTTTTAGTTGAGATGAATCTGTGCTGCACTTTATGTACATGCTCAGTAGTGAGGCCGTGCTGTGGAGTCGGGAGTCAGGGAAATTGAGGAGTCAGAGTTGGAGGTTTGGCTTACCGACCCCACAGCCCTGTATTCAGCCCAACAGTGGCAGCATCAAAGCCCCAAGCAGTTCATACATGGCATACCTGTACATGCTGAGTCCATAATGCGGAGATACAATTTACTATGTGGGTGGATGTAGAAGATGCTGACCCAGCATTATCCCAGCTGCTCTAACACCTGAGGCTTGTTTCTGCCTCCCATGAGAGGTACATGAGCAGGAAGCATAATGTGCTTAGGCTCATGGAGAATGCCAACCTGGGATGAATAAGGGTCACAGCCTGCTAGCAGCACAGGCACTGCACTAATCTCACACTACACCCTTGTTATTTGGTGGGGGAAGGATATAAGAGACCAGGCTCCCCTCAAATAATATGCACTACTTTAGGAACCTACTTTACTGTGCAAAAGAAAAGGACAATGTGCATGGTGTGCTCAGCGCTAGTAATACTACAGAGGTAACTGCAGAACATGGAGCCAATAAGTACTAGTCATATCCAGCATCAGGACATTACATTCACATGAATACTGTGGGGCCACACTATGGATGGCTGTATAAAGCAGCACCTCTAATATGGTATGTATCGCTCACACTGACCACACACCATGAACAGTCTCTGCTTGGTAACAAATTGTAGCCGCTGCCAACAGAGAATCCACTCACACATCTGAACTGCACATGGCAAATCTCAGGAATACCGAACATTAAAGGGGACCACATAAAAAGTTGTGTTTCACATCTAAATTAATTAAACTTCGTGATATACCATAATTTCACTTCCAGATTGGTGCCGGCAGGAATAGGTAATTCCGCCCTTTTCTGTACATGACCAGTGGCATTCATTAAAGACCACCTGTCTCACAGTCAAAAGTGGCCAATGTTTGCTCTTCTTTTATACCTATTTTTGCCCTGAGTGTGCAGATTTAGTTTTTCTAAAATCCAATAAACAGTTTCAGAGATATTGGTCTTTTTACTTGGTGCCAATTCTTATGGTCTTGACCAAGGGGGCGTGGCTCACAGATTATTATTATAGCGCCATTTATTCCATGGCGCTTTACATGTGAAAAAGGGGTATAATACAAGAACAATTACAATAATCTTGAACACAATGTGACAGCGACTAGTACAGGAGGAGCGAGGACCCTGCCCACGAGGGCTCACAGTCTACAATGGATGAGTAAGGATACAGTAGGTGAGGGTAGAGCTGGTCGTGCAGCGGTATGGTAGAGTGGTGGTTACTGCAGGCTGTAGGCTTGTCGGAAGAGGTGGGTCTTCAGGTTCCTTTTGAAGGTTTCCACGGTAGGCGAGAGTCTGATACGTTGGGGTACAGAGTTTCAGAGTAGGGGGGAAGCACGGGAGAAATCTTGTATGCGATTGTGGGAGGAGGAGATAAGAGGGGAGTAGAGCAGGAGATCTTGTGAGGATAGGAGGTTGCGTGCGGGTATGTAACGGGAGACTAGGTCAGAGATATATGGAGGAGACAGGTTGTGAATGGCTTTGTATGTCATGGTTAGGGTTTTGAACTGGAGTCTCTGAGCAATGGGGAGCCAGTGAAGAGATTGACAGAGAGGAGAGGCCGGGGATTAGCGGGGGGACAGGTTGATTAGTCAAGCAGCAGAGTTTAGGATAGATTGGAGGGGTGCGAGAGTGTTAGAGGGGAGGCCACAGAGCAGGAGGTTGCAGTAGTCAAGGCGGGAGATGATGAGGGCGTGCACTAGTGTTTTTGCAGATTCATGGTTGAGGAATGTGCGGATCCGGGAGATATTTTTGAGTTGGAGTCGGCAGGAAGTGGAAAGGGCTTGGATATGTGGTTTGAAGGAGAGTTCAGAGTCCAGGGTTACCCCAAGGCAGCGAGCTTGAGGGACTGGGGAGAGGGGGCAGCCATTGACGTTGATAGATAGGTCAGTTGGGGGGGTTGAATGAGATGGCGGAAAGATGATGAATTCTGTTTTGTCTATGTTAAGTTTTAGAAATCTGGCAGAGAAGAAGGATGAAATAGCAGACAGACATCGTGGGATTTTGGTTAGTAAGGAGGTGATATCGGGTCCAGAGAGGTAGATCTGTGTGTCATCAGGATAGAGGTGATAATGAAAGCCATGAGACTCTATGAGCTGTCCCAGGCCGAAGGTGTAGATGGAGAAGAGCAGCGGTCCTAGAACTGAACCTTGGGGGACACCGACAGATGGGGGGCGAGATGAGGAGGTGGTGTGTGAGTGGGAGACACTGAATGTCCGGTCTGTTAGGTATGAGGAGATCCAGGATAGGGCCAAGTCTGTGATGCAGATAGATGAGAGAGTCTGTAGTAAGAGGGAATGGTCCACTGTGTCAAAGACAGATGACAGGTCTAGGAGGAGGAGGACAGAGTAGTGTCGCTTAGATTTGGCGGTTAGTAGGTCGTTGGTGACTTTAGTCAGTGCAGTTTCAGTAGAATGGTGCGGTCGGAAACCAGATTGTAGGCGGTCAAAGAGGGAGCAGGAGGAGAGATGGGAGGACAGTTCAGAATGGACATGTTGTTCCAGTAGTTTTGAGGCATAGGGGAGAAGTGATATGGGGCGATAGCTAGACACAGAGGATGGGTCAAGGGAGGGCTTTTTGAGGATGGGTGTGATTGAGGCAAGTTTGAAGCATGAGGGGAAGACACCAGTTGTTAGTGACAGGATGAAGAGGTGGGCTAGGGCTGGGATGAAGATAGTGGTAAGGTTTGGGATGAGGTGGGACGGGATTGGGTCAAGTTTACAGGTGGTGATGTGTGATTTGGAGAGTAAGGAGGAAAGTTGATCTTCAGAAATGGTGGAGACAGTGGTTTTGAAGGAAGAGGGTTGAGTAGGTGTGGGGAGGGGCTGTGGGGGCTTTAGGCAAAAGCTTTGTCTGGTGGTGTCAATCTTCTGCTTGAAGAATGAAGCAAAGTCTTCGGCTGAAATAAGAGGAGAGGGAGGAGGCACTGGGGGATGGAGGAGAGAATTGAAGGTGTTGAATAGTTGTTTGGGGTTGTGAGACAGGGAGGATATGAGAGATGTGAAGTATTTTTGTTTTGCTGCAGTGAGTGTGGACTTGAAGGTAGTGAGGGACTGTTTGAATGCGATGAAGTGCTCATGGGAGTGGGACCTTTTCCATCTACGCTCAGCAACCCTGGAGGCCCGTTGCAGTTCTTTAGTTAGGCTGGTGTGCCAGGGTTGTCTGTTGATTGTGCGAGCCTTGGAATGTGTGAGGGGGCCACCGAATCGAGAGCTGCAGCAGTTGTGGTGTTGTATAAAGCGGCAGCAACATCTGCATCATGTAAGGAACTAATGTCTCTAAGAGGGAGGAGGGAGATTCTCAGGGGGGCATGCATGTAGGCTGCTCTGCATTATATCTAGTAAGCAAGGCCCTCCCTTGCTAAAGACCAAAAAAATTGGCACTAAATAAAAAGGCCCAGATCTCTGGAACTGTATGGTGGATTTAAGAAAAATACTCAGGGCAACAGCAGGTGTAAAATAAGAGCAAACACCGGCCACAGGTCCTCTTTAAGCACAGCTATTTGGCTCAGTTCATTAGCCAGCCACCTCGTCTGTAGTAGCCATAATGGAGAAGGGGGCTAGCTCAGGTATTGGACTGTACCCACTAGCCCTTTCCACACACATCACTGGTAATGTGCAGACAGAGATCTTATCTATGACAGAAATCAGGGAGTGGAACTGACAAGCACTAAAACCGAGATAACCGGGCAGACATCAAAATATCCTAGGAAGTTTCATCAACTTGCATTTCAAACACGTAAAAACAAAAAAAGGAATCTCATGTATCCTCAAACTTGTAGAAAAACAACAACTTTGTAATATACTCATGGATGACATGGTCCTAGGCTTGTGTGTGCCGCCGGCCCCTATAGGGCTAGGGACTGATATATGACAGCTGTTATCATTGGGCCTGGCATCTACTGAGAAAAGTCCCAGATACTGTATGTAAAGCCTCTTATTTTTACAGTTGGACACTGCAGGAGCAGACACTACTACTCTCAACATTGACCCTGCTGGTGCTGATCGCAACACCAGCAGGGAACAATGATGATGATGGCAGCGTTCAGCACCCGGCGCTTGGGAACAGCGCTAACTGTACACCAATTCCCAAGCTCCGGTACGTGTGCTCCTGATGCGGCACACGGTTGCCACACAGGTGCACACGGACATCTCCGGTACTGTTTTTTCCAGTACCGGAAATATCAGGACTTGTGAAAGAGCCCTTAGGCTATGTGCACACTACCGTCGGGAATAAAATCTCATGAGTACAAAGTCAGACCGTGAATACATGGCATCTGTTCACAATGGGAACCCAATGCAAATAAACATAGCATCAGGGCTGTGGAGTCAGTAAGGCAAACCTGACTCCACGACTCCCTCATATATGGCTCATGTTTAAGTAATAAATTTACTGTAGTACAGATTCATCTCAGCTAAAAGTCTAGACCCTTAGATCAGGAATAGGACAGACATTTATAGGACATTTCATAACTTTCCCAAATTCTAATGAAAAAATATTCCCCACAAACTGCATTCAACTACTGTACCAAATTTATTAAAGATATATTTTAGGAGTCGGACCATTTTATACCGACTCCACGACTGACTTCACAGCCCTGTATAGCATGTAGTTTTATTTTTCCATGAGCCTATGTATAGAAAGGCAGATTCTGCTGAACCTTCCTATAGAGTTAAATGGTATGCAGATGCACACTGGGGGTGACAGAGGCCAAAAGGGCACTCTGCTGGCCTCCATCTGGTGAATGGAAATGTATAGAAAGCTTTAAGTCTACACTGCGTACATATACTCTTAGCCATTGTCATTTACGTGCAGAGGTCGTACTTGGCCATTTACCTGCTTCACAACCACAATGATCTAGATTGCTGAGAGCAACTCGCAGAGTCTCATGCCAGTTTCCCTCTAAAATAATCCCCTGCACGGTACAGCCAGGTAGCTAAACATGTGCCATGTAAGGTCACCCTACATGGCGCCCTCCATTAGATCTCCTGCTGCCTCCATAGGTGGTCCGGGCAGCACAGTGGTAGATACATTTCATTTTCCTGCTGCCTCCAAGAGCACAGTCTGTGTAATCTAGTGAGGTCGGCCTGCAGACTTCTGTGCCCCCATACACAGAGGATGCTGTGTGATACAGGGGCAGTGTGCCTGGCACCCCAGGCTGCTCATCCTCTCAGTGCACAGTGTCTTTACACTACTCATTTTCCTGCCATTTCTGAGAGCAGACTGTAAGAGACACTGCAGTCCTCCGATGAGCTCTCCCTACATGGACTGGCCACACAATGGCTGCATGGTCACCAACTGTGGGTCATACCTAAGACTAGGTGACTGTCGCTCCAACATGATGATGCCAGGCAATCTAATGTACAGAGGGGCGACTGGTCTCCAACATCAGTAAGAATTGGGCATCCTTTGTTCCCATGGCAACCAGATCCAGGTGTCCATGCCTACGGTAGTGTCCTGGGAGATATCAGCCAGAAGCTCCAGCCATTACATGGCGACAGTCAGTGTCACACACCATGATCACCCAGTACCACCACAATATGTGGTCGCCCTCAGTCACATAGCTGGGACCGTGTGGCCTAGGTCTAGTAGAGCACATAGACATAGTGGAGGAGGCCTGAGCCAGAACAGGCCGCTGCTTTGTATTTCTGCCTCTCAGATTCAAGCTGTTCTTATTTCACATAGATGAACAATCATCTGGCCGGCCCTTTACAGCATTTTACATCCAATCAGTTGTACTACATGACATCACAGTAAAGAGTTTATTACCACATCTCCTGCCCCAGAATCTTATTTACATGTTGCAGCAGTCATCATATATACAGCCAATCACTGGGCTCTATGGTCTCTGCCATCACATCTACAGCCAATCACTGGGCTCGACGATCTCTGCCATCACTGATTGGCAGTAGATGTGATGACTGCTGCAGTCAATCACTGGGCACTATGGTCTCTGCCATCACTGATTGGCTGCAGCAGTCATCTCATGTAAAGCCAGTCGCTGGGCTCTGTCATCCTGTGCCATAATTGATTGGTTGTAGATGTGATGACAACTGCAGTCAATCACTGGGCTCTATGATCTCTGCCATCATTGACTGGCTGCAGCAGTCATCACACGTACAACCTCTCTGGGCTCTGTCATCCCTGATTGGCTGTACAAAAGATAACTGCTGCAGCCAATTGCTGCGCTCTGTGGTCTCTGCCATCACTGATGAGGACTCCTGTTGCAGCCAATCAGTGATGGCAGAGACCACAGAGCCCAGTGATTGGCTGCAGCAGTCATCTTTTGTACAGCCAATCACTGGGCTCTGTGGTCTCTGCCATCACTAATTGGCTGCAACAGGAGTAATCTGGTGTACAGCCAATCGCTGGGCTTTGCCATCACTGATTGGCTGCAGCAATCCCCACATGTACAGCCAATCGCAGGGCTCTATGGTCTGCCATCACTGATTGGCTGCAGCAATGACCATATGTACAACCAATCGCTGAGCTCGGCAGTCACGTGCTGTAGACGGGATGTCACGCTGACAATGCCTGGCTGTGGTGCAGCCTGCACACTGTGTGCAAGAGAGCAGGCACGGCGCAGACATGGCAGCCGTCAGGAAGGTGACAGAGCACAGGCCGCTGGGCAGGACGGCTCCGGTAATGGCAGCTCCTACTAGCCCTGCACGTAGCGCCTGTGGTAACGGCGGGGCCCCGGAGCACTACCCGGCACAGTAATGAGCGCTGCCCCTTCTCACCAGGATCCTCTTGAACAGCGCGTTCTCCTTGGGCGGGAGGCTGACACTCGGCATTTCGCGGCCGCTCCTCACCCGTCCACACGGACTCGTACGGCACCCGCTCCCCCTGTCCTAAACCGGGGACTCACGATGGGCGCCTGGAACTAGACAGGAGTTACCGGTCCAGCTGCTTCCTCTCCTCCGCCCCGGCCGTCAGGGCCCCGGCCGAGTAGTTCACGTGGTAAAAGAACAGACCCGACAAGAAGCAGAGGCCAAAATGGCGGAAGGAGGCGGGACGGCTTCCCGGGTCACAGGGAGATCCGCGCCTGCGCCATGACCCGCCGCTTCCGCTGCACCCGGCCACGCCCACACCACACTACGGGCCAGTCGGCCGCAGTCGCACGTGTGTCCTGGCCGTGTGCGGACTGATTAGCTCGCACAGCACACGGACCCCTGTTTTTTCCACAGGAAAATGACCAGTTTTGCACTTGATCAGACTGTGGCTGAGTTCACATGAGTATAAAGACTCGTCTGCATTTCCGCCAGAAAACCTAGATGATTTTCTCTCATTTACCATGTGTATGTCATCCGTGTAGCGGATAGTAATATGTCTGTATCAGTAACACACTGCTGCTACACGGTACAGTGGCTGCTTATGGCACCAAAATGTTGTTGCACCCACAGGATAGAATGGGCGAGGAGCCACACAGAAGAATCTGTGCCAGCTGTGATATTATTTCTCACAGGCAGAATCTCAGGGAGATCACCACTGTTCCATGGTTTCACCATTTGTGGATAATGGCTCTAACTGTGGGAGCTGCAGTCCCAAAGCTTTAGCAATGGCTTTATAACATTTTCCAGACTGATAGATCTCAATTACTTTGTTTCTCCTTAGTTCCTGAATTTCTTTGGATCGCAGCATGATGTCTAGCTGTTGAGGATCTTTTGGTCTACTTCACTTTGTCAGGCAGGTCCTATTTAAAGAAGTTGTTCACTACTTTTTCATTGATGCCCTGTTCGTAGGATAGGGCATCAGTGTTTGATTGGCCGGGGTCTCCTACCCGGCACACCCACCGATCATTGGGCGTACCCACCGTGGGGCAGGGGGGGCAGCTGCCCCCCCCCCCCCTAGAGGCAGGCACGCAAGCCGCACTCCATGGCCGGCGTCAGCACCTGGCGACCCCGGGCAAATATAGGGGCCCTGAGCAGGCGGGGGGCCCCCTCACCGTCAACGCCTGCTCCCCCCCCCCCCCCCTGCTTGCTCAGGGCCCCGGCACAATATTTACCCCTCCCCTTGCCTCCGCAGCAGCTCCTGCATCCTCCGCGGCTGCTGCACTGTGATGTCTCAGGTCAGAGGGCGTGGTGACGTCTTTACACCGTGCTCTCTCCTGAGCAGTCACAGCGCAGAGCGGGATGAGGCCGGCGACGCTGGAGTCCGGAGCTGAGCAGCGGCAGCAGGTGAGGTGAGTATTTGATTTTTTTTTTTTTACTATATGGAGGCCTTTGGCAATATAAGGGAGGTGAGGTGGGGGTGTGTGACATCCTGCATGGGGCATTATAAGGGGAGGGGTGTGACATCCTGCACGGGGCATTATAAGGGGGGGGTGACATCCTGCATGGGGCATTATAAGGGAGGGGGGGTGACATCCTGCATGGGGCATTATAAGGAAGGGGGTGGTGTCATCCTGCATGGGGCATTATGTGGGGGGGGGGGGCAGCCTGCGTGGGGCATTATGTGGGGAGGAACAGCCTGCATGAGGCATTATGTGTGGGGAACAGCCTGCATGGAGCGTTATATGGGGGCCAGTATTCTGTATGGAGCGTTATGGGGGCCAGTATCCTGCATGGAGCGTTATATGGGGGCCAGTATCCTGCATGGAGCGTTATATGGGGGCCAGTATCCTGCATGGAGCGTTATATGGGGGCCAGTATCCTGCATGGAGCGTTATATGGGGACCAGTATCCTGCATGGAGCGTTATATGGGGGCCAGTATCCTGCATGGAGCGTTATATGGGGGCCAGTATCCTGCATGGAGCGTTATATGGGGGCCAGTATCCTGCATGGAGCGTTATATGAGGGCCAGTATCCTGCATGGAGCGTTATATGGGGGCCAGTATCCTGCATGGAGCGTTATATGGGGGCCAGTATCCTGCATGGAGCGTTATATGGGGGCCAGTATCCTGCAGGGAGCGTTATATGGGGGCCAGTATTCCGTATGGAGCGTTATATGGGGGCCAGTATCCTGTATGGAGCGTTATATGGGGGCCAGTATTCCGTATGGAGCGTTATATGGGGGCCAGTATTCTGTATGGAGCATTTTATGGGGGCCAGTATTCTGTATGAAGCATTATATGGGGGCCAGTATCCTGTATGGAGCGTTATATGGTGGCCAGTATTCTGTATGGAGCATTATATGGGGACCAGTATCCTGTATGGAGCGTTATATGGTGGCCAGTATTCTGTATGGAGCGTTATATGGGGACCAGTATCCTGTATGGGGCATTTTATGGCGGCCAGTATACTGTGTGGAGCGTTATATGGGGGCCAGTATTTTGTATGGAGCGTTATATGGGGGCCAGTATCCTGTATGGAGCATTATATGGGGACCAGTATGGGGCATTTTATGGCAGCCAGTATACTGTGTGGAGCGTTATATGGGGGCCAGTATTCTGTATGGAGCGTTATATGGGGGCCAGGATCCTGTATGGAGCGTTATATGGGGACCAGTATCCTGTATGGGGCATTTTATGGCGGCCAGGATTCTGTATGAAGCGTTATATGGGGGCCAGTATTCTGTATGGAGCGTTATATGGGGACCAGTATCCTGTATGGTGCATTTTATGGCGGCCAGTATCCTGTATGGAGCGTTATATGGTGGCCAGTATTCTGTATGGAGCGTTATATGGGGACCAGTATCCTGTATGGGGCATTTTATGGCAGCCAGTATACTGGGTGGAGCGTTTTATGGGGGCCAGTATTCTGTATGGAGCGTTATATGGGGACCAGTATCCTGTATGGGGCATTTTATGGCGGCCAGTATTCTGTATGGAGCGTTATATGGGGGCCAGTATCCTGTATGGAGCGTTATATTTGGACCAGTATCCTGTATGGGGCATTTTATGGCAGCCAGTATTCTGTGTGGAGCGATTCGCCTGTTTCTGAGCTATTGTGGAATTTACAATAGATATCACTCATGTAATGTAAGAAGTGAAATCTTTGCATTGTACTATATATATATATATTTCTCTTCGGTATCTGTGACCATGGCTCCCCCCCACCCCCTAATTTTGATCCTGGGTACGCCCATGCACCGATCAGCTGTTATCAGTGCCGCCGGCCGAAAGTGCTTACTTGTGGAGCTGGCTGTCTAGGTGAAATGGCTGCTGCGGGGTGCTATACATCCGCCTCCTATTCAATTTAATAGGAGGCGGATGTGTAGTACACTGCGGCGGCCACCACAACTAGACGGCCAATCACTGCAAGTAAGCACTTCCGGCTGCTGACACCGATAGCAGCTGATTGGCGAGGGTGCCAGGCAGGCCTGTGGAGTCGGTAAGCCAAACCTCCGACTCCTCAATTTCCATGACACCGACTCCGACTCTCTCATACATGGCTCATGTTTAAGTGCTAAATTTACTGTAGCACAGATTCATCTCAGCTAAAAGTCTAGACCCTTAGATCAGGAATAGGACAGACATTTATAGGACATTTCATAACTTTCCCAAATTCTTATGAAAAAATATTCCCCACAAACTGCATTGAACTGCTGTACCCATTTTATTTTATATTTTAGGAGTTGGGAGTCGGTCCATTTTATACTCCACGAAAATAGACTACGACTCTGACTCCACAGCCCTGGTGCCAGGTACGGGACCCCGGCCGCTCAAACATTGATGCCCTATCCTACGAACAGGGCATCAATGAAAAAGTAGTGGACAACTTCTTTAAGTGATTTCTTGATTGAGAACAGGTGTGGCAGTAATCAGGCCTGTGTGTGGCTAGGGAAATTGAACTCCGCGTCCCAAAGATGTGATAAACCACAGTTAGGCTGTGTGTCCACGATGCGGAGTAGAACCATCTCAAGGAGGATCACAAGGAAATGACAGCATGTGACTTAAATATGAGTGTCTGAGCAAAGGGTCTGAATACTTATGACCATGTGATATTTCAGTTTTTCTTTTTTTAATACATTTACAAAAATTTCTACATTTCTGTTTGTTTTTTTTTCAGTCAAGATGAGGTGCAGAAATAAAAAAATGAACTTTTTAGAAATTACCAAATGGCTGCAATGAAACAGTGAGAAATTTAAAGGGGTCTGAATACTATCCGTACCCACTGTATGTTGCCTCAAAACTGTATACTAGAATTGTACTTTTTTTCACTAGATTTAATACTAAATACAGTATAACTAAGGGTGGTTGTAAGTTCTGTTTTGCTTCTGCGATCACACTAGGTGCTCAAAGTGGTCACCATTAGCATCCAGACACTTCTGTTCCTGAAAACTACTGCACCAATAACTAGTTACAGTGACCAGAGGGATTGCTCTACATGACATGTCAACTTCTTTCACTCTCCTGACGGCCACATGGGTGATCTAGCAACCATGCTACGACATACATCTCTATAGACAACTGTATAATACAATTTGTTTTTTAAAAAGGTAATTACCACTATTGAAGTGTGTCTTCATTTTTTGGGCCACCGTGTATATATAGAATATTACAATAACATGTAGTGTGTGGGGGGAGGACGTCCAGGGCAGGGAGACCAGACTTTCTCCTAGGAGTCTACACTATCCCATCAAATGCTGATATTTAACCATTAAACATAATAATACTGATTGAGGCGATAATACAGCTAATCTGGACAGTTGGGGGATCTCCATCTAGATGCAATAGGAATCTTGGTCGCTAACTGAATGGACTGAGCCAATTTAAAGCAATTGTTGGATATTTTAAACAGTTTATCACCCAAGAGGCAGATATTCGGAGGTTTAGGGCTAGTCACTTGCTCAATGAGGGAAGTGACATTTGAGCACAGGTTGGAAACAGTTGCACCAAAGCTCCAAATGTACATAGCGCCTCCAACAGAGCAGCTCTAAATTGCTTATAACATTCTATAGAAAAAGGAGAGGCTGGAGACAGGCAGACATTCTGCTGCTAGTTCCATAGAACTTCATGAGCACCAACTGTTATCTCCTATCTCAGTAATGGGAAAATCTGTATTGACTGAAGACAGATATTACCAGTGAAGTGAGAATTTTGATATTGAATGATGAATTCAGGAGGAGAAAGAAGCAGATCTCTCTGACAAGATATATTACAAAGTTTCTAATTTTCATATGTACTATTGATTTATGGAGAAAAAAAAAATCACAATTGTTACTCTCTAACTCCTTAATGCAGAATCCTGTACAGGTAAGTTGGGGGATGCGGTGCCTTGGCACATTCCACCACACATGTACATGGTTGCTTTCATCTGTCACTGCACAAAATCACACGGTGACCGTTTAATCAATACTGCTGTCTCCTACACTGGAGAAATGCAGCTATCCGGCTGGGGACCAATCAGCTGTGGTCCCGTCCGATGCACACTGTGATTGGTCAGTTTGTACAGACAGACCAATTAGAGTGAAGCAAGCTGGGTTAGCCTTTTTGTTTTGGCGCCAACCTATCAGTAATGTCACAGAGAAGATCAGAGCTGACCATCAGGTACTTCACGGTGTATCTTATATTGGTCACGATTGGCATGATCACCAATCGTAGACCTTTAACCTCGTGGATGCTGCTGTCAATTACAACAGCGGCATCTTGAAGGTTAACCTGATTGGTACCATGCAATCACAAGGTCCCAATGTTTACTATGGCAGTCCTGAAGCAATGGCCTCAGGGTCTGACAGCTACGGTGGCCTGTTAGGCCTTGCCATAATAAAGGTCTAACAGGCCAAGTGTCCGTTTAAACTGACAGCTCTCATGCACTGCAGTGTATTAGACCAGAAATAAACATGTAAAATATTAAGTCCTATAATTGGACTGAGCAAAATTGTAAAGAAAACCCACACAAAATAGCACTAAAAAATCCACAAAAATGTTTGCCACTAATAATTCAGGTTTTACTTAACAAGCGGACATTTAAATGGTATTGCCGCATCCAGAATGACCAGAAAACTGTCACTATATATATCCCATATGGCAGACACTGTAAAATAGTAAGTAAACACATGAAATGTAGCTTTATCATCACACCGAAACACAAAAAAATTGAGTAAAAAGTGATCATAATGTCAAATCTAAAAAAATGTTATCACTGAAAATGTCACTTCGTCCCACAAACAAAAACAAGCCCTCATTCAAAAAGTTATGGCTCTTAGAATATGGCAAAAAATGATATACAGTACTTATTTTAGTATGTCGCCCCCACCTCCCCCCCCCCAACACACTGCTATTTGTCTATACTGCACACCTTCTCACAATTTTCCCCACTGCCCCATAATGTGCTCTCATAGTAACGTTACAGCTATGACGATACTCCATATAGTGAATCCTCGGCTCCTCCATAGAACGCTTAGTGTTCCCTGCCGTGTCTTTGCTGCCTCTGCTGCACAGCGGTGACAGCAACATTGTGATGAGGTCCGCAGCATGATGACCTTATCACACCGCTGCACTTCGAGGCGGAGAGCTGACGAGTGTCCCCATACCACTTTCCTGGCACTCAAGTGATCAAATATTTTTTCCTCTCCTTTTTCCAATAGCCATACCTTTTTTATTTTTGCACTAACATAGACATATGAGGGATTGATTTTTGCAGAACAATGTTATGATACTGGTGGAACAGCTGAAATCCAATGACCAGAGGAACACGAGCAGGGTATAGTAATCAATGATAAAAGTTCTTGGAAGCAGCAATGAGAGCAGTAGACACAATCCAGAGATGAATGAGAACAGTCTGAGTAAGACAGTTCAGGAGCTGGAGACTGGAACTAAACTACTGCTAAACACAATACTCACGCAGTGAGTGAATGTTCCGAGAACAGTCTGAGTAAGACAGTTCAGGAGCTGGAGACTGGAACTAAACTACTGCTAAACACAATACTCACGCAGTGAGTGAATGTTCCATATGGCTTTAAGTAGGCCCACACAGGAAAGGAGATGGCTTTCACAGGTTCAATATTGGCCATATTGTAGATGGGTGTTTGCAGAAACACAGTAACAACCTCCAGTGGTAAGGAGTGGAATTGCAGCACAATTTAGCAAAGTCAATAGTGCAACCACTAGTGGTCAATCCGCAGAAGGACAACAGAATCCTGACATTACTCCCTTCTTTCAACAGCGGCCTATGGACACTGCTTAAGCTGGTTTATCTGGATATCTCTGGTGAAACTCATTAAGCAGTTCATAGTGAGCATTCATATTCTCTACAGGTTCCCAGGAATTATCCTCAGGGTCCTACACCTGCCATTTTATTTAGTACTGCAACCTGTTTCTGAATATTCTGGAGCCCAGGATCTTATCGACAGTATAGTGTTCTTGTCCATCCACTTCAACAGGATCAAGAGGAGGTAGACGACGACCTGGAAAAGGATTTTGAACAAATGGCTTCTGTAAGGAAACATGGAACACTGGATATATCTTCATTGTTCTGAGAATTTGAAGAAAGAAATCTACTGAGCTAACTTGTCCAATAATTTTGAAACACAATTTCGCTATCCTTTTCTGGGTTTTATTTTTACGGTGCTAATTGTGCAGTAAAAATTACCTGGACCATGATTCTCCAGGTCAGTACGATTACAGAGATACCAAATAAGTAGTTATTTTTTAGTATTTTATTGGCTTTAACCCCTTACCAACCGGTATGTCATATTTTGCAGTGACTTCCGGACATGTGACGTACTGGTACATCATGGCGATTATGCAGGTACAGGAGTTATGCCGGCACTATTGCTGCCGGGAGCTCGACTTAACTGATAGCTGAGCATCGGCTGTGACAGCCAGGGCTGGTGATCGCACCGCCCCTGGCTGTTAGATCCTTTAAATTCCGCTAGCAATAGCGTTTGCAGAATTTAGAAGGCTGGGAGAGGAAGGGGGCTTGCAATGCATTATACCAGTGATCAGAATAATAAAAGTTAGAGTTTGTGCCCACGATGCAGATTTGAAGCAGAAATTTCCTGAGCGTTTTTACTCTCCCTGGCAGAAAAAATGCATGCGGATTTTACATGCATTTTTTAAGCGTTTTTACATGCGTTTATGCATGCTTTTTTTCAAGCGGTTTTCCAAGCGATTTTGAGCATCACTCAAATGCATTTGGAAAAGTGTTTAAGGCTGAGTTCACACGATGCGTTTTTAATGCGTTTCCGCTGTGTTTTTGCAGTTGCGTAAACGCCGCGGAAACGCATTAAAAACGCATGGTAGAAGGGCAGCAATGTTCCCCAATTGAAATCCGCATGTGCTGTGCCCATGATGCGGATTTTTCCGCAGCGTAAACGCTGCGTTCCAAAATCCGCAGCATGTCAATTAATTTTGTGTAAACGCGTCGTTTTCGACGCCATTGACTTGCATTAGAACGCGCCAATTCCGCAAGACTGCATCTGTACTTGCGTAATTGGCGCGTTCTAATGTGCGGATGGTACCCGGGTGTGGAGGAGAGGAGAGTCTCATCCACACCCAGGTACCATTAAAAAAGCTGTAAAAAAAAGAATAAAATAAAAAATAAATGTATATTTACCTTCTGTCGGCCCGCGCAGCGCTCCTGCTTGGTTCCCGGCACTTTGCAGTGAGTTGAAGGACCTGCGCTGACGTCAGAGTCATGTGACGGGTCACGTGACGCTGACGTCGGCAGGTCTTTCAATTCAAAGTTGCCGGCGAGGGAGAACGGAGTGAGCAGGACAGCGCGGGCCATCAGAGGGTAAGTATACATTATTTTTAATTTTTACTACTCTCTCGGGTCACACTATATAAATCCATGCCTTTTGCATGGATTTATATAGTGTGACCTAGTTGTCAAGCACTTTCCAGGTGATGCTAAAATCGCCTGGAAAGCGCTTGTCAATCCGCATGCGGAAACGCATGTGGAAACGCATGTGAATCCGCATGTATTCCACAGGAAAAACGCATGCACAATCTGCATGCGTTTTTTCTGCCAGGGAGATGCAGAAATGATGCAGAAATTTTCTGCATCGTGTGCACATACCCTGACAGTATAAGTTGGTCACACATTATAAATCCATAAAACCATCCGCGCATTGAACCGCAGCAATGCGGGTTTGCTGCGGTTCAATGCAAGTCTAAGGGCGTAATTTCGCCGCCCATATTGGTTGTGCTGCAGATTTTTCCGCAATGATAATCCGCAGCGGAAATTTCCGCAGCATGTGCACAGCACATGCGGATTATCATTGGGAAACATGGCAGACTTCTTAACAAGCGATTTTATACGTTTCCGCGGTGGAAATACCGCCGTGGAAACACATTAAATCGCATCGTGGGCACACAGCCTTAAAGTCCAATAAATAAACTAAATAAAGTAAAAAAAAAGTTTAAAAATATTGTAAAAATATTTTTTAAAAACTCACAAAATAAAGAACAAAAAAATGAAAAAAATATACCAATGAATACATAGATTTATGTAAAAACAGCAATAAACAAAAAAATACACATATTTGGTATCATTGCACCCAGAACAACCTGATCTATAAAAAATAAATAAATAATGTGACAAAAAGCTAAGGCCATGAAAAAAAAATATTTCTATGAAATTGTTTTTATTGTGTAAAAGCAGCAAAACATGAAAAAAATTATATAAATGTGGTATCTCTGTAATTTTAGAATAAAGCTGTCTTATCAATTTTATCACACTGTGAATTGGATAAAAAAAAAATCCTGAATTGCCATTTTTTGTCTGTTCTGCATCCCAAAACCTGGAATAGAAAGAGATCAAAAACTGTTATGTAACCACAAATGGTACCAATAAAAACGTCAACTCATCCTGCAAAAAACAAGCTGTCACATGAGTCTAGGCAGAAATAAAGAAAAATTATAGCTCTCGAAATATGGCATTGAAAAAACTTTTTCGTAAAGAAAAGCGTCTTTTATACTGTGACAGCAGCCAAACATAAAAAAAATGATATAAGTCTGCTATCATTGTAATCACACCGACCCGAAGAATAAAGTCATCTAATCACTTATACCGCACAAGGAACGGTGGAAAAAAATAAAACCAATTCTTCCCCTGCTGTTGATTTGTTTGTTCTGCCTCCGAAAGATCGCAGTAAGGCTCAGCTCACATTCAACCTGTGCTCTGCGCTGAGCGCTTGCATCGGGGTTTCCATGTAAATCTCTAAAATATGTGATTCAGACAGAACCCATGGCGGAAGATTCACTATAATGAGGCAGATGGAGGCACTGTGAACGCCGTCTGGCCTATGATCCGGTGGTGTCCATCTTTTTAGGCGTGCATAAAAGTGCAGTCAGCCACAGTTTTGTGCACCTCTGAAAAGATGGAATCTGCTGAACAGAAGCCAGACGGGGTCCAGAGTAACTCTGCTGCCTCAGTATAGTGAATGGATCCCTCAGGGTTTCACCTGAATCACGTCACTCAGAGATTTAGATGGAAACCCCGATGTAAGTGCTCAGCGTAGAGCGCAGGATAAATGTGATCCAAAATTTTTGTAAAATGATCCCAATAAAAGCTTCAACTCAATCCACAAATAAAGCCCCCACTTAGGTTCATCATCTGTTAAAAGAAATATAGGGCCTGCCACATTACTGATAGTACAAAGGCTCCGGAAAAGCAAAATGGCTCCTCGCCCCTCTCCCACAAAAAAATCCAGAAAATTCTGCGCTCCCAAATGCAAATGTCCTCTTTCATTCTGATCCCCACAGTGTGTCTAAACCACATTTAACGTCCACATGTTTGTCAGTGCAGTAGTGATGAGAGCCCACTAAATTCTATGAGGGGTGTAATTTCCAGAATGGGGTCACTTGAGGGCTCTGTATGTGGAACTATTCTAGGAAAATCTGTGCTCAAGAGTCAAATAGCGCTCCTTCCCTCCCTAGTCTCGGCAGTGTGGCTAAGCAGTACTGTACAGACAAATATGGGCTATTGCCACGTTCAGCAAAAATAGTGTGACACATTTTGGTGCAATTTTTACCCATTTGCCCTTGTGAAAATGTTAAATCTGGGGCTAAAACAACATTTTAGTGGTAAAAATGTACTTATTATTTCTTTACTGCCCAATGGTATAAAATTCTGACAGACCTGTAGTGTGAATATGCTCAATGCACCCCTAGATGAATTTATTGAGGGTAGTATTTGTAAAATGGGTTCACTTATGGGAGGTCTGCTGTTCTAGCACTTAGGGGCTCTGCCAATGTGTCATGGCACCCTCAAAACGATCCAGCAAAATCTGAACTTCAATATGGCGCTCTTTCCCTTCTGAGCTTTACACAGTGCCTCAAAAGTAGTTTTCAACCACATATGAGGTATTGGCGTATTCATGAGAAATTGCGTAACAAATTGTACTGTTCATTTTCTCGTAATGGCCCTTTTAAAAATTAAAAACATTGTACCAAAGCAACATTTTAGTGGAAAAAATGTAATTTTCTATTGACTCAAGCCCAGTGTTACTCTATACCATCGCCTGAGGACTAAAAATGCTCACTACACACCTAGTTAAATTCCTTGAGAGGTGTATTTTCCAAAATTAGGTCACTTATGGGGGTTTCTATTCAAACCAATATGGCACTCCAAAATTCAAATAGCGCTCATTCCCCTCCGAGCCCTGCCGTGTGCCCAAACAGTAGTTTCCGACCACATATAGGGTATCATCGTACTCAGGAGAAATTGCACAACAAATTGCATGGTCTAATCACTCTTGTTTCTCTTGTAAAAATGAAAAATTTGGGGATAAAGCAACATTTTTGTGCCAAAAATGTAATCTTTAATTTTTACGCTTAAGAGGGTGTTTCTGCTGTTTTGGCATGTCAGGGGCTCTTCAAATGCAATATGGCGTCCTCAATTTTTTTCTGCCAAAATGGTGAACCAAAATTCAAATAACGATCCTTCCCTTCCGTGCATTGCCGTGTGCCCAAACAGTAGTTTTCCACTACATGCGGTACCTACGTACTCAGGAGAAATTGCAAGACAAATTATATGGTCCATTTTTTTCTTCTACTCGGGAAAATGAAACATTTGGGGCTAATGCAATATTTTTATAGAAAAATTTAATTTTTAATTTTCACGTCCCAATGTGATAAAGTAGCACATGTGGGTCCTAGATGCTAAAAATACCCATACATGAATTCCTTGACCTGCCTCCACTGTCTGAAAAGACCACGTGCACAGTCCGGCCTCTATGCACCGAAATCTAATTAGCAGAAAAGTTCAAATGGTGACTACAAAAGAACAAAGCAGATTTCTTCACCAAAGGTATCAATGTAATCAGTCTTTACTTTACACTACAAAATTGTACTGACAGGTTCTCTTCAAGGAAACGTTCAATTTGAATTTTAAAATACGGACAGAGCTGTGCAAAATTGTGGACAACAGTATAAATCAAAACATGTACTTTACAGAAAAGTTTAAAGCGTTGTTTGAGGTTGCACCAAATATTTCACTATCTGGGAATGTCTGACAAAGCAAGAGTGCACAGTGTCCATTTTAGGACATGATCAGATCTCAAAGTCAAACATCAAAATAATGTCAGTGTGAGGCTAAATACTCTATCTGAGAACTGATTTTGACATCTGAATCTGGTATCTGACTTTGACATGTGATTTTGATATACTGTATGTATCTGACATCTGACTTTGACATGCGATTTTGATATACTGTATGTATCTGACATCTGACTTTGCCATCTGAATCTGATATCTGACTTTGTGACTTTCATATGTGACTGACATCTGAATCTAATACCTGACTTTAACATCTGAATCTGAATATCTCACTCCGACATCTGACTGACATCTGACTTTAATATCTGACACCTAACTTATTGTTTGCTTAACTTATTACTATTTAAATATCTAATCAAATAAATAATAAACTTATAGCTTAAAGAAGTTGTCCACTACTTGGACAACTCCTTCTCATACCCCACGCTTGGCTCCGATAAAATAAAAAAGCTTAGGCCACAGCCCCACTATCAGTATTTGGTCAGTATTTTTTCTCAGGAATGGGAGCCAAATCCAGGAATGGCTGATAAATGCAGAATTGGTGACTTGTTTCTATTATACCTTTTCTCTGATTGTTCCACATCTGATTTTGGCTCCCACTCCTGAGAAAAAATACTGACCGAATACTGACCAAATACTGATAGTGGAGCCGTGGCCTTATACTCACCTCTCGTGCCTCTTCAGACAAATTGAACATGAAGAGGAAGTCAGAGATCAGCTAGAGCTCGGACTCGTATTCAATTTGACAGAAGGTGGGGACAGTGACACCAGCACTGATTGGGCACCTGGCTCACATTTCACAACAACAGAACGGGATCCCCAGGACCGCGCGTAGGAGGTGATCATAGGTTTTTTTATTTTATCGGGGCCAAACATTTAGATCAAGGAGGGGTTGTCCTAGTAGTCGACAACCCCTCCTTGATCTAAATGGTAAGGCATCTATGTCACACACAGTTTTTGTTTGAAAGGATAATAATAATAATAATACTAAAAAGTTAACTTTTTGCTACTGGGACTTGAACCGAAAACTCTCTGTCTGTAAGCCAGCACACTTTCCATTGAGCTGTACACTCAGCCAAAGAAAGATGGGCCTTCTGTTTGGTTATGTGATTTCCAGAGCAAACATGTGTCTGAAACTCATTAGGACTTTTATACTGACCTCCTCCAAGCCAAATTCAAATGCTGTTTGACTTTGATATCTGACTTTCTTCACACCATGTTCATTTTAGATATGAAGCAAGTCAGATATCAAAATCAAGCATCATTTGAATTTGGCTTGGAGTACATAACCTAACAGAGGTTCCATTGTTCTTTGGCTGAGTGTATATAGCTCAATGGTAAATGAGCTTGCTTACCGACAGAGGGTTATGGGTACAAGTCCCAATAGCGGACAGTTAGCATTTTTTTTATTATTCTTATTATAATCCTTTAAAAAAAAACTACGTGTGACACAGATGCTTTACCATTAAGGTATAGGTTCATTATTTATTTAATTAGTTATTTCGTTAGTAATATATTATGAGCAAACAATAAGTTAGGCGTCAGAGTCAGATATCAAAGTAAGATGTCAGAGTCAAATGTCAAGCTCTGTTATCAAAGTCATATCTCGGAGTCAGATATCAGATGTCAAAGTCAGATATCAAAGTCAGTTGTCAGACAAGGTATTTAGCCTCAAACTGAAATTATTCTGATGTTTGACTTTGCTATCTAATCATGTCCTAAAAATTACACCATAAGAGTGATCTTATGAAACTGTCTGATAGGACTGCTACTGTGGTGGAGTATTTACTAACTTGTAATCCAGGGTTTGAACCTGGTGGGTATTGTAATGCAGCGACTTGCTGGCATTACGGTAATGGTCTAGGATGTGTTTTACCTGACCATAAACCTTCCCCCTCAGGTGACTGGTCACATGACTGTGACATCACACAGGTCCTGTATGCACAGTAAAGGTCTGTACACATGACCGACCGCTGGGAGCGGGGGAGACCTGACAAGGTTACGACCCGGAAAGGTGACCTGACGAAGTCAGTGACAGTGACAAATGGTAGGTCCCTAAGGAATGGGCTAATGTCATTGACTAATATTCCAGGGGCTGAACAGCGCAATTGACAAGTACATGGTCTCGGTATGAGCTGTGGGATATGAGGTGATTGTGTATATTATGTGTTCAACCCCACAAGTTTGAACAGAGGGGGGGATATGTAATGCAGTGACTTGCTGGCATTACGGTAATGGTCTAGGATGTGTTTTACCTGACCATAAACCTTCCCCCTCAGGTGACTGGTCACATGACTGTGACATCACACAGGTCCTGTATGCACAGTAAAGGTCTGTACACATGACTGGGACAGCACACAGGACCTATACACACAGCTGACTGATCACATGACTGTGACATCAGCAAGGTCCTGTCAGTATGTGTGTGTGTGTGCACAGGATATAAAAACCCTGGTAATTTGAGACAGGTGTGTTCGGTGTGAGGCCTGTGCTCCGCGTGTGTGGGACACCGTTGGTGAGAGGCCTAGTGAGGCCGAGAGTGAAGCCTGGCAGCCTGGAAGGCCGAGCCTGGATCCGGTGCGTGGATGTCAGTGGCCTTTGAGGGAGAGCCGGCTTGGTGCAGAACCCTGAAAGGCGCAGGCTGGATGTCAAGTGTGGAAGACATACCAGTAGCCTACGAGGGGACGACGGCTAGAGACCCCCACCTGGGAAAGCCGCAAAGCCACAGTGGTGGCGGAATAAACGGACTGTAGCAGCCAAAACCTGCTAAAGGTAAAACGCTGCGTTATATGGACATTTATGTTGTTGCCTAGCCGAGGGCTATAACGGGGGCCAAGTGGACGTATCTGTCGCTGGAAAGGCTCCCGAATTGTGATGTGTGTAATATGCCGGTCTGCCACTTGAGAAGCTCCCGGAGGTGATAGGTGTAAACATGCCGGGCGTATACTAAGATGGACTGTGTGATTAGCGGTTTATGACGAAATAATAAACTGCATTGTGAATTATCGGAAGGACATTGCTTATGTGCCTTAATTGACCCGGTGCAGCGAGTATCCCCCATTATGATGACTAGCGCTGCCTTACAGTATAGTATGTTCACAGAGTAAAATTGTTAGAAGCTTTTGACAGTGATCTCAAAAATGAAATTTTATCTGTAACCCGAGATCCAACAAATATAAATGACATTTTAGTGAGAAGAGATAATTTGTGGCAAAGAAAGAATAGAGATGGAAACGTTGGAGTGGATGCAGCCAGAAGATTCAGAGTTGAGAAAATGAAAGAAAATGTTCATTTTCAAAGAGCTAAGACAGAAGAGGTCTCCTCATCTCACCGCCTCCACAGAAGGCACATGCCCAACCCTCGGCAGGCAAGGTCGTGCTGACAGTATTTTGGGACCAGCACGGAGTAGTACTGATGGATTTCCTAGCAAAGGGTACCATCATCACTGGGGCATACTATGCTTCACTACTTGAAAATTGTGGGAGGCCATCAAAACCAACAGACATGGCATGCTCACCAAAGGTGTCCGCCTTCTGCAAGACAATGCACCAGTTCACAACTCACATGTTGCCCAAATGGAAGCATGCTCCTGTGGCTTTGAAATTCTACCGCATCCCCCTTATTCACCCGACTACGCATCATCGGACGTCCACCTCTTTCCAAAAATGAAGTTATTTTTGAAGGGTAAGCATTTTCCAGATGATGAGACTCTGATTTCTGAAGTCACAACGTGGCTTTTGGAGCAGCATGTTGACTTCTACAAGCGAGGTGTTTACAGTTGCTTAAAGAGATGGGAGAAGTGTGTGTCACTAGGTGGCACCTATGTAGAGAAGGACTAATAACTTTGCCAAGTGGGTCATGAGAAATCTTTATTGAACGCCCCTCGTATTATAGAGATGGAAAAAGGGGACAATATGTGAGAGACAAATATTTGCAACCTACATGTGATTGAACATAAAAGGGATAAGTTACAAGGAGAGCTGAATATAGCAAATATTGAAAGAGATCATCTATAAAAAGGAACTAAATCAATAAAAAGTGAAAGCGGCTCCCCTTTAACCCTAACTCATTGATAAATGACTGTTGACTACACCTGGTCAACCCACACACAATGCAACAATTGTAGATAATTATTTTCTTCTTTTCAATGTTATTATTTCAATATGGTACAGTGGGAGATATCAATAGGTTTAAATTGACTTGTTGGTCCTGACAATAAGGACGGTGTCATTGGACATTCATTGAATTGGTTTAAGGCTATGTGCCCACGATGCAGAAATGAAGCAGAAAATTTCTGCAGCATTTCTGCATCTCCCTGGCAGAAAAAATGCATGCAGATTGTGCATGCGTTTTTCCTGCAGAATACATGCGGATCTACATGCGGATTCACATGCGTTTCCGCATGCAGATTGACAAGCGCTTTCCAGGCGTATAGCATCACTTGGAAAGTGCTTGACAACTAGGTCACACTATATAAATCCATGCAAACGGCATGGATTTATATAGTGTGAACCGTAAAAATTAAAACAAATAAAGCTATACTCACCCCCGAGGCCCCGGTGTGTGCAGCAGCGCACGTTCTTGTCTGGTTCCCGGCTGCCGGCATATCGCGAGACACTGCGGTGAAGGGCCTGCGGTCACATGACTGTGACGTCACCGCAGGTCCTTCAGCGATGCCGGCATTCAGAGAGAAGCCGCCGGACAGGTGAATATAACTTTATTTGTTATTTTATTCTTTTTTTACAGGTACAATGGTACCCAGGTCTGGAAGAGAGTCTCCTCTCCTCCAGAACTGGGTACCATCCGCACATAGAAACGCATAGAAGCCGCTTGTAGAAATGTACAGTCGCGGTTTCTATGCGTTTCAATGCAAGTCAATGGCGGGAGTTCCGCTGCGCTACCGCAAAATTAAATGACATGCTGTGGATTTTTGTACGCAGCATAAACGCTGCGGAAAAATCCGCAGCATGTGCATAGAACATGCGGAATCCCCTTGGGGACCATGGGGTGCGGATTACCTAGCGTTTAACAAGCGTTTATGCTGCGGAAATTCCGCAGCATAAACGCTTGAAAAACGCTACTTGGGCACGCAGCCTTAGATTCCTTTTTTTGTTGAATGTTGTAGAAATGCAAACATGAGGAGAGGATTAAGGTGTGAATCCAGAATCAGGTAATAATTGGGGATGAGAAATAAAGCTGATGAGTGTAAACTTGTCCAAAATATAGAGCAAGTACTTTCTTCTAGATCCTGAAGATGCAAATAAGAAAAAGGAGATTATTTTATTGGGTGTGAAAATGTGTTAGTGAGAGAATCTAGTCTATGAAAAGTAAAGAATGAACAAGAAAAGAAGGTTTTTTTGCATCCAATAAAGCTTTTAGTTCATTCAATCAATTTAATATTAATTTATTAAATCAACATTTTTTTCAATTAACATAATATCCATTATTATTTAAATAAGTAATCTGTACTCTTAGGCCATGTTCACACTAGGCGTTCTTTCAGTGTTTTTCTTTATGCGTTTTTTATGAAAATTTTCAGCTGCATTTTACAGTACCAGCAAAGTCTATGAGATTTCAGAAATATCATGCACATACATTGGTTTTTGTGTCATCAGTATTTTGTGCTTTGCATGTTTTTTTGCAGAATAGAGCATGTCACTTCTTTCAACGTTTTTTCTGCGTTTTTTACCCATTGAAAGTAATGGGTAGTGAAAAAACGCCTAGTATGAACATAGCTATCAGGTTTTGCTGTTTTTTTAGTGAAAAAAGCTAGTACAGCAGTATGTGAAACTCATTTATTTTTGTGATTTTACTATCTTGTCTTGGTCAACTGAGATTGCAGTTGGGATTTGGACAATTTAATTAAATTAGTGATGTGTAAAGTGTAAACATTGACTGAGCTAGGTGTGAGATTGAACAATACCTGTGGCCCACGGAGGTGTGAAATTGAACAATCCACAAGCCACTCAATGGCAGACTATAGTGTGAAAATAAATAGTGTCCTACAAACTCAATGCACTGCCAGTGTGTTAGGTAAACTATTCCTGAATAATTCACCTCTCCCACTGTTACATTTGTAATTCTGGTTAATATGGTTTCACATATTTCTTGTATTGGTGAACTGTGTTCATGCTTCTGTGGTGAAAGCAAAGCTGACCTTTGGGATCCTGAAAAATGCACTAAAAAATTCACCAAAACCTGCGTTTTTAATGCAGCTTCTTTCCTGCCAAGAGATAAAGTTTTGCTGCAAAAAAAAACACTGAAAAAACGCCTAGTGTGAACATACCCTTAATAAAAAAGTAGCAAAAAAGTTTTATTCACCAGTCACTATTACATTGTGTGTCCAGTTCAACATGAAAAATTTGGTGAAAGGTCCTTTAAAGCACACCTGTCAACAGGATTGTGCTTAGTAAATTACATACACTGTCAGGTGGGCGCCGTTACACTGAGTAAAATGATACCTTTGTTGATGAAATTTGTCCAGTGCTTCTTTTATAATCTTTATTTTCATGTCTGCCATAATGATATGCATGTGCTTTGGGGTGGAACTTTAGGGAGGGGCTGTGGCTGGTGCTCTCATTTTGTATTCCTATCTCTGGCCTTTGACAGGTCACTGTGGTTTCAGTGACCTGCCTACTGTTTTAAATACTGCTTTAGTAATTTCTGTGATAAAGTCACATGTACATCCCCCAAAATGGCCGCCCGCGCATGCGCAGTAGCACCTTTCGGTTGCCGAGAGATGCTACCGCGCATGCGCAGGCGCCATATTGCATAAGGAAAAAGAATTTGGGTGCAGCAATATGGCGCCACGCATGCGCAGTAGCATCTCTTGGCAACCGAGAAATGCTACTGCGCAAGTGCGGGCGCCATATTGCTGCACACAAATAATTTTTCCTTAAGAAATATGGCGCCCGCGTGTGCGCAGTAGCATCTATCGCTTGCCGATGCTACTGCACACGCACGGGCGCCATTTTTGCTAGAAGAAGTAGCATCTCTCGGCAACTAAAAGGTGCTACTGCGCATGGGCGGCAGCGGCCATTTTGGGGAATGTACATTTGACTTTATCACAGAAATTACTAAGGCAGTATTTACAACAGTAGACAGGTCACTGAAAGCACAGTGACCTGTCAGAGGCCAGAGATAGGAATACCTAATGAGCGCACCAGCCACAGTCCCTCCCTAAAGTCCCACCCCAGAGCACATGCATATCATTATGGCAGACATGAAAATAAAGATTATAAAAGAAGCACTGGACGGATTTCATCATCAAAGGTATCATTTTACTCAGTATAACGGCGCCCACCTGACAGTGCATGTAGTTTACTAAGCACAATCCTGCTGACAGGTGCGCTTTAAGAGTTCAAACTCAGACAAGATAAAAAAAAGGGTCTAGGTACTGTTATAATATTAGGACTCAGATTGGGTACATCAATTTGGAATAGAGCAGACTTGGAAGGCCTAAGGCTACGTTCCCACGATGAGTTTTTGATGAGTTTTTTTACGCTGCATATTTTAGAAAAAATGCAAGTAACTTATTAAATTTAATGGGTGCAGAAATGGTGCCGAAAATCTGCAACATCGAAAACTCACCAAAAGCTCATCATGGGAACGTAGCCTTAATGTTAGAGACCAAAATTTTGTCTGAAGTTTGAAACAACTACTGTTTAAAGAGGGAGGATCCATTTTTAACACTCTTGTTGAGGTGAAATATTCAGGACTTTCACACAAATACAAAAGTATTCAGAAGTCTGTGAATGTATAGGGAGGTTACTGCGTGAACACCTAAGTCTAGGACTCCCATTAACCCCTTCACGACATGCGCCGTACATGTAAGTCAGAGGCACATGCATGGAGCGGGCTCCATACCCGGCAGGTGATCGCTGTGTATTACAGCTAGGACCAGCCTCTAACAATCGCGATTGTAGCGGAGATCCGCCCGCGATTGTTAACCTTCTGAATGCCGCTGTCAAAATGACAGCGGCATTTAACACATGTCGCATGGGGGCGCATCATTCTATGCGTTCATCGGCGACCCGCGATCACATCACATGGAATGATGTGCCCCCATGCTGGCAGTTGCTATGACAGACGGGGGGTCTGCTGAAGAACCCCGTGTTTGTCATTACAGAGCACTTTTGAAACCCTGTCTGTGGCTGGGCTTTAAGGGAGACAGTGATTTTTTTCTATATGTGACAATACTATAGCTTTGCTGATTATTATAGCACAGGCGATCAGATGATCGCAGCTTCAAGTCCCCTAAAGGTACTAACAAGTACAGTGAAAAGTAAAAAAACCTTGTAAAAAATATGAAAAAAAAAACAAAAACATAAAAGTTCTAATCAGCCCACTTTCCCCCATTTCAAATAAAGATATTAAAAAAAATAAAAACCACACATGTGGTATCGCCGTGTTCATAAAAGTCTGATCTATCAAAATGTAAAAATAATTAACCCGATCGGTAAGCACTGTAAACAAAAAAAATAAACGCCAAAATTATGGGTTTTTTTGGTTCCTGCAATTCCACAAAAAACGCTATAACAAGCGATCAAAACGTCACATTAATCCCAAAATGGTATCAATAAAAACGTCTCGCCTTGCAAAAAATAAGCCATCACACAGCTCCATCGACGGAAAAATTAAAAAGTTACGGGTCTCGGAAAATGGTGACACAAACAGAATAATTTTTACCACAAAATGTACATTGTTAAAAAGAGTTCCCAAAAAAACAACGTCAGACTTGCGTTTTTTTCACAATTTCTTCCCACTTGGAATTTTCCAGTACACTAAGTGGTAAAATGAATGGTGTCAAAAGTACAACTTGTCCTAGAAAAACAAACCCTCATATTTCTATGTGAAAAATAAAAAAGTTATGGCTCTGGGAAGAAGGGGAGGAAATAGCAAAAACGGAAGTTGACCATGTCGTGAAGGGGTGAAAAAGAAGAAAATAGGTGAGAATAACAGACTCTAGGCTGATACTCAATTTGGGGGGGGGGGGAGTTAATAGTAAAAATTTGGCTGTGCCATGAATCTAAGGTCTTTCGAATCTTTGCAATAAAGAACAAGTTGGGAAGCAAATTCTAACCCTGATAAATGGCATTCCCTATTTATTAAGTGATTGTAGTTGGAGAGCTGGAGGTGATCAACACCACTTTTGTATGTAAACTTCATTTGAAAAATCAATTTCTCAAAGCTGACCATGATTGGAAATTTAAGCTGTATTTCAGGTGAGCAGCTCGGACCATAGGTGGCAGTGCAGCAGTGAGGGTCTTGATGCATGACACGTGGTTTAGCAAGGACCAAAGCAGCAGGGTATACAGGATGGTTTACAACGAGCTGAGCATTTATCACAAATGAAGCAAAGCTAGTAGCTTTGAGCAGTAGCAGTATAAGAACAGTAGCAGTATAAGAACAGTAGCAGTATTAACAGTATGAACACATGAACAGTAGCATTTTAAGAAAAAAGTGAAAAAAGTAAGTATAATGCCACAGTCAGACAGCCGTATAACACGGACGATGATGGCATCGCCATGCTCAGACTGGCTGACGACTCCCCTGACCCAAGCGTGACAGCTGCATAAAAATACATGTATAGCGCAAGTCAGTAGCGGATGTATGGAGTGGGCTCACGGGGTCAGCTCGCCCCATACTCAGCAAGTAATAGGTGTGTGTTACAGCCAGCATCGCTGTAACAAGCGATCAAAATGTTATATCTATCCAAAAACGGTATCAATAAAAACTTCATCTCGCCCCACAAAAAATAAGCCCTCACACTTGTGAGCGAAATACGCTCTCTTCTATGCCTTCCGAACTCCAAATTAATAAGATTTGTTTTACGAGCTCTCGGGAAATCAGTACAGCACAGCCAGGAATGGTGTACTAGAAAAGACTTCTGCTTTATTAACACATGTGACACTTTAAATAGGGTCAGAGACAAAGGAATAGTTCCCTCTGACCTATGAACCAATAGTAACCATAGGGGAGTGAACAGTAATGTGAAACCTCACTGCCCCTCAGTGTTACCTGATGACCATTACATAAGAGTGAAGACAAGATGGATACCACAGACAAACAAGATGGATTCTTTTCTCTCACATTTCCCCCCTTTTGTGACTAATTATGGCATCTCGGTAGGTATATAGGAGCGCGCTAGTCGCGTCATCGGGACTTTCCTACCTGCTTCGCCTCAGTTCCCTACCTAAACACCTATAATTGTATCACAACAATGGATCTGTTCTTGTCTGGGGTCCATAGTATACAATCAGGGGTTCTGTGACATGGTTTTCCTTACATATAAACCTGAGTAACTTAGGTGTAACATACATCAGCGCTTTTACGGCTACATATATCAACAAGCAGAATAATAATAATTGCATACGTGTATAATCCTTGAGAGCCCCCCACCTAGACCCTTGAACCAATTAGTGGGATTCAGGAAAGAGAATGTTTCTCCCACCAGGAGTCCTTGTTTGTGTCATGTTCCTGTAACCACTTATCCCTTATCTCGGTTATCTTCTGTATATCAGTCCTAACCTGGAGATTTCCCATAACGTCCATGTAATGACAACATGGAGGACCGATGATCCCTCCTTCCTTAGCGGTCAGGTGGTCCAGCACTATGGTGTGTTGTCAGTGACTACAATCAGCTGCTTCTGTATTATATTAGATGCATTAAGGACATCAAGCACCTGGAAGATCTGGTCATCTAGATAATCAGTCGCCTCTACCAGCTTATCCCACATCTGCGTTATGGATGGGTAAATCAATAGGCTGCTCACAATCTTATTTGCCACCCCCATTTCTACAAGATGCGGTTTACCCTTGGGTCTGGGATTGTCTGCAGCTCGTCTATATAATGTGTGTAGAGGGATTGCTTTAACATTTACACAAAACCAGGGGAGGAGTCCTGAGGAGATAATTTGCATATTCCCACTGCATTTTGGGGTAAGTGAAGAGTCTCCGCGAGCTCAAAGAACACTGGATTTTGGCTGTTGGAGCTGAAAAGAGGACATCGGTAAACCAGGGGAGGAGTCCTGAGGAGATAATTTGCATATTCCCACTGCATTTTGGGGTAAGTGAAGAGTCTCCGCGAGCTCAAAGAACACTGGATTTTGGCTGTTGGAGCTGAAAAGAGGACATCGGTAAACCAGGGGAGGAGTCCTGAGGAGATAATTTGCATATTCCCACTGCATTTTGGGGTAAGTGAAGAGTCTCCGCGAGCTCAAAGAACACTGGATTTTGGCTGTTGGAGCTGAAAAGAGGACATCGGTAAACCAGGGGAGGAGTCCTGAGGAGATAATTTGCATATTCCCACTGCATTTTGGGGTAAGTGAAGAGTCTCCGCGAGCTCAAAGAACACTGGATTTTGGCTGTTAGAGCTGAAAAGAGGACATCGGTAAACCGCGCGCCTACCGGCGCGCGCATTTTGAAGCTTTTTTTTTAATCTTTTTTCACTGTTTTCAGAACATTAACAATAAGAACATGGAAGAGTCCAGGAGCCATTTGGTGAGCTGCATATCCTGCTACATGTTCACAGACTTGCCAGTGGAAAAGCCAGACTTCACATGCCAGAAATGCAAGCTTGTGTCCCTGTTGGAGGAAAAGTTGCGAAATCTAGAAGAGAGGTTAACTACCTTGAAAATCATTAAGGAAGGTGAAGAGTTCTTAGACAGAGCAGAATTATCTCTTCATGATTCAGAAAGAGAAGAAATTCGAACTGCACCTGAGGAAACAGAGGAATGGAAGCATGTGACCCACAGAAGCAGGAGGATCGAGAGGCAGTCAGCACCCATACTGCTCAGGAACCAGTACCAGGCTCTCACGCAGGAGAACCATGAAGAAATACAGCAAGATAAGACTTTGCCAGCAATGAATAACCTTGTAAGCCTTCAGAATCCTCCTGGATGGAGAAAGAAGAATGTTGTGAAGAAAAAACGGAGAGTGGTGGTCATGGGGGATTCCCTGTTAAGAGGAACAGAGGCCGCTATCTGCAGACCAGACATAACCTCAAGAGAAATGTGCTGTCTTCCAGGAGCAAAAATTAAAGATGTGTCTGACAGGATATCAAGACTCTTCAGACCTACAGATCACTACCCATTCCTGCTAATACATGTGGGGACAAATGACACCGCAAGAAAGGACCTGGAAACCATCTGCAGTGACTTTGAAGACTTAGGCAAGAAAGTGAAAGAATTGGGAGCGCAGGTGGTCTTCTCATCCATCCTCCCAGTGGATGGCCATGGAACAATGAGGTGGAATAAGATTCTACAGGTGAACAACTGGCTACGTCGATGGTGCCGTCAACAAGGATTTGGATTTCTGGATCACGGAATGAATTACCTATACGATGGACTACTTGCTAGAGATGGGGTGCACCTTACGAAGACTGGAAAACATGTATTTGGAAGTCGCCTTGCTACACTCATCAGAAGAGCTTTAAACTAGAACAATGTGGGAAGGGAAGCAAAAGGCCAGAAAAAGCCATACAGCTGACAAATACTATTGAGAGCTCTGCTACTGGAAGTGGAAAAGAAGAACAAAGACAAAACAATCTAAATAATAAAAATATGGGAGGAAGAGAAACCAATCACAAACTAAAATGTTTTTATACAAATGCACAAAGCATGGGCAACAAACAAGGAGAATTGGAACTACTAATGCAGGAAAAGGAATATGATGTCATTGGAATCACTGAAACTTGGTGGGACGATACACATGATTGGAATAAAAGGCTAAAAGGATACAACTTATTTGCAAGAAACAGACTTGATAAACGAGGAGGAGGTGTTGCATTGTATGTTAGAAAAGCGTATATCTGCACAGAGATTGAAGCTTCAGAGACTGGGAGTTCTGTGGAAACTGTTTGGGTAAGAATACAAGGAGAGAACAACGGAAAGGACACCATTGTAGGCATTTACTACAGGCCACCTGGGCAAGCTGAAGATATGGATGAACTCTTTATGTATCAAATGACCAAGTTCTCCAAAAAATATGACGTAGTGGTCATGGGAGATTTCAACTATCCAGACATTTGTTGGGAATCTCTCTCAAGTAAAACTAACAGGTCAAGCAAATTCTTATCCTCTCTTGCTGACAACTTTATCTTCCAAAAGGTAGGGGAGAAAACAAGGGGATCTGCTACTTTGGATCTAATCCTTATAAACAGGGAGGAAATGGTTGAGGAGGTAAAGGTGGCTGGGACCCTAGGAGGCAGCGATCATGCTATTATAGAATTTTGGATAACTAGAGGAGGAAGACATGTGAAGACTCAAACTTCAAGGTTAGATTTTAGAAAGGCAGATTTTAAGAGACTCAGAAAGAGAATAGGAGGGATCCAATGGCTGGATGTCCTTAAGGATAAAAATGTCCAGGAAAGATGGGAAATTTTTAAAAATGAGATTCTCAAAGCACAATCGTTAACAATCCCAAAAAGTAGGAAGAATGGGAAGCATTTAAGGAAACCAGGATGGATGAACACAGAACTTAAACACATGCTAAAAAGAAAGAAAGAAATGTTTATTAAATGGAAAGAGGGAGGCATATCTAAAGAAGATTATAATGCAGTCTGCAGATCCTGCAGGGCACGTATCAGGTTAGCTAAAGCTGACAATGAATTAAGGCTTGCAAGAGATGTCAAAAGCAATAAAAAAGGATTTTGGGGGTATGTCAAAAGTAAAAGAAAAGTCAAAGATGCTATAGGATTTTTACAGGATGAAAATGGAGAAATGGTAAGAGAGGATGTTGAGAAGGCCGAACTTTTTAATTCCTATTTTGCATCTGTTTTCTCTCAGAAAGAAAATGTAACATCAACTGATCTTCACTGTCCTTTTAAAGGAATAGAGGAATCCAAGTTATCAGTAAACAGAAAGATTGTGAGGGAATATTTAGCTAACATAAATGAGTTCAAGTCTCCAGGTCCAGATGAATTACACCCCAGAGTACTGAAGGAGATTGTAGAAGAAATTTTAGAACCACTCTCCATAATCTTTGAAAATTCTTGGAGAACAGGAGAAGTCCCAGAAGACTGGAGAAGAGCAAATGTTGTTCCTATCTTCAAAAAGGGGAAGAAGGTGGACCCAGGGAACTATAGGCCGGTGAGTCTGACTTCTATACCAGGAAAGATCTTTGAACAAATTATTAAACAACATGTATGTAAGTACATGGATAAGAATGAAGTGATTAACCAGAGTCAGCATGGGTTTGTAACTAACAAGTCATGTCAGACTAACTTAATTTCCTTCTATGACAGAATCACTGACTGGGTGGATCAGGGAAATGCTGTAGATATAGTATATCTTGACTTCAGCAAAGCATTTGACAAAGTATCTCACACCATCCTTATTGAAAAAATGACCAAGTATGCAATGGACCAGGCAACTGTTAGGTGGATTCATAACTGGCTTAGTGATCGGACTCAAAGGGTGGTTGTAAATGGCTTCACATCCAGCTGGATGAATGTCTCAAGTGGGGTACCACAGGGCTCCGTCCTGGGACCTGTATTGTTCAACATCTTTATCAATGATTTAGATGAAGGAATTGAGGGTAAACTGATTAAATTTGCTGATGACACAAAGCTAGGAGGGATAGCTAATACTAGAGAAGAGAGAGAGAGGATTCAAAAAGACCTAAATAAACTGGAGCAGTGGGCAGCAACCAACAGAATGGTTTTTAACAGGGAAAAATGCAAAGTACTACATCTGGGCAATAAAAATGAAAAAAGCATATACAGAATGGGAGGAATAGAGCTAAGCAACAGTACATGTGAAAAAGACTTAGGTATACTAATAGATCATAGACTGAACATGAGTCAACAGTGTGATGCAGCAGCAAAAAAGGCAAATACAATTCTGGGATGTATTAACAGAAGCATACAGTCTAGATCACGTGAAGTCATTATCGGTCTTTACTCCTCTTTGGTCAGACCTCATCTGGAATACTGTGTACAGTTTTGGGCACCACATTTTAAAAAAGACATAGACAAACTGGAGCAAGTTCAGAGAAGAGCGACCAGAATGGTGACTGGTCTGCAAACCATGTCCTATGAGGAACGGTTGCAGGATTTGGGAATGTTTAGCTTGCAAAAAAGAAGACTGAGAGGAGACTTAATAGCTGTCTACAAATATGTCAAGGGCTGTCACATTGTAGAAGGATCATCTTTATTCTCATTTGCACAAGGAAAGACTAGAAGCAATGGGATGAAACTAAATGGGAGGAGACACAGATTAGATATTAGAAAAAACTTTTTGACAGTTAGGGTGATTAATGAGTGGAACAGGCTGCCACGAGAGGTGGTGAGTTCCCCTTCAATGGACGTCTTCAAACAGAGGCTGGACAGACATCTGTCTGAGATGATCTAGTGAATCCTGCTTTGAGCAGGGGGTTGGACCAGATGACCCAGGAGGTCCCTTCCAACTCTACCATTCTATGATTCTATGATTCTATGATTTACTCTGGTGTGAGGCACTATAAAGGTTGATGGGGTCAGGAAGGCCGGTGTGCAGACCCCTGTGAAATTATTAGGTAACCACTTGTAGGCCTGATGTTCACATACAATGTACAAACTCTCCGGTGCTCCCATAACCGTGTTATTGAATAGACTAGTAATCCATTTAGACAACAAGGTGGAGCTTAATATGTCCATAATTTCTTCCTGATATTGAGTGTCATTTGACATAATACCTGATATCAGTCTTTCCAAGGTGACGTTTACACAGTGAAGCTCAGGATTGAGTGTGGCATCGACTGCTACACACTGTGTGATGTTGGTACAGACCCATTACACAGAATACTCAGCTGTAGAGAAAGCGACGTCTCTGGATCTTATCTGGATGCAGCTGCAAGAGGTGAGGTTCGGATAACAGGAGAGGTCAACACGACTAGAAGCCCAAGGCATTCCTGTCTGTCTTAGAGGCGGACCACTCCTGTTGAACAACAACCACGGCTCTGTCACCCGTGCAGCTACAGACAAACCTACAGCTCTCTCTTTCCTGTTGTTATCTAGGTTAGTGGAAAAAGTGCGGTTACTCAAATAGAACATTTCTTTCAGTCACTGGAATGGCTTAATAAGGCATAGTATTAGAGCTCACAAGACTGTGAGTGCAAATCCAACAGTCTTTTGCTAATGTACTTGTGTCCATGTCTTTTAAAAGTACTTGGTGATGTCTAATGAATTTATTATCTCAGTCATCATTCAGAACTTCATTTAATGTCTTTGCTAGAGGCAATGCCACCACTATCCCCATTAGAACTGGTAAAATGGTCATCATTCTGCTGGTGGAGTGACTCGTTTACAGTGGCTGGCGTGTATCCAAGTGGACTTTCCCTCAAGCTTCACCGAAGTTGCTGTGGTCAGAAGAACTTGGAATGGCCCATCAAATCTTGGATCAAGGCTTTTTCTGACATGTCTTTTTAGGACCACCCAGTCTCCAGGCTTGAGATCATGTGTTCCAGACACTGATTCAGGGTCTGAAATGGAAGAATACACCTGTTTATGCACTATTTAGGCGATTATGCAAGGCTTGCACATAGCTAGTCAGGCTGTCATTCTGCATCTGAAGTGACTGTGGGAAATATAACCCTGCTCTAGGTACTGAACCAAAAAGTATCTCATATGGATTGAGACCTGTTCTTCTACTTGGAGTGTACCTTATTGAGAAAAGAGCTAGAGGCAAGCATTCGGTCCATGGTTTGCCGGTTTCCTCTTTTGCCTTCTGAATCTTTAACTTTAATGTCCCATTCAGTCTTTCTACCTTCCCACTACTATGTGGATGATAAGGTGTGTGTAAGCCCTGCTCAATTCCCAAAGACTTTAAGATCTCTCTCATGATCTCTCTATTGAAATGTGTACCTCTATCACTTTCAATCACGTCAGGAACCCCATATTTACATACCACCTCATTCATGAGTTTTTGAGCAGTAATCTTTACTGTCGCTTTCTGCACCGAATATGCCTCAGACCAGCCTGAAAAGAGATCAAAACACACAAGCACAAACTCATATACCCCTACTCATGGTAGTTGTATATAGTCAATCTACAATCTCTGGAACGGTAGAGCGGACGAGGGGTGTGTTTCTGTGGGATCTTCACAGCTTTCCCTATGTTGTTGTGCACACGTCATACAAGACTGTGTGTGCCTGGCTGCCTGGGTACTGGACCCTGGCGCCACCCATACCTTGTCTACCAAAGCAAACATAGCTGTTTTTGACAAATGTGTTAGTCCATGGATTACCTGGGCCATCACTGAGTAAAGAGCTGGCGGCAGGCAGAGCTTACTGCCCTTTTTCCACAAACCTTCCTCAGTCAGCTGGGCTCCCTGCGTCTCCACTCTTTCTTTTCCTGTTGAACCGCCTGTTTCTGCAGGGATTTAAGAATTTCAGGAGTGACAGGTGCCACTGAGGTCACGGTCTGTACCACTGTTGGCGGCAGCATCCGCATGAGCATTTCCTCTGGCTTCATTGGTGTCAGCTCGAGTGTGAGCTTTTATCTTCACCACGCCAAGCTTAGTTGGTAACAGGAGATCCTTCATCAGGGCCCTTACGCTCTCTGTGGTTTATAGGTTTTTCATGTGACTTTAGGCAAGATCTACTATCTACACACACATTTGGCCGTCTTACCCTTTGCCGCTCTACACGCCTCAGTGAGTGCCCTCAGCTCTGCCCCCTGTGCCGATAGGTGAGGAGGGAGTGGTTCACCTTTTATTACCTCATGTTGTGTGACCACAGCGTATCCAGTATAGAACCGACCAGCATCTTGCCATTTGGATCCATCTACAAAAAAACTCAAAATTTGCATTAGCAATGGGTTCACCTGAGACATGTTCAAACCCTGCCGTCTCTTGCTACATCAGAGCTACACAATCATGGGGTGTATGTATTTCGCCTATTTCCTCCTCTGTCAGAGAATGTAAAAATAGTTAATTTTCCCCATCTTTCCCCCCTTTTTGAATCCAATGGCAGAAGCGTAACTGGATTCAAAACTGTACGTCGTTTGAGGTCTACATTTGGGGGAATGAGGAGGGCACATCGAAGACAAAGTTGCTGGGTCATTGAAATGTGCCTAGGATGTACCTGACTGAGGACACCATGAATGTCATGTTGAGTGTAAAGTGTGACCTTGTAATCAAGAACTATTTCTGTGGCCTTTTCAATCATAGCTTGAACCGCAGAAATGGCTGTAACACAAGAGGGTGGCCCGCTGGCAACAGGATCCAGCCTAGCTGAGTAGTAGGCCCCTGGTCTTTGTAGTTTTCCCGTGTTTTTGGGTAATGCAACCTACTGTATCGTGACCTTTCTTTCCTCTGTGAAATGTCTGGTGCGTTGTGACATGCCATGTCCTAAGAAGACTACCTTCTGGTGATAAACCTGTGGTTTCTTTTTAGAGGTCTTACATGCACGTTCTGCTAGTGAGCACAAAAGTGAGATAGACGACTCCTGACATGAGACTTGGTCAGAACAAAGTAATAAATCGTCCACATACTCTGAAGCATCACAACCTCCAAACATGGAGGAGTCAACAAATTTTCAAAATGAGAAAACATTGCAAAACTAGACATTATCGGTGAATTCTGAGCACCTTGTGATAGCACCATCCTTGTAAATTGTTTATGACTAGTGTTGAGCGAGCACTAAAATGCTCGGGTGCTCGAAGCTCGGGCCGAGCTCGCCGTGATACTCGGGTGCTCGACCAGTGCAACGAGCCCAATGTTAGTCTATGGGAGACTCGAGCATTTTTGCGGTGGCACCCCCGGCAGTCTTTTAAAAGCCTAACAAGTGCCCAAAACGATAGTGACAGTGCTCAAATGACATGGGGACAGCATGGGGATCGCCCCAGGAAGCATTTCTGACCCCCAGGTCACTGCTGTCAACAACGTGGTCAGAGGTATTAAGCCACTTTTACAGGCTCACAATAAAACGTTCAAAAACGAAAGTGAAACTTTTTTCCTGTGAAATATGTTAAGGAACATCCTTTCCAGGGTAAAGACTTGTGTATAAGTTAAAATAAATGACCAAAAACAAAAATACTCCTCCACACCTTCGGCTATGTTCACAAGTAGCATTTTTTATGCGTTTTTGCACTTTTGTATTGCTTTCAACTATGACAAAAGCATTCACAGTGAAATGTCATTTTAACGTTTTACAACCTTATCTGGCCATGTGCTGTGTGACACATGCATAAAGTGCTGAAAAGACAAGGGAACAGCAGGGGGAAGACCCCTGGAAGCATCTCTGACTCCCAGGTCACTGTCTAAAAGTGTGCCCATCATAAGTGCAGGGGCATTTATGCATATAGCATTTATGCATACTTTGTCCAAGTGCCATAATTTATCAAAGTGCCCTGGCAGTTAGAAAATGGCATTGCTAATATTCATCTTTCTTCTCTTCTTACAGGTATATATTTTTCACTGCTTCTGTGATCTGTCCTGAAAACTGCCTTGTATCTCCATGCAATGCTCTGCAGCCTATCAATTTCTGGTATATATTTTTCACTGCTTGTGTGATCTGTCCTGAAAACTGCCTTGTATCTCCATGCAATGCTCTGCAGCCTATCAATTTCTGGTATATATTTTTCACTGCTTGTGTGATCTGTCCTGAAAACTGCCTTGTATCTCCATGCAATGCTCTGCAGCCTATCAATTTCTGGTATATATTTTTTCACTCCTCTACGTTTTTTATTCCATGATACTTAAAGGTCATCACACTTACTTTAAGAGTTTATGATCCATGCCGAGTTTGTTAGTCTGTTTTTTTTTTTTTTTCCCCTGCGCTTTATGGTCTCCTGTTGTCTTTTAAGCTAGTGATTGATTGCTAACGAGTTAAATCTGTGTAGATCTAAGCAGATACGTCCCTATATATTGAGACTTAGTTAAGGGGCAGCATTTATGCGGGGGCATTTATGCATATAGCATTTATGCATACTTTATCCAAGTGCCATACTTTATCCAAGTGCCCTGGCAGTTAGAAAATGGCATTGCTGATATTCATCTTTCTTCTCTTCTTACAGGTATATATTTTTCACTGCTTCTGTGATCTGTCCTGAAAACTGCCTTGTATCTCCATGCAATGCTCTGCAGCCTATCAATTTCTGGTATATATTTTTCACTGCTTGTGTGATCTGTCCTGAAAACTGCCTTGTATCTCCATGCAATGCTCTGCAGCCTATCAATTTCTGGTATATATTTTTCACTGCTTGTGTGATCTGTCCTGAAAACTGCCTTGTATCTCCATGCAATGCTCTGCAGCCTATCAATTTCTGGTATATATTTTTTCACTCCTCTACGTTTTTTATTCCATGATACTTAAAGGTCATCACACTTACTTTAAGAGTTTATGATCCATGCCGAGTTTGTTAGTCTGTTTTTTTTTTTTTTTCCCCTGCGCTTTATGGTCTCCTGTTGTCTTTTAAGCTAGTGATTGATTGCTAACGAGTTAAATCTGTGTAGATCTAAGCAGATACGTCCCTATATATTGAGACTTAGTTAAGGGGCAGCATTTATGCGGGGGCATTTATGCATATAGCATTTATGCATACTTTATCCAAGTGCCATACTTTATCCAAGTGCCCTGGCAGTTAGAAAATGGCATTGCTAATATTCATCTTTCTTCTCTTCTTACAGGTATATATTTTTCACTGCTTGTGTGATCTGTCCTGAAAACTGCCTTGTATCTCCATGCAATGCTCTGCAGCCTATCAATTTCTGGTATATATTTTTCACTGCTTGTGTGATCTGTCCTGAAAACTGCCTTGTATCTCCATGCAATGCTCTGCAGCCTATCAATTTCTGGTATATATTTTTCACTGCTTATGTGATCTGTCCTGAAAACTGCCTTGTATCTCCATGCAATGCTCTGCAGCCTATCAATTTCTGGTATATATTTTTCACTGCTTGTGTGATCTGTCCTGAAAACTGCCTTGTATCTCCATGCAATGCTCTGCAGCCTATCAATTTCTGGTATATATTTTTCACTGCTTGTGTGATCTGTCCTGAAAACTGCCTTGTATCTCCATGCAATGCTCTGCAGCCTATCAATTTCTGGTATATATTTTTCACTGCTTGTGTGATCTGTCCTGAAAACTGCCTTGTATCTCCATGCAGTGCTCTGCAGCCTATCAATTTCTGGTATATATTTTCCACTGCTTGTGTGATCTGTCCTGAAAACTGCCTTGTATCTCCATGCAATGCTCTGCAGCCTATCAATTTCTGGTATATATTTTTTCACTCCTCTACGTTTTTTATTCCATGATACTTAAAGGTCATCACACTTACTTTAAGAGTTTATAATCCATGCCGAGTTTGTTAGTCTGTTTTTTTTTTTTTTTTTTTTTTCCCCCCCTGCACTTTATGGTCTCCTGTTGTCTTTTAAGCTAGTGATTGATTGCTAACGAGTTAAATCTGTGTAGATCTAAGCAGATACGTCCCTATATATTGAGACTTAGTTAAGGGGCAGCATTTATGCGGGGGCATTTATGCATATAGCATTTATGCATACTTTATCCAAGTGCCATAATTTATCAAAGTGCCCTGGCAGTTAGAAAATGGCATTGCTAATATTCATCTTTCTTCTCTTCTTACAGGTATATATTTTTCACTGCTTGTGTGATCTGTCCTGAAACTGCCTTGTATCTCCATGCAATGCTCTGCAGCCTATCAATTTCTGGTATATATTTTTCACTGCTTGTGTAATCTGTCCTGAAAACTGCCTTGTATCTCCATGCAATGCTCTGCAGCCTATCAATTTCTGGTATATATTTTTCACTGCTTGTGTGATCTGTCCTGAAAACTGCCTTGTATCTCCATGCAATGCTCTGCAGCCTATCAATTTCTGGTATATATTTTTCACTGCTTGTGTGATCTGTCCTGAAAACTGCCTTGTATCTCCATGCAATGCTCTGCAGCCTATCAATTTCTGGTATATATTTTTCACTCTACGTTTTTTATTCCATGATACTTAAAAATCATCACACTTACTTTAAGAGTTTATGATCCATGCCGAGTTTGTTAGTCTGTTTTTTTTTTTTCCCCCTGCACTTTATGGTCTCCTGTTGTCTTTTAAGCTAGTGATTGATTGCTAACGAGTTAAATCTGTGTAGATCTAAGCAGATACGTCCCTATATATTGAGACTTAGTTAAGGGGCAGCATTTATGCGGGGGCATTTATGCATATAGCATTTATGCATACTTTATCCAAGTGCCATAATTTATCAAAGTGCCCTGGCAGTTAGAAAATGGCATTGCTAATATTCATCTTTCTTCTCTTCTTACAGGTATATATTTTTCACTGCTTGTGTGATCTGTCCTGAAACTGCCTTGTATCTCCATGCAATGCTCTGCAGCCTATCAATTTCTGGTATATATTTTTCACTGCTTGTGTAATCTGTCCTGAAAACTGCCTTGTATCTCCATGCAATGCTCTGCAGCCTATCAATTTCTGGTATATATTTTTTCACTCCACTATGTTTTTTATTCCATGATACTTAAAGGTCATCACACTTACTTTAAGAGTTTATGATCCATGCCGAGTTTGTTAGTCTGTTTTTTTTTTTTTTTTTCCCCCCTGCACTTTATGGTCTCCTGTTGTCTTTTAAGCTAGTGATTGATTGCTAACGAGTTAAATCTGTGTAGATCTAAGCAGATACGTCCCTATATATTGAGACTTAGTTAAGGGGCAGCATTTATGCGGGGGCATTTATGCATACTTTATCCAAGTGCCATAATTTATCAAAGTGCCCTGGCAGTTAGAAAATGGCATTGCTAATATTCATCTTTCTTCTCTTCTTACAGGTATATATTTTTCACTGCTTGTGTGATCTGTCCTGAAAACTGCCTTGTATCTCCATGCAATGGTCTGCAGCCTATCAATTTCTAGTATATATTTTTCACTGCTTGTGTGATCTGTCCTGAAAACTGCCTTGTATCTCCATGCAATGCTCTGCAGCCTATCAATTTCTGGTATATATTTTTCACTGCTTGTGTGATCTGTCCTGAAAACTGCCTTGTATCTCCATGCAATGCTCTGCAGCCTATCAATTTCTGGTATATATTTTTCACTGCTTGTGTGATCTGTCCTGAAAACTGCCTTGTATCTCCATGCAATGCTCTGCAGCCTATCAATTTCTGGTATATATTTTTCACTGCTTGTGTGATCTGTCCTGAAAACTGCCTTGTATCTCCATGCAATGCTCTGCAGCCTATCAATTTCTGGTATATATTTTTCACTGCTTGTGTGATCTGTCCTGAAAACTGCCTTGTATCTCCATGCAATGCTCTGCAGCCTATCAATTTCTAGTATATATTTTTCACTGCTTGTGTGATCTGTCCTGAAAACTGCCTTGTATCTCCATGCAATGCTCTGCAGCCTATCAATTTCTGGTATATATTTTTCACTGCTTGTGTGATCTGTCCTGAAAACTGCCTTGTATCTCCATGCAATGCTCTGCAGCCTATCAATTTCTGGTATATATTTTTCACTGCTTGTGTGATCTGTCCTGAAAACTGCCTTGTATCTCCATGCAATGCTCTGCAGCCTATCAATTTCTGGTATATATTTTTCACTGCTTGTGTGATCTGTCCTGAAAACTGCCTTGTATCTCCATGCAATGCTCTGCAGCCTATCAATTTCTGGTATATATTTTTCACTGCTTGTGTGATCTGTCCTGAAAACTGCCTTGTATCTCCATGCAATGCTCTGCAGCCTATCAATTTCTGGTATATATTTTTTCACTCCTCTACGTTTTTTATTCCATGCTACTTAAAGGTCATCACACTTACTTTAAGAGTTTATGATCCATGCCGAGTTTGTTAGTCTGTTTTTTTTTTTTTTTTTTTTTCCCCCTGCACTTTATGGTCTCCTGTTGTCTTTTAAGCTAGTGATTGATTGCTAACGAGTTAAATCTGTGTAGATCTAAGCAGATACGTCCCTATATATTGAGACTAAGTTAAGGGGCAGCATTTATGCGGGGGCATTTATGCATATAGCATTTATGCATACTTTATCCAAGTGCCATAATTTATCAAAGTGCCCTGGCAGTTAGAAAATGGCATTGCTAATATTCATCTTTCTTCTCTTCTTACAGGTATATATTTTTCACTGCTTGTGTGATCTCTCCTGAAAACTGCCTTGCATCTCCATGCAATGCTCTGCAGCCTATCAATTTCTGGTATATATTTTTCACTGCTTGTGTGATCTGTCCTGAAAACTGCCTTGTATCTCCATGCAATGCTCTGCAGCCTATCAATTTCTGGTATATATTTTTCACTGCTTGTGTGATCTGTCCTGAAAACTGCCTTGTATCTCCATGCAATGCTCTGCAGCCTATCAATTTCTGGTATATATTTTTCACTGCTTGTGTGATCTGTCCTGAAAACTGCCTTGTATCTCCATGCAATGCTCTGCAGCCTATCAATTTCTGGTATATATTTTTTCACTCCTCTACGTTTTTTATTCCATGATACTTAAAGGTCATCACACTTACTTTAAGAGTTTATGATCCATGCCGAGTTTGTTAGTCTGTTTTTTTTTTTTCCCCTGCACTTTATGGTCTCCTGTTGTCTTTTAAGCTAGTGATTGATTGCTAACGAGTTAAATCTGTGTAGATCTAAGCAGATACGTCCCTATATATTGAGACTTAGTTAAGGGGCAGCATTTATGCGGGGGCATTTATGCATATAGCATTTATGCATACTTTATCCAAGTGCCATAATTTATCAAAGTGCCCTGGCAGTTAGAAAATGGCATTGCTAATATTCATCTTTCTTCTCTTCTTACAGGTATATATTTTTCACTGCTTGTGTGATCTCTCCTGAAAACTGCCTTGCATCTCCATGCAATGCTCTGCAGCCTATCAATTTCTGGTATATATTTTTCACTGCTTGTGTGATCTGTCCTGAAAACTGCCTTGTATCTCCATGCAATGCTCTGCAGCCTATCAATTTCTGGTATATATTTTTCACTGCTTGTGTGATCTGTCCTGAAAACTGCCTTGTATCTCCATGCAATGCTCTGCAGCCTATCAATTTCTGGTATATATTTTTCACTGCTTGTGTGATCTGTCCTGAAAACTGCCTTGTATCTCCATGCAATGCTCTGCAGCCTATCAATTTCTGGTATATATTTTTTCACTCCTCTACGTTTTTTATTCCATGATACTTAAAGGTCATCACACTTACTTTAAGAGTTTATGATCCATGCCGAGTTTGTTAGTCTGTGTTTTTTTTTTTTTTTTTTTTTTTTTTTTTCTTCCCCCTGCACTTTATGGTCTCCTGTTGTCTTTTAAGCTAGTGATTGATTGCTAACCAGTTAAATCTGTGTAGATCTAAGCAGATACGTCCCTATATATTGAGACTTAGTTAAGGGGCAGCATTTATGCGGGGGCATTTATGCATATAGCATTTATGCATACTTTATCCAAGTGCCATAATTTATCAAAGTGCCCTGGCAGTTAGAAAATGGCATTGCTAATATTCATCTTTCTTCTCTTCTTACAGGTATATATTTTTCACTGCTTCTGTGATCTGTCCTGAAAACTGCCTTGTATCTCCATGCAATGCTCTGCAGCCTATCAATTTCTGGTATATATTTTTCACTGCTTGTGTGATCTGTCCTGAAAACTGCCTTGTATCTCCATGCAATGCTCTGCAGCCTATCAATTTCTGGTATATATTTTTCACTGCTTGTGTGATCTGTCCTGAAAACTGCCTTGTATCTCCATGCAATGCTCTGCAGCCTATCAATTTCTGGTATATATTTTTCACTGCTTGTGTGATCTGTCCTGAAAACTGCCTTGTATCTCCATGCAATGCTCTGCAGCCTATCAATTTCTGGTATATATTTTTCACTGCTTGTGTGATCTGTCCTGAAAACTGCCTTGTATCTCCATGCAATGCTCTGCAGCCTATCAATTTCTGGTATATATTTTTTCACTCCTCTACGTTTTTTATTCCATGATACTTAAAGGTCATCACACTTACTTTAAGAGTTTATGATCCATGCCGAGTTTGTTAGTCTGTTTTTTTTTTTTTTTTTTTTTCCGCCTGCACTTTATGGTCTCCTGTTGTCTTTTAAGCTAGTGATTGATTGCTAACGAGTTAAATCTGTGTAGATCTAAGCAGATACGTCCCTATGTATTGAGACTTAGTTAAGGGGCAGCATTTATGTGGGGGCATTTATGCATATAGCATTGATGCATACTTTATCCAAGTGCCATAATTTATCAAAGTGCCCTGGCAGTTAGAAAATGGCATTGCTAATATTCATCTTTCTTCTCTTCTTACAGGTATATATTTTTCAATGCTTGTGTGATCTGTCCTGAAAACTGCCTTGTATCTCCATGCAATGCTCTGCAGCCTATCAATTTCTGGTATATATTTTTCACTGCTTGTGTGATCTGTCCTGAAAACTGCCTTGTATCTCCATGCAATGCTCTGCAGCCTATCAATTTCTGGTATATATTTTTTCACTCCACTATGTTTTTTATTCCATGATACTTAAAGGTCATCACACTTACTTTAAGAGTTTATGATCCATGCCGAGTTTGTTAGTCTGTTTTTTTTTTTTCCCCCTGCACTTTATGGTCTCCTGTTGTCTTTTAAGCTAGTGATTGATTGCTAACGAGTAAAATCTGTGTAGATCTAAGCAGATACGTCCCTATATATTGAGACTTAGTTAAGGGGCAGCACTTATGCGGGGGCATTTATGCATACTTTATCCAAGTGCCATAATTTATCAAAGTGCCCTGGCAGTTAGAAAATGGCATTGCTAATATTCATCTTTCTTCTCTTCTTACAGGTATATATTTTTCACTGCTTGTGTGATCTGTCCTGAAAACTGCCTTGCATCTCCATGCAATGCTCTGCAGCCTATCAATTTCTGGTATATATTTTTCACTGCTTGTGTGATCTGTCCTGAAAACTGCCTTGTATCTCCATGCAATGCTCTGCAGCCTATGAATTTCTGGTATATATTTTTCACTGCTTGTGTGATCTGTCCTGAAAACTGCCTTGTATCTCCATGCAATGCTCTGCAGCCTATCAATTTCTGGTATATATTTTTCACTGCTTATGTGATCTGTCCTGAAAACTGCCTTGTATCTCCATGCAATGCTCTGCAGCCTATCAATTTCTGGTATATATTTTTTCACTCCTCTACGTTTTTTATTCCATGATACTTAAAGGTCATCACACTTACTTTAAGAGTTTATGATCTATGCCGAGTTTGTTAGTCTGTGTTTTTTTTTTTTTTGTTTTTTTTTCCCCCTGCACTTTATGGTCTCCTGTTGTCTTTTAAGCTAGTGATTGATTGCTAACGAGTTAAATCTGTGTAGATCTAAGCAGATACGTCCCTATGTATTGAGACTTAGTTAAGGGGCAGCATTTATGTGGGGGCATTTATGCATATAGCATTGATGCATACTTTATCCAAGTGCCATAATTCATCAAAGTGCCCTGGCAGTTAGAAAATGGCATTGCTAATATTCATCTTTCTTCTCTTCTTCCAGGTATATATTTTTCAATGCTTGTGTGATCTGTCCTGAAAACTGCCTTGTATCTCCATGCAATGCTCTGCAGCCTATCAATTTCTGGTATATATTTTTCACTGCTTGTGTGATCTGTCCTGAAAACTGCCTTGTATCTCCATGCAATGCTCTGCAGCCTATCAATTTCTGGTATATATTTTTTCACTCCACTATGTTTTTTATTCCATGATACTTAAAGGTCATCACACTTACTTTAAGAGTTTATGATCCATGCCGAGTTTGTTAGTCTGTTTTTTTTTTTGTTTTTTTTTCCCCTGCACTTTATGGTCTCCTGTTGTCTTTTAAGCTAGTGATTGATTGCTAACGAGTTAAATCTGTGTAGATCTAAGCAGATACGTCCCTATATATTGAGACTTAGTTAAGGGGCAGCATTTATGCGGGGGCATTTATGCATACTTTATCCAAGTGCCATAATTTATCAAAGTGCCCTGGCAGTTAGAAAATGGCATTGCTAATATTCATCTTTCTTCTCTTCTTACAGGTATATATTTTTCACTGCTTGTGTGATCTCTCCTGAAAACTGCCTTCATCTCCATGCAATGCTCTGCAGCCTATCAATTTCTGGTATATATTTTTCACTGCTTGTGTGATCTGTCCTGAAAACTGCCTTGTATCTCCATGCAATGCTCTGCAGCCTATCAATTTCTGGTATATATTTTTCACTGCTTGTGTGATCTGTCCTGAAAACTGCCTTGTATCTCCATACAATGCTCTGCAGCCTATCAATTTCTGGTATATATTTTTCACTGCTTGTGTGATCTGTCCTGAAAACTGCCTTGTATCTCCATGCAATGCTCTGCAGCCTATCAATTTCTGGTATATATTTTTTCACTCCTCTACGTTTTTTATTCCATGATACTTAAAGGTCATCACACTTACTTTAAGAGTTTATGATCCATGCCGAGTTTGTTAGTCTGTGTTTTTTTTTTTTTTTTTTTCTTCCCCCTGCACTTTATGGTCTCCTGTTGTCTTTTAAGCTAGTGATTGATTGCTAACCAGTTAAATCTGTGTAGATCTAAGCAGATACGTCCCTATATATTGAGACTTAGTTAAGGGGCAGCATTTATGCGGGGGCATTTATGCATATAGCATTTATGCATACTTTATCCAAGTGCCATAATTTATCAAAGTGCCCTGGCAGTTAGAAAATGGCATTGCTAATATTCATCTTTCTTCTCTTCTTACAGGTATATATTTTTCACTGCTTCTGTGATCTGTCCTGAAAACTGCCTTGTATCTCCATGCAATGCTCTGCAGCCTATCAATTTCTGGTATATATTTTTCACTGCTTGTGTGATCTGTCCTGAAAACTGCCTTGTATCTCCATGCAATGCTCTGCAGCCTATCAATTTCTGGTATATATTTTTCACTGCTTGTGTGATCTGTCCTGAAAACTGCCTTGTATCTCCATGCAATGCTCTGCAGCCTATCAATTTCTGGTATATATTTTTTCACTCCTCTACGTTTTTTATTCCATGCTACTTAAAGGTCATCACACTTACTTTAAGAGTTTATGATCCATGCCGAGTTTGTTAGTCTGTTTTTTTTTTTTGTTTTTTTTCCCCCTGCACTTTATGGTCTCCTGTTGTCTTTTAAGCTAGTGATTGATTGCTAACGAGTTAAATCTGTGTAGATCTAAGCAGATACGTCCCTATATATTGAGACTTAGTTAAGGGGCAGCATTTATGCGGGGGCATTTATGCATATAGCATTTATGCATACTTTATCCAAGTGCCATAATTTATCAAAGTGCCCTGGCAGTTAGAAAATGGCATTGCTAATATTCATCTTTCTTCTCTTCTTACAGGTATATATTTTTCACTGCTTGTGTGATCTCTCCTGAAAACTGCCTTGCATCTCCATGCAATGCTCTGCAGCCTATCAATTTCTGGTATATATTTTTCACTGCTTGTGTGATCTGTCCTGAAAACTGCCTTGTATCTCCATGCAATGCTCTGCAGCCTATCAATTTCTGGTATATATTTTTCACTGCTTGTGTGATCTGTCCTGAAAACTGCCTTGTATCTCCATACAATGCTCTGCAGCCTATCAATTTCTGGTATATATTTTTCACTGCTTGTGTGATCTGTCCTGAAAACTGCCTTGTATCTCCATGCAATGCTCTGCAGCCTATCAATTTCTGGTATATATTTTTTCACTCCTCTACGTTTTTTATTCCATGATACTTAAATGTCATCACACTTACTTTAAGAGTTTATGATCCATGCCGAGTTTGTTAGTCTGTGTTTTTTTTTTTTTTTTTTCTTCCCCCTGCACTTTATGGTCTCCTGTTGTCTTTTAAGCTAGTGATTGATTGCTAACCAGTTAAATCTGTGTAGATCTAAGCAGATACGTCCCTATATATTGAGACTTAGTTAAGGGGCAGCATTTATGCGGGGGCATTTATGCATATAGCATTTATGCATACTTTATCCAAGTGCCATAATTTATCAAAGTGCCCTGGCAGTTAGAAAATGGCATTGCTAATATTCATCTTTCTTCTCTTCTTACAGGTATATATTTTTCACTGCTTCTGTGATCTGTCCTGAAAACTGCCTTGTATCTCCATGCAATGCTCTGCAGCCTATCAATTTCTGGTATATATTTTTCACTGCTTGTGTGATCTGTCCTGAAAACTGCCTTGTATCTCCATGCAATGCTCTGCAGCCTATGAATTTCTGGTATATATTTTTCACTGCTTGTGTGATCTGTCCTGAAAACTGCCTTGTATCTCCATGCAATGCTCTGCAGCCTATCAATTTCTGGTATATATTTTTCACTGCTTGTGTGATCTGTCCTGAAAACTGCCTTGTATCTCCATGCAATGCTCTGCAGCCTATCAATTTCTGGTATATATTTTTCACTGCTTGTGTGATCTGTCCTGAAAACTGCCTTGTATCTCCATGCAATGCTCTGCAGCCTATCAATTTCTGGTATATATTTTTTCACTCCTCTACGTTTTTTATTCCATGATACTTAAAGGTCATCACACTTACTTTAAGAGTTTATGATCCATGCAGAGTTTGTTAGTCTGTTTTTTTTTTTTTTTTTTTTCCGCCTGCACTTTATGGTCTCCTGTTGTCTTTTAAGCTAGTGATTGATTGCTAACGAGTTAAATCTGTGTAGATCTAAGCAGATACGTCCCTATGTATTGAGACTTAGTTAAGGGGCAGCATTTATGTGGGGGCATTTATGCATATAGCATTGATGCATACTTTATCCAAGTGCCATAATTTATCAAAGTGCCCTGGCAGTTAGAAAATGGCATTGCTAATATTCATCTTTCTTCTCTTCTTACAGGTATATATTTTTCAATGCTTGTGTGATCTGTCCTGAAAACTGCCTTGTATCTCCATGCAATGCTCTGCAGCCTATCAATTTCTGGTATATATTTTTCACTGCTTGTGTGATCTGTCCTGAAAACTGCCTTGTATCTCCATGCAATGCTCTGCAGCCTATCAATTTCTGGTATATATTTTTTCACTCCACTATGTTTTTTATTCCATGATACTTAAAGGTCATCACACTTACTTTAAGAGTTTATGATCCATGCCGAGTTTGTTAGTCTGTTTTTTTTTTTTTTTTTCCCCCTGCACTTTATGGTCTCCTGTTGTCTTTTAAGCTAGTGATTGATTGCTAACGAGTTAAATCTGTGTAGATCTAAGCAGATACGTCCCTATATATTGAGACTTAGTTAAGGGGCAGCATTTATGCGGGGGCATTTATGCATACTTTATCCAAGTGCCATAATTTATCAAAGTGCCCTGGCAGTTAGAAAATGGCAATGCTAATATTCATCTTTCTTCTCTTCTTACAGGTATATATTTTTCACTGCTTGTGTGATCTGTCCTGAAAACTGCCTTGCATCTCCATGCAATGCTCTGCAGCCTATCAATTTCTGGTATATATTTTTCACTGCTTGTGTGATCTGTCCTGAAAACTGCCTTGTATCTCCATGCAATGCTCTGCAGCCTATGAATTTCTGGTATATATTTTTCACTGCTTGTGTGATCTGTCCTGAAAACTGCCTTGTATCTCCATGCAATGCTCTGCAGCCTATCAATTTCTGGTATATATTTTTCACTGCTTATGTGATCTGTCCTGAAAACTGCCTTGTATCTCCATGCAATGCTCTGCAGCCTATCAATTTCTGGTATATATTTTTTCACTCCTCTACGTTTTTTATTCCATGATACTTAAAGGTCATCACACTTACTTTAAGAGTTTATGATCTATGCCGAGTTTGTTAGTCTGTGTTTTTTTTTTTTTTGTTTTTTTCCCCCCTGCACTTTATGGTCTCCTGTTGTCTTTTAAGCTAGTGATTGATTGCTAACGAGTTAAATCTGTGTAGATCTAAGCAGATACGTCCCTATGTATTGAGACTTAGTTAAGGGGCAGCATTTATGTGGGGGCATTTATGCATATAGCATTGATGCATACTTTATCCAAGTGCCATAATTTATCAAAGTGCCCTGGCAGTTAGAAAATGGCATTGCTAATATTCATCTTTCTTCTCTTCTTCCAGGTATATATTTTTCAATGCTTGTGTGATCTGTCCTGAAAACTGCCTTGTATCTCCATGCAATGCTCTGCAGCCTATCAATTTCTGTTATATATTTTTCACTGCTTGTGTGATCTGTCCTGAAAACTGCCTTGTATCTCCATGCAATGCTCTGCAGCCTATCAATTTCTGGTATATATTTTTTCACTCCACTATGTTTTTTATTCCATGATACTTAAAGGTCATCACACTTACTTTAAGAGTTTATGATCCATGCCGAGTTTGTTAGTCTGTTTTTTTTTTTTTTTTTTTTCCCCTGCACTTTATGGTCTCCTGTTGTCTTTTAAGCTAGTGATTGATTGCTAACGAGTTAAATCTGTGTAGATCTAAGCAGATACGTCCCTATATATTGAGACTTAGTTAAGGGGCAGCATTTATGCGGGGGCATTTATGCATACTTTATCCAAGTGCCATAATTTATCAAAGTGCCCTGGCAGTTAGAAAATGGCATTGCTAATATTCATCTTTCTTCTCTTCTTACAGGTATATATTTTTCACTGCTTGTGTGATCTGTCCTGAAAACTGCCTTGCATCTCCATGCAATGCTCTGCAGCCTATCAATTTCTGGTATATATTTTTCACTGCTTGTGTGATCTGTCCTGAAAACTGCCTTGTATCTCCATGCAATGCTCTGCAGCCTATCAATTTCTGGTATATATTTTTCACTGCTTGTGTGATCTGTCCTGAAACTGCCTTGTATCTCCATGCAATGCTCTGCAGCCTATCAATTTCTGGTATATATTTTTCACTGCTTGTGTAATCTGTCCTGAAAACTGCCTTGTATCTCCATGCAATGCTCTGCAGCCTATCAATTTCTGGTATATATTTTAAACTGCTTGTGTGATCTGTCCTGAAAACTGCCTTGTATCTCCATGCAATGCTCTGCAGCCTATCAATTTCTGGTATATATTTTTCACTGCTTGTGTGATCTGTCCTGAAAACTGCTTTGTATCTCCATGCAATGCTCTGCAGCCTATCAATTTCTGGTATGTATTTTTCACTCCTCTACGTTTTTTATTCCATGATACTTAAAGGTCATCACACTTACTTTAAGAGTTTATGATCCATGCCGAGTTTGTTAGTCTGTCCCCCCCCCCCCCCCCTGCACTTTATGGTCTCCTGTTGTCTTTTAAGCTAGTGATTGATTGCTAACGAGTTAAATCTGTGTAGATCTAAGCAGATACGTCCCTATATATTGAGACTTAGTTAAGGGGCAGCATTTATGCGGGGGCATTTATGCATACTTTATCCAAGTGCCATAATTTATCAAAGTGCCCTGGCAGTTAGAAAATGGCATTGCTAATATTCATCTTTCTTCTCTTCTTACAGGTATATATTTTTCACTGCTTGTGTGATCTGTCCTGAAACCTTGTATCTCCATGCAATGCTCTGCAGCCTATCAATTTCTGGTATATATTTTTTCACTCCTCTACGTTTTTTATTCCATGATACTTAAAGGTCATCAAACTTACATTAAGAGTTTATGATCCATGCCGAGTTTGTTAGTCTGTGTTTTTTTTTGTTTTGTTTTTTTTTCCCCCTGCACTTTATGGTCTCCTGTTGTCTTTTAAGCTAGTGATTGATTGCTAACGAGTTAAATCTGTGTAGATCTAAGCAGATACGTCCCTATGTATTGAGACTTAGTTAAGGGGCAGCATTTATGTGGGGGCATTTATGCATATAGCATTGATGCATACTTTATCCAAGTGCCATAATTTATCAAAGTGCCCTGGCAGTTAGAAAATGGCATTGCTAATATTCATCTTTCTTCTCTTCTTACAGGTATATATTTTTCAATGCTTGTGTGATCTGTCCTGAAAACTGCCTTGTATCTCCATGCAATGCTCTGCAGCCTATCAATTTCTGGTATATATTTTTCACTGCTTGTGTGATCTGTCCTGAAAACTGCCTTGTATCTCCATGCAATGCTCTGCAGCCTATCAATTTCTGGTATATATTTTTCACTGCTTGTGTGATCTGTCCTGAAACTGCCTTGTATCTCCATGCAATGCTCTGCAGCCTATCAATTTCTGGTATATATTTTTCACTGCTTGTGTAATCTGTCCTGAAAACTGCCTTGTATCTCCATGCAATGCTCTGCAGCCTATCAATTTCTGGTATATATTTTTCACTGCTTGTGTGATCTGTCCTGAAAACTGCCTTGTATCTCCATGCAATGCTCTGCAGCCTATCAATTTCTGATATATATTTTTCACTGCTTGTGTGATCTGTCCTGAAAACTGCCTTGTATCTCCATGCAATGCTCTGCAGCCTATCAATTTCTGGTATATATTTTTCACTCCTCTACGTTTTTTATTCCATGATACTTAAAGGTCATCACACTTACTTTAAGAGTTTATGATCCATGCCGAGTTTGTTAGTCTGTTTCCCCCCCCCCCTCCCCTCCCCCCTGCACTTTATGGTCTCCTGTTGTCTTTTAAGCTAGTGATTGATTGCTAACGAGTTAAATCTGTGTAGATCTAAGCAGATACGTCCCTATATATTGAGACTTAGTTAAGGTGCAGCATTTATGCGGGGGCATTTATGCATACTTTATCCAAGTGCCATAATTTATCAAAGTGCCCTGGCAGTTAGAAAATGGCATTGCTAATATTCATCTTTCTTCTCTTCTTACAGGTATATATTTTTCACTGCTTGTGTGATCTGTCCTGAAAACTGCCTTGTATCTCCATGCAATGCTCTGCAGCCTATCAATTTCTGGTATATATTTTTCACTGCTTGTGTGATCTGTCCTGAAAACTGCCTTGTATCTCCATGCAATGCTCTGCAGCCTATCAATTTCTGGTATATATTTTTCACTCCTCTACGTTTTTTATTCCATGATACTTAAAAATCATCACACTTACTTTAAGAGTTTATGATCCATGCCGAGTTTGTTAGTCTGTTTTTTTTTTTTTTCCCCTGCACTTTATGGTCTCCTGTTGTCTTTTAAGCTAGTGATTGATTGCTAACGAGTTAAATCTGTGTAGATCTAAGCAGATACGTCCCTATATATTGAGAACTAGATAAGGGCCAGCATTTATGCGGGGGCATTTATGCATATAGCATTTATGCATACTTTATCCAAGTGCCATAATTTATCAAAGTGCCCTGGCAGTTAGAAAATGGCATTGCTAATATTCATCTTTCTTCTCTTCTTACAGGTATATATTTTTCACTGCTTCTGTGATCTGTCCTGAAAACTGCCTTGTATCTCCATGCAATGCTCTGCAGCCTATCAATTTCTGGTATATATTTTTCACTGCTTGTGTGATCTGTCCTGAAAACTGCCTTGTATCTCCATGCAATGCTCTGCAGCCTATCAATTTCTGGTATATATTTTTTCACTCCACTATGTTTTTTATTCCATGATACTTAAAGGTCATCACACTTACTTTAAGAGTTTATGATCCATGCCGAGTTTGTTAGTCTGTTTTTTTTTTTTTTTTTTCCCCCTGCACTTTATGGTCTCCTGTTGTCTTTTAAGCTAGTGATTGATTGCTAACGAGTTAAATCTGTGTAGATCTAAGCAGATACGTCCCTATATATTGAGACTTAGTTAAGGGGCAGCATTTATGCGGGGGCATTTATGCATACTTTATCCAAGTGCCATAATTTATCAAAGTGCCCTGGCAGTTAGAAAATGGCATTGCTAATATTCATCTTTCTTCTCTTCTTACAGGTATATATTTTTCACTGCTTGTGTGATCTGTCCTGAAAACTGCCTTGTATCTCCATGCAATGCTCTGCAGCCTATCAATTTCTAGTATATATTTTTCACTGCTTGTGTGATCTGTCCTGAAAACTGCCTTGTATCTCCATGCAATGCTCTGCAGCCTATCAATTTCTGGTATATATTTTTCACTGCTTGTGTGATCTGTCCTGAAAACTGCCTTGTATCTCCATGCAATGCTCTGCAGCCTATCAATTTCTGGTATATATTTTTCACTGCTTGTGTGATCTGTCCTGAAAACTGCCTTGTATCTCCATGCAATGCTCTGCAGCCTATCAATTTCTGGTATATATTTTTCACTGCTTGTGTGATCTGTCCTGAAAACTGCCTTGTATCTCCATGCAATGCTCTGCAGCCTATCAATTTCTGGTATATATTTTTCACTGCTTGTGTGATCTGTCCTCAAAACTGCCTTGTATCTCCATGCAATGCTCTGCAGCCTATCAATTTCTGGTATATATTTTTTCACTCCTCTACGTTTTTTATTCCATGCTACTTAAAGGTCATCACACTTACTTTAAGAGTTTATGATCCATGCCGAGTTTGTTAGTCTGTTTTTTTTTTTTTTTTTTTTCCCCCTGCACTTTATGGTCTCCTGTTGTCTTTTAAGCTAGTGATTGATTGCTAACGAGTTAAATCTGTGTAGATCTAAGCAGATACGTCCCTATATATTGAGACTTAGTTAAGGGGCAGCATTTATGCGGGGGCATTTCTGCATATAGCATTTATGCATACTTTATCCAAGTGCCATAATTTATCAAAGTGCCCTGGCAGTTAGAAAATGGCATTGCTAATATTCATCTTTCTTCTCTTCTTACAGGTATATATTTTTCACTGCTTGTGTGATCTGTCCTGAAAACTGCCTTGCATCTCCATGCAATGCTCTGCAGCCTATCAATTTCTGGTATATATTTTTCACTGCTTGTGTGATCTGTCCTGAAAACTGCCTTGTATCTCCATGCAATGCTCTGCAGCCTATCAATTTCTGGTATATATTTTTCACTGCTTGTGTGATCTGTCCTGAAAACTGCCTTGTATCTCCATGCAATGCTCTGCAGCCTATCAATTTCTGGTATATATTTTTCACTGCTTGTGTGATCTGTCCTGAAAACTGCCTTGTATCTCCATGCAATGCTCTGCAGCCTATCAATTTCTGGTATATATTTTTTCACTCCTCTACGTTTTTTATTCCATGATACTTAAAGGTCATCACACTTACTTTAAGAGTTTATGATCCATGCCGAGTTTGTTAGTCTGCGTTTTTTTTTTTTTTTTTTTTCTTCCCCCTGCACTTTATGGTCTCCTGTTGTCTTTTAAGCTAGTGATTGATTGCTAACCAGTTAAATCTGTGTAGATCTAAGCAGATACGTCCCTATATATTGAGACTTAGTTAAGGGGCAGCATTTATGCGGGGGCATTTATGCATATAGCATTTATGCATACTTTATCCAAGTGCCATAATTTATCAAAGTGCCCTGGCAGTTAGAAAATGGCATTGCTAATATTCATCTTTCTTCTCTTCTTACAGGTACATATTTTTCACTGCTTCTGTGATCTGTCCTGAAAACTGCCTTGTATCTCCATGCAATGCTCTGCAGCCTATCAATTTCTGGTATATATTTTTCACTGCTTGTGTGATCTGTCCTGAAAACTGCCTTGTATCTCCATGCAATGCTCTGCAGCCTATGAATTTCTGGTATATATTTTTCACTGCTTGTGTGATCTGTCCTGAAAACTGCCTTGTATCTCCATGCAATGCTCTGCAGCCTATCAATTTCTGGTATATATTTTTCACTGCTTGTGTGATCTGTCCTGAAAACTGCCTTGTATCTCCATGCAATGCTCTGCAGCCTATCAATTTCTGGTATATATTTTTCACTGCTTGTGTGATCTGTCCTGAAAACTGCCTTGTATCTCCATGCAATGCTCTGCAGCCTATCAATTTCTGGTATATATTTTTTCACTCCTCTACGTTTTTTATTCCATGATACTTAAAGGTCATCACACTTACTTTAAGAGTTTATGATCCATGCCGAGTTTGTTAGTCTGTTTTTTTTTTTTTTTTTTTCCGCCTGCACTTTATGGTCTCCTGTTGTCTTTTAAGCTAGTGATTGATTGCTAACGAGTTAAATCTGTGTAGATCTAAGCAGATACGTCCCTATGTATTGAGACTTAGTTAAGGGGCAGCATTTATGTGGGGGCATTTATGCATATAGCATTGATGCATACTTTATCCAAGTGCCATAATTTATCAAAGTGCCCTGGCAGTTAGAAAATGGCATTGCTAATATTCATCTTTCTTCTCTTCTTACAGGTATATATTTTTCAATGCTTGTGTGATCTGTCCTGAAAACTGCCTTGTATCTCCATGCAATGCTCTGCAGCCTATCAATTTCTGGTATATATTTTTCACTGCTTGTGTGATCTGTCCTGAAAACTGCCTTGTATCTCCATGCAATGCTCTGCAGCCTATCAATTTCTGGTATATATTTTTTCACTCCACTATGTTTTTTATTCCATGATACTTAAAGGTCATCACACTTACTTTAAGAGTTTATGATCCATGCCGAGTTTGTTAGTCTGTTTTTTTTTTTTTTTTTTTCCCCCTGCACTTTATGGTCTCCTGTTGTCTTTTAAGCTAGTGATTGATTGCTAACCAGTTGAATCTGTGTAGATCTAAGCAGATACGTCCCTATATATTGAGACTTAGTTAAGGGGCAGCATTTATGCATACTTTATCCAAGTGCCATAATTTATCAAAGTGCCCTGGCAGTTAGAAAATGGCATTGCTAATATTCATCTTTCTTCTCTTCTTACAGGTATATATTTTTCACTGCTTGTGTGATCTGTCCTGAAAACTGCCTTGTATCTCCATGCAATGCTCTGCAGCCTATCAATTTCTAGTATATATTTTTCACTGCTTGTGTGATCTGTCCTGAAAACTGCCTTGTATCTCCATGCAATGCTCTGCAGCCTATCAATTTCTGGTATATATTTTTCACTGCTTATGTGATCTGTCCTGAAAACTGCCTTGTATCTCCATGCAATGCTCTGCAGCCTATCAATTTCTGGTATATATTTTTTCACTCCTCTACGTTTTTTATTCCATGATACTTAAAGGTCATCACACTTACTTTAAGAGTTTATGATCCATGCCGAGTTTGTTAGTCTGTGGTTTTTTTTTTTTGGTTTTTTTTCCCCCTGCACTTTATGGTCTCCTGTTGTCTTTTAAGCTAGTGATTGATTGCTAACGAGTTAAATCTGTGTAGATCTAAGCAGATACGTCCCTATGTATTGAGACTTAGTTAAGGGGCAGCATTTATGTGGGGGCATTTATGCATATAGCATTGATGCATACTTTATCCAAGTGCCATAATTTATCAAAGTGCCCTGGCAGTTAGAAAATGGCATTGCTAATATTCATCTTTCTTCTCTTCTTACAGGTATATATTTTTCACTGCTTGTGTGATCTGTCCTGAAAACTGCCTTGCATCTCCATGCAATGCTCTGCAGCCTATCAATTTCTGGTATATATTTTTCACTGCTTGTGTGATCTGTCCTGAAAACTGCTTTGTATCTCCATGCAATGCTCTGCAGCCTATCAATTTCTGGTATATATTTTTCACTGCTTGTGTGATCTGTCCTGAAACTGCCTTGTATCTCCATGCAATGCTCTGCAGCCTATCAATTTCTGGTATATATTTTTCACTGCTTGTGTAATCTGTCCTGAAAACTGCCTTGTATCTCCATGCAATGCTCTGCAGCCTATCAATTTCTGGTATATATTTTTCACTGCTTGTGTGATCTGTCCTGAAAACTGCCTTGTATCTCCATGCAATGCTCTGCAGCCTATCAATTTCTGGTATATATTTTTCACTGCTTGTGTGATCTGTCCTGAAAACTGCCTTGTATCTCCATGCAATGCTCTGCAGCCTATCAATTTCTGGTATATATTTTTCACTCCTCTACGTTTTTTATTCCATGATACTTAAAGGTCATCACACTTACTTTAAGAGTTTATGATCCATGCCGAGTTTGTTAGTCTGTTTTTTTTTTTTTTTCCCCCCCTGCACTTTATGGTCTCCTGTTGTCTTTTAAGCTAGTGATTGATTGCTAACGAGTTAAATCTGTGTAGATCTAAGCAGATACGTCCCTATATATTGAGACTTAGTTAAGGGGCAGCATTTATGCGGGGGCATTTATGCATACTTTATCCAAGTGCCATAATTTATCAAAGTGCCCTGGCAGTTAGAAAATGGCATTGCTAATATTCATCTTTCTTCTCTTCTTACAGGTATATATTTTTCACTGCTTGTGTGATCTGTCCTGAAAACTGCCTTGTATCTCCATGCAATGCTCTGCAGCCTATCAATTTCTGGTATATATTTTTCACTGCTTGCGTGATCTGTCCTGAAAACTGCCTTGTATCTCCATGCAATGCTCTGCAGACTATCAATTTCTGGTATATATTTTTCACTCCTCTACGTTTTTTATTCCATGATACTTAAAAATCATCACACTTACTTTAAGAGTTTATGATCCATGCCGAGTTTGTTAGTCTGTTTTTTTTTTTTTTCCCCTGCACTTTATGGTCTCCTGTTGTCTTTTAAGCTAGTGATTGATTGCTAACGAGTTAAATCTGTGTAGATCTAAGCAGATACGTCCCTATATATTGAGAACTAGTTAAGGGCCAGCATTTATGCGGGGGCATTTATGCATATAGCATTTATGCATACTTTATCCAAGTGCCATAATTTATCAAAGTGCCCTGGCAGTTAGAAAATGGCATTGCTAATATTCATCTTTCTTCTCTTCTTACAGGTATATATTTTTCACTGCTTCTGTGATCTGTCCTGAAAACTGCCTTGTATCTCCATGCAATGCTCTGCAGCCTATCAATTTCTGGTATATATTTTTCACTGCTTGTGTGATCTGTCCTGAAAACTGCCTTGTATCTCCATGCAATGCTCTGCAGCCTATCAATTTCTGGTATATATTTTTTCACTCCACTATGTTTTTTATTCCATGATACTTAAAGGTCATCACACTTACTTTAAGAGTTTATGATCCATGCCGAGTTTGTTAGTCTGTTTTTTTTTTTTTTTTCCCCCCCTGCACTTTATGGTCTCCTGTTGTCTTTTAAGCTAGTGATTGATTGCTAACGAGTTAAATCTGTGTAGATCTAAGCAGATACGTCCCTATATATTGAGACTTAGTTAAGGGGCAGCATTTATGCATACTTTATCCAAGTGCCATAATTTATCAAAGTGCCCTGGCAGTTAGAAAATGGCATTGCTAATATTCATCTTTCTTCTCTTCTTACAGGTATATATTTTTCACTGCTTGTGTGATCTGTCCTGAAAACTGCCTTGTATCTCCATGCAATGCTCTGCAGCCTATCAATTTCTAGTATATATTTTTCACTGCTTGTGTGATCTGTCCTGAAAACTGCCTTGTATCTCCATGCAATGCTCTGCAGCCTATCAATTTCTGGTATATATTTTTCACTGCTTGTGTGATCTGTCCTGAAAACTGCCTTGTATCTCCATGCAATGCTCTGCAGCCTATCAATTTCTGGTATATATTTTTCACTGCTTGTGTGATCTGTCCTGAAAACTGCCTTGTATCTCCATGCAATGCTCTGCAGCCTATCAATTTCTGGTATATATTTTTCACTGCTTGTGTGATCTGTCCTGAAAACTGCCTTGTATCTCCATGCAATGCTCTGCAGCCTATCAATTTCTGGTATATATTTTTCACTGCTTGTGTGATCTGTCCTGAAAACTGCCTTGTATCTCCATGCAATGCTCTGCAGCCTATCAATTTCTGGTATATATTTTTTCACTCCTCTACGTTTTTTATTCCATGCTACTTAAAGGTCATCACACTTACTTTAAGAGTTTATGATCCATGCCGAGTTTGTTAGTCTGTTTTTTTTTGTTTTTTTTTCCCCTGCACTTTATGGTCTCCTGTTGTCTTTTAAGCTAGTGATTGATTGCAAACGAGTTAAATCTGTGTAGATCTAAGCAGATACGTCCCTATATATTGAGACTTAGTTAAGGGGCAGCATTTATGCGGGGGCATTTATGCATACTTTATCCAAGTGCCATAATTTATCAAAGTGCCCTGGCAGTTAGAAAATGGCATTGCTAATATTCATCTTTCTTCTCTTCTTACAGGTATATATTTTTCACTGCTTGTGTGATCTGTCCTGAAAACTGCCTTGCATCTCCATGCAATGCTCTGCAGCCTATCAATTTCTGGTATATATTTTTCACTGCTTGTGTGATCTGTCCTGAAAACTGCCTTGTATCTCCATGCAATGCTCTGCAGCCTATCAATTTCTGGTATATATTTTTCACTGCTTGTGTGATCTGTCCTGAAACTGCCTTGTATCTCCATGCAATGCTCTGCAGCCTATCAATTTCTGGTATGTATTTTTCACTGCTTGTGTAATCTGTCCTGAAAACTGCCTTCTATCTCCATGCAATGCTCTGCAGCCTATCAATTTCTGGTATATATTTTTCACTGCTTGTGTGATCTGTCCTGAAAACTGCCTTGTATCTCCATGCAATGCTCTGCAGCCTATCAATTTCTGGTATATATTTTTCACTGCTTGTGTGATCTGTCCTGAAAACTGCCTTGTATCTCCATGCAATGCTCTGCAGCCTATCAATTTCTGGTATATATTTTTCACTGCTTGTGTGATCTGTCCTGAAAACTGCCTTGTATCTCCATGCAATGCTCTGCAGCCTATCAATTTCTGGTATATATTTTTCACTCCTCTACGTTTTTTATTCCATGATACTTAAAGGTCATCACACTTACTTTAAGAGTTTATGATCCATGCCGAGTTTGTTAGTCTGTTTCCCCCCCCCCCCCCCCCCCCCTGCACTTTATGGTCTCCTGTTGTCTTTTAAGCTAGTGATTGATTGCTAACGAGTTAAATCTGTGTAGATCTAAGCAGATACGTCCCTATATATTGAGACTTAGTTAAGGGGCAGCATTTATGCGGGGGCATTTATGCATACTTTATCCAAGTGCCATAATTTATCAAAGTGCCCTGGCAGTTAGAAAATGGCATTGCTAATATTCATCTTTCTTCTCTTCTTACAGGTATATATTTTTCACTGCTTGTGTGATCTGTCCTGAAAACTGCCTTGTATCTCCATGCAATGCTCTGCAGCCTATCAATTTCTGGTATATATTTTTTCACTCCTCTACGTTTTTTATTCCATGATACTTAAAGGTCATCAAACTTACTTTAAGAGTTTATGATCCATGCCGAGTTTGTTAGTCTGTTTTTTTTTTTTTCCCCCTGCACTTTATGGTCTCCTGTTGTCTTTTAAGCTAGTGATTGATTGCTAACGAGTTAAATCTGTGTAGATCTAAGCAGTTACGTCCCTATATATTGAGACCTAGTTAAGGGGCAGCATTTATGCGGGGGAATTTATGCATATAGCATTTATGCATACTTTATCCAAGTGCCATAATTTATCAAAGTGCCCTGGCAGTTAGAAAATGGCATTGCTAATATTCATCTTTCTTCTCTTCTTACAGGTATATATTTTTCACTGCTTCTGTGATCTGTCCTGAAAACTGCCTTGTATCTCCATGCAATGCTCTGCAGCCTATCAATTTCTGGTATATATTTTTCACTGCTTGTGTGATCTGTCCTGAAAACTGCCTTGTATCTCCATGCAATGCTCCGCAGCCTATCAATTTCTGGTATATATTTTTTCACTCCTCTACGTTTTTTATTCCATGATACTTAAAGGTCATCACACTTACTTTAAGAGTTTATGATCCATGCCGAGTTTGTTAGTCTGTTTTTTTTTTTTTTTTTTTCCCCCTGCACTTTATGGTCTCCTGTTGTCTTTTAAGCTAGTGATTGATTGCTAACGAGTTAAATCTGTGTAGATCTAAGCAGATACGTCCCTATGTATTGAGACTTAGTTAAGGGGCAGCATTTATGTGGGGACATTTATACATATAGCATTGATGCATACTTTATCCAAGTGCCATAATTTATCAAAGTGCCCTGGCAGTTAGAAAATGGCATTGCTAATATTCATCTTTCTTCTCTTCTTACAGGTATATATTTTTCACTGCTTCTGTGATCTGTCCTGAAACCTGCCTTGTATCTCCATGCAATGCTCTGCAGCCTATCAATTTCTGGTATATATTTTTCACTGCTTGTGTGATCTGTCCTGAAAACTGCCTTGTATCTCCATGCAATGCTCTGCAGCCTATCAATTTCTGGTATATATTTTTTCACTCCACTATGTTGTTTATTCCATGACACTTAAAGGTCATCACACTTACTTTAAGAGTTTATGATCCATGCCGAGTTTGTTAGTCTGTTTTTTTTTTTTTTTTTCCCCCTGCACTTTATGGTCTCCTGTTGTCTTTTAAGCTAGTGATTGATTGCTAACGAGTTAAATCTGTGTAGATCTAAGCAGATACGTCCCTATATATTGAGACTTAGTTAAGGGGCAGCATTTATGCGGGGGCATTTATGCATACTTTATCCAAGTGCCATAATTTATCAAAGTGCCCTGGCAGTTAGAAAATGGCATTGCTAATATTCATCTTTCTTCTCTTCTTACAGGTATATATTTTTCACTGCTTGTGTGATCTGTCCTGAAAACTGCCTTGCATCTCCATGCAATGCTCTGCAGCCTAACAATTTCTGGTATATATTTTTCACTGCTTGTGTGATCTGTCCTGAAAACTGCCTTGTATCTCCATGCAATGCTCTGCAGCCTATCAATTTCTGGTATATATTTTTCACTGCTTGTGTGATCTGTCCTGAAAACTGCCTTGTATCTCCATGCAATGCTCTGCAGCCTATCAATTTCTGGTATATATTTTTCACTGCTTGTGTGATCTGTCCTGAAAACTGCCTTGTATCTCCATGCAATGCTCTGCAGCCTATCAATTTCTGGTATATATTTTTTCACTCCTCTACGTTTTTTATTCCATGATACTTAAAGGTCATCACACTTACTTTAAGAGTTTATGATCCATGGCGAGTTTGTTAGTCTGTGTTTTTTTTTTTTTTTTTTTTCTTCCCCCTGCACTTTATGGTCTCCTGTTGTCTTTTAAGCTAGTGATTGATTGCTAACGAGTTAAATCTGTGTAGATCTAAGCAGATACGTCCCTATATATTGAGACTTAGTTAAGGGGCAGCATTTATGCGGGGGCATTTATGCATATAGCATTTATGCATACTTTATCCAAGTGCCATAATTTATCAAAGTGCCCTGGCAGTTAGAAAATGGCATTGCTAATATTCATCTTTCTTCTCTTCTTACAGGTATATATTTTTCACTGCTTCTGTGATCTGTCCTGAAAACTGCCTTGTATCTCCATGCAATGCTCTGCAGCCTATCAATTTCTGGTATATATTTTTCACTGCTTGTGTGATCTGTCCTGAAAACTGCCTTGTATCTCCATGCAATGCTCTGCAGCCTATGAATTTCTGGTATATATTTTTCACTGCTTGTGTGATCTGTCTTGAAAACTGCCTTGCATCTCCATGCAATGCTCTGCAGCCTATCAATTTCTGGTATATATTTTTCACTGCTTGTGTGATCTGTCCTGAAAACTGCCTTGTATCTCCATGCAATGCTCTGCAGCCTATCAATTTCTGGTATATATTTTTCACTGCTTGTGTGATCTGTCCTGAAAACTGCCTTGTATCTCCATGCAATGCTCTGCAGCCTATCAATTTCTGGTATATATTTTTTCACTCCTCTACGTTTTTTATTCCATGATACTTAAAGGTCATCACACTTACTTTAAGAGTTTATGATCCATGCCGAGTTTGTTAGTCTGTTTTTTTTTTCCCCCTGCACTTTATGGTCTCCTGTTGTCTTTTAAGCTAGTGATTGATTGCTAACGAGTTAAATCTGTGTAGATCTAAGCAGATACGTCCCTATATATTGAGACTTAGTTAAGGGGCAGCATTTATGTGGGGGCATTTATGCATATAGCATTGATGCATACTTTATCCAAGTGCCATAATTTATCAAAGTGCCCTGGCAGTTAGAAAATGGCATTGCTAATATTCATCTTTCTTCTCTTCTTACAGGTATATATTTTTCACTGCTTGTGTGATCTGTCCTGAAAACTGCCTTGTATCTCCATGCAATGCTCTGCAGCCTATCAATTTCTAGTATATATTTTTCACTGCTTGTGTGATCTGTCCTGAAAACTGCCTTGTATCTCCATGCAATGCTCTGCAGCCTATCAATTTCTGGTATATATTTTTCACTGCTTGTGTGATCTGTCCTGAAAACTGCCTTGTATCTCCATGCAATGCTCTGCAGCCTATCAATTTCTGGTATATATTTTTCACTGCTTGTGTGATCTGTCCTGAAAACTGCCTTGTATCTCCATGCAATGCTCTGCAGCCTATCAATTTCTGGTATATATTTTTCACTGCTTGTGTGATCTGTCCTGAAAACTGCCTTGTATCTCCATGCAATGCTCTGCAGCCTATCAATTTCTGGTATATATTTTTCACTGCTTGTGTGATCTGTCCGGAAAACTGCCTTGTATCTCCATGCAATGCTCTGCAGCCTATCAATTTCTGGTATATATTTTTTCACTCCTCTACGTTTTTTATTCCATGATACTTAAAGGTCATCACACTTACTTTAAGAGTTTATGATCCATGCCGAGTTTGTTAGTCTGTTTTTTTTTTGTTTTTTTTTCCCCCTGCACTTTATGGTCTCCTGTTGTCTTTTAAGCTAGTGATTGATTGCTAACGAGTTAAATCTGTGTAGATCTAAGCAGATACGTCCCTATATATTGAGACTTAGTTAAGGGGCAGCATTTATGCGGGGGCATTTATGCATATAGCATTTATGCATACTTTATCCAAGTGCCATAATTTATCAAAGTGCCCTGGCAGTTAGAAAATGGCATTGCTAATATTCATCTTTCTTCTCTTCTTACAGGTATATATTTTTCACTGCTTGTGTGATCTGTCCTGAAAACTGCCTTGCATCTCCATGCAATGCTCTGCAGCCTATCAATTTCTGGTATATATTTTTCACTGCTTGTGTGATCTGTCCTGAAAACTGCCTTGTATCTCCATGCAATGCTCTGCAGCCTATCAATTTCTGGTATATATTTTTCACTGCTTGTGTGATCTGTCCTGAAAACTGCCTTGTATCTCCATGCAATGCTCTGCAGCCTATCAATTTCTGGTATATATTTTTCACTGCTTGTGTGATCTGTCCTGAAAACTGCCTTGTATCTCCATGCAATGCTCTGCAGCCTATCAATTTCTGGTATATATTTTTTCACTCCTCTACGTTTTTTATTCCATGATACTTAAAGGTCATCACACTTACTTTAAGAGTTTATGATCCATGCCGAGTTTGTTAGTCTGTGTTTTTTTTTTTTTTTTTTCTTCCCCCTGCACTTTATGGTGTCCTGTTGTCTTTTAAGCTAGTGATTGATTGCTAACCAGTTAAATCTGTGTAGATCTAAGCAGATACGTCCCTATATATTGAGACTTAGTTAAGGGGCAGCATTTATGCGGGGGCATTTATGCATATAGCATTCATGCATACTTTATCCAAGTGCCATAATTTATCAAAGTGCCCTGGCAGTTAGAAAATGGCATTGCTAATATTCATCTTTCTTCTCTTCTTACAGGTATATATTTTTCACTGCTTCTGTGATCTGTCCTGAAAACTGCCTTGTATCTCCATGCAATGCTCTGCAGCCTATCAATTTCTGGTATATATTTTTCACTGCTTGTGTGATCTGTCCTGAAAACTGCTTTGTATCTCCATGCAATGCTCTGCAGCCTATGAATTTCTGGTATATATTTTTCACTGCTTGTGTGATCTGTCCTGAAAACTGCCTTGTATCTCCATGCAATGCTCTGCAGCCTATCAATTTCTGGTATATATTTTTCACTGCTTGTGTGATCTGTCCTGAAAACTGCCTTGTATCTCCATGCAATGCTGTGCAGCCTATCAATTTCTGGTATATATTTTTCACTGATTGTGTGATCTGTCCTGAAAACTGCCTTGTATCTCCATGCAATGCTCTGCAGCCTATCAATTTCTGGTATATATTTTTTCACTCCTCTACGTTTTTTATTCCATGATACTTAAAGGTCATCACACTTACTTTAAGAGTTTATGATCCATGCCGAGTTTGTTAGTCTGTTTTTTTTTTTTTTTCTTTCCCCCTGCACTTTATGGTCTCCTGTTGTCTTTTAAGCTAGTGATTGATTGCTAACGAGTTAAATCTGTGTAGATCTAAGCAGATACGTCCCTATGTATTGAGACTTAGTTAAGGGGCAGCATTTATGTGGGGGCATTTATGCATATAGCATTGATGCATACTTTATCCAAGTGCCATAATTTATCAAAGTGCCCTGGCAGTTAGAAAATGGCATTGCTAATATTCATCTTTCTTCTCTTCTTACAGGTATATATTTTTCAATGCTTGTGTGATCTGTCCTGAAAACTGCCTTGTATCTCCATGCAATGCTCTGCAGCCTATCAATTTCTGGTATATATTTTTCACTGCTTGTGTGATCTGTCCTGAAAACTGCCTTGTATCTCCATGCAATGCTCTGCAGCCTATCAATTTCTGGTATATATTTTTTCACTCCACTATGTTTTTTATTCCATGATACTGAAAGGTCATCACACTTACTTTAAGAGTTTATGATCCATGCCAAGTTTGTTAGTCTGTTTTTTTTTTTTTTCCCCCTGCACTTTATGGTCTCCTGTTGTCTTTTAAGCTAGTGATTGATTGCTAACGAGTTAAATCTGTGTAGATCTAAGCAGATACGTCCCTATATATTGAGACTTAGTTAAGGGGCAGCATTTATGCGGGGGCATTTATGCATACTTTATCCAAGTGCCATAATTTATCAAAGTGCCCTGGCAGTTAGAAAATGGCATTGCTAATATTCATCTTTCTTCTCTTCTTACAGGTATATATTTTTCACTGCTTGTGTGATCTGTCCTGAAAACTGCCTTGCATCTCCATGCAATGCTCTGCAGCCTATCAATTTCTGGTATATATTTTTCACTGCTTGTGTGATCTGTCCTGAAAACTGCCTTGTATCTCCATGCAATGCTCTGCAGCCTATCAATTTCTGGTATATATTTTTCACTGCTTGTGTGATCTGTCCTGAAAACTGCCTTGTATCTCCATGCAATGCTGTGCAGCCTATCAATTTCTGGTATATATTTTTCACTGCTTGTGTGATCTGTCCTGAAAACTGCCTTGTATCTCCATTCAATGCTCTGCAGCCTATCAATTTCTGGTATATATTTTTTCACTCCTCTACGTTTTTTATTCCATGATACTTAAAGGTCATCACACTTACTTTAAGAGTTTATGATCCATGCCGAGTTTGTTAGTCTGTTTTTTTTTTTTTTTCTTTCCCCCTGCACTTTATGGTCTCCTGTTGTCTTTTAAGCTAGTGATTGATTGCTAACGAGTTAAATCTGTGTAGATCTAAGCAGATACGTCCCTATGTATTGAGACTTAGTTAAGGGGCAGCATTTATGTGGGGGCATTTATGCATATAGCATTGATGCATACTTTATCCAAGTGCCATAATTTATCAAAGTGCCCTGGCAGTTTGAAAATGGCATTGCTAATATTCATCTTTCTTCTCTTCTTACAGGTATATATTTTTCACTGCTTGTGTGATCTGTCCTGAAAACTGCCTTGTATCTCCATGCAATGCTCTGCAGCCTATCAATTTCTGGTATATATTTTTCACTGCTTGTGTGATCTGTCCTGAAAACTGCCTTGTATCTCCATGCAATGCTCTGCAGCCTATCAATTTCTGGTATATATTTTTTCACTCCACTATGTTTTTTATTCCATGATACTTAAAGGTCATCACACTTACTTTAAGAGTTTATGATCCATGCCGAGTTTGTTAGTCTGTTTTTTTTTTTTTTTTCCCCCCTGCACTTTATGGTCTCCTGTTGTCTTTTAAGCTAGTGATTGATTGCTAACGAGTTAAATCTGTGTAGATCTAAGCAGATACGTCCCTATATATTGAGACTTAGTTAAGGGGCAGCATTTATGCGGGGGCATTTATGCATACTTTATCCAAGTGCCATACTTTATCAAAGTGCCCTGGCAGTTAGAAAATGGCATTGCTAATATTCATCTTTCTTCTCTTCTTACAGGTATATATTTTTCACTGCTTGTGTGATCTGTCCTGAAAACTGCCTTGCATCTCCATGCAATGCTCTGCAGCCTATCAATTTCTGGTATATATTTTTCACTGCTTGTGTGATCTGTCCTGAAAACTACCTTGTATCTCCATGCAATGCTCTGCAGCCTATCAATTTCTGGTATATATTTTTCACTGCTTGTGTGATCTGTCCTGAAAACTGCCTTGTATCTCCATGCAATGCTCTGCAGCCTATCAATTTCTGGTATATATTTTTCACTGCTTGTGTGATCTGTCCTGAAAACTGCCTTGTATCTCCATGCAATGCTCTGCAGCCTATCAATTTCTGGTATATATTTTTTCACTCCTCTACGTTTTTTATTCCATGATACTTAAAGGTCATCACACTTACTTTAAGAGTTTATGATCCATGCCGAGTTTGTTAGTCTGTGTTTTTTTTTGTTTTTTTTTCTTCCCCCTGCACTTTATGGTCTCCTGTTGTCTTTTAAGCTAGTGATTGATTGCTAACGAGTTAAATCTGTGTAGATCTAAGCAGATACGTCCCTATATATTGAGACTTAGTTAAGGGGCAGCATTTATGCGGGGGCATTTATGCATATAGCATTTATGCATACTTTATCCAAGTGCCATAATTTATCAAAGTGCCCTGGCAGTTAGAAAATGGCATTGCTAATATTCATCTTTCTTCTCTTCTTACAGGTATATATTTTTCACTGCTTCTGTGATCTGTCCTGAAAACTGCCTTGTATCTCCATGCAATGCTCTGCAGCCTATCAATTTCTGGTATATATTTTTCACTGCTTGTGTGATCTGTCCTGAAAACTGCCTTGTATCTCCATGCAATGCTCTGCAGCCTATGAATTTCTGGTATATATTTTTCACTGCTTGTGTGATCTGTCCTGAAAACTGCCTTGTATCTCCATGCAATGCTCTGCAGCCTATCAATTTCTGGTATATATTTTTCACTGCTTGTGTGATCTGTCCTGAAAACTGCCTTGTATCTCCATGCAATGCTCTGCAGCCTATCAATTTCTGGTATATATTTTTCACTGCTGGTGTGATCTGTCCTGAAAACTGCCTTGTATCTCCATGCAATGCTCTGCAGCCTATCAATTTCTGGTATATATTTTTTCACTCCTCTACGTTTTTTATTCCATGATACTTAAAGGTCATCACACTTACTTTAAGAGTTTATGATCCATGCCGAGTTTGTTAGTCTGTTTTTTTTTTTTTTTTCCCCCCCTGCACTTTATGGTCTCCTGTTGTCTTTTAAGCTAGTGATTGATTGCTAACGAGTTAAATCTGTGTAGATCTAAGCAGATACGTCCCTATATATTGAGACTTAGTTAAGGGTGTTATGCACACGCCCGGACTGACTGGCGTGTGCGGGTGTTGTGGTTCCACTGGATCATGAACCGGAGAGTGCCTGGAGGGGCGTGACTAAGTATCTGGCCGATCCGACCAAGATGGCACGACGGCATACGACGCCAGTGCACCAGGGAGAAACCGGGCAGAGGGACCAGGTGCTACTCCAGGTCAAACTCCGGACACGGGGGTTGACCCACACAGGGATTACTGGAACAGGCTGGTTAGGCTGGCGCACAGACTGGAGGGTATAGGCAGGCACGACTGGTATGCAGGCAGGTGGGTAAAGGCAAGCGCAGCTAGAGTGCAGACAGGGAGGCACTAGCAGGTAGGAACACAGGCGGGATAGGACCCAGTACACACTGGGACTCAGGAACAATACAGGCAGAGGGGTACAGGCAAGCACAGCTAGAGTGCAGACAGGGAGGCACTAGCAGGTAGGAACACAGGCGGGATAGGACCCAGTACACACTGGGACTCAGGAACAGGCAGGTTAGGCTGGCACAGACTGGTGGATGTAAGCAAACACGGCAGGTATGCAGATGGGTGGATACAGGCGAGTATGCAGGCAGGGAGGTACTGGCCGAAAGGACGAGCTGGAGCACAGAAAGGTTAAGACCCAGTACAGACTGGGTCACAGAACCGCAGATGCGGTAGACAACCACAGCAGAGAGGGAACGCCCGAAGCGGTGGGCAAGAACAGAGCAGGACGGGGCTGCAGGAGCAGCGAGCACAAGCAGGGCAGGACAGGACTGCCGGAGCAGCGGGCAGAAGCAGGGCAGGACAGGACTGCCGGAGCAGCGGGCAGAAGCAGGGCAGGACAGGACTGCCGGAGCAGCGGGCAGAAGCAGGGCAGGACAGGACTGCCGGAGCAGCGAGCAAAAGGGTCAGAGCGGAGCAAGGCTGCCGAAGCAGTGAGCAAAAGGGTCAGAGCGGAGCAAGGCTGCGGAGCAGTGAGCAAGGAGTCAGAGCAGGCTAGAACCGCCGGAGCGGTAAGCAAAGGAGTCAGAGCAGACTAGAACCGCCGGAGCGGTGAGCAAAGGAGTCAGAGCAGGCTAGAACCGCCGGAGCGGTGAGCAAAGGAGTCAGAGCAGGCTAGAACCGCCGGAGCGGTGAGCAAAGGAGTCAGAGCAGGCTAGAACCGCCGGAGCGGTGAGCAAAGGAGTCAGAGCAGGCTAGGCTGAGTAGGGGGGACAGGGCTCTGTTCACACGGAACAGACAGGAAGGGAAAGGCAGAGCCAGACACCCACAGGGTACTAGCAGAGAAGTAGCGAGTGGACCACAAACTCACAAACGGGAGTACAGAGACAACAAGCAGGAGTTAGGTACGAGTTCAGACTCTGCAGAAAAAGGAAGGGAACGGACATAGAGGCAAAACAGGTAAAGGATAGGAGAGAGTTCAGACTGGAACTGAGTGTACGGAGGAGACCGACACTGCAGCGGAATACAGGAGCGGGTCTGGGAATACGGCCCCCAGAGAGGCAGGACGAACAGGCAAGGAGCGTGTTCAGACAGGACAGACAAGATACAGGAGCGGGTCTAGGTAATCAGCCCCTAGAAGGCGGGAGGAACAGGCTAGGAGCGTGTTCAGACAGGTCAGACAAGATACAGGAACGGGTCTAGGTAATCGGCCCCTAGAAGGCAGGAGGAACAGGCTAGGAGCGTGTTCAGACAGGCCTGGAAATACAGCCTCCAGGATAGGCAGACAAGAGAACACAGAACGGGACCTGGCACCTTCAGAGTGCAAGCACACACTGAATGAAACACTATGCTCAGGCAGGAATAGATGGGAGCAGCTGAGCTATATACCAGGTGACAGACAGCAATAGGCTGAGGACGCACAAGGGGTGTGACCCACAGCAGGTACAAAAAGCAGGAAGTGATCGGGCGCCGCCCTTAAGCAGCAGAAACAGACACAAACAGACAGCATGGAGGGAAGCCAGAGAGACATTCTGGACTGGAGATCAAGTGCGCGCTCTTGCACAGTGGGAGATGGACCACCATGCAAGGACGCCGCCAGGTATGTTACAAAGGGGCAGCATTTATGCGGGGGCATTTATGCATACTTTATCCAAGTGCCATAATTTATCAAAGTGCCCTGGCAGTTAGAAAATGGCATTGCTAATATTCATCTTTCTTCTCTTCTTACAGGTATATATTTTTCACTGCTTGTGTGATCTGTCCTGAAAACTGCCTTGTATCTCCATGCAATGCTCTGCAGCCTATCAATTTCTGGTATATATTTTTCACTGCTTGTGTGATCTGTCCTGAAAACTGCCTTGTATCTCCATGCAATGCTCTGCAGCCTATCAATTTCTGGTATATATTTTTCACTGCTTGTGTGATCTGTCCTGAAAACTGCCTTGTATCTCCATGCAATGCTCTGCAGCCTATCAATTTCTGGTATATATTTTTCACTGCTTGTGTGATCTGTCCTGAAAACTGCCTTGTATCTCCATGCAATGCTCTGCAGCCTATCAATTTCTGGTATATATTTTTCACTGCTTGTGTGATCTGTCCGGAAAACTGCCTTGTATCTCCATGCAATGCTCTGCAGCCTATCAATTTCTGGTATATATTTTTTCACTCCTCTACGTTTTTTATTCCATGATACTTAAAGGTCATCACACTTACTTTAAGAGTTTATGATCCATGCCGAGTTTGTTAGTCTGTTTTTTTTTTGTTTTTTTTTCCCCCTGCACTTTATGGTCTCCTGTTGTCTTTTAAGCTAGTGATTGATTGCTAACGAGTTAAATCTGTGTAGATCTAAGCAGATACGTCCCTATATATTGAGACTTAGTTAAGGGGCAGCATTTATGCGGGGGCATTTATGCATATAGCATTTATGCATACTTTATCCAAGTGCCATAATTTATCAAAGTGCCCTGGCAGTTAGAAAATGGCATTGCTAATATTCATCTTTCTTCTCTTCTTACAGGTATATATTTTTCACTGCTTGTGTGATCTGTCCTGAAAACTGCCTTGCATCTCCATGCAATGCTCTGCAGCCTATCAATTTCTGGTATATATTTTTCACTGCTTGTGTGATCTGTCCTGAAAACTGCCTTGTATCTCCATGCAATGCTCTGCAGCCTATCAATTTCTGGTATATATTTTTCACTGCTTGTGTGATCTGTCCTGAAAACTGCCTTGTATCTCCATGCAATGCTCTGCAGCCTATCAATTTCTGGTATATATTTTTCACTGCTTGTGTGATCTGTCCTGAAAACTGCCTTGTATCTCCATGCAATGCTCTGCAGCCTATCAATTTCTGGTATATATTTTTTCACTCCTCTACGTTTTTTATTCCATGATACTTAAAGGTCATCACACTTACTTTAAGAGTTTATGATCCATGCCGAGTTTGTTAGTCTGTGTTTTTTTTTTTTTTTTTTTCTTCCCCCTGCACTTTATGGTCTCCTGTTGTCTTTTAAGCTAGTGATTGATTGCTAACCAGTTAAATCTGTGTAGATCTAAGCAGATACGTCCCTATATATTGAGACTTAGTTAAGGGGCAGCATTTATGCGGGGGCATTTATGCATATAGCATTCATGCATACTTTATCCAAGTGCCATAATTTATCAAAGTGCCCTGGCAGTTAGAAAATGGCATTGCTAATATTCATCTTTCTTCTCTTCTTACAGGTATATATTTTTCACTGCTTCTGTGATCTGTCCTGAAAACTGCCTTGTATCTCCATGCAATGCTCTGCAGCCTATCAATTTCTGGTATATATTTTTCACTGCTTGTGTGATCTGTCCTGAAAACTGCTTTGTATCTCCATGCAATGCTCTGCAGCCTATGAATTTCTGGTATATATTTTTCACTGCTTGTGTGATCTGTCCTGAAAACTGCCTTGTATCTCCATGCAATGCTCTGCAGCCTATCAATTTCTGGTATATATTTTTCACTGCTTGTGTGATCTGTCCTGAAAACTGCCTTGTATCTCCATGCAATGCTGTGCAGCCTATCAATTTCTGGTATATATTTTTCACTGCTTGTGTGATCTGTCCTGAAAACTGCCTTGTATCTCCATGCAATGCTCTGCAGCCTATCAATTTCTGGTATATATTTTTTCACTCCTCTACGTTTTTTATTCCATGATACTTAAAGGTCATCACACTTACTTTAAGAGTTTATGATCCATGCCGAGTTTGTTAGTCTGTTTTTTTTTTTTTTTCTTTCCCCCTGCACTTTATGGTCTCCTGTTGTCTTTTAAGCTAGTGATTGATTGCTAACGAGTTAAATCTGTGTAGATCTAAGCAGATACGTCCCTATGTATTGAGACTTAGTTAAGGGGCAGCATTTATGTGGGGGCATTTATGCATATAGCATTGATGCATACTTTATCCAAGTGCCATAATTTATCAAAGTGCCCTGGCAGTTAGAAAATGGCATTGCTAATATTCATCTTTCTTCTCTTCTTACAGGTATATATTTTTCAATGCTTGTGTGATCTGTCCTGAAAACTGCCTTGTATCTCCATGCAATGCTCTGCAGCCTATCAATTTCTGGTATATATTTTTCACTGCTTGTGTGATCTGTCCTGAAAACTGCCTTGTATCTCCATGCAATGCTCTGCAGCCTATCAATTTCTGGTATATATTTTTTCACTCCACTATGTTTTTTATTCCATGATACTGAAAGGTCATCACACTTACTTTAAGAGTTTATGATCCATGCCAAGTTTGTTAGTCTGTTTTTTTTTTTTTTCCCCCTGCACTTTATGGTCTCCTGTTGTCTTTTAAGCTAGTGATTGATTGCTAACGAGTTAAATCTGTGTAGATCTAAGCAGATACGTCCCTATATATTGAGACTTAGTTAAGGGGCAGCATTTATGCGGGGGCATTTATGCATACTTTATCCAAGTGCCATAATTTATCAAAGTGCCCTGGCAGTTAGAAAATGGCATTGCTAATATTCATCTTTCTTCTCTTCTTACAGGTATATATTTTTCACTGCTTGTGTGATCTGTCCTGAAAACTGCCTTGCATCTCCATGCAATGCTCTGCAGCCTATCAATTTCTGGTATATATTTTTCACTGCTTGTGTGATCTGTCCTGAAAACTGCCTTGTATCTCCATGCAATGCTCTGCAGCCTATCAATTTCTGGTATATATTTTTCACTGCTTGTGTGATCTGTCCTGAAAACTGCCTTGTATCTCCATGCAATGCTGTGCAGCCTATCAATTTCTGGTATATATTTTTCACTGCTTGTGTGATCTGTCCTGAAAACTGCCTTGTATCTCCATTCAATGCTCTGCAGCCTATCAATTTCTGGTATATATTTTTTCACTCCTCTACGTTTTTTATTCCATGATACTTAAAGGTCATCACACTTACTTTAAGAGTTTATGATCCATGCCGAGTTTGTTAGTCTGTTTTTTTTTTTTTTTCTTTCCCCCTGCACTTTATGGTCTCCTGTTGTCTTTTAAGCTAGTGATTGATTGCTAACGAGTTAAATCTGTGTAGATCTAAGCAGATACGTCCCTATGTATTGAGACTTAGTTAAGGGGCAGCATTTATGTGGGGGCATTTATGCATATAGCATTGATGCATACTTTATCCAAGTGCCATAATTTATCAAAGTGCCCTGGCAGTTTGAAAATGGCATTGCTAATATTCATCTTTCTTCTCTTCTTACAGGTATATATTTTTCACTGCTTGTGTGATCTGTCCTGAAAACTGCCTTGTATCTCCATGCAATGCTCTGCAGCCTATCAATTTCTGGTATATATTTTTCACTGCTTGTGTGATCTGTCCTGAAAACTGCCTTGTATCTCCATGCAATGCTCTGCAGCCTATCAATTTCTGGTATATATTTTTTCACTCCACTATGTTTTTTATTCCATGATACTTAAAGGTCATCACACTTACTTTAAGAGTTTATGATCCATGCCGAGTTTGTTAGTCTGTTTTTTTTTTTTTTTTTCCCCCCTGCACTTTATGGTCTCCTGTTGTCTTTTAAGCTAGTGATTGATTGCTAACGAGTTAAATCTGTGTAGATCTAAGCAGATACGTCCCTATATATTGAGACTTAGTTAAGGGGCAGCATTTATGCGGGGGCATTTATGCATACTTTATCCAAGTGCCATACTTTATCAAAGTGCCCTGGCAGTTAGAAAATGGCATTGCTAATATTCATCTTTCTTCTCTTCTTACAGGTATATATTTTTCACTGCTTGTGTGATCTGTCCTGAAAACTGCCTTGCATCTCCATGCAATGCTCTGCAGCCTATCAATTTCTGGTATATATTTTTCACTGCTTGTGTGATCTGTCCTGAAAACTACCTTGTATCTCCATGCAATGCTCTGCAGCCTATCAATTTCTGGTATATATTTTTCACTGCTTGTGTGATCTGTCCTGAAAACTGCCTTGTATCTCCATGCAATGCTCTGCAGCCTATCAATTTCTGGTATATATTTTTCACTGCTTGTGTGATCTGTCCTGAAAACTGCCTTGTATCTCCATGCAATGCTCTGCAGCCTATCAATTTCTGGTATATATTTTTTCACTCCTCTACGTTTTTTATTCCATGATACTTAAAGGTCATCACACTTACTTTAAGAGTTTATGATCCATGCCGAGTTTGTTAGTCTGTGTTTTTTTTTGTTTTTTTTTCTTCCCCCTGCACTTTATGGTCTCCTGTTGTCTTTTAAGCTAGTGATTGATTGCTAACGAGTTAAATCTGTGTAGATCTAAGCAGATACGTCCCTATATATTGAGACTTAGTTAAGGGGCAGCATTTATGCGGGGGCATTTATGCATATAGCATTTATGCATACTTTATCCAAGTGCCATAATTTATCAAAGTGCCCTGGCAGTTAGAAAATGGCATTGCTAATATTCATCTTTCTTCTCTTCTTACAGGTATATATTTTTCACTGCTTCTGTGATCTGTCCTGAAAACTGCCTTGTATCTCCATGCAATGCTCTGCAGCCTATCAATTTCTGGTATATATTTTTCACTGCTTGTGTGATCTGTCCTGAAAACTGCCTTGTATCTCCATGCAATGCTCTGCAGCCTATGAATTTCTGGTATATATTTTTCACTGCTTGTGTGATCTGTCCTGAAAACTGCCTTGTATCTCCATGCAATGCTCTGCAGCCTATCAATTTCTGGTATATATTTTTCACTGCTTGTGTGATCTGTCCTGAAAACTGCCTTGTATCTCCATGCAATGCTCTGCAGCCTATCAATTTCTGGTATATATTTTTCACTGCTGGTGTGATCTGTCCTGAAAACTGCCTTGTATCTCCATGCAATGCTCTGCAGCCTATCAATTTCTGGTATATATTTTTTCACTCCTCTACGTTTTTTATTCCATGATACTTAAAGGTCATCACACTTACTTTAAGAGTTTATGATCCATGCCGAGTTTGTTAGTCTGTTTTTTTTTTTTTTTTTCCCCCCCTGCACTTTATGGTCTCCTGTTGTCTTTTAAGCTAGTGATTGATTGCTAACGAGTTAAATCTGTGTAGATCTAAGCAGATACGTCCCTATATATTGAGACTTAGTTAAGGGTGTTATGCACACGCCCGGACTGACTGGCGTGTGCGGGTGTTGTGGTTCCACTGGATCATGAACCGGAGAGTGCCTGGAGGGGCGTGACTAAGTATCTGGCCGATCCGACCAAGATGGCACGACGGCATACGACGCCAGTGCACCAGGGAGAAACCGGGCAGAGGGACCAGGTGCTACTCCAGGTCAAACTCCGGACACGGGGGTTGACCCACACAGGGATTACTGGAACAGGCTGGTTAGGCTGGCGCACAGACTGGAGGGTATAGGCAGGCACGACTGGTATGCAGGCAGGTGGGTAAAGGCAAGCGCAGCTAGAGTGCAGACAGGGAGGCACTAGCAGGTAGGAACACAGGCGGGATAGGACCCAGTACACACTGGGACTCAGGAACAATACAGGCAGAGGGGTACAGGCAAGCACAGCTAGAGTGCAGACAGGGAGGCACTAGCAGGTAGGAACACAGGCGGGATAGGACCCAGTACACACTGGGACTCAGGAACAGGCAGGTTAGGCTGGCACAGACTGGTGGATGTAAGCAAACACGGCAGGTATGCAGATGGGTGGATACAGGCGAGTATGCAGGCAGGGAGGTACTGGCCGAAAGGACGAGCTGGAGCACAGAAAGGTTAAGACCCAGTACAGACTGGGTCACAGAACCGCAGATGCGGTAGACAACCACAGCAGAGAGGGAACGCCCGAAGCGGTGGGCAAGAACAGAGCAGGACGGGGCTGCAGGAGCAGCGAGCACAAGCAGGGCAGGACAGGACTGCCGGAGCAGCGGGCAGAAGCAGGGCAGGACAGGACTGCCGGAGCAGCGGGCAGAAGCAGGGCAGGACAGGACTGCCGGAGCAGCGGGCAGAAGCAGGGCAGGACAGGACTGCCGGAGCAGCGAGCAAAAGGGTCAGAGCGGAGCAAGGCTGCCGAAGCAGTGAGCAAAAGGGTCAGAGCGGAGCAAGGCTGCGGAGCAGTGAGCAAGGAGTCAGAGCAGGCTAGAACCGCCGGAGCGGTAAGCAAAGGAGTCAGAGCAGACTAGAACCGCCGGAGCGGTGAGCAAAGGAGTCAGAGCAGGCTAGAACCGCCGGAGCGGTGAGCAAAGGAGTCAGAGCAGGCTAGAACCGCCGGAGCGGTGAGCAAAGGAGTCAGAGCAGGCTAGAACCGCCGGAGCGGTGAGCAAAGGAGTCAGAGCAGGCTAGGCTGAGTAGGGGGGACAGGGCTCTGTTCACACGGAACAGACAGGAAGGGAAAGGCAGAGCCAGACACCCACAGGGTACTAGCAGAGAAGTAGCGAGTGGACCACAAACTCACAAACGGGAGTACAGAGACAACAAGCAGGAGTTAGGTACGAGTTCAGACTCTGCAGAAAAAGGAAGGGAACGGACATAGAGGCAAAACAGGTAAAGGATAGGAGAGAGTTCAGACTGGAACTGAGTGTACGGAGGAGACCGACACTGCAGCGGAATACAGGAGCGGGTCTGGGAATACGGCCCCCAGAGAGGCAGGACGAACAGGCAAGGAGCGTGTTCAGACAGGACAGACAAGATACAGGAGCGGGTCTAGGTAATCAGCCCCTAGAAGGCGGGAGGAACAGGCTAGGAGCGTGTTCAGACAGGTCAGACAAGATACAGGAACGGGTCTAGGTAATCGGCCCCTAGAAGGCAGGAGGAACAGGCTAGGAGCGTGTTCAGACAGGCCTGGAAATACAGCCTCCAGGATAGGCAGACAAGAGAACACAGAACGGGACCTGGCACCTTCAGAGTGCAAGCACACACTGAATGAAACACTATGCTCAGGCAGGAATAGATGGGAGCAGCTGAGCTATATACCAGGTGACAGACAGCAATAGGCTGAGGACGCACAAGGGGTGTGACCCACAGCAGGTACAAAAAGCAGGAAGTGATCGGGCGCCGCCCTTAAGCAGCAGAAACAGACACAAACAGACAGCATGGAGGGAAGCCAGAGAGACATTCTGGACTGGAGATCAAGTGCGCGCTCTTGCACAGTGGGAGATGGACCACCATGCAAGGACGCCGCCAGGTATGTTACAAAGGGGCAGCATTTATGCGGGGGCATTTATGCATACTTTATCCAAGTGCCATAATTTATCAAAGTGCCCTGGCAGTTAGAAAATGGCATTGCTAATATTCATCTTTCTTCTCTTCTTACAGGTATATATTTTTCACTGCTTGTGTGATCTGTCCTGAAAACTGCCTTGTATCTCCATGCAATGCTCTGCAGCCTATCAATTTCTGGTATATATTTTTCACTGCTTGTGTGATCTGTCCTGAAAACTGCCTTGTATCTCCATGCAATGCTCTGCAGCCTATCAATTTCTGGTATATATTTTTCACTGCTTGTGTGATCTGTCCTGAAAACTGCCTTGTATCTCCATGCAATGCTCTGCAGCCTATCAATTTCTGGTATATATTTTTCACTGCTTGTGTGATCTGTCCTGAAAACTGCCTTGTATCTCCATGCAATGCTCTGCAGCCTATCAATTTCTGGTATATATTTTTCACTGCTTGTGTGATCTGTCCGGAAAACTGCCTTGTATCTCCATGCAATGCTCTGCAGCCTATCAATTTCTGGTATATATTTTTTCACTCCTCTACGTTTTTTATTCCATGATACTTAAAGGTCATCACACTTACTTTAAGAGTTTATGATCCATGCCGAGTTTGTTAGTCTGTTTTTTTTTTGTTTTTTTTTCCCCCTGCACTTTATGGTCTCCTGTTGTCTTTTAAGCTAGTGATTGATTGCTAACGAGTTAAATCTGTGTAGATCTAAGCAGATACGTCCCTATATATTGAGACTTAGTTAAGGGGCAGCATTTATGCGGGGGCATTTATGCATATAGCATTTATGCATACTTTATCCAAGTGCCATAATTTATCAAAGTGCCCTGGCAGTTAGAAAATGGCATTGCTAATATTCATCTTTCTTCTCTTCTTACAGGTATATATTTTTCACTGCTTGTGTGATCTGTCCTGAAAACTGCCTTGCATCTCCATGCAATGCTCTGCAGCCTATCAATTTCTGGTATATATTTTTCACTGCTTGTGTGATCTGTCCTGAAAACTGCCTTGTATCTCCATGCAATGCTCTGCAGCCTATCAATTTCTGGTATATATTTTTCACTGCTTGTGTGATCTGTCCTGAAAACTGCCTTGTATCTCCATGCAATGCTCTGCAGCCTATCAATTTCTGGTATATATTTTTCACTGCTTGTGTGATCTGTCCTGAAAACTGCCTTGTATCTCCATGCAATGCTCTGCAGCCTATCAATTTCTGGTATATATTTTTTCACTCCTCTACGTTTTTTATTCCATGATACTTAAAGGTCATCACACTTACTTTAAGAGTTTATGATCCATGCCGAGTTTGTTAGTCTGTGTTTTTTTTTTTTTTTTTTTCTTCCCCCTGCACTTTATGGTCTCCTGTTGTCTTTTAAGCTAGTGATTGATTGCTAACCAGTTAAATCTGTGTAGATCTAAGCAGATACGTCCCTATATATTGAGACTTAGTTAAGGGGCAGCATTTATGCGGGGGCATTTATGCATATAGCATTCATGCATACTTTATCCAAGTGCCATAATTTATCAAAGTGCCCTGGCAGTTAGAAAATGGCATTGCTAATATTCATCTTTCTTCTCTTCTTACAGGTATATATTTTTCACTGCTTCTGTGATCTGTCCTGAAAACTGCCTTGTATCTCCATGCAATGCTCTGCAGCCTATCAATTTCTGGTATATATTTTTCACTGCTTGTGTGATCTGTCCTGAAAACTGCTTTGTATCTCCATGCAATGCTCTGCAGCCTATGAATTTCTGGTATATATTTTTCACTGCTTGTGTGATCTGTCCTGAAAACTGCCTTGTATCTCCATGCAATGCTCTGCAGCCTATCAATTTCTGGTATATATTTTTCACTGCTTGTGTGATCTGTCCTGAAAACTGCCTTGTATCTCCATGCAATGCTGTGCAGCCTATCAATTTCTGGTATATATTTTTCACTGCTTGTGTGATCTGTCCTGAAAACTGCCTTGTATCTCCATGCAATGCTCTGCAGCCTATCAATTTCTGGTATATATTTTTTCACTCCTCTACGTTTTTTATTCCATGATACTTAAAGGTCATCACACTTACTTTAAGAGTTTATGATCCATGCCGAGTTTGTTAGTCTGTTTTTTTTTTTTTTTCTTTCCCCCTGCACTTTATGGTCTCCTGTTGTCTTTTAAGCTAGTGATTGATTGCTAACGAGTTAAATCTGTGTAGATCTAAGCAGATACGTCCCTATGTATTGAGACTTAGTTAAGGGGCAGCATTTATGTGGGGGCATTTATGCATATAGCATTGATGCATACTTTATCCAAGTGCCATAATTTATCAAAGTGCCCTGGCAGTTAGAAAATGGCATTGCTAATATTCATCTTTCTTCTCTTCTTACAGGTATATATTTTTCAATGCTTGTGTGATCTGTCCTGAAAACTGCCTTGTATCTCCATGCAATGCTCTGCAGCCTATCAATTTCTGGTATATATTTTTCACTGCTTGTGTGATCTGTCCTGAAAACTGCCTTGTATCTCCATGCAATGCTCTGCAGCCTATCAATTTCTGGTATATATTTTTTCACTCCACTATGTTTTTTATTCCATGATACTGAAAGGTCATCACACTTACTTTAAGAGTTTATGATCCATGCCAAGTTTGTTAGTCTGTTTTTTTTTTTTTTCCCCCTGCACTTTATGGTCTCCTGTTGTCTTTTAAGCTAGTGATTGATTGCTAACGAGTTAAATCTGTGTAGATCTAAGCAGATACGTCCCTATATATTGAGACTTAGTTAAGGGGCAGCATTTATGCGGGGGCATTTATGCATACTTTATCCAAGTGCCATAATTTATCAAAGTGCCCTGGCAGTTAGAAAATGGCATTGCTAATATTCATCTTTCTTCTCTTCTTACAGGTATATATTTTTCACTGCTTGTGTGATCTGTCCTGAAAACTGCCTTGCATCTCCATGCAATGCTCTGCAGCCTATCAATTTCTGGTATATATTTTTCACTGCTTGTGTGATCTGTCCTGAAAACTGCCTTGTATCTCCATGCAATGCTCTGCAGCCTATCAATTTCTGGTATATATTTTTCACTGCTTGTGTGATCTGTCCTGAAAACTGCCTTGTATCTCCATGCAATGCTGTGCAGCCTATCAATTTCTGGTATATATTTTTCACTGCTTGTGTGATCTGTCCTGAAAACTGCCTTGTATCTCCATTCAATGCTCTGCAGCCTATCAATTTCTGGTATATATTTTTTCACTCCTCTACGTTTTTTATTCCATGATACTTAAAGGTCATCACACTTACTTTAAGAGTTTATGATCCATGCCGAGTTTGTTAGTCTGTTTTTTTTTTTTTTTCTTTCCCCCTGCACTTTATGGTCTCCTGTTGTCTTTTAAGCTAGTGATTGATTGCTAACGAGTTAAATCTGTGTAGATCTAAGCAGATACGTCCCTATGTATTGAGACTTAGTTAAGGGGCAGCATTTATGTGGGGGCATTTATGCATATAGCATTGATGCATACTTTATCCAAGTGCCATAATTTATCAAAGTGCCCTGGCAGTTTGAAAATGGCATTGCTAATATTCATCTTTCTTCTCTTCTTACAGGTATATATTTTTCACTGCTTGTGTGATCTGTCCTGAAAACTGCCTTGTATCTCCATGCAATGCTCTGCAGCCTATCAATTTCTGGTATATATTTTTCACTGCTTGTGTGATCTGTCCTGAAAACTGCCTTGTATCTCCATGCAATGCTCTGCAGCCTATCAATTTCTGGTATATATTTTTTCACTCCACTATGTTTTTTATTCCATGATACTTAAAGGTCATCACACTTACTTTAAGAGTTTATGATCCATGCCGAGTTTGTTAGTCTGTTTTTTTTTTTTTTTTTCCCCCCTGCACTTTATGGTCTCCTGTTGTCTTTTAAGCTAGTGATTGATTGCTAACGAGTTAAATCTGTGTAGATCTAAGCAGATACGTCCCTATATATTGAGACTTAGTTAAGGGGCAGCATTTATGCGGGGGCATTTATGCATACTTTATCCAAGTGCCATACTTTATCAAAGTGCCCTGGCAGTTAGAAAATGGCATTGCTAATATTCATCTTTCTTCTCTTCTTACAGGTATATATTTTTCACTGCTTGTGTGATCTGTCCTGAAAACTGCCTTGCATCTCCATGCAATGCTCTGCAGCCTATCAATTTCTGGTATATATTTTTCACTGCTTGTGTGATCTGTCCTGAAAACTACCTTGTATCTCCATGCAATGCTCTGCAGCCTATCAATTTCTGGTATATATTTTTCACTGCTTGTGTGATCTGTCCTGAAAACTGCCTTGTATCTCCATGCAATGCTCTGCAGCCTATCAATTTCTGGTATATATTTTTCACTGCTTGTGTGATCTGTCCTGAAAACTGCCTTGTATCTCCATGCAATGCTCTGCAGCCTATCAATTTCTGGTATATATTTTTTCACTCCTCTACGTTTTTTATTCCATGATACTTAAAGGTCATCACACTTACTTTAAGAGTTTATGATCCATGCCGAGTTTGTTAGTCTGTGTTTTTTTTTGTTTTTTTTTCTTCCCCCTGCACTTTATGGTCTCCTGTTGTCTTTTAAGCTAGTGATTGATTGCTAACGAGTTAAATCTGTGTAGATCTAAGCAGATACGTCCCTATATATTGAGACTTAGTTAAGGGGCAGCATTTATGCGGGGGCATTTATGCATATAGCATTTATGCATACTTTATCCAAGTGCCATAATTTATCAAAGTGCCCTGGCAGTTAGAAAATGGCATTGCTAATATTCATCTTTCTTCTCTTCTTACAGGTATATATTTTTCACTGCTTCTGTGATCTGTCCTGAAAACTGCCTTGTATCTCCATGCAATGCTCTGCAGCCTATCAATTTCTGGTATATATTTTTCACTGCTTGTGTGATCTGTCCTGAAAACTGCCTTGTATCTCCATGCAATGCTCTGCAGCCTATGAATTTCTGGTATATATTTTTCACTGCTTGTGTGATCTGTCCTGAAAACTGCCTTGTATCTCCATGCAATGCTCTGCAGCCTATCAATTTCTGGTATATATTTTTCACTGCTTGTGTGATCTGTCCTGAAAACTGCCTTGTATCTCCATGCAATGCTCTGCAGCCTATCAATTTCTGGTATATATTTTTCACTGCTGGTGTGATCTGTCCTGAAAACTGCCTTGTATCTCCATGCAATGCTCTGCAGCCTATCAATTTCTGGTATATATTTTTTCACTCCTCTACGTTTTTTATTCCATGATACTTAAAGGTCATCACACTTACTTTAAGAGTTTATGATCCATGCCGAGTTTGTTAGTCTGTGTTTTTTTTTTTTTTTCCCCCCCTGCACTTTATGGTCTCCTGTTGTCTTTTAAGCTAGTGATTGATTGCTAACGAGTTAAATCTGTGTAGATCTAAGCAGATACGTCCCTATATATTGAGACTTAGTTAAGGGTGTTATGCACACGCCCGGACTGACTGGCGTGTGCGGGTGTTGTGGTTCCACTGGATCATGAACCGGAGAGTGCCTGGAGGGGCGTGACTAAGTATCTGGCCGATCCGACCAAGATGGCACGACGGCATACGACGCCAGTGCACCAGGGAGAAACCGGGCAGAGGGACCAGGTGCTACTCCAGGTCAAACTCCGGACACGGGGGTTGACCCACACAGGGATTACTGGAACAGGCTGGTTAGGCTGGCGCACAGACTGGAGGGTATAGGCAGGCACGACTGGTATGCAGGCAGGTGGGTAAAGGCAAGCGCAGCTAGAGTGCAGACAGGGAGGCACTAGCAGGTAGGAACACAGGCGGGATAGGACCCAGTACACACTGGGACTCAGGAACAATACAGGCAGAGGGGTACAGGCAAGCACAGCTAGAGTGCAGACAGGGAGGCACTAGCAGGTAGGAACACAGGCGGGATAGGACCCAGTACACACTGGGACTCAGGAACAGGCAGGTTAGGCTGGCACAGACTGGTGGATGTAAGCAAACACGGCAGGTATGCAGATGGGTGGATACAGGCGAGTATGCAGGCAGGGAGGTACTGGCCGAAAGGACGAGCTGGAGCACAGAAAGGTTAAGACCCAGTACAGACTGGGTCACAGAACCGCAGATGCGGTAGACAACCACAGCAGAGAGGGAACGCCCGAAGCGGTGGGCAAGAACAGAGCAGGACGGGGCTGCAGGAGCAGCGAGCACAAGCAGGGCAGGACAGGACTGCCGGAGCAGCGGGCAGAAGCAGGGCAGGACAGGACTGCCGGAGCAGCGGGCAGAAGCAGGGCAGGACAGGACTGCCGGAGCAGCGGGCAGAAGCAGGGCAGGACAGGACTGCCGGAGCAGCGAGCAAAAGGGTCAGAGCGGAGCAAGGCTGCCGAAGCAGTGAGCAAAAGGGTCAGAGCGGAGCAAGGCTGCGGAGCAGTGAGCAAGGAGTCAGAGCAGGCTAGAACCGCCGGAGCGGTAAGCAAAGGAGTCAGAGCAGACTAGAACCGCCGGAGCGGTGAGCAAAGGAGTCAGAGCAGGCTAGAACCGCCGGAGCGGTGAGCAAAGGAGTCAGAGCAGGCTAGAACCGCCGGAGCGGTGAGCAAAGGAGTCAGAGCAGGCTAGAACCGCCGGAGCGGTGAGCAAAGGAGTCAGAGCAGGCTAGGCTGAGTAGGGGGGACAGGGCTCTGTTCACACGGAACAGACAGGAAGGGAAAGGCAGAGCCAGACACCCACAGGGTACTAGCAGAGAAGTAGCGAGTGGACCACAAACTCACAAACGGGAGTACAGAGACAACAAGCAGGAGTTAGGTACGAGTTCAGACTCTGCAGAAAAAGGAAGGGAACGGACATAGAGGCAAAACAGGTAAAGGATAGGAGAGAGTTCAGACTGGAACTGAGTGTACGGAGGAGACCGACACTGCAGCGGAATACAGGAGCGGGTCTGGGAATACGGCCCCCAGAGAGGCAGGACGAACAGGCAAGGAGCGTGTTCAGACAGGACAGACAAGATACAGGAGCGGGTCTAGGTAATCAGCCCCTAGAAGGCGGGAGGAACAGGCTAGGAGCGTGTTCAGACAGGTCAGACAAGATACAGGAACGGGTCTAGGTAATCGGCCCCTAGAAGGCAGGAGGAACAGGCTAGGAGCGTGTTCAGACAGGCCTGGAAATACAGCCTCCAGGATAGGCAGACAAGAGAACACAGAACGGGACCTGGCACCTTCAGAGTGCAAGCACACACTGAATGAAACACTATGCTCAGGCAGGAATAGATGGGAGCAGCTGAGCTATATACCAGGTGACAGACAGCAATAGGCTGAGGACGCACAAGGGGTGTGACCCACAGCAGGTACAAAAAGCAGGAAGTGATCGGGCGCCGCCCTTAAGCAGCAGAAACAGACACAAACAGACAGCATGGAGGGAAGCCAGAGAGACATTCTGGACTGGAGATCAAGTGCGCGCTCTTGCACAGTGGGAGATGGACCACCATGCAAGGACGCCGCCAGGTATGTTACAAAGGGGCAGCATTTATGCGGGGGCATTTATGCATACTTTATCCAAGTGCCATAATTTATCAAAGTGCCCTGGCAGTTAGAAAATGGCATTGCTAATATTCATCTTTCTTCTCTTCTTACAGGTATATATTTTTCACTGCTTGTGTGATCTGTCCTGAAAACTGCCTTGTATCTCCATGCAATGCTCTGCAGCCTATCAATTTCTGGTATATATTTTTCACTGCTTGTGTGATCTGTCCTGAAAACTGCCTTGTATCTCCATGCAATGCTCTGCAGCCTATCAATTTCTGGTATATATTTTTTCACTCCTCTTTGTTTTTTATTCCATGATACTTAAAGGTCATCACACTTACTTTAAGAGTTTATGATCCATGCCGAGTTTGTTAGTCTGTGTTTTTTTTTTTGTTTTGTTTGTTTTTTCCCCCTGCACTTTATGGTCTCCTGTTGTCTTTTAAGCTAGTGATTGATTGCTAACGAGTTAAATCTGTGTAGATCTAAGCAGATGCGTCCCTATATATTGAGACTTAGTTAAGGGGTAGCATTTATGTGGGGGTATTTATGCATATAGCATTTATGCATACTTTATCCAAGTGCCATAATTTATCAAAGTGCCCTGGCAGTTAGAAAATGGCAGTTGGACAGGGCAGGAGACAGGTAAGACATGCAAGACAAACAAACAAACTTGCTTCCAGGTCATGTTTTTGGAAAACAGTATTCACCATTTGTATCTGTTCCATTTATTTTCTGGTTGCTACAATCATCCACATTCACCGTTCTCCCACAAATGCGGCACACTTCATCCATATTAATCCCTCACTCCTCTCTTCTCCTATGTACAGTTGGCATGCTCTCTTCACAATGTTATACCACGCAGATTGTAGCATCGGCGTCCCTGCCTCCTGTTAGGCAGGGACGCTGTTCCCCTCACCTCTCTGCTCCGTGCCCGGCGACTACCTCCCGCTCTGCTTGCAGCGCCCGCTCTCCCCCGGTCACTGTGCTTAGGGCGCGCGCGCTCCCCCTCTCTTAAAGGGGCCGCGCGCGTCACCCTAAGGAGTCCCCGGCCAATGGCCGGAGGATCCCTCCATATATAAGGCACCTCCTCCAAAATGGAGGTGCCCGAGCAATGTTGTTGCACTGTTCACTACTCTGCTTCAGCCCTCAGGTCCCGTTGCCTGTTACCTGCCTGTTACCTGCCAGTTGCCTGCCAGTTGCCTGCCAGTTACCTGCCTGTTACCTGCCAGTTACCTGCCTGTTACCTGCCTGTTACCTGCCTGTTACCTGCCAGTTGCCTGCCAGTTGCCTGCCAGTTTGCGGCCTGATTCCTGCCTGTCATCCGCTTTCCTGCTTGCTAGCCTGAGGTCCGACGGTCTGCCTTCCGACACCTGTCAGTCTGTCTATGGACCAGCTTACCCGCTCACCTGGGAGCGCTCACCTGCTATCTGTCTGCTAGCCTACCTGGAGGCTCCGCCGTCACGTGCTATGACCACCTGCCAGTCCAGAGACTCTTGCCTGCTCACCTGGGAGCGCTCATCTGCTACCTGCCTGTTAGCCTACCTGGAGGCTCCGCCGTCACGTGCTGTGACCACCTGCCAGTCCAGAGACTCTTGCCTGCTCACCTGGGAGCGCTCATCTGCTACCTGCCTGTTAGCCTACCTGGAGGCTCCGACGTCACGTGCCGTGACCACCTGCCAGTCCAGAGACTCTTGCCCGCTCACCTGGGAGCGCTCATCTGCTACCTGCCTGTTAGCCTACCTGGAGGCTCCGCCGTCACATGCTGTGACCACCTGCTTATCCTGAGACTCTCGCCTGCTCACCTGGGAGCACTCATCTGCCATCTGCCTGCTAGCCTACCTGGAGGCTCAGCCGTCACAGGTCGTACCTGCCCGTTTACCCAGAGACTGCCCCGGTCACTTGCCGTGACCTCCTGCCCGTTTACCCAGAGACTGCCCCGGTCACTTGCTGTGACCTCCTGCCCGTTTACCCAGAGACTGTCCCGGTCACTTGCTGTGACCTCCTGCCCGTTTACCCAGAGACTGCCCCGGTCACTTGCCGTGACCTCCTGCCCGTTTACCCAGAGACTGTCCCGGTCACTTGCTGTGACCTCCTGCCCGTTTGCCCAGAGACTGTCCCGGTCACCTGCTGTGACTGCCTGCCTGTCTTCCCTGGTCGCCACCCGCTTCCTTACAAGGACTGCCCCCTTGTATAAGTTGCTCAGAGGTTCCGCCTCCCAGACCCGTTACACAGATCCATTCATTCCCACCATACAACGCAGGAAACGCTCTCACAAATCACTCAATCATCTGCTCACTCTCTGTATCTTCCTTCTATTAGTCGCAGGTGATATTTCTCCCAACCAAGGACCCTCCAGTTATAATAACACTAACTCTTTCCCTGTTACATTCAGAAACCCTGCTAATCTCATTAATATTCCCTGCATATCTTCTGTCTCATTCAACTGTGCCCTTTGGAATGCACGCTCAGCTTGTAATAAACTCTCTTACATCCATGACTTTTTCCTCTCTAATTCCCTCAACCTTCTGGCTCTCACTGAAACCTGGATCCAGCAGTCGGACACCACCGCCGCTGCAGCTCTCTCCTATGGTGGCCTACATTTCTCTCATACCCCGCGACCTGACAACAGATCAGGTGGAGGTGTTGGTCTGCTTCTTTCAACAAAATGTACTTTTCAGGTTATCCCCCCTGTACCCTCCCTTATCTTCCCGTCCTTTGAGGCTCACACAGTCAGACTCTACCGGCCCTTCTCCCTGCGAGTGGCGGTTGTCTATCGCCCCCCAGGTCCCCCCCGTCAATTCCTGGATCACTTTGCTGCCTGGCTTACAAATTTTCTATCCTGCGACATCCCCACGATTATCATGGGAGACTTTAACATCCCAATTGGCGATCCTCTTTCCCCATCTGCCACGCATCTTTTATCACTAACCTCCTCCTTCGGCCTTTCACAGCTTGCTAATTCTCCTACACATGAGGACGGGAACACATTGGACCTGATCTTCTCCCGGCTTTGCTCAGTACATGACTTTACTAACTCTCCCCTTCCACTCTCTGACCATAATCTTCTTTCATTCTCTGTCAAGAACTGTGACTCTACTCAAGACACTCCCACCGTCCACACTTATAGAAATTTACGCGCCATTAACACCCAGAAATTTATAAAAAGGTTGCAATCATCATTGGCCCCAATCTCCTCCCTCTCATGTCCCGACTCTGCATTGAAGCATTATAACAAAATAATGGTATGCGCCCTGGATGAAGCCGCACCTCCTACACAAAGAACAATTCGGCATAGACGGCGACAACCCTGGCACACGCCTCAAACACGTCTTCTCCAGAGGTACTCCAGGTGCGCTGAACGGCTGTGGAGAAAATCAAATCTGCCCGAAGATTTCCTCCACTATAAATTTATGCTGAAAACATATAACTCTGCCCTTCACCTCTCCAAACAAACCTACTTTAACAACCTCATCATCTCACTTTCCAATAATCCTTAACGACTCTTTGACACGTTTCATTCTCTCCTCAATCAAACAGCACAGGCCCCGACCACCGACCTCAGCGATGACGATCTGGCTAACTATTTCAAAGAAAAAATTGACCATATCCGACAGGAAATTTTCTCCCAATCCCCAAATGTTATGCATGCTCCCCCCCGCCACATTGTATCTTGCTCATTTTCTGACTTCGAACCAGTCACGGAAGATGAAGTGATCAGGCTCCTTGCATCTTCTCGCCCTACCACCTGCACCAGCGACCCTATTCCCTCACATCTCCTTCAGTCCCTTGCTCCAGCTGTCACCACTCACCTAACTAAAATTTTCAACCTTTCCCTCTCATCTGGTATCTTTCCCTCTTCTTTTAAACACGCCAGCATACAACCATTACTTAAAAAACCATCCCTCGACCAGAACTGCACGGCCAACTAGAGACCTGTTTCCAATCTTCCCTTTATCTCTAAACTCCTGGAACGCCTGGTCCACTCCCGTCTAATCCTCTATCTCTCAGACAACTCTCTTCTTGACCCTTTACAATCTGGTTTCCGCTCTTTACATTCTACTGAAACTGCCCTCACTAAAGTCTCTAATGATCTACTAACAGCTAAATCTAATGGTCACTACTCCCTGCTGATTCTCCTGGATCTCTCTGCAGCATTCGACACTGTGGATCACCAGCTCCTCCTCACTATGCTCCGCACTATTGGCCTCAAGGACACGGTTCTCTCCTGGTTCTCCTCTTATCTCTCTGACCGCTCCTTCTCTGTGTCTTTTGCCGGCTCCTCCTCCTCCCTACTTCCTCTTACTGTCGGGGTTCCTCAAGGATCAGTCCTAGGCCCCCTTCTTTTCTCCTTATACACCGCTCCTATTGGACAAACAATCAGTAGATTCGGTTTTCAGTACCATCTCTATGCTGATGACACCAAATTATACACCTCTGCTCCGGACATCACCCCTGCATTACTACAAAAGACCAGTGATTGTCTTTCTGCTGTGTCTAACATTATGTCCTCCCTCTACCTAAAACTGAATCTGTCAAAAACTGAACTATTCGTCTTTCCTCCCTCCATTAATCTACCTGTGCCCGATATTGCCATCTCCGTTTGTGGCTCAACCATTACTCCCCAGCTACAAGCCCGCTGTCTTGGGGTCATTTTTGATTCAGATCTTTCTTTCACTCCTCACATCAAATCACTCGCTCGTTCATGTCATCTACACCTCAAAAACATCTCAAGAATCAGGACTTTTCTCACCTTTGACTCGGCAAAAACTCTTACTGTCGCTCTTATTCATTCTCGTCTTGACTATTGCATCGGTCTCCCTCTTACTAAACTCTCCCCTCTCCAATCCGTCCTGAACGCAGCAGCCAGGATCATATTCCTCGCCAACCGCTACTCAGATGCCTCTTCCCTGTGCCAGTCATTGCATTGGTTGCCCATCCAATATAGAGTTCGTTTTAAACTTATCACGCTTACCCACAAAGCGCTCCATGCTTCAGTACCCCCCTACATCTCCTCCCTTGTCTCAGTCTACCACCCTACACGTGCCCTCCGTTCTGCAAATGACTTGAAACTAAAATCCTCTATAATCCGAACTTCCCACTCCCGTCTCCAAGATTTCTCGCGTGCTGCGCCAATTCTCTGGAATGCACTACCCAGGACAGTTCGATTAATTCCCAATACCCACAGTTTCAAGCGAACCCTAAAAACACATTTCTTTAGACTGACGTATCACCTAAACACACTCTGTCCATCCCAGCTTTCCCCCATATTAAAATCTTCTTCAACTTCGGGTACAAACCAACCATGCACATAAAAGCCTCTGTCAGGACTGCACACATACTGGCTGGCGACCAGTCCATGTATTATTATTTATCCTATTCAGTATATCAAGGCTGCATTATACAATATATGTACTTTTTACCTTTTGTGTCTCTCCCACTTCCTCATAGACTGTAAGCTCGCGAGCAGGGCCCTCACTCCTTTCGATATGAGATATGCTTATTCTGTATTGTCTGTATAAGTCCCCCCTAAAATTTGTAAAGTGCTGCGGAATATGTTGGCGCTATAAAAATAAACTATTATTATTATTATTATTATAAGTGATCCTTACCGCATCAGAAGATGCAGACTTGCAACTATCCCCATGCAAGTTCTAGTCCCAGGGCAGTGTTCAATTGTACCTCCCCCATTCTTTGCAATACAAGCTCAAGTATGCAACCTGCCACCCACCCACCCCCAGGCTGCAATACCATACTGCTTGCTTGCTTGAACTTGAAATTGGGCCTTTTAGGCATGTGGAGGCGGAATCTGGCCACCACGTCATGGCTGTGTTGGTGGCCTGGAATCCATACTCAGTTCCCAGCCGCCCGGCGGCCGGGTGTCCATACTCGGTCCTCAGCCGCCCCGCGGCCGGGTGTCAACACACGGTCCCCAGCCGCCTGGGGGCAGCCGGGTGTCCATAAACGGTCCCCAGCCGCCCCTATTTCTCCTTGGAACATCCCCCCACACACTTTTCTTAGCCCGGCCTGCTTTAGGCAGCATTGGACGAGCCCACCAGAGAACCAGACTCCTCCGGTGGGCCTGGACTTCTCCATCGGTGGAGTTGAGAGTGCCAAGGTGAGGAGCATGATGATAATGACAGAAGTTAGCATCTGCTATGTTTTCTTTTAATGCAAGTGTAAGCGTGCAGCCTGCCACCCACCCACCCACCCCCAGACTGCAATTCCATACTGCTAGCTTGCACTTGAAATGGGGCCTTTTAGTTTGGAGGAGGCTGAAGCTGGCCACTACCTCATGGCTGCTTCGGCAGTGAGGTATCCATACTCAGTCCCCAGCCGCCCATATTTGTCCTAGTGTGCCTTATACATAAGATTAAGCACGTATACCAAAACATTACCTGTGCCCTCCCCAGTGCATTTAGTGGGAAGGAGAGCCTATTCCGCTGTAGTGTGTGCATGCCAAACCCCTGTTCATGGTACATGCGAAGATGCATCCCACCTTGCACCTGTCGTTGCAGACTTGCAACTATCCCCATTCAAGTCCTTGTCCCAGGGCAGTGTTCAATTGTACCTCTCCCATTCCTTGCAATGCAAGCGCAAGTATGCAGCCTGCCACCCACCCACCCCCAGGCTGCAATACCACACTGCTTGCTTGCTTGCACTTTAAATTGGGCCTTTTAGGCATGTGGAGGCGGAATCTGGCCACCACGCCATGGCTGTGTCGGCGGCCTGGTATCCATACTCAGTCCCCAGCCGCCTGGTGGCCGGGTGTCCCCGCTTGCTCCCCAACCTCCAGGGGGTGGCCGGGTGTCCATACTCGGTCCCCAGCCACCCCTATTTGTCCCGGTAACCTTTCCCACACTTTTCTTAGCCTGGCCTGCTTTAGGGCAGCATTGGCCGAGCCCACCGGACTATCAGACTCCTCCGGTGGGCCCTGGCTTCTCCATCAGGGGAGTTGAGAGTACCAAGGTGAGGAGCATGATGAGGATGATAGAAGTTAGCATCTGCTTTGTTTTGTTGTAATGCAAGCGCATGTATATAGTAGCGGCTAGACCTGAGGTGGTCAGCGTTTTGGCGCATATCCTACCTCCTCCGAGGATTGCTGGATGTTTTCCTGCTACTATCCAAGTTCTATGACTCCCGTTAAAACAAAGCTTCAGGTGATAAATGATGGATGAGGTAGTGGCAAAGGAGAAAGAGCAGGAGGAACAGGGACCATTCACATCAATATCAGGCCTGTCAACCAGATATGTCTTGTAGGATATGTTTCTGTAACAAAAGGAGCTGTTTGGCTACACAGTTATAGGGCATACAGTGAGTGCAATGCCTACCAAAAATTTCGAGCCACTCCAATGCCCCTTGGAAATGACATGGAGGTCAGAGGGCGTTAACTAAACCTTTTTTTCCATTTATAGCAACTGGGTCTCCCGTGCACTGTTGGCCTAAGCAGTGAATGGAAGGCTTTCCAAAAATTATGAGGAACTGCAATGCCCCTTACAAGAGCCATGTGTGGCACCCCAGGGGTCTGGTCACCACAGTAATAGAGATATTACGTCGGAGAGCAAGTGGGAGGTTTCCTGGTCAGGATCCCTTAAACATGCAACATCCTCCTGCCCCAATCCTGGGAGGGGAGAATTCTGCCCTTATAAACTGGATCTGGGGCGGGGTTGAGTGAGTCAGAGAACAGTCAGAGTCAGAGTGAGAGCAAGGGAAAATAACAGCAAGGAGCTCTGTAGGAGCTAGGAGCTAAAGACCAGGGGCTGGAAGCTGAGCAGAGCTCGCCCTCGCAGAAGACAATAGGAACCGGACACAGGAGTCCGAAGCTGTGAGGACTTATATATCCAGCAGCAGAAACCAGCCGGCAGGGGATTTCAGGTCCTCTGGCCATAGAAGCCCGGAGGCTCAGTCACAAGCAAGGGACCAGCACCGCCGTCGTGGAGCGGAGGCTAACAGAAGGCCCCAAGTCACCAGCCATACGGGTGAGCACTACACGGTACACTCAGGGACGTGGGCTACTTCTACCCGCTTACAGCAAGGTAGCCAGGAAGAGTGCAGACAGACGGGGAGGCCTACAACTCCACATGGCCAGGGGAACTCCTGCTTGCTCACAGACTGACCAGGCCTCTTATGCTAGCCAGTACTCCCGGGAGGGTCTACCTTATAATCATCAGTAAAGACCCTGAACTGCACTGCAAAGACTCTGAGTCATTCCTGCTGCGCTCGTGCACCATCACCCCCATCATCCACACTCACTGCCCTGAGGCTATACTCCTCCCGAGGGGAGTTATCCCATTCTATGCTGCGTACACAACACCAGCCTCAGCGGTCTGCCTCACAGCGGTGGTACTCCCTGACCGCAATCCACGGGTGGTGCAGTCGGACAATTAACATCAAAACCTAAGAAAGACTGCCACTGGTTTGACCAGCCTGAGCCACGGGACCGGGTCACCGCCACGGAGACTACAGACCCCAGAGACCCGCCACCGTATCCCACACACGTGTACACACGACCCAGGGGGCGCGTCACATGCAGTACAGCATATTACAAACATAAGTCCCATTATTGGGGACTGGGTGTCCCATAGTATTTGCTTATGCTTTCCCAGCAAAAGCTGCCAAAAATTAGGACGGAGCAACTTGCAATGCCCCTTACAAGAGCCATGCAGTACAGCATATTACAAACATAAGTCCCATTATTGGGGAGTGGGTGTCCCATAGTATTTGCTTATGCTTTCCCAGCAAAAGCTGCCAAAAATTAGGACGGAGCAACTTGCAATGCCCCTTACAAGAGCCATGCAGTACAGCATATTACAAACATAAGTCCCATTATTGGGGAGTGGGTGCCCCATAGTATTTGCTTATGCTTTCCCAGCAAAAGCTGCCAAAAATTAGGACGGAGCAACTTGCAATGCCCCTTACAAGAGCCATGCAGTACAGCATATTACAAACATAAGTCCCATAGTATTTGCTTATGCCTTGCAAGCAAAAGCTGCCAAAAATAAGGACGGAGGAACTTGCAATGCTGGCACCCTGGTGGTATAGTGGTGGTGGAGGCTGAGGATAAGGAGAAGAAGATTAAACAGCCGAAACGGGAAAGCGTATACCCATGTGTGTGTGTGAAGCGGTGCATGTGAATACACCTCCCGAAATAACACAGTGGATTTGACTTTATGTTACTTTGCTGTCATTTGGTGGTGATGAGAAGTCTGGCCCAATCCAGCCCTTGTTCATTTTGATAAGGGTCAGCTTGTCAGCATTGTCAGTTGACAGGCAAGTGCGCTTATCAGTTATAATTCCCCCAGCGGCACTAAAAGCACGCTCCGATAACATGCTAGCGGCAGGACAGGCCAGGACCTCCAAGGCGTACAGAGCGAGTTCATTCCAAGTGTCCAGCTTGGATACCCAATAATTAAAAGGCACAGAGGAATCACGGAGGACGCTGGTACGATCGGCAAGGTACTCCCTCACCATCTTTTGAAACTTTCCACTCCTTGTGAGAGTACCCCGCGCCTCAGGGCCTGTAAGCCGGGCGGGTGTCAGAAAACTGTCCCAGAACGTTGACAGTGTTCCCCTGCCTCTGCTGGATTGGAGTTGCATCTCTCTCGCCTGTACGCCTTGGTTGGGCAACGAACTGTGACCTCTGCCGCTAGCGTGTTCAGATGGGAATTTTTTTAAGAGTTCTGCAGCAAGGGCCTTCTGGTATTGCCCCATTTTTGTAGACCTCTCCACCTCAGGAATAAGAGAGTGAAAGTTCTCCTTGTAGCGGGGGTCTACAAGTGTCACCAACCAGTAATGACTGTCACCCAACATTTTGACAACGCGAGGGTCACGGTTAAGGCAGCGTAACATAAAGTCAGCCATGCGTGCCAGACTGGTAACGGGCAAGATTTCCGTGTCCTCACCAAGATGACGACTGACCATGCTCTCCTCCTCCTCCTCCTCTTCCCTGTCCTCAGGCCACCCACGCTGAACTGACGGTATGACACTTGTACAGGTACTACCGTCTACAACGCATGATAGCAGCTACTGTTCTTCCTCCTCCTCTCCCTCATTGTCCCCCAATGCACGTTGGGATGAGATGAGGCTGGGCTGTGTGTAATCGCCCGCTACGGCTTCTTGATCCATCTCATCATACTCTGGCTGCAATGCCTCCTCTTTAATTCTCTGCAGAGAGCGTTGCAAAAGACAGACAAGTGGGATGCTGACACTAATGATGGCGTCATCACCACTCACCATCTTGGTGGCCTCCCCAAAGTTTGTCAGGATGGTACATATGTCAGACATCCAGGTCCACTCCTGAGGTCTTATGTGTGGAGTCTGACCTGAATATCGACGGCCTTGTTGCAGCTGGTACTCCACAACTGCTCTCTTCTGCTCACAAATCCTTTGCAACATGTGGAGGGTAGAGTTCCAACGTGTGGGGACATCACACACCAGTCGGTGTGCCGGAAGCTGCAAACGCTGCTGCAACACAGCAAGGGCGGCGGAAGCTGTAGCCGACTTGCGAAAATGAGCTGACAGGCGGCGTACTTTCACGAGCAAACCTGGCAACTCGGGGTACGATTTAAGAAACCGCTGAACCACGAGGTTAAGCACATGAGCCAGGCATGGTACGTGTGTGATCTCACCTCGCCTCAGAGCCGCCACCAAGTTACGGCCATTGTCACACACGACCATGCCGGGATGTAGGTTCAGCGGTCTCAGCCACAGATCTGCCTGCTCTTTCACAGCTGTCCACAACTCACAAGCAGTGTGAGGTTTATCACCTAAGCTTATGAGTTTCAGCACAGCCTGTTGCCGCTTGGCGGAGGCAGTACTGCAATGCTTCCAGCTTGTAACTGATGTGGTGATATCTGAGATGGAGGCTGAACATGAGGAGGAGGAAGAGGAGGAGGATGTGCAGGAGCTGTACACTGTGGGGGCAACTCTGACTGACATAGGGCCCGCAATCCTCGGTGTGGGAAGGATGTGTTCCGTCCCAAGGTCCGACTGGGTCCCGGCTTCCACTATGTTTACCCAGTGTGCAGTCAGAGAGATGTACCATCCCTGGCCACAAGCACTTGTCCACGTGTCCGTTGTCAGGTGGACTCTCCCAGTAACTGCGTTGTTGAGGGCACGGCAGATGCTTTGGGACACGTGCTTGTGTAGTGCGGGGATGGCACACCGGGCAAAATAGTGTCGGCTGGGGACCGAGTACCGAGGGACGGCCACCGCCATAAGATTGCGGAAGGATTCCGTCTCCACCAGCCTAAAAGGCAGCATTTCCAATGCAAGCAGTCGTGAAATGTGCGAATTTAGGACTGTGGCCTGTGGGGCGTTAGCTGCGAATTTCCGCTTTCGTTCAAAGATCTGGGATATGGACAATTGAACGCTGTGGTAGGACGTGGACATGGACGTTGATGCTGTTTCTTGAGAAACTGCCATAACAAGTGAAGACTGAGAGGAGGGGGCATCTTTACATGCAGTATGGACAGGGGATTGCCTTGCCCACACAACAGGGGGTTCTATTGCACGCACAACAGTGGAAGAAGCAGTGGTGACACCCGCTGACACTGGTCGTGGACCCTGGGTTTCGCCCCACAAAGTCGGGTGCTTTGCTGCCATGTGACTGATCATGCTGGTGGTGGTCAGGCTGGTAGTTTTGTTACCCCTGCTGATGCTGGCATGGCAGGTGGAACATATGGCCTTTTTGAGGTTATCAGCAGAGTCTTTAAAAAAATTCCAGACTCTGGAAGACCTACCACTTTAACTGGCAACGTCCCTCGTGTTGGTGTTACGGGGAACGGTTGCCTGCCTTCTGTCTGCGGCCACCACACTGCTTCTTCCTGCCTGTTGGGGTACTCTGCCTCCCTCCCCCTATGTGCTGCTGGCCTCACTCTGCATGTCCTCCTTCCACGTTGGGTCAGCTACTAGATCATCCACCACCTCCTCCTCTTCCACTTGCGCACCACGATCCTCCTCCTCACTTCCTGGCAATTGTGTCTCATCATCGTCCACCTCTTGTGACAGATTGCCAACGTTGACTTCCTGTGGCCGTGGCTGTTCAAATATTTGGGCATCGCAACATGGGATCTCCTCTTCCACCACTTCAAGCGTATCAGGCGAGGGGCCCAAATATGGAAATGGACCAGTGAACAGCTCTTCAGAGTGTCCAAGTGTGGGATCACTTGCTGTCTGACGACACTCGGCATGGTGGGAGGAAGGAGCATCAGGGTGAGGAGGAGTATGCAGTCGAGACTCACGGCTACTAAGAGTTGACCGTGTGGAAGACAGACCGGAGGTGGTGGTGCCCAGGTAACTGGAAGTATTATCTGCTATCCAATTAATAACCTGTTCACACTGATCAGTTCTCAATACTGGTGTTGTTCTGTGCTTCCCTAGTAATTCGGTCAAGAAGTGGGAGCGAGAAGATGTGGCTGTTGGTTGTGGCACATTTTCACCTTGGCCACGGCCCCGTCCTCTGTACGAACCATCACCAGAACGTCCACTTCCACGTCCCTTGCCACGCGCCTTGCCCATTGTAAATGAAGTAAAATAGCTTACACTTGCACTATCAATGGAAAAAGGGTAATAAAGAGTAGATTAGAACCGTGGAAGAGGAAAATCACAGTTATTGTTTACTGGGGTATACCACACTTTTTTAAATAGAGATATTTGCGGCTGAACAGTGAGCGACACACTCAAACTGCTTTTTTTTTTAGATACCAAAGGCCCAAAACTGGATAGTACAGCGATTTGACCCGTGGAACTGCGAAACCACACTGGGATGTCGGGCCTACACAAGACTATTTTCAACAGATATATTTTTATGTCACAACAGTCAGGAGACACTACTGTTTTTCTTTACGGAAAAAACTACCAAAAGCTGAATAATAGAGATTTTTTACCGTGGGATGGCAAAACCACAGTTATTGTTTACTGAGGTATACCACACTTTTTTAAATAGAGATATTTGCGGCTGAACAGTGAGCGACACACTCAAACTGTTTTTTTTTTTTTTAGATACAAATGGCCCAAAATGGATAATACAGAGGTTTGAACCGTGGAAGTGCAAAACAACACTTCTGTTTCTCTAGCCTACACCAGACTATTTTCAACAGTTATATTTGTGTCTGAAAAATCAGAGACACGCTTTTTTTTTGGGGGGGGGGGGGGGACACACCAAAAGGTTAATAAGACGGGTATTTGTACAGTGTGAAGGAGGAAAAAAAAAGGAGGATTTAGATGAAAAAAAAAGGATTTTTCCTGGCCCCCGACACCTGGTGCTAAGTCCAGCAATTTCAGCAACAGGAGCACACAGGACTGTAATGCAGCGTTTGCTGGTATAACCACTGTGTCTCCTATACAGCCTGCCTGCCTGGTATCTGGGATGGATATTAGTCCTGAAAAGGACTATTTGTTTGTTCTGGCAGCCTTTACAGACCCTACACTAACTATTTCGCAGTTTATATCTCTCCCTAAATCAGCTGCGCTGTCCCTACACTGTCTAATCCGGAGCGACTGTGTCCAAGATGGCGGCGCCCCGTTTTAAATACTCGAGGTGACGCTGTGAGGCCAGCCAATCACTGTAATGCCCACAACCAACATGGCTGCAGCATTACAGTGACTGGCTGGCAATCCCTGCATGTTCATTGGCTCTGTAAAGAGCGCCAAACATGCAGGGCGGAGACCCGAGCTCCCGCCCGAGTAACCCGGAAATGCTCGGTGCTCGCCGAACATCCCGAGTAGCGTGATGCTCGGGCGAGTACCGAGCAGTGTCGAGCATGTTCGCTCAACACTATTTATGACCAAGGAAAAATAAATAAATAAAAACAAATAAACACTGGCAGTCTGGGTGCAGAGGCGCAGAAATAATGCATTGTCTAAGTAAATCACCATAAAATGCTTTGATGATTTCTCAAAGAAAAACACTAATTGCATACAGACCCGGCTGTCCAGTATCTATTAAGGAAAAAATAAAAATGTAAAAATGTGCCTGGAGTTCATTTTAATTATTGAAATAGAACCTCTAAAATTTGAATTTCTGTCATTATAATTTTTATCTAGTGGTTTTCAATAATTAGGATTAAGGGAAAAAGTCATTCCCAGCTATCTGCTATGTGAGTGGGGGCTGCTGCATTCCTGTCTCCCCCCCCTTTTTCTATGGCAAGGAAAAAAAACTTACTCTTTGTTCTGCAAGTTTGGATCAACTCTTGCTCCACCCCTTTGGCTACTAGTAACAAATCCTGTGGGTCCTTCCCCTCCACTCTGGGCGCATTTTTTTTTACAAGTCCCTCTCCAATTGATTTCTTTAACCCATCCACAAAAGCATCTCCCAATATACTTATATTAAGAGTGTCCCCTGGAAAATATACCATATCTGTCCAAGTCATCTGTAAACGGGCAAAATATTTTTCTACAACTTCATCTTTTTCTTGAGTTACGTCATTTAAAGATATAGATTGTCCTCTCTGTTTTGTCAATGCCCAACGCTGCAACTTCTTACAATAGTCTTCCCCTGACTCTAATGTCTGTAAATATTCTGTTCCATGTCTGTCAATCAGATAGTCTTTTGACCGTCCTGTCTCTTGCTTTATAATATGTGCAGTCACATCTCCTCCTTTTGCGTCTACTAACGATTCTAAATCCTGCCATGTACAGTTGTATGTAACCTGTATCTGCTGAATTTGTCTAGCAAAAGGAACAGGCTTCTCATCAGGGAAGTTGTTTCATCACCTTGTGAGGGGGGCCATGCCTGTTGGTATGTGAGTGTATCCTCTATCACCCCCCCCCCCTCTCACTGCTCTCTTCCCCCTCCCCATCCCATGTAATTAGCTCTGGGGGAGGAGGTGTACTATCAACTACCACATGCGTCTTTGTTATAACTGGAAAAATTGGAGCAATTGGGGAACTGAATTTAAATTCAGTTATCTTGCAATTTGAACAGTTATTTTTCCATCCCATATTCTGTACCCTACATATTGTACATGTCCACCGTCCTGGTCCGTTATAAGGAGGAGGTACTGATGATTCTGTCTCATTAAGTCCGTTCAGTCCATTGTCAAAAGCACTCACACAATACTTTTACTTATAGTGCTTTTCTCACACTTTCTGCACTAATTACTTCCAGAGCCAACATTCTTTACCTGCTCAGCCTTCTCCCTGAACACATACAGACCAAACCCCCCTGTGGGGAATTTCAGTCATTTCAACATTCTTTTACTATCCGTTATGGCATCCTTGCCTTCACGTTATCTGCACATTCTACTTTTTGCTGTCTTTCCACTGGGTTTCTGTCTCCATTTACACGACAAGTTTCCCGTACTTGCCTCAAAATCAGTGCTAGCACAATATCAACAATAGGCACAAAGCCAAGGGTCCAATACGCAGGCACACAGCCACAGATCCTATTATTCTGTAGAGTAGTCCGTCACAAAGCCACAGATACTACAATACAGCCCGTAAATGGTCCATAAGATACCCCTCTGGTGAGATGATCAGTCTCATCAGCCAAACAAGATACAGCACCACCAACAATCCTCTAAGTACAAGTACCACTATATCACACTCATACACTGACCAGATCACATGCACACAGTTCAAAAAGGCATAGGTAGCTCTTCCCAGTTCTTGGACTAGACTACTAATTGCAAAAATAACTCACCCGGATTGGAGGTGACCAGCTCACAGTAAAAGTGAAATACAATTGTAAGAATAAGCTTCTTACCTTATGCTGCAGCGCTTGAATTCACTTTTACTGGAGGGTCCTCCTCACTCTTGGTATAATGCGCATCTAGTCCCGGGACTTTTCGGCACCAAATTCTGTGAGCGAAATACGCTCTCTTCTATGCCTTCCGAACTCCAAATTAATAAGATTTGTTTTACGAGCTCTCGGGAAATCAGTACAGCACAGCCAGGAATGGTGTGCTAGAAAAGACTTCTGCTTTATTAACACATGTGACACTTTAAATAGGGTCAGAGACAAAGGAATAGTTCCCTCTGACCTATGAACCAATAGTAACCATAGGGGAGTGAACAGTAATGTGAAACCTCACTGCCCCTCAGTGTTACCTGATGACCATTACATAAGAGTGAAGACAAGATGGATACCACAGACAAACAAGATGGATTATTTTCTCTCACACACTGCTCCATCGACCAAAAGATTAAAACGTTACGGGTGTCGGAAAAAGTCGACACAATCCCCCCCATTTTTTTTTCAAAGTTCTGTTTTTTTTTAACCACTAAAATAATAAAAAATTGGGTCACGTTTTGTATTGCCATAATCATACTAATGAGGAGATTTATATTGGCAGGCCATTTTTACAGAAAATGCCTTATTTTCTCAATTTCATAGCACTTGGATTTTTTTTCTTTTTTCCCATAGTACACTATGATAAAATGAATGGTGTTATTGAAAAGTACAACTTGTCCCACAAATAAACAAACCCTCATTTGTCTATGTGGATAGAAAAATAAGAAAAAGTTATGCCTCTTGGAAGAAGGGGAGGTAAAAATTGATATTGGCATCGGCGGGTAGAGGTTAACTCCTTCAGGACTGGGCAATTTATTGTTTTTTGGTATTTTTGTTTTTCCCTCCTCTTTTACCAAAAGCCATAACTTGTATTTTTCCATCAACATAGCTCTGTGAGGTCAGTTTTTGTGGAACGATTTGTATTTTTGAATGACACCATTCATTTTGTCGTATCATGTACGGAAAAACGGAATAAATTCCAAGTGCGGTAAAATGGTGAAAAATATGCAATTCTGACATTATTTTGGGGGGTTTTGTTTTTACAGTGTTCATTGTGGGGTAAGAGTGATCTGGAAACCCAATTCTCCCAGGTCAATACAATTACGGCGATACTAATTTTGCAGGTTTTCTCTTTTTAAATGTTGTAAATATTCAGAAGTTTGTAAAAAATAACATAAAATTGATTTGTGTCTCCATTTTCCAAGACCTGTAACATTTTTACTTTTCCAAGTATGGAGATGTGTGAAAGCTTGTTTTTTTTTTGTGGTGAACTGTTTTTTTTTTCAACTATGCCAGCTTTGGGTAGATATAATGGTTGGATAGTTTTTTATCGTATTTTTTAGAGAGGTGTGGTGACAAAAAAATCTGCAATCCTAGTGTTTTGATTTTTTTCATTATAGTGCTTACAAAAATATTTTATATTTTGATAGCTCCAACTTTTACGGACGCGGCAATACCAAATAAATTTTTTTCTTTTTCTTTATTTTTAATACGGAAAAGGAGTTGTAATTTGAACTTTTATTTTTGCTCAGGTCTGGTTAGAAGACCAGAAGCACACAATTAAGCAATACCACAAGAGAAATGAGAGAGGGGGACATTGTATATGGACACAACACCATTAAGAGCCTTAGAATCCACGACTGTAGCCCCGTGGCTGGAAGAAAAATTCTTTCAGATAGCAATTCACTTTAGTTAATAAAAACCTTTATTTTATACCATTTATTTTACACCATTTATTTCCGCAAGCACAGCGCAGGTACCGTGATCTCTCCACCAAAGTGAACTTTTATTTTTATAATTTTAAAAAACTTTTTATTTTTTTATTTCACTATTTAGGGGACCTGTAATAGCCCAATCACTTGAACTTTACACCGTGTTCCAAATTATTATGCAAATTGGATTTAAGTGTCATAAAGATGTTTTTGTTTTTCACATAAACTCATGGATGATATTGTGTCTCAGGGCTCTTTGGATCACTGAAATCAATCTCAAACACCTGTGATAATTATTCGTTTGCAGGTGAGTCCAAATAAAAGAAAACTACTTAAGGGCCTGTGCACATGTTGCAGATTTGTCTAGTTTTTGTCACTTTTTTTTTAGTAGACTTGTCGTCACAATAACTGGTTTACCTATTGCCAGCAAAGTAAATGAGATTCCTGAAGTCTCATGCACGCGTTCTTTATTTTTCCTTGCAGATTTGATGCAGATTTAAATCTGTAGTATGTCAATTCTTTCAGCGTTTTTGTTGCAGATTTCATCCATACTAATGAGTGCAAAAAAAAAGCAAGTAAAAAATTCGGCAAAAACGAACCTATTTTCCTTAGAGTATTTCCTGCCAAGAGATGCAGAAATGGTGCAAAAATTTCTACTGAAAATATTTAAAATGTGCACATACAGTAAGAAGGACATTCCACATTATTAGGCAATCCACAGGTTTCAAGCAATATGGGAAAGTAAAAAAGCTTTCTGGTGCCGAAAAGCACCAAATAGAGCAATGCCTCGGACAAGGTATGGAAAGATTAGATATTTCACGAAAACTTAAGCGTGATCATAGCACTGTTAAGAGATTTATGTCTGATACAGAGCACAGACAGGCCCATGCAGATAAAGTCATAATGAGAAAGGTTTCTGCCAGACATATTCATCAGATTAAGGCCGCGGTCCCACTATCAGTATTTGGTCAGTATTCAGTCAGTATTTTTTTCTCAGGAGTGGGAGATAAAACCAGGAGTGGGTGATAAATGCAGAATTGGTGCACTTGTTTCTATTATACCTTTTCTCTGATTGTTCCTCACCTGGTTCTGGCTCTCACTCCTGAAAAAAAATACTGACTAAATACTGATAGTGGGGCTGAGGCCTAAGAGAGTAGCTCGTAAAATACCATTACAAAGCAGCAAACAGGTATTTGAAACTGCTGGTGCTTCTGGAGTCCTGCGAACCTCAAGGTGTAGGATCCTCCAGAGGATTGCAGTTGTGCATAAACCTACCATTCAGCCATCTCTAAACAGTGCTTACAAGCATAAATGGTTGCAGTGGGCCCAGACATACATTGAAGACTAGTTTTAAAACAGTCTTGTTTACTGATGAGTGCTGTGCAACCCTGGATGGTCCAGATGGATGGAGTAGTGGATAGATGGTGGATGGCCACCATGTCCTAACAATTCTGTGACGTCAGCAAGGAGGTGGGTCATGTTGCCAGATGGTCTGGTACCTACACTGGGCCGTTCTGTCACTTGGTGTCTCCTGGTATCTTCTGCTGCGCAGGGATCAACGCCGCACCCCTTCTCCCAAAAGTGACCTCATTTGCTTCACATTCACGTTATGCACGTGAAGAATGAAAGAGGAGATGAGGTCTCAGCCAGTCAGCATGATCATTACCTACGGCCAGCCATCCTCGCAGGAACAGGCTGAGGTACGTAGCTTCCACACACTGAAGAGCAGCAGCACGTTAGGAATCCTCCCCCAGTCCAGCTGGTGAGGACTTTTTCCCGGTGTGCGGGAGGACGTGTTAGGTCAAACGCCTGTCTTCTGTTCTGTCCTTCAGCTCCTGCCTCTGATCTGCTGCTCCCATCTGGCTACACATGATCTTCATAGTGCAAGACATGGCGCATGATGTCACTGCCATGTTACCCCAGTCAGGGGCACACCGATGTCAGCTGCCAGCCTCCGATTGGCCAGCGACATATATGGTAGCTTAGGGAGCCGGCGGGTTCCCTGCATCGCGATATATTTCAGCGGGATGTGCGCCATTGTTGCTGGACCCCTCCAACGTTGGGCCCCTGTGCAGAGGAACTGGCGATATGTCTTCCCCTGTCATCACTGATCCCTGTGGCCCCCCACTGTTAACTGTGACTTAATCTGAGTGTGTTCCATTAATAACCACTTTCTGTTTCCTATCATTGAGCCAGTTGTTAATCCAGTTACACATATTTTCCCCTGGTCCCATTGCTCTCATTTTATGTACCAACTTTTTCTGTGGCACCGTAACAGTAGACACCTAGTCACGCCCCTCCATGGTAAGCCCGGATCGTGGCGCAATAGGTCCACATCCACCAGCGTTACAGCAGCATAGCAAATGTGCTACCAATATTCAAATGGGGACAACATCTGAGCCTGGAATTTATAGGCTGCTAAATTTAACCTTTACTATAGGCAACATCTTTGAGGGTTTTCTAAGAGATCCTATCATGGAGTATCTCAATAAGAATAACCTAATTTTCCAATATCAACATATGTTTATGAGGGATCTGTCCTGCAAACTAATCTGATCAGATTCTATGAGGAGGTAAGTTCTAGAATTGACCAGGGAAACACAGTGGATGTTGTCTATCTGGACTTTTCAAAGGTATTTGAGTCTTCATTAGAGCCTCTGATGGTGAGGATAGGCTGGGCTGCCTGTAGACACCAGGTACCACTCCAGGGTAGTCCCTGGGACTGCAGCAGCAGACCGGAGGGTCAGAGGCGCGGGTACCAGGTACTAGAGGGCGAAGACAAGGATGAGGTTAGACGGTCTGAGCAGGCAGCACAGGTTAAGGATAGAGAAAGTGACATGCTGCAGATTTCAAAAACTCAATGCATTTCAAATTCTTTAGTGGTAAAAAAGGCACAGGGGCATGAGATGCACATACAGGTGCATCTCACTAAATTAGAATATCACCAAAAAGTTAATTTATTTCAGTTCTTCAATACAAAAAGTGAAACTCATATATTATATAGAGTCATTACAAACAGGGTCAATAAATTAAAATAATTAACAAAAAACACCTGCAAAGGATTCCTAAGCATTTAAAAAGGTCCCTTAGTCTGTTTCAGTAGGCTCCACAATCATGGGGAAGACTGCTGACTTGACAGATGGCCAGAAGGCAGTCATTGACAGACTCCACAAGGTCCCAGAGTTCCAATTTTCATTTGGAAATCAAGGTCCCAGAGTCTGGAGGAAGAGTGGAGAGGCACACAATCCAAGCTGCTTGAGGTCTAGTGTGAAGTTTCCACAATCTGTGATGGTTGGGGAGCCATGTCATCTGCTGGTGTAGGTCCACTGTGTTTTATCAAGACCAAAGTCAGCACAGCCGTCTACCAGGAAATTTTAGAGCCCTTCATGCTTGCCTCTGCCTTCAAGCTTTTTGGAGATGGAAATTTCATTCTCCAGCAGGACTTGGCACCTGTCCACACTTCCAAAAGTACCAATACCTGGTTTAAAAACAACAGTATCATTGTGCTTGATTGGCCAGCAAACTCGCCTGACCTTAACCCCATTGAGAATCTATGAGCTATTGTCAAGAGGAAGATGAGAGACACCAGACCCAACAATGCAGACGAGCTGAAGGCTGCTATCAAAGCAACCTGGGCTTCCATAACACCTCAGCAGTGCCACAGGCTGATCGCCTCCATGCCACGCCACAATGATGCAGTAATTGATGCAAAAGGAGCCCCGACCAAGTATTGAGTGCATTTACTGAACATACATTTCAGTAGGCCAACATTTCAGATTTTAAAAACATTTTCCAAGCTGTAGTTATAAAATATTCTAACTTACTGAGATAATGACTTTTGTGTTTTCATTGGCTGTAAGCCATAATCAGCAACATTAACAGAAATAAACACTTGAAATAGATCACTCTGTTTGTAATGACTCTAAATAATATGAGTTTCACTTTTTGTATTGAAGAACTGAAATAAATTAACTTTTTGATGATATTCTAATTTAGTGAGATGCACCTGTACATGTCAGAAGAAAAAACATGCAATGATTAAGACAGTCATCTGAAATGCGTTTGCATAATTTTTAAATGGATTTTAGAGATTACTTCTTTCTCTATTTTGCACAATAAAATATGGCTTTTAATAGAAGATTCTGATGCTGGATCACTGTTTTTTGCTTCTGCCTACCTCTCACGCATTACAAGTCTCCGTGCATGGATCTTCTTATGGGTGAGCTGACTTTTTTTTGCCTTTTTGATTATATACATGTCATCCACTTTTCTGTAACAATAATATGCTGCAATATGTTTTTTTTGTATGAAAATAAGCAGCAGAACTTAGTCTAAATGAGTGCGTCTCATGCTCAGAAGCAGTAGCTGGTTGTAAGTGAGGTGAGGATAGTGAGGCAGTTATCATAGAAGCGATCATATGCTGCACAGTCTTTCCTGGGGAGGATGAGGAAAGTCCAGTTTGTTTGTTTTTAAAATGGCAACCGGGGAACAGGGTTTTTTTGAAACCGGAATACTCCTCTAACACTTGCAAACTCTGCAGCTTGACTGCAACTCAAACTGTCAAATCAGTCAGTAAGAAATTAGGACACTTTTACATGGTGATTTTTTGCATCAGTATTTGTTAACAGACACCAGGAGGGGATCCAAAACACAGAAGAGGTGAAAGTGATTCAGTTATTATTTTTCTCTGTGTTTGTTCTCCTCTGGTTTTTAGCTTACAAATACTGATGTAAATTACTGGCCAAAATACTCACTGTGTGAATGAGGCGAGGAAGCTGCTTGTAATACCGTAATATACTGTAAGTCTTTATTCTGAGGATGAGTGCACACTTGCAGGTGCTGTGCTGTAATGCTTGTCTTCTCTGTTCCATCATACTCCCCAGAGCAGGGGCAAACCCTGGGGCAAAACTGCAGCCGGCAGATGACCAGATGTAGGACTCAGTAATATGTGATGGACCCCGACTCCCAAACAAAATGAATCAGACAGAAGCATACAAAATAAGTACACAAAGCATTTAAATTAGGTGTCAAACGTTCTCAACTTTATTTAAATTTACATGACACCGAAAATAGCACAACCCCCGACTCATGAAGAGTCACCCTCCAGCACTCAGGAGAGGAAAACCCCTTGTGGAGGAAACCTCTAGGGAACCATGGGTGGAGGACTGCCCTTCCCGTGGGCTTAGAGAGTTAGTGCCAATATATAACAGATGTAACTGCAGAATTTTATAATTTGTACATTTTACCAGATTTACAGAGAACGACATAATGCAGACTATAAATGTGATAAACTGGATGTGGGAGAGATCTGGCTGTGATATCTGTTACCACATTGATTGCTAGAATGAATTTAGCTGATCTGATTGCCCAGGTGGATTTATAATTTCTCCCTTACAGATCCAGGTCCAAGTCTCAAGACGTTGGACACTTGGTTAAAAGGATTGTTCATTATGGATAACCCCTAATAGGATAAATACCCTCTTCTTCCTCGCCCCTCCCAATTAATCATCCATTAAAGTCATAGATCCGTTCATGAACTCCCAAAGGAGAGCTGCTCTTTGTAGAGAGTAACAGAAGGGAATCCTGTGCTGGGGATCCCCTTCTATTACCTTCCCATGCCCTGGGGTGTCTAAAGCAGACAACCCCTTTCTGTGCTAGAACCTCCAAATAACACCAAGGTTGGCAAATTATGTGGGGTGGTCAAGCTCAAGGTCCTCGGGCGCATCAGTAATGGCACCGATTATGGCAGCTCGCACTTCTTTTATGGAATCTTCTTTATGAAACTTGTTTATGACCTCATCAGTTGTCATGGTTACTATAGGGGCTATTACTGATGCAGGGCCCAAGTATTAACCATTTCATCATTGGTAATTTGTTTTCATTATCGAGGCAAATAACTGCACTTGTTACAGAGCAGGAGCCTTATCATTATGGCTTCCCTTAGACACCATAAGGAGTACAGATTAACCCCTTTACCCCCGAGGGTGGTTTACACGTTAATGACCAGGCCAATTTTTACAATTCTGACCACTGTCACTTTGAGGTAATTACTCTGGAACACTTCAACGGATCCCCCTGATTCTCAGATTGTTTTTTTCGTGACATATTGTACTTCATGATTGTGGCAAAATTTCTTCAATATCACTTGCTTTTATTTGTGAAAAAAACAGAAATTTGGCAAAAATTTTCAAAATTTTGCAATTTTCAAAATTTGAATTTTTATGTCCTTAAATCAGAGAGATATGTCACACAAAATAGTTAATAAATAACATTTCCCACATGTTTACTTTACATCACCACAATTTTGGAACCAAAATTTTTTTGGACAGAAAATACCCAAAAGTGACACCATTCTAAAAACTGCACCCCTCAAGGTGCTCTAAACCACATTCAAGAACTTTATTAACCCTTCAGGTGCTTCACAGGAATTTTTGGAATGTGTTAAAAAAAAAAAACTTTTTTATTTTTACGGATTAATTTGTGAAGCACCTGGGGGTTCCAAGTGCTCACTATGCATCTATATAAGTGCCTTGGGGGGTCTAGTTTACAAAATGGGGTCACTTGTGGGGGAGCTCCAATGTTTAGGCACACAGGGGCTCTCCAAACACAACACGGTGTCCGCTAACAATTTGAGCCGGTTTTCCATTCAATTTGTTAGCGGACACCATATCGCGTTTGGAGAGCCCCTGTGTGCCTAAACATTGGAGCTCCCCCACAAGTGACCCCATTTTGGAAACTAGACCCCTCAGGGAACTTATCTAGATGTGTGGTGAGCACTTTGAACCCCCAAGTGTTTTGCAAAGGTTTATGACGTAGAGCCGTGAAAAAAAAACAAACATTTTTTTTCCACAAAAATGCTCTTCTAGCCGCAATATTTTTATTTTCACGAGGGTACTAGGAGAAATTGGACCCCAAAAGTTGTTGTGCAATTTCTCCTGAGTACGCTGATACCCCATGTGTTGGAGAAAACTACTGTTTGGGCGCATGTCAGGGCTCGGAAGGGAAGGAGTGACGCTTTGGAATGCAGACTTTGATGGAATGGTCTGCGGGCGTCATGTCACGTTCTCAGAGCCCCTGATGTGCCTAAACAGTGGAAATGCCCAACAAGTGCCCCCTTTTTGGAACGGATACCTGATTTGTCAATTTTATAATGTAGTGTTATACACCAGTTGTGTAGGACAACCTGACAAACACTACGTCAGCTGTGTAGTGTTCGTCAGGTTGTCATACATCAGAAATTAATTCAATAGTCCATGGAAGTATGGTACCTTTTGAAGCAGTCTTTCATGCAGAGGCCAGGTTTGTCGGGGCTGGTGTCACATTGGTAAATGGTGTCCTTGCGTATTCCCCTTCGGTAACACACTCGGCCCTTCTTTTGTGACTTACCTTTTTTTCCGCTGTGAGGGATCTGCCCCGGGAAATGCTGGCCCGGTACAATTCGAGGTCCTTCAGTTCCAGAAGTAGTGGGGCCCCCTCTGCCACCACTGCCAAATATCAGGGCCTTGATAACTGTCTCCTGAAAGTGAAGATACGACGCAGAAGTCTGGCCTGCACATTTTGACAGAAGGGAAGCGTTGTGCATTGCCATCTGAACAATGTGCACGGCCAGCTTCTTATACCATACCTTGGCCTTTCTCAAAGCACTGTACGGCTGGAGGACTTGATTGGAGAGATCAACTCCCCCCATGTACTTGTTGTACCCCACTACACAGTCTGGTTTGGCGACCTGTGTAGTGGAACCTTTTACAGTGCTGAGGGTGCTGCCATCACCATGTATGGTGGTCAAGAGAAGGACATCCCTCTTGCCCTTGTACTTGACCACCAACAGGTGGTCGCTACATTGGGCTCTGCTCTCACCCCTTCTGAGCAGCTGCCCAATTAGCGTCTTTGGGAGGCCTTTCTGATTTTTGCGGACAGTACCGCAAGCTGCGGTATGTCGCGCAGAGAGGGACTTGAAGAGCGGGATACTTGTATAAAAGTTATCCACGTACAGGTGATAACCTTTATCCAGCAGTGGGTGCACCAAGTCCCACACAATTTTCCCACTCACTCCCAGAACAGGGGGGCATTCAGGGGGTTCAATCCGGGAGTCCTTCCCTTCATAAACTCTAAACTTGTGAGTGTACCCTGAGGTACTCTCACAAAGTTTATACAGCTTGATCCCGTACCTGGACCTTTTACTGGGCAGGTACTGCCGGAATCCAAGCCGCCCCTTAAAAGAAATTAAGGACTCATCCACGCAGATGTCCCTTTGGGGCACGTACACTTCACCAAACTTGTTGTTGAAGTGCTCGATGACCGGCCGAACTTTGAAAAGACGATCAAAGTTTGGGTCATCGCGTGCAGGACACCTTGCATTATCTTGGTAATGCAAGAACTTGTGGATGGCCTCAAAACGTGTCCGGGTCATGACCATTCGGAACACTGGAGTGTTATACAAAACGTCAACACTCCAGTATTGCCGAACCTCTGTTTTTTTCAGGATCCCCATATGAAGGACCAGGCCCCAAAACTTCATAATTTCTGCAGCGTCTACAGGAGACCAGTTAGAAAATGATGAAGAGGGGTTTTGTTCCAAAAATTTATGTGCATACAAATTAGTTTGGCCCACCATGAGGTTTATAAAATCCTCAGAGAAAAAGACTTTGAAAAAGTCTATTTCTGTGAGGCCGGTGGTGTCAAACTTGATCCCTGATTCCGCCACGAAATCAGGAATCAGTGGCTCAAAATTTTCGGGGGGCAAGGTCCATACGGGATCAGTAGTGGGGGCGCTGGAACATCTTCTCTCCTGCGATGACTGCGGGGCGGTCCAGCAGCACCTGAGGAGGAAGAGGAGGACGATGAGGCGTCGGAAAAGTAAAGAAATGTGGGATCCTCGCCCTCGCTGTCAGTCTCAGTGTCAGAGGCAAGAATAGCGTATGCCTCCTCCGCTGAATAGCGAGTTTGGGATGAGCCAGACATTTTTTTTTTCTCGTGTATGTGGTGCGTGTGTGTCAGTACTTTATTTAGAGTGTGTGTGTGTCAGTGTGCTTGGTGTGAACTTTTTTTTTCTGAAAAAAAAAAAAGAGAAAAAAAGGAACTACCGTAGGTGGTGCAAACAGCGAGCACGAGTGCGGATCGGTGAACTATGTCACCAATCAACTCTCGGCAGCTGCTGGGTGTGTGCGCGAATGTGGTGCAAAGGTGGGGAGGGGGAGAACTGACAGGGACAAGAAAAAGTCCTGAAAAGCAGCGAGCACGGACGTTGATCAGTGACGTAGACACTGCTCGGCGCTCGGACGCTGCAGGACGCACGAAAAAAAACAAAAACTGGGGGGGAGGAGGATTGGGGGGGAGAGGGGTGGATGAGGGGAGAACAGAGATGGACTTACCAAAGTCTTCTCTGTTCTTCTTTCAGCAGGATCAGCAGCAGGTTCTGGAAGAGGCTCTGGAGCAGGATCCGCAGCAGCAGGATAAGGAGCTGGAGACCCAGCAACCTGGAGACAGCAGCAGGATGCCGGAGCAGGAGATCCAGGACCCAGGAGACCGTAGCAGGATGTCAGAGCAGCAGCAGCGCCTGGAGCAGGTAGGAAAAAGGTCTTGTAGTGTAACAGAAGATTCTGTGGCACTACAAGGCCCAGCACAGCGCAGATCAGACGTGACCGCTCTGTAGAAGTGTGAGGATCTGCAGGGCGGTCACAGGGGGGTGACAGGGTGGTGATAGGCAGGTCACAGGCCGGTCACCACCCGGTCAGGTACTCTGATTGGTGCGATCGATGATGACATCGATCACACCAATCAGAGATGGCTGGGGCCTGGGCACGCACCACAGGGGGTCACAGGGAGGTGACAGGCAGGTCACAAGCCGGTCACCACCCTGTGACCGCCCTGTCACCTGTGTTCAGGTACTCTGATTGGAGCGATCGATGTCATCATCGATCGCTCCAATCAGAGCTGGCTGGGGGATCTATGACATCACAGGGGGTCATGGGGAGGTGACAGGCAGGTCACAAGCCGGTCACCGCCCCGTGACCGCCCTGTTACTGCGCGGTCCCGCTGTGATCGGTGCGATCGATTTGATCGGCGATCGCACCGATCCTAGCAGTTTGGGGAGAGGGCTGGGGTTACTAGGCAACAGCCTAGGATCGGTGCTCTTAGGAGCACCGATTCTAGGCTGCACATCACTGTTTCCGGCAATCTGATTGCCGGAAACAGTGAGAAATGCTGTGATTGGCTGTTCAGAATTGAACAGCCAATCACAGCAATCGTGGGTGTGATGAGGCGGCGACACCCCCCGAGATGCCATCGCCATCTACCCTAAGGTAAGATGGCACCGGAATTTTAATGCTATCACCGCGACTTCGTTCGCGGTGCCGCATTAAAGATAGGGCGTATAAATACGTATCTGGTCCATAAGGCCCAGGGCACAGATACGTATTAATACGCCCTATGTCGTAAAGGGGTTAAACATGCAAGTGTTTCAGGAATGTTTTGCACTTTTTAGATACAGACATTGTGCTTATAACTAGCACTTTACAAAGAAAAAAATTAAGAGCAAATTACTTGTAAAATAATATTATAGGGAATTGCATGTAAATCTTTTTCCTAATGTACATTTTAAATAGTTATATAGGTTGAAAAAAGAAATAGGACCATAAAGTTCAAACTATCTTCAAAGTTATACATTTTCTATTGCTAGATTATTTATAACTGACAATGTCATGTTTTGTTAAAAAAGTATCCAGACCTTTTTTAAAAGTTGTTATAGTGTTTACCATTACTATTACTGATGAGTGAGTATGTTCTGTTAACCTTTTCGGCGAACATGCTCGGGTGCTCGCCAAGTATCTTCAGCAGTGCTCAGTGTTATGTTTTTGTCACTCAGTGCTCATGATTTGCGACTGTTTGACAGCTTTAATACATGTGAGCAATGCCTAACAAACAAGCATTCCTCACATGTATTAAAGCTATCAAACAGTCGCAAATCATGCACACAGCGCGACTAAAACATAACACCCGAGCACACTGAAGATACTCGGCGAGCACCCGAGCATGCTCGCCGAAAAGGTTAACAGAACATTCTCGCTCATCACTAAATACTACCTCTTGTGGTAGGGCATTCCAGAGTCTTACTGCTCTTACTATAAAGAATCCTTTACTTGCTGCCTGAATAGCTTATAAGATTATCTCAGCACAAAAACATTTTATTTAAACACATCCAATTGTGGAAGTTATTATTATTCCAAGATCTATTGATTAAAATGAACTTTCGTTTGTGGAAAAACCCCTTTAATGCTTACATCTCTGCCGCTTGCTGCAGCCCAAACAGACTATTAAGTGTCTTATGTGGCGGTATGGGACACAGGGAAGCAATATTAAGGAGATGATAATTATCTTCATAGAGGGGTTATGCTCATTCATAAATTGCTTTCATAGGTTTGATCTCCAGGATTAGAAGGGATTTGGGGTGTAAACATAATAAACAATGAGTAAAACATCAAAGCAACAGAAAAAGGGTCTGTGATCCAAACTGGTAGGTGAGACTGGCAAGCCCCATATTATACAAGGTCACAACCAGGTTTTGCCTGAGGAAGGCAGCACTAATTAATCCTCAAGAGCACATAACCCCTGAAATACGCAGTGATTATACACTACCCATTATAAGGCTATGTGCCCACGGTGCAGAAATGCTCAGGATTTTTTCCTGAGCGTTTCTGCATCTCCCTGGCAGAAAAAAAACGCATGTGGATTGTACATGCATTTTCCTGCCAGGGACATGCGGAAGTGAAGCGTTCTTCACTTGCATTTCCGCATGTGGGTTGACAAGCGCTTTCCAAGCGATTTTAGCATCACTTGGAAAGTGCTTGTCAACTTGGTCACACTATATAAATCCATGCAAACAGCATGGATTTATATACTGTGATCGTAAAAGAATGTCAAAAAATAAAAAAATGAATCTATACTTACCCTCTGATGGCCTGCGCTGTCTTGCTTCACCGTCCCGGCTACCAGCAGCGGTAGACTGAAGGACCTGCCGACGTCAGCGTCGCGTGACCCGTCACATGACTCTGACGTCAGCGCAGGTCCTTCAGTACATCGCGAACTGCCGGCAAGCAAGGAGGAGTGCAGCGCGGGCCGCCAGAAGGTAAGTATATATATATTTTTTATTTTATTCTATTTTTTTTACAGTTTCTATGGTACCTGGGTCTAGATGAGAGTCTCCTCTCCTCTAGACCCGGGTACCATCCGCACATTAGAACGCAAGGAATGCGCATCTACATATATAGTGATGAGTAATCCATGCGATCTAATGCAAGTCAATGGCGGCGAAAACGCAGCACTTCTGCAAAATAATTGGTAGTGCTGCGTTTTTTTCCGCAATGATAATCCGCAGCGGAAATTTCCGCAGCATGTGCACAGCACATGCGGATTATCATTGGGGAACATGGCAGGCCTTCTACCATGTGTTTTTTAAGCGTTTCTGCAGCATTTTTGCCGCTGCGGAAACACTTAAAAAATGCATCGTGGGCACACAGCCTAAAAGTGTCTAATGTGCCCCTTACTACCATGTTTTAGCTAAGATATAAGACATAATTATAAGGAGTGTAAGGCGGCGGTGTTCACACCGTGCAGTAACTGAGGCAATGACCCAAGAAAGTCCAACATAAATAGCTTTTATTCAGCAACTCACGGGTAAACAGAAAGTCCTCCGATTTGCAGCCGGGTTAACATGAGTCCATAAACAACGGTTGCCGGGGGCAACGGCTGCGCCGGGCCGCTCAGAGCCTGACAGGTGCAGAGCCTTCCCAGGAGGTGGTTCAGCCACACTCAATCCTGCTGAGCTTTCCTCCTTTGCTCCTAGCAGGTTCCAACACTGAACACCACTAATCCTTAGTGCAGGAATTTTAAAGGACCTGTGGCAAGAGCCACTGGAAAACCCGGGTTGGAGGGAGGAGGCCACCCCACTGCCTCCTGTGACCTCCTCCAAGAAATGAAGGCCCTGCCAGGTTTTACTTAATCTGCCTTAGCCAGGTAGTCTGACCAGGTCACTGCTCACCTTCATTCCGGCATTGCAGCCACAGCTGTGTCTGTGACTGCAATGCACTCCAATTGATTTAATAGGTCTCTGTACACATTCTGGGGGATATATAACGTCCCTCGTATACGATCCCGGTCACTGCCTCACATATCCCCCCCCCGCCTCTGTTCAAACTTGTGGGGTTGAACATTTGGCACCATACAGGGTGCCCGGGACAGGGCATCCGCGTTTGCTTGCAACTTCCCAGGGCGATGTTCTACAGAGAAACTGAAATTTTGCAGTGACAGGAACCACCTGGTGACTCGCGCATTCCTCTCCTTGGCATTCCTCATCCATACCGAGGGTGAGTGGTCTGTCACCAAGCAGAACTGACGCCCGAGTAAATAATAACGTAGTGATTCCAAGGCCCACTTAATAGCCAAACACTCCTTCTCTACCACGCTATAGTTTTTCTCTGCCGGGACAAGTTTTCTACTCAAGTAGGTGACCGGGTGCTCTTCACCATTCACTTTTTGTGACAATACCGCCCCTAGGCCTACCTCCAAGGCATCTGTCTGTACAATGAAGGTTTCCTTGAAGTTGGGGCTGATGAGGACCGGCTGTCCACACAGGGCCAACTTCATGGACTGAAAAGCTGTTATGTTCTGCTACCAAAGCTAAGGAAAGAGAGGAGATCTGTCCCTACTATAGGACTCAGCTGAATCCCTACGAAGTAACAGGGAACCTGATCCTGCGATCAGACCTGCTAAAGTCCTAATCTAGTCTGTACGGAGACCTATAGATGTGGGGAGGGAATCCCTACAAGTACTAAGGACTGGGAGGAATATGGGACACCTCCTAACAGAAATAGTAGCAGACAGACGAACAAACAAAATAGATAGAACATAGAGGTCCGTAGACCAAGCAAACTAACAGAGCTAGATACAGAGCACAGGCTAGCTAGAAAGTAGATATACAATGAAGTCCAGCAAAGCCAGAAGGGCGGAGCAGGATTAAATAGGCCAACAAGGTCATGTGACCAGCAAAGGAAAAAAAACCTAACAGCAAGGTTCTAACAAAAGCTTCTTCTGCCTGAGGGTTCCACCGAACAATTACCGATTTTTTTCCTTTCAAGACATCGGTCAGGGCCGCCGTTCGCCCAGTAAAATTAGGTATAAACCGGTGGTATTACCCAAGGATGCCAAGGAACGCCCTCACCTGTTTTGTACTTGACGGTTTAGGCCAGTTTTTTATGGCCTCAACTTTATTGATTTGGGGCTTGATAGCTCCTCGGCCTATCACATACCCCAAATATCGGGCTTCCTCTAGCCCTATCGCACATTTTTTTGGGTTTGCCGTTAACCCCGCGGTTCTGAGAGAATCCAGCACCGCTTGTACCTGTGATAGGTGCATATGCCAGTCGGTGCTAAAGATGATAATATCATCTAGATACGCGGACACGTACTCCTGATGAGGCTTGAACACTATGTCCATCAACCTCTGGAATGTAGCCGGGGCCCCATGTAACCCAAAAGGTAAGACCACATAGTGGTATAGACCCTCCGGAGTTACGAAGGCGGTCTTTTCCTTCGCCGAATCTGTGAGAGGTACCTGCCAGTAACCCTTGGTGAGATCGAGCGTGGTAAAGTACTGGGCCTGTCCCAGTCTCTCAATCAGCTTGTCCACCCTGGGCATTGGATAAAGGTCAAACTTTGACACTTTATTCAACTTCCGGAAATCGTTACAGAAGCGTAACGATCCATCTAGTTTTGGAATCAGTACGATGGGGCTAGCCCACTCGCTCCGTGATTCCTCTATGACGCCTAGCTGAAGCATTTGTTTTACCTCAGCCGTGATGGCTTGCCTCTGGGCTTCGGGTACCCGGTACGGTCTTATTTGCACCCTTACCCCAGGTTCAGTGACAATGTCATGTTGGATAACCGTAGTCCTACCTTACCTAGTAGCTCTGAGAACACGTCGGTATTGTGCTGCACCAGCGAGCGAGCCTCCAGTCGCTGATGTTTAGTGAGGGCATCACTTATCCTGACCTCCCCCTCGGACGCTTCCCTGGCTGAAGGTAGAGAACTCTCTGGTGATATGCCCAGGGTGACGTCTGTAACTAAACACTCTCGATCTTTCCAAGACTTTAGCAGGTTTACATGGTAAAGCTGCTCAGGTTTCCTCCTTCCGGGCTGATACACCCGGTAATTTACCTCCCCCACTTTTTCTCGAACCTCATATGGCCCTTGCCACTTGGCCATGAGCTTACTCTTGGCTGTGGGTACCAGTACTAACACCCGATCGCCCTTGTTAAAAGACCTGACTCTGGCTCTTTTATTATATATGCGCCTCTGGGCTGCCTGGACATCTAACAGATGTTCTTTCACGATGGGCATGACCGCCGCGATCCGATCCTGCATACTAGCCACATGTTCAATTATACTCCTATGTGGAGTTGGCTCTTGTTCCCATGTCTCTTTGGCTACGTCCAACAGACCCCTAGGGTGTCTGCCGTACAATAACTCAAAGGGAGAGAACCCTGTGGAAGCCTGGGGTACCTCACGGACGGCGAACATCAAATAGGGTAGCAACATGTCCCAATCCCTTCCGTCCTTAGAAACCACCTTTTTTAGCATGGACTTGAGGGTTTTATTGAACCGTTCTACTAGCCCGTCGGTTTGAGGGTGGTACACCGAGGTGTGCAATTGTTTAATTTTTAGCAATTTGCACAGTTACTTTGTCACTTTGGACATAAAAGGGGTCCCCTGATCCGTCAGGATCTCCTTAGGTAATCCAAGGCGACAGAACATGGCAAACAGCTCCCCTGCAATCAGTTTTGCCGAGGTGTGGCGTAGTGGTATAGCCTCCGGGTACCGGGTGGCATAGTTGACGACCACCAGTATATGTTGGTGGCCACGGGCGGATTTTACAATGGGCCCTACCAAATCCATTGCAATCCGTTCAAAAGGTACCTCTATCTCTGGCAGGGGTACCAATGGGCTACGGAAACTTGCGGTGGGTGAGGTCAACTGACATTCGGGGCAGGATTCGCAGTACCTTTTGACCTCCGCATAAACCCCAGGCCAAAAGAACAGCTGCAAGATACGTTCTTGCATTTTTTTTCCCTTAAGTGTCCACCCAGCAAGTGTGTGTGTGCCAAATCTAGAATCACCCGACGGTACGACTGAGGTACTATCAACTGTTCCACGACCTCATCCCTGATCTTATCTATCCTATAGAGCAACTCACCGTTGACTACCATGCATGGAAATACAGTATCTGCATTGGGCTGTTGGGCTACGCCGTTTACCTCTACCACTCTTTCCCGCGCCTGAGTCAGGGTGGGATCCTGTAGCTGAGCCGTCCCAAACGTGTCCCGGGACACTTCCAGCTCGGGGATCGATGGGGTCTCCTTGACCTCTCCTGCCAGCACCTCTAAGGGAAACCTATGGGGGGTCACACTCTGTCCCTAGGTTGGACACCCCTACGGCAGGTTCGTCGCGTACAGCGTCTGTAATACATTTTACCGGGGGAGAGTGGATTTTGTTTTTCCACAGAGTCCAGAACAGGGGCAAGTCTCTTCCCAACACAGTCCCGTAGGGAAGAGTTTTTACCACCCCTACCACATGTTTTATATCTCCACATGGTGTAGACAAAATTACCTTCACAGTTGGATACTCTCGGAGGTCCCCATGGATACACACAACCCCGACTGGCCGTCCACTGGGGTTGTCTCCTGCCACCAGCAACCCATGTACCAAAGTCACGAGGCTCCCTGAGTCCAGGAGGGCCTCCGTGGGGTACCCATTAACCAGTATCTGGCATAGTTGGAGTTCACTGGCCCGGGGGTCGGCGCTCGCCGTGCAGACGGTCTGGGCATACATTGAGACCCTGCGGCTATATCCTCAGTCCATGGGTTCCGTAGTCAGGGGACAATTAGCAACCACATGTCCCGGCCCCTGACACCGCCAGCACCTAAGGGTGGAGGTACTGTTAGGTCTTATGACAGTTTGGGGGGGAACCGGTCTCCTGCCACTCTCACTCCTGGGTACCCCTTCAGCACGGGCACGGTGCTGACTGTCCTCAGCAGAGGGACGCGACCCCTTTCCCGATTCCTGGGTTGGCAGAGATCGGCGTGACAGCCGAGAGGGAGTGGAGTCTCGAATGAAGTCCTGAGTGGCCGAGTAGCGCTCGATCAGACTGACCACCTGGTCGAGGGTGCCAGGGTCCCCTTGCCCCACCCAACATTGGATAGCGGCCGGCAGAGTCCTAACCAGCCGGTCAACCACCACCCTCTCCACCATCTGGGCTGGAGACAAAGTCTCAGGCTGGAGCCACCTCTTTACCAGCTGCAGGAGGTCATAAGCCTGAGACCGGGCGGGTCGGATCTCCACATAGGCCCGCGAAAACACACGCTGAGCCCTCAAGTATGTATTGACCCCCAGCCGGGCAAGGATCTCACCTTTGAGCCTCTAGTAGTCCTGGGCGTCCCCCCGACTGAGGTTGAAATAGGCCTTCTGGGCATCGCCAACCAAAAACGGAGCCACCACTTCTGCCCACTGGCCGGCTGGTAGGTTTTCCCGCTCTGCTTTGCGTTCGTAGACGGTCAGGAAGGCTTCCACGTCGTCCTCCGGACCCATCTTCCTCAGCGCTGAGCGAACCTTGTCCCGGGCCTCTCGACTTTCCGGAATCGGTGTTGTGGCCGTTTCCCGCAGGGCAGCAATCTGTTGCAGCATCAGTTCATTTGTTTTTTGCTGCTGCTGGTACAGTAGCTGCTGCTGCTGATTGTGCTGCTGTTCCCGCTCCTGTTGTTGCCATTGGAGATCCTGGTGCTGCTCCTGCTGTTGCCGTTAGAGACTCAGGTATTGCTCCTGCTGTTGTCGCTGGAGACTCTGGTGCTGCTCCTGCTGTTGCCGCTGAGACTGCATCTGCTGCTGCTGGGTGAGTACCAGCTGCTTTAACAGCTCCTCCATTTTGTCCATGGGGTGGAACTGAAAGGTGGCAGGCCGAATTGTGGTTATGCAGCTGCCGGTGGGGGTATGCCTCAGTCACAATGCCCGCATTCTCCACCAAACTGTAAGGCGGCGGTGTTCACACCGTGCAGTAACTGAGGCAGTGACCCAAGCAAGTCCAACATAAACAGCTTTTATTCAGCAACTCACGGGTAAACAGAGTCCTCCAGTTCGCAGCCGGGTTAACATGAGTCCATAAACAACGATTGCCGTGGGCAACGGCCGCGCCAGGCCGCTCAGAGCCTGACAGGTGCAGAGCCTTCCCAGGAGGTGGTTCAGCCACACTCAATTCTGCTGAGCTTTCCTCCTTTGCTCCTAGCAGGTTCCAACATCGAACACCACTAATCCTTAGTGCAGGGATTTTAAAGGACCTGTGGCAAGAGCCACTGGAAAACCCGGGTTGGAGGGAGGAGGCCACCCCACTGCCTCCTGTGACCTCCTCCAAGAAATGAAGGCCCTGCCAGGTTTTACTTAATCTGCCTTAGCCAGGTAGTCTGACCAGGTCATTGCTCACCTTCATTCCTGCATTGCAGCCGCAGCGGTGTCTGTAACTGCAATGCACTCCAATGGATTTAATAGGTCTCTGTACACATTCTGGGGGATATATAACGTCCCTCGTATACGTTCCCAGTGACTGCCTCATAGGAGAGATAAAAAACGTAATGGGAGATGACATATAAATATACTGAGGAACTCTATATAACAAAATATAAGCAAAAAAGAAAGAGAAGAATGACTGTCACAACTATTGTTAGGGGTATTGTAGCCATTCTTTTAAACAAGATATCAAGTCTAATGACCTCTAGAATGAGCTCAGCTAGTTCAAACAGTGAGGAGATAAGACCATAGATGGCCCAGGGACAGAAAATGCAAGACTCCCTAAAGTAAGGCTATGTTCACATGTCCAGTAATAATCGGTTAGAATGGATCCAGCAGCAAGCTGTTACCAAAAAAATTGTGCAGACACAACTGTTTTGTCCAGGTAATAAAAACTTATTTCAACTGGATCCGTTTTTTTAACAATGAAGTATATGGAAAACTGAACAGTTAAACAGTCCGGCCCCTGTGCACCGAAATCTCATTAGCAAAAAACTCCACATGGTGATTAAAGAGAAACAACAAAGTGGATTTCTTCACCAAAGATATCAATGTAATCAATATTACAGCGCTATTACAGCCATGACTTTACTTGCTGACATGACGCTGGTATTGTCGACTATCAGTGTGGTCCATTGACTACATTTTATCCCCCTTAATCCCTTCTTGAACCCTCACCCTACCCAACCCCCCGCAACCCTACCCAAAACCCACAAACTCAAAATGCATAAATCTCGGCCATAGTGGTCTTTACTATAACAATACAAACATGGAAAACATTCGTAAAAGAACAAGTGCTAAGATCCTTGAAGTTCCGAAATCTTGTGACTACCAACTAACTAGCTAAGAATTACTCCCAGTCGCTACCACAGGCTCAGGAACACCCATAACCCCAAAGGGTTTATAAGCGGATAACGGCCAAACCAGTAGCCCGGCATTCATTTTTGCCGTAAGCCTCAGAAATCACCAGACCCAAAGCCAAGGTATCCCAAGGGATCCAAGTCTTGATGAATCCCCTGAAAGAATTTTAACAACTTCAAGGACCTTGATACACGCCACCACGAGAGCGTTTGACCTCCTCAAATGCTCGAGAACCCCTTTAACTTTAAAAATAAGGCCTGTTCAATGCCCCCCTCCAGTGCCAGAGTCCATAAATCTATCCCCACCTTATTTAGGTGTACTCAATCTGCCCACCAAAACTTTCCTGAGGTATTTTCCAAGTCCAGATGCCTTACTGAAACCCCCCGTTCCGAGACACAAAACTTGCAATCGCTTGGTTAACCTTTTTCTGAGCCTTATTTATCTTTTCAGCGGATTGTGCATTCCGCCAAACTTACCTCGGAAAAATGTCATACCACACCATCACTAGACCCGGAAAGGATGTCCAAATAGAAAGGAAATCGTGCTTCATGTCCTATATCAATTCCCTACAGTGATGGACCCCTAGGTTGTTCCCCCCTAAATGTAAACATAAGACATCCAGGGGTCTGTCCAAACGCACAAAATTATGCACTTCCCGCAACATTCTATCCCACCCCATACCCCGAAAACCTAGCCATTGAACCATGGCCTTGTTTCTTGAAAACCCGATTTGCCTCCCGTCTTGTTGCATATCGGCTCAAATAGTGGCCTAATGAACATATGAATGTCCCATTATACAAACCAAGAAGGGGGGACCTGCGTGGAGACAACAAATTAGTAACAATAAACGCTGGCAACTATTAGTTTACTGCGACTACCGCTTCCGGTCTCACGTATGACAAAAAACTGCGTGATTCCCACCTACCAATCATCTTTACAGTTTCTGGACTCAAGCCGCATATGGCTGCTTCCGTAGCTGCCCCTATCTGGAAAGAATGGGGAGCGAAACTGAGTGGATCTAAACCCAAGCATCTTAAACTGCTCCTAAAAACCTCTGTGTACTGATACTTTGATAGAAAAGTTCCATTTTTGTGACATAGCAACGGTCCCTCCTAGCCCTTACGCATACCCCTAAAATCTAAAAATGCCCTTAATGGACACATAACAGATCCTTGCACATTCCCTAAGCTAATCTTTTTCCCTCTCCTTGTTTGATTTGTTTTTGAACGCCTAAGCCATATCTCTAATCCTTTTTTAGTAGCTAGTACATCCTGGACTAATAGGCCCCCTGATTTTTTTTCCTTGACGGGGCCACCAGCTCGCTTATCCGGAAAGCCTCAAAGAATGCTAACAAGTAGGATAACAGGAATAAACTGAGCTCAAACTCCGAAAAACATATTCCTTCTAAAACGGAACCTAAATGTTCCAAAAGGTCAAAGGACACTGGGCACCGGCTGTCCTTCGTAGTTCTGCCCCTACTGAAACTTTTTATGGCCTTTCGCACTAGAAAATGTTTAGTAATGTCCATTGCCCCCCTTAGTTTAAAACTAAAAGACAAACCAGCAACCAGCCTCTTCATCTTGGACACCGACCAATCTTCTAATGCTCCTTCGCTAAGCCACAAAAGCAGCAGCCCTACCTTATCCTCGTCAGACAAAACTTGTTCTACCCTTCCCAGTCTCTCTTCCCAAGACTCCCACACGGTTTGATAGGACGACCACGTACTACTTGACAGCGATGCGCCAATCAACGGTTGGGCTGCTCGAATGCCAAGTTCCATACCTCCCGTGGACACTCCAACCCCTTAACGACGGTGTCAGGCGCCAACGACCGGAATCGATCCCACTGGAAACAAGAGAGCGTCAGCTGTCGAGTTACTTATTTCTGGAACATGAGAAGCAGTTACACAAGCGTTCAACATTAAACATTCCAGGAACAAGCAACGCAATACCGGAATCACCGGTGGGGAAGATGCTGTTATACTATTTATTGCTAAGACAACTGCCATATTGTTGCAATTAAAAAGTATACGTTTATCTTTAAAGTGTTGTCCCCATAACTTGACTGCCACCAAGATCGGAAAAATCTCCAAGAATGTAACATTCTTTACTATTCCAGCCGATCGCCACTTGTCGGGCCACTCGCTTGCACACCATTGCCTTTGGAAGTACGCTCCGAAACCTGTACTCCCTTCTGCATCCGTGAACAACTCTAACTTATAATTGTCGACTGACTCCTTCATCATCGAGCGACCTTTGTACGATTCTAAAAATTTTCCCCATACTGCTAGATCTTCCTTATGATCCTTCATCAGTCGAATATAATGATGAGGGGCCGTAACCCTGGCTGTTACGCTAGCCAGCCTTCTTGAAAAGACGCGTTCCATGGGCATGATTCTGCATGCAAAGCTAAGTTTACCCAGCAGTGATTGGATTTCTCTGAGTGTTAGCTTCTTTACTCGGATTGCCCTGGCCACTTCCCCTTTTAGTGCTAAAAGTTTTTCCTGCGGTAAATGAAACTCCCAATTAGCCGAGTCAATTTCAATGCCCAAAAAACATATACACGATGTTGGCCCCTCTGTTTTATCTGGAGCTAACGGGACTCTAAAACGTTTCGCCACCCACTCCATAGTACGTAACGTCGACTCGCACAATTTCGAGTCCTTTGGGCTGAAAAACAGAAAATCGTCCAACTAGTGGATAACAGGTGCCCCGCCGGATACGTCCCGTACCCACCCACTCTAAAAAACTACTGAACACTTCAAAAACCGAACACGAAAGGGAACATCCCATAGGGAAGCACCGATCAATAAAGTATTTACCCTCCCAAAAGCAACCCAGTAGCCGGATGCTTTCGGGGTGAACTGGTAGCAATCTGAAGGCAGCTTCAATACCGGTCTTAGCCATGAGAGCCCCCTTTCCCAACTTGCGAACCCATCGAGTTGCCTCGTCGAAAGAAGTATATATAACCGAGCGTAACTCGGGAGCTATGCCATCATTTACCGACTTCCCTGGTGAATTAAACGAAACTTATTTGGTTCTTATTTGGGTACTACCCCCAGTGGGGACACAACCAAATTAGCAAATGGTAATTCGGCGAAAGGTCCGGCCATGCGTTCTAATAATACTTGTCTCTCCAGTTTTTCTGCTACCAAGCTCGGGTGACGGTAAGCAGACTGTAAATTTTTTTCTAGTGAGTGGGACTACAAAAGGTGGGGCTGGTATTCTAAACCCCTCCTCAAAGTCGACTGCTAGTAATTCGGGTTTGGCCCTGTTAGGGAATCTATTTAGAAAAGGACGCATCTCTTGTAGTTTCACTGGCATCACTCCCTTGGAAATTAAAGTGAGGAGCTTTTCCTTTCGCTTTTCTAAAACATTTCCCCGCCCTGTGGAAAGATCCGTTACAATAGGAACACAGATGTTTGAATTTGCAACTGTTTGTAAGGCAAAATCAGGAGAGGAACAATCAGAGGAAAAGTATAATAGAAACACGTCACCACTTCCGTATTTATCACCCACTCCTGCTTTTGGCTTACAAATACTGATGTAAAATACTGACCAAATACTCAATGTGTGCACATGGTCTTATAGTGAATCTGTCAGGCCAATCTAGGCCATACTAAACCTGAAAAATTCCAGAAGTCGCACGCAGTTGTGCAAAAAAATTGGCAATTTTTATATGCCAGTTTTCTGGTATAAACTGTTTAACCCCTTAGTGCAAAATGATTTAGCTTTATGTGGGTGCTGGGGTCAATATGTGTGGAGGGAGCTAAGGAGCGAAGGTCCATCCAAATGCAGTACATGCCAGCTATTTCACATAAAATATATGCCAGCTATGGGTTAATGTATATTTCTGCTATAATATATGCCAATTTCTGTTGTGAATTACAATAGTTCGTTCAGGAGAGAGTATAATCTATCAGTGTTTTCTTGATGTGTGCTACGGGCCACACATGGACCTATTATAGCCAGTGTACATTGCTAAGTTTCCACATGGACTGTTGGTCCACATGTACAAAAATTGCAGCATGCACTACTTTGGTCCGTTTTATTGGTCAGAATAAAGCATGCAATGAAAAGCAGCTCTGACACCCATCTGAAATTTGATGTTTTTTATACCATTTTGGACAGATATGACATTTTAATCGCTTCTTACTGCATACTTTTGCAATGTTGCTGCATCCAAAAAAATTGCAATTTTTTTTTTCTGTTTATCGATCGAGTTAATTCACTTTATATTTTGATAGTTTACATTTTTATAAACACAGCTATAGCACATATGTGTATTTTTTTAATATTTTTAGTTTTAGTGGGGGTCAGTCAAACCTTTTTATTTTTGAAATCTTTTTATCGCATTTGTTTTTCTTCTTAGGAGACTGGAACCTGAGATTGTCTGATCAGCTTTACTATGTACAATATACTTCAGTATTGCTGTATATAGATAGTAAAATCACCAGCTCCTTTGAAGCCGAGTGATCATTTCGATGAAAAAATGGCGCACCCTCATGTCGATGCGCTGTTAATTCCGCTGCCGCAGACTCACAGTGGCATTTAACAGGTTAACAGTTGCGGCGCGAACTCCGCTCCACCTGCGGCTGTTAAAAGGCTGATCCTGGCTAGGACATGCAGCCATTATCTACTGGGTATGGGGCGGGCTCAGCCTGTGAGCCTGCTCCTTAGGCCACAGACCCACTATCAGTAATTTTTCTCAGGAGTGGGTGATAAATGCAGAATTGGTGACTTGTTTCTATTAAACCTTTTCTCTGATTGTTCTTCACATGGTTTTGGCTCCCTCTCCTGAGAAAAAATACTGACCGAATACTGACCAAATACTGATAGTGGGGCCGTGGCCTTACACCCACTCCTGACCTGTGCTGTACATGTTCGTGGGGAAGAGGTTAAAAAACGTTCAGAAAGCCTGAACATGTGAACAGCAAGTCATTTTTTTCATAGATATGCATATGTTCATTCTTCTGAGCGTCTATTGTCTGCACGTTCCCTTTGGGTTCCTTTTCACTAGAGTATTTTTATTTTTTTTCTGGATATTACAAATGAAAAACTTTTATGCATTTTTATATCTTTTTTCTTATATATAAGCCTATGAAAATGCATGGACAGATCACCAGTCACAGTCCATGCTGTGTTTGCAAAAAGTGGAAAAACCACATAACAAACCGCAGTGTTCGTAGTGTATTTTCCACGTGCAGCAGATTCCGCAGGCTCCAGCCGGTGATCAGTGTCTGCTGTGGATCGGCGCTCTGTTACTCAGGTCTAGGCAGTTGAGAAGAGATTTCCGAGTGAGCGGATCGCGCACTGCTCTGCTGCTCGCCATGTTGGTGTCCCCTGTAACCGGAATGCTGCGGAGCCGTGCTACAAGGAGTAAGTGTGGGCAGCGAATATGTGCAGCGGGGGCTTTATTGTGTGGGCTGATCAGTGGGGGTAATGGGTGCTGGCGCCCAATGCCCTGTGAGTGCGCAGAGACATTTGCCCTTGTCATGTCCTGCAGTGGTCACACAACAGACCTAGAGTAATTGGCCCTGATGACTGCACATTGCTTGTACACTGGGGGGTACATTAGTATCATAGTAAGCCATGTTATGCTGCCATATAGTGCACAGTGAGTGATCAGACACCATCAGGTGTAATAATGGGCATACACTGCAGGGTGGGGGCGATCTGGTGTGAGTGGTGGGGGGCATACACTGTACTCAGAGGGTCCCCCTACATCTTCCTCACCATCACCCCCATTCATCATTGTTGGAGTAATTTGCTTTCTTTTAGTGACTTTAGTATTATTCTCTATAAGAATATATATTCTTATTCCCTATAACTTTTCTCATCCAGATGTTTCAGACACATTCCTGAAATGTGACTTTTACCAAATGTCTCCTCTCACTCCAGCCCCTGCTGCCGGAGGAAGGTTCTGCAGGAGATTTTCAGTCCGGCGCATTTTATTTGTGACTTTGGCACCGAAAAGTCTGAAACACTGGTTAAAGAAAAAATAAAGGGCATTTTTAATTTTGGGTATAATTCATGAACTGAAGAATTTGGTGCAAATGATGTCCGTGAATACAAGACAAAAAAAAGTGACTTCAACTAATTGCAAACAATAAATCGGGCCTTTGTGTTTCCTTTTACTTTATTAGATTAGTAGAGAAACATGTTCTGCAGCTTATTCTATAGGTTTCTGTGGGATGAATGTATGTAAGAGATCAGCAGGACTCAGACCAATGTTTTTCAATGGGGCAGTGCAGCTGAGCGATTTTTATTTATGTATTTATTTTTTTCCACTGACCAAAATCTGTGTGAAAAAAATCGCAGCATATACTAGTTTCTTCTGTAAACTGGACTCATTCAAGTCTGGGTGTGCAAAAAAATCGGAAGCCACAGTATTGTCTGATTTTTACATATATTTTGCAATGATTAATAGCTGCGGAGTAAAAACTAACTCCCCTCGGAAGAAGCATCACGCGAAACGCGCGTCAGGGGTATCTCCCTCAGTGCCCACACAGGTTTTTATTCAGTTTCATGCCTTGCATATGCCTTTTACATTCTCCCTTTTTTACAGGTGAATTTCTTTAGCTGTTAATTTTTTATATATATATATATATATATATTATTTTGTGTGTGTGTTTTTACATGAAATCAGTAGGACTATGTACGCTGTTACATATTGGCATACTTTTGCAGCGTAGCACAGGCACTTTATATATATACACATAGTGGTATAATTGTTATTTTACTATATTTTAGGTGAATATCATACTTGCAGCCAGAGCTGTGGACCAACTCTGACTCCTAAAATATATAATAAATTGGGTACAGTAGTTCAATGCAGTTTGTGGGGAATATTTTTTCATAAGAATTTGGGAAAGTTATGAAATGTCCTATAAATGTCTGTTCTATTCCTGATCTAAGGGTCTAGACTTTTAGCTGAGATTAATCTGTGCTACAGTAAATTTATCACATAAACATGAGCCGTATATGAGGGAGTCGGAGTCATGGAAATTGAGGAGTCGGAGGTTTGGCTTACCGACTCCACAGCCCTGCTTGCAGCGATATATTTTGGGCTAATCTGCATGTATTACTAATTGCTATATTCCTGACCATATGGTCAATCATGTTTATGCTAGGCATGTGATTACACCTGTATCATTAAGATAAATACTTGTAGTTAAAATCCTGGGTGGTCCCTGTTTCTGTCAGATGTTCTCTGTTTTGTTTCTACAATTTTTTTATATATGCTTAATAAAGATATAACATTTTATATCAGCGTTGTTGCTCCTGAATATTATTTGTAGGTTGTTTGTTTCCCTAGGAGTGCCTTTCTTTTTTGGGTCATCTAATAGGTATTTTTGGAGTAAAAAAACTGTTTGTATACGGACTGCACATGGATGACAAGTGAGAAAAAAACATCCCACTTTTCTGGATGAAACACTAAACGTTTTTGTTATACGCTTATGTGAACCTACCTTAAGGCCTCCTTCACACATCCGTGTTTCCAGTACGTGAGGTATCCGCTTTTTTTTTTTTTCACGTACCCATTATAATGTATGGAACTATACACATCTGTGTTTTTATATGGACCGCGTTGCCATGTAAAACACACGGAGACAGGTCCGTTTTTTTTTTCCCCCCGGCATCACGATAATAGGCTAATAAAAGTCTATGGGTCCGTGAGAAACACGTACAGCACACGGATGCCATGTACATGTTTAACGTTGCAAAGTATAGGAGAAGCTTTGTAATTTTAACTCTTTCTTTATCCATACCGGAAAAACCCTGATGGCAAAAAGGAAACACGGATGGAAAACCCTGATGACACTGGTACCGTTTTTTTCACGTGTTTTAAATGGTCGTGTGAAGGAGGCCTAAGTATATGTTCCAAAGGTGCTCTTTAGGCTTACATGATGTTTGTCATAAGATGAAGAAGTTCACTGTGATCCTTTTCATTAAAGATGATCTATCACAGGTCAAAAGTGACCAATGTTTGCTCATATATTATTCCCCCTGCTTCCCTGAGTATTCTGTTTTGTGGTTTGTTTGTAGAGTAATTCATAAAAAAAACAAAAAACAATCTGAGATCTGTTTTTTTTTTTTTTTTTTATACTTCGTGCTTATTTTTATGACTTATCCCAAAGGTGTGTGGTTCAGAGGATTCTCTGGGAGTGTGTGTTTAGGCTGCTCTCTATTATTACCCATTGACCACCGCCTCCTTGTAAAGACCATAAAAATTAGCACTAAATATCAAGGCCATATGTATGGAATTGTATGGTGGATGAATATATATATTCACTGTTATTTCAGGGGAACAGTGAGAATAAAATAGGAGAAAAAACTGGCCACTTATGACCTGATCACAGGTTGGAGTCAAAGAGCAGATTGATCTAAACTTTTAATATTTCCTGCCTTATGTTAAAATATATTTGTACATTTCAGGTTTGAATAGGCCTGAAGGTGTAAAAAAGCTAAATCTATAGAATTTTTGTTTTTATTTATTTTTTTAGATTGGTGAATCCATTAATTAAAATCTATGAATTTTATCCCTTAAAGGGTTACTCTAATCTTAAAGGGATAACATCTTCTCTGTTCTCAAGAACAGAGGGAATTTAAATTTGATTGTTTACTGCTTGTTGCGTAAATTACTGGCAACGCCTGTAGTCTCAGAGGTGACCAGCCTTCTAGACAAGGAGCACAGAGCTTACAAGCTGTTTCCTATAGAGCTTGCATTTTGCCTCTTTAGAGATGAAGAGGACTTGAACTCTAGTGCTTCCTATTGGAAGCAGCGATCCTAAAAGTCAATATCGACCCTTTAACGAGCCTTGCCATATGACTTAGGATACAAGCCAATCCAAAATCTCAGTTTGCAGACACGTGGTTTGGGGTGTTGCCCCTCCCTAGTGCAAAGCATGAGATCTGATTTGTATACGTGTCACATACTTTATTTTTCTCTCACTAGAAGAAGCAGAGTAAAAAAATACATGTATATTTAAATAGTGCCATTTATGTGATTGTATGTCTATACAGTGGCATACATTGCAGCCTCCCTCAGGAATACTTCTGTGATAGCATGTGGATGAACGTTTGAGTAGAGTCTCCATTTTTAATTTTAGCTTTTAGCTTCATGAGTGTTTTCTGATCTTAAAAAGTGGTGGTTTAGTAATTCTGACATACATGTATGTGATCATGCAACTGCCTATGTCATTTTAGTTCTTTCCCGATCGATGTTTACCGCCAGGCGTTATGATCCTTCACAGCCAAACTGGTTTGCAGTCACCTTGGCCTTTGGGACATCTGCAGCTCTCTGGGGTCTGGTGAGTATTTTTGAAAGAGAGAAAATGCTCTTAGTTGCATCTGGCTTCGATATACTGCAGATGTGCGGCCTCAAGAACTCTGCCTCCTCCATACAGCGCAGGTGCCAACTGTGTTACATAGCTCAGATTGCACCAGTATCTCTCCAATGTTGGCTATCTCACGTAGCCTGCATGACCGCTGTATTTAAAAGGCTTCAACGTGACAGCCATCGCGATTGTGGGGTGCTAGTATCTCCCTCTCTCTTTCTGTGCCTCTCGACTCCCCCTCTCTCTCTTTCTGTGCCTCTCGACTCCCCCTCTCTCTCTCTTTCTGTGCCTCTCGACTCCCCCTCTCTCTTTCTGTGCCTCTTGACTCCCCCTCTCTCTCTTTCTGTGCCTCTCGACTCCCCCTCTCTCTCTTTCTGTGCCTCTCGACTCCCCCTCTCTCTCTCTTTCTGTGCCTCTCGACTCCCCCTCTCTCTCTCTTTCTGTGCCTCTCGACTCCCCCTCTCTCTCTCTCTTTCTGTGCCTCTCGACTCCCCCTCTCTCTCTCTCTTTCTGTGCCTCTCGACTCCCCCTCTCTCTCTCTCTTTCTGTGCCTCTCGACTCCCCCTCTCTCTCTCTCTCTTTCTGTGCCTCTCGACTCCCCCTCTCTCTCTCTCTCTCTTTCTGTGCCTCTCGACTCCCCCTCTCTCTCTCTCTCTCTTTCTGTGCCTCTCGACTCCCTCTCTCTCTCTCTCTCTCTCTCTCTCTCTCTCTCTCTCTCTCTCTCTCTCTCTTTCTGTGCCTCTCGACTCCCCCTCTCTCTCTCTCTCTCTCTGTGCCTCTCGACTCCCCCTCTCTCTCTCTCTCTCTTTCTGTGCCTCTCGACTCCCCCTCTCTCTCTCTCTCTCTCTTTCTGTGCCTCTCGACTCCCCCTCTCTCTCTCTCTTTCTGTGCCTCTCGACTCCCCCTCTCTCTCTCTCTCTCTCTTTCTGTGCCTCTCGACTCCCCCTCTCTCTCTCTCTCTTTCTGTGCCTCTCGACTCCCCCTCTCTCTCTCTCTCTCTTTCTGTGCCTCTCGACTCCCCCTCTCTCTCTCTCTCTCTTTCTGTGCCTCTCGACTCCCCCTCTCTCTCTCTCTCTCTCTCTTTCTGTGCCTCTCGACTCCCCCTCTCTCTCTCTCTCTCTTTCTGTGCCTCTCGACTCCCCCTCTCTCTCTCTCTCTTTCTGTGCCTCTCGACTCCCCCTCTCTCTCTCTCTTTCTGTGCCTCTCGACTCCCCCTCTCTCTCTCTGTGCCTCTCGACTCCCTCTCTCTCTCTCTCTCTCTCTCTTTCTGTGCCTCTCGACTCCCCCTCTCTCTCTCTCTCTCTCTCTCTTTCTGTGCCTCTCGACTCCCCCTCTCTCTCTTTCTGTGCCTCTCGACTCCCCCTCTCTCTCTCTCTCTTTCTGTGCCTCTCGACTCCCCCTCTCTCTCTCTCTCTCTTTCTGTGCCTCTCGACTCCCCCTCTCTCTCTCTCTTTCTGTGTCTCTCGACTCCCCCTCTCTCTCTCTCTTTCTGTGCCTCTCGACTCCCCCTCTCTCTCTTTCTGTGCCTCTCGACTCCCCCTCTCTCTCTCTCTCTCTCTCTCTTTCTGTGCCTCTCGACTCCCCCTCTCTCTCTCTCTTTCTGTGCCTCTCGACTCCCCCCCTCTCTCTCTCTCTGTGTGCCCCTCGACTCCCCCCTCTCTCTCTCTTTCTGTGCCTCTCGACTCCCCCCCCTCTCTCTCTCTCTTTCTGTGCCTCTCGACTCCCCCCCCGCCCTCTCTCTCTCTCTTTCTGTGCCTCTCGACTCCCCCCCCCCCCCTCTCTCTCTCTTTCTGTGCCTCTCGACTCCCCCCCTCTCTCTCTCTCTGTGTTCCCCTCGACTCCCCCCTCTCTCTCTCTTTCTGTGCCTCTCGACTCCCCCCCCCCCCCTCTCTCTCTTTCTGTGCCTCTCGACTCCCCCTCTCTCTCTCTCTCTTTCTGTGCCTCTCGACTCCCCCTCTCTCTCTCTCTCTTTCTGTGCCTCTCGACTCCCCCTCTCTCTCTTTCTGTGCCTCTCGACTCCCCCTCTCTCTCTCTCTTTCTGTGCCTCTCGACTCCCCCTCTCTCTCTCTCTCTTTCTGTGCCTCTCGACTCCCCCCCTCTCTCTCTCTCTGTGTGCCCCTCGACTCCCCCCTCTCTCTCTCTTTCTGTGCCTCTCGACTCCCCCCCCCCCCCCCCTCTCTCTCTCTCTTTCTGTGCCTCTCGACTCCCCCCCCCTCTCTCTCTCTTTCTGTGCCTCTCGACTCCCCCCCCCCCTCTCTCTCTCTTTCTGTGCCTCTCGACTCCCCTCCTCTCTCTCTCTCTGTGTTCCCCTCGACTCCCCCTCTCTCTCTCTTTCTGTGCCTCTCGACTCCCCCCCCCCTCTCTCTCTCTCTTTCTGTGCCTCTCGACTCCCCCCCTCTCTCTCTCTTTCTGTGCCCCTCGACTCCCCCCTCTCTCTCTTTCTGTGCCTCTCGACTCCCCCCCCCTCTCTCTCTCTTTCTGTGCCTCTCGACTCCCCCCCTCTCTCTCTTTCTGTGCCTCTCGACTCCCCCCCTCTCTCTCTCTGTGTGCCTCTCGACTCCCCCTCTCTCTCTTTCTGTGCCTCTCGACTCCCCCTCTCTCTCTTTCTGTGCCTCTCGACTCCCCCTCTCTCTCTTTCTGTGCCTCTCGACTCCCCTCTCTCTCTCTCTCTCTTTCTGTGCCTCTCGACTCCCCCTCTCTCTCTCTCTTTCTGTGCCTCTCGACTCCCCCTCTCTCTCTCTCTCTTTCTGTGCCTCTCGACTCCCCCCCTCTCTCTCTCTCTTTCTGTGCCTCTCGATTCCCTCTCTCTGTCTCTCTCTCTCTCTCTCTCTTTCTGTGCCTCTCGACTCTCTCTCTCTCTCTTTCTGTGCCTCTCGACTCCCCCTCTCTCTCTCTCTCTCTTTCTGTGCCTCTCGACTCCCCCTCTCTCTCTCTCTTTCTGTGCCTCTCGACTCCCCCTCTCTCTCTCTCTCTTTCTGTGCCTCTCGACTCCCCCTCTCTCTCTCTCTCTTTCTGTGCCTCTCGACTCCCCCTCTCTCTCTCTCTCTTTCTGTGCCTCTCGACTCCCCCTCTCTCTCTCTCTCTCTCTTTCTGTGCCTCTCGACTCCCCCTCTCTCTCTCTTTCTGTGCCTCTCGACTCCCCCTCTCTCTCTCTCTTTCTGTGCCTCTCGACTCCCCCTCTCTCTCTCTCTCTCTCTCTCTTTCTGTGCCTCTCGACTCCCCCCTCTCTCTCTCTCTCTTTCTGTGCCTCTCGATTCCCTCTCTCTCTCTCTTTCTGTGCCTCTCGACTCCCTCTCTCTCTCTCTTTCTGTGCCTCTCGACTCCCCCTCTCTCTCTCTTTCTGTGCCTCTCGACTCCCCCTCTCTCTCTCTCTCTTTCTGTGCCTCTCGACTCCCCCTCTCTCTCTCTCTCTCTCTCTCTTTCTGTGCCTCTCGACTCCCCCCCTCTCTCTCTCTCTCTCTTTCTGTGCCTCTCGACTCCCCCCTCTCTCTCTCTCTCTCTTTCTGTGCCTCTCCACTCACCTCTCTCTCTCTCTCTTTCTGTGCCTCTCGACTCCCCCTCTCTCTCTCTCTCTCTCTCTCTTTCTGTGCCTCTCGACTCCCCCCCTCTCTCTCTCTCTCTCTCTTTCTGTGCCTCTCGACTCCCCCTCTCTCTCTCTCTCTCTCTCTCTCTTTCTGTGCCTCTCGACTCCCCCTCTCTCTTTCTGTGCCTCTCGACTCCCCCTCTCTCTCTCTCTCTTTCTGTGCCTCTCGACTCCCCCTCTCTCTCTCTCTCTCTCTCTCTTTCTGTGCCTCTCGACTCCCCCTCTCTCTCTCTCTCTCTCTCTCTCTTTCTGTGCCTCTCGACTCCCCCCTCTCTCTCTCTCTCTTTCTGTGCCTCTCGACTCCCCCTCTCTCTCTCTCTCTCTCTCTTTCTGTGCCTCTCGACTCCCCCTCTCTCTCTCTCTCTCTCTCTCTCTTTCTGTGCCTCTCGACTCCCCCCCTCTCTCTCTCTCTCTCTCTCTCTCTCTCTCTGTGCCTCTCGACTCCCCCTCTCTCTCTCTCTCTCTCTTTCTGTGCCTCTCGACTCCCCCTCTCTCTCTCTCTTTCTGTGCCTCTCGACTCCCCCTCTCTCTCTCTCTTTCTGTGCCTCTCGACTCCCCCTCTCTCTCTCTCTCTCTTTCTGTGCCTCTCGACTCCCCCTCTCTCTCTCTCTCTCTCTTTCTGTGCCTCTCGACTCCCCCTCTCTCTCTCTCTCTTTCTGTGCCTCTCGACTCCCCCTCTCTCTCTTTCTGTGCCTCTCGACTCTCTCTCTCTCTCTTTCTGTGCCTCTCGACTCCCCCTCTCTCTCTCTCTTTCTGTGCTTCTCGACTCCCCCTCTCTCTCTCTTTCTGTGCCTCTCGACTCCCCCTCTCTCTCTCTCTCTTTCTGTGCCTCTCGACTCCCCCTCTCTCTTTCTGTGCCTCTCGACTCCCCCTCTCTCTCTTTCTGTGCCTCTCGACTCCCCCTCTCTCTCTTTCTGTGCCTCTCGACTCCCCCTCTCTCTCTCTTTCTGTGCCTCTCGACTCCCCCTCTCTCTCTCTCTCTCTTTCTGTGCCTCTCGACTCCCCCTCTCTCTCTCTCTCTCTCTCTCTCTCTTTCTGTGCCTCTCGACTCCCCCCCTCTCTCTCTCTTTCTGTGCCTCTCGATTCCCTCTCTCTCTCTCTCTCTCTCTCTCTCTCTTTCTGTGCCTCTCGACTCCCCCTCTCTCTCTCTCTCTCTTTCTGTGCCTCTCGACTCCCCCTCTCTCTCTCTCTCTTTCTGTGCCTCTCGACTCCCCCTCTCTCTCTCTCTCTTTCTGTGCCTCTCGACTCCCCCTCTCTCTCTCTCTCTCTCTTTCTGTGCCTCTCGACTCCCCCTCTCTCTCTCTCTCTTTCTGTGCCTCTCGACTCCCCCTCTCTCTCTCTTTCTGTGCCTCTCGACTCCCCCTCTCTCTCTCTCTTTCTGTGCCTCTCGACTCCCCCTCTCTCTCTCTTTCTGTGCCTCTCGACTCCCCCTCTCTCTCTCTCTCTTTCTGTGCCTCTCGACTCCCCCCCTCTCTCTCTCTCTTTCTGTGCCTCTCGATTCCCTCTCTCTCTCTCTCTCTCTCTCTCTCTTTCTGTGCCTCTCGACTCCCCCTCTCTCTCTCTCTCTCTCTTTCTGTGCCTCTCGACTCCCCCTCTCTCTCTCTCTCTCTTTCTGTGCCTCTCGACTCCCCCTCTCTCTCTCTTTCTGTGCCTCTCGACTCCCCCTCTCTCTCTCTCTCTTTCTGTGCCTCTCGACTCCCCCTCTCTCTCTCTCTTTCTGTGCCTCTCGACTCCCCCTCTCTCTCTCTTTCTGTGCCTCTCGACTCCCCCTCTCTCTCTCTCTCTTTCTGTGCCTCTCGACTCCCCCTCTCTCTCTCTCTTTCTGTGCCTCTCGACTCCCCCTCTCTCTCTCTTTCTGTGCCTCTCGACTCCCCCCTCTCTCTCTCTTTCTGTGCCTCTCCACTCCCCTCTCTCTCTCTCTCTCTCTCTTTCTGTGCCTCTCGACTCCCCCCCTCTCTCTCTCTCTCTTTCTGTGCCTCTCCACTCCCCTCTCTCTCTCTCTCTCTCTCTTTCTGTGCCTCTCGACTCCCCCTCTCTCTCTCTCTCTTTCTGTGCCTCTCGACTCCCCCTCTCTCTCTCTCTCTCTCTTTCTGTGCCTCTCGACTCCCCCTCTCTCTCTCTCTCTCTCTTTCTGTGCCTCTCGACTCCCCCTCTCTCTCTCTCTCTCTCTTTCTGTGCCTCTCGACTCCCCCTCTCTCTCTCTCTCTCTCTCTTTCTGTGCCTCTCGACTCCCCCCTCTCTCTCTCTCTTTCTGTGCCTCTCGACTCCCCCTCTCTCTCTCTCTTTCTGTGCCTCTCGACTCCCCCTCTCTCTCTCTCTCTCTCTCTTTCTGTGCCTCTCGACTCCCCCCTCTCTCTCTCTCTCTCTCTCTCTCTTTCTGTGCCTCTCGACTCCCCCTCTCTCTCTCTCTCTTTCTGTGCCTCTCGACTCCCCCTCTCTCTCTCTCTTTCTGTGCCTCTCGACTCCCCCTCTCTCTCTCTCTTTCTGTGCCTCTCGACTCCCCCTCTCTCTCTCTCTTTCTGTGCCTCTCGACTCCCCCTCTCTCTCTCTCTTTCTGTGCCTCTCGACTCCCCCTCTCTCTCTCTCTCTTTCTGTGCCTCTCGACTCCCCCTCTCTCTCTCTCTTTCTGTGCCTCTCGACTCCCCCTCTCTCTCTCTCTCTCTTTCTGTGCCTCTCGACTCCCCCTCTCTCTCTCTCTCTCTTTCTGTGCCTCTCGACTCCCCCTCTCTCTCTCTCTTTCTGTGCCTCTCGACTCCCCCTCTCTCTCTCTCTCTCTCTTTCTGTGCCTCTCGACTCCCCTCCCCTCTCTCTCTCTCTCTCTCTTTCTGTGCCTCTCGACTCCCTCTCTCTCTCTCTCTCTTCTGTGCCTCTCGACTCCCCCTCTCTCTCTCTCTTTCTGTGCCTCTCGACTCCCCCTCTCTCTCTCTCTTTCTGTGCCTCTCGACTCCCCCTCTCTCTCTCTCTCTCTTTCTGTGCCTCTCGACTCCCCCTCTCTCTCTCTCTCTCTTTCTGTGCCTCTCGACTCCCCCTCTCTCTCTCTTTCTGTGCCTCTCGACTCCCCCTCTCTCTCTCTCTCTTTCTGTGCCTCTCGACTCCCCCTCTCTCTCTCTCTCCTTTCTGTGCCTCTCGACTCCCCCTCTCTCTTTCTGTGCCTCTCGACTCCCCCTCTCTCTCTTTCTGTGCCTCTCGACTCCCCCTCTCTCTCTCTCTCTCTTTCTGTGCCTCTCGACTCCCCTCTCTCTCTCTTTCTGTGCCTCTCGACTCCCCCTCTCTCTCTCTTTCTGTGCCTCTCGACTCCCCCTCTCTCTCTCTCTCTTTCTGTGCCTCTCGACTCCCCCTCTCTCTCTCTCTCTTTCTGTGCCTCTCGACTCCCCCTCTCTCTCTCTCTCTTTCTGTGCCTCTCGACTCCCCCTCTCTCTCTCTCTCTTTCTGTGCCTCTCGACTCCCCCTCTCTCTCTCTCTCTTTCTGTGCCTCTCGACTCCCCCTCTCTCTCTCTCTCTCTCTTTCTGTGCCTCTCGACTCCCCCTCTCTCTCTCTCTCTCTTTCTGTGCCTCTCGACTCCCCCTCTCTCTCTCTCTCTCTCTTTTCTGTGCCTCTCGACTCCCCCTCCCTCTCTCTCTCTCCTTTCTGTGCCTCTCGACTCCCCCTCTCTCTCTCTCTCTTTCTGTGCCTCTCGACTCCCCCTCTCTCTCTCTTTTCTGTGCCTCTCGACTCCCCCTCTCTCTCTCTCTCTTTCTGTGCCTCTCGCTCTCCTCCTCTCTCTCTTTCTGTGCCTCTCGACTCCCCCTCTCTCTCTCTCTTCTGTGCCTCTCGACTCCCCCTCTCTCTCTCTCTTTCTGTGCCTCTCGACTCCCCCTCTCTCTCTCTCTTTCTGTGCCTCTCGACTCCCCTCCTCTCTCTCTCTTTCTGTGCCTCTCGACTCCCTCCTCTCTCTCTCTTTCTGTGCCTCTCGACTCCCCCCCTCTCTCTCTTTCTGTGCCTCTCGACTCCCCCCTCTCTCTCTCTTCTGTGCCTCTCGACTCCCCCCTCTCTCTCTCTCTGTGTGCCTCTCGACTCCCCCTCTCTCTCTCTTTCTGTGCCTCTCGACTCCCCCCTCTCTCTCTCTCTTTCTGTGCCTCTCGACTCCCCCTCTCTCTCTCTCTTTCTGTGCCTCTCGACTCCCCCTCTCTCTCTCTTTCTGTGCCTCTCGACTCCCCCTCTCTCTCTCTCCTTTCTGTGCCTCTCGACTCCCCCTCTCTCTCTCTCTCTTTCTGTGCCTCTCGACTCCCCCTCTCTCTCTCTCCTTTCTGTGCCTCTCGACTCCCCCTCTCTCTCTCTCTTTCTGTGCCTCTCGACTCCCCCCTTCTCTCTCTCTCTTTCTGTGCCTCTCCCCCCTCTCTCTCTCTCTTTCTGTGCCTCTCGACTCCCCCTCTCTCTCTCTCTCTCTCTTTCTGTGCCTCTCGACTCCCCCTCTCTCTCTCTCTCTTTCTGTGCCTCTCGACTCCCCCTCTCTCTCTCTCTCTTTCTGTGCCTCTCGACTCCCCCTCTCTCTCTCTCTCTTTTTCTGTGCCTCTCGACTCCCCCTCTCTCTCTCTCTTTCTGTGCCTCTCGACTCCCCCTCTCTCTCTCTCTCTTTCTGTGCCTCTCGACTCCCCCTCTCTCTCTCTCTCTTTCTGTGCCTCTCGACTCCCCCTCTCTCTCTCTCTCTCTTTCTGTGCCTCTCGACTCCCCCTCTCTCTCTCTCTCTTTCTGTGCCTCTCGACTCCCCCTCTCTCTCTCTTTCTGTGCCTCTCGACTCCCCCTCTCTCTCTCTTCTTTTCTGTGCCTCTCGACTCCCCCTCTCTCTCTCTCTCTTTCTGTGCCTCTCGACTCCCCCTCTCTCTCTCTCTTTCTGTGCCTCTCGACTCCCCCCTCTCTCTCTCTCTCTTTCTGTGCCTCTCGACTCCCCCTCTCTCTCTCTCTTTCTGTGCCTCTCGACTCCCCCTCTCTCTCTCTCTCTTTCTGTGCCTCTCGACTCCCCCTCTCTCTCTCTCTTTCTGTGCCTCTCACTCCCCCTCTCTCTCTCTTTTCTGTGCCTCTCGACTCCCCCTCCTCTCTCTCTCTTTCTGTGCCTCTCGACTCCCCCTCTCTCTCTCTCTCTCTTCTGTGCCTCTCGACTCCCCCTCTCTCTCTCTTTCTGTGCCTCTGACTCCCCCTCTCTCTCTCTCTCTTCTGTGCCTCTCACTCCCCCCTCCTCTCTGCCCCCCCCCCCCCCCCCCCTCTCTCTCTCTCTCTCTTTCTGTGCCTCTCGACTCCCCCCCCTCTCTCTCTCCTTTCTGTGCCTCTCGACTCCCCCTCTCTCTCTCTCTCTTTCTGTGCCTCTCGACTCCCCCTCTCTCTCTCTCTCTCTCTCTCTTTCTGTGCCTCTCGACTCCCCCTCTCTCTCTCTCTCTTTCTGTGCCTCTCGACTCCCCCTCTCTCTCTCTTTCTGTGCCTCTCGACTCCCCCTCTCTCTCTCTCTCTCTCTCTCTTTCTGTGCCTCTCGACTCCCCCCCTCTCTCTCTCTCTCTCTCTCTTTCTGTGCCTCTCGACTCCCCCTCTCTCTCTCTCTCTTTCTGTGCCTCTCGACTCCCCCTCTCTCTCTCTCTCTCTCTCTCTCTTTCTGTGCCTCTCGACTCCCCCTCTCTCTCTCTCTTTCTGTGCCTCTCGACTCCCCCTCTCTCTCTCTCTCTCTTTCTGTGCCTCTCGACTCCCCCTCTCTCTCTCTCTCTTTCTGTGCCTCTCGACTCCCCCTCTCTCTCTCTCTTTCTGTGCCTCTCGACTCCCCCTCTCTCTCTCTCTCTCTTTCTGTGCCTCTCGACTCCCCTCTCTCTCTCTCTCTCTCTTTCTGTGCCTCTCGACTCCCCCTCTCTCTCTCTCTTTCTGTGCCTCTCGACTCCCCCTCTCTCTCTCTCTCTCTCTTTCTGTGCCTCTCGACTCCCCCTCTCTCTCTCTCTCTCTCTCTTTCTGTGCCTCTCGACTCCCCTCTCTCTCTCTCTCTTTCTGTGCCTCTCGACTCCCCCTCTCTCTCTCTCTTTCTGTGCCTCTCGACTCCCCCTCTCTCTCTCTCTCTTTCTGTGCCTCTCGACTCCCCTCTCTCTCTCTCTCTTTCTGTGCCTCTCGACTCCCCCTCTCTCTCTTTCTGTGCCTCTCGACTCCCCCTCTCTCTCTCTCTCTTTCTGTGCCTCTCGACTCCCCCTCTCTCTCTCTCTCTCTCTTTCTGTGCCTCTCGACTCCCCTCTCTTTCTGTGCCTCTCGACTCCCCCTCTCTCTCTTTCTGTGCCTCTCGACTCCCCCTCTCTCTCTCTCTCTCTTTCTGTGCCTCTCGACTCCCCCTCTCTCTCTCTTTCTGTGCCTCTCGACTCCCCCTCTCTCTCTCTTTCTGTGCCTCTCGACTCCCCCTCTCTCTCTCTCTTTCTGTGCCTCTCGACTCCCCCTCTCTCTCTCTCTCTTTCTGTGCCTCTCGACTCCCCCTCTCTCTCTCTCTCTTTCTGTGCCTCTCGACTCCCCCTCTCTCTCTCTCTTTCTCTGCCTCTCGACTCCCCCTCTCTCTCTCTCTCTTTCTGTGCCTCTCGACTCCCCCTCTCTCTCTCTCTCTCTTTCTGTGCCTCTCGACTCCCCCTCTCTCTCTCTCTCTTTCTGTGCCTCTCGACTCCCCCTCTCTCTCTCTCTCTTTCTGTGCCTCTCGACTCCCCCTCTCTCTCTCTCTCTTTCTGTGCCTCTCGACTCCCCCTCTCTCTCTCTTTCTGTGCCTCTCGACTCCCCCTCTCTCTCTCTTTCTGTGCCTCTCGACTCCCTCTCTCTCTCTCTCTTTCTGTGCCTCTCGACTCCCTCTCTCTCTCTCTCTTTCTGTGCCTCTCGACTCCCCTCCTCTCTCTCTCTTTCTGTGCCTCTCGACTCCCCCTCCTCTCTCTCTCTCTTTCTGTGCCTCTCGACTCCCCCTCTCTCTCTCTTTCTGTGCCTCTCGACTCCCCCTCTCTCTCTCTCTCTGTGTGCCTCTCGACTCCCCCTCTCTCTCTCTCTGTGTGCCTCTCGACTCCCCCCTCTCTCTCTTTCTGTGCCTCTCGACTCCCCCTCTCTCTCTCTCTCTTTCTGTGCCTCTCGACTCCCCCTCTCTCTCTCTCTTTCTGTGCCTCTCGACTCCTCCCTCTCTCTCTCTTTCTGTGCCTCTCGACTCCCCCTCTCTCTCTCTCTTTCTGTGCCTCTCGACTCCCCCCCTCCTCTCTCTCTCTTTCTGTGCCTCTCGACTCCCCCCCTCTCTCTCTTTTCTGTGCCTCTCGACTCCCCCTCTCTCTCTCTCTCTCCTTTCTGTGCCTCTCGACCCCCCCCCTCTCTCTCTCTCTGTGTGCCTCTCGACTCCCCCTCTCTCTCTTTCTGTGCCTCTCGACTCCCCCTCTCTCTCTCTCTCTCTCTTTCTGTGCCTCTCGACTCCCCCTCTCTCTCTCTCTCTTTCTGTGCCTCTCGACTCCCCTCTCTCTCTCTCTCTCTTCTGTGCCTCTCGACTCCCCCTCTCTCCTCTCTTTCTGTGCCTCTCGACTCCCCCTCTCTCTCTCTCTCTTTCTGTGCCTCTCGACTCCCCCTCTCTCTCTCTCTTTCTGTGCCTCTCGACTCCCCCTCTCTCTCTCTCTTTCTGTGCCTCTCGACTCCCCCTCTCTCTCTCTCTTTCTGTGCCTCTCGACTCCCCCTCTCTCTCTCTTTCTGTGCCTCTCGACTCCCCCTCTCTCTCTCTCTCTCTCTCTCTCTTTCTGTGCCTCTCGACTCCCCCTCTCTCTCTCTCTTTCTGTGCCTCTCGACTCCCCCTCTCTCTCTCTTTTCTGTGCCTCTCGACTCCCCCTCTCTCTCTCTCTTTCTGTGCCTCTCGACTCCCCCTCTCTCTCTCTCTTTCTGTGCCTCTCGACTCCCCCTCTCTCTCTCTCTCTTTCTGTGCCTCTCGACTCCCCCTCTCTCTTCTGTGCCTCTCGACTTCTCTCTCTCTTTCTGTGCCTCTCGACTCCCCCTCTCTCTCTCTCTCTCTTTCTGTGCCTCTCGACTCCCCCTCTCTCTCTCTTTTCTGTGCCTCTCGACTCCCCCTCTCTCTCTCTTTCTGTGCCTCTCGACTCCCCCTCTCTCTCTCTCTCTTTCTGTGCCTCTCGACTCCCCCTCTCTCTCTCTCTCTTTCTGTGCCTCTCGACTCCCCCTCTCTCTCTCTCTCTTTCTGTGCCTCTCGACTCCCCCTCTCTCTCTCTCTCTTTCTGTGCCTCTCGACTCCCTCTCTCTCTCTCTCTCTCTCTCTCTTTCTGTGCCTCTCGACTCCCCCTCTCTCTCTCTCTCTCTCTTTCTGTGCCTCTCGACTCCCCCTCTCTCTCTCTCTCTTTCTGTGCCTCTCGACTCCCCCTCTCTCTCTCTTTCTGTGCCTCTCGACTCCCCCTCTCTCTCTCTCTCTTTCTGTGCCTCTCGACTCCCCTCTCTCTCTCTCTCTTTCTGTGCCTCTCGACTCCCCCTCTCTCTCTCTTTCTGTGCCTCTCGACTCC